>NC_057851.1:72815549-73553049 GCF_015237465.2 Chelonia mydas
CATCCAGGGAGTGGAGCATTAATTTCCTGTTGCTAGCGTGTGGCTTAGGAAAGAACACAGAAGGAAAAATGTCCTGGTTCGCGTGGAATTGTGAAACTACCTTGGGGACAAAGGCCAGGTGTGGTCACAACTGTACCTTGTCCTTATAGAAGACCGCATATGGGGGCTCTGAGGTTAAGGCCTTAAGCTTAGACACCTTCCTGGCTGAAGTTATAGCTACCAAGAATGCTACTTTCCAGGAAGGATAGAGGAGGGAGCATGTTGCTAAGAGCTCAAAAGGAGGTCCCATCAGTCTAGAAAGCACAAGGTTGAGATCCCAAGGGGGAATTGGCTGTTTTATTTGAGGAAGTGGCCCACCATGGGTTTCGTGAAAACTCAGCAACCGGCCGAACCGGTGTGGAAAGCTGAGAGACCATCCAGGTGCACTTTTATTGATGATACCGACAGACCTTACTGTTTTAGATGCAGCAAATAGTCCAGGATAAAGGGAATCGATGACTGTAAGGGCAGAGTGTATTTTTGTAATGCCCAAATGGAAAATCTTTTCCACTTGGCCAGATAGGTGGCCCTAATGGATGGCTTCCTGCTGCTAAGGAGGACCTCTCTAACAGGGTCCGAGCATGTGAGCTCCGAGAGGTTTAGCCACGGAGTTTTCTGCCATGAAATGGAGAGACTGCAGATTGGGATGCTGGAGATGGCTATGGTCCTGGGTGTTCAAGACCGGGACCAGGGGCAGGATTATTGGCCTGTCCACCGACAGGCCTAGAAGCGTGGTGAACCAGTGCTGGCGAGGCCACGCTGGTGCTATTAAGATCATTGATGCTTCCTCCCTTCTGACGTTCAGCAGGACCTTGTATACAAGTGGGAAGGGCAGGAAAGTATATAGTACATGGTCCTTCCAAGGGGGGAGAAAAGTGTCTGTGAATGAGCCCGGGGTGTGATTCAGGAGAAAAACTGGTCACACTTTCTGTTGTACTTTGTTGCAAAAAAATCTATTTGGGGAAATACCCACCATTGGAAGATGTTGATCAGAACACCCAGGTGGAGGGACCACTTGTGATTGTGAAATGATCTGCTGAGATGATCGGCCAGTTCTGGAATCTGGAACTTATGATGCCTCTAGATGTATCAAATGGACAATGCAGAACTCCTACAGTTTTAGGGCTTTCCAGCACAGGGGAGAGGAGAGAGCACTACCCTGTCTGTTTATGTAGAACATCGCCATCTTGTTGTCGGTCAATACTGATACACATTGTCCTCCAGATGTGCCTGGAATGTCTGGCAAGCAAGGCACACCGCTCTTAGCTCCCTGACATTGATGTGCAGTGAAAGTTCTGCCTGGGACCAGAGGTCCTGAGTCTACCTAAATGCGCCCCCCAACCCATTGCCGACGCATCTGTTACTAGAGACCGCGAGAGTTGGGGCCTGGAGAAAGGCACTTCCACGCACACTGCTTGCGGGTCAAGTCACCACCTGAAGATTGAAGGTTTTCCCTGGGTGGTGCCACTGCACCTGGAACCAGTTGGGAACTGAGAGAAGACAGATCTCTCCTGCTGGACAGTAGCGGTGGTGCTGATCCCTATGCTGCCAGGGATACAGGCACCAGCAATGACAGTAGGTCCCTGGCTGCAGTGAATGTCTCTGGAATTGATGGTACCATAAACATACTGGTACTGCGCTATCTGCCAAAGACAGCACCTCCAGTGCCAGAGACAGCAGGGCCTATGTAGGAACCGGGGTTGCTGGTACCAGCTGTTGTGGTGCCCAGGTCTCACTCTGTTCCAGTCTCCATGCCTCGCCATCTTTGGTGCCGGGGAGCGACTGCTCTCAGCCGGCTGCCTTTTGTGTTTCTTCTAGGCACGGGGGATGCAAACAGTGCCAAGACTCTTGCACAGCGGGAGGGGCACTCTGTACCGATGCCAAGGTACTTGGTGCCAAGTCCAAGTGACTCAATTCAAAATCAGGTTTCAATGCTGTCTTTCAAGCACTTGAGACAACTGGAGTGCAGGTCACTCAAGAGCATCAACTTACGGCAGGAGGCACAGGGCTTGAAACCCGGTGGCTGAGCCATGCCCTGGCACTAGGAAACAAACTTTGCAAACTGATGGAGAAAACTCCAAAAACACTTACTAAATAAAACTGCATATTTACAACTAAATCAACTATGTACACTACACTACAAAGAACAGCGAAAACCACTGGGAAAGTTTGCCAAAGCAAAGAGAGCAATTCCAGTGAGTGTCACAGGTGGTAAGAAGGAACTGAGAGGGCACAGCGTTGGCTGGGCCCTTTATAACGGCGTTACGAGCATGTGGCACCAGAGGGTGCCAGAGCTGACCCAACGGATACCACTGAGGGAAAAAATTCTGGTGACTGTGCTCAGGGCATGCACACACCTACATCGGAATGGACATGTGCAATCACTCAAAGAAGAACTCAGTATTAGCAGAGAAATGGACTAGATGACCTAACAGGTTTTTTCCATCCCTAATGTTCTATGACTCACCAGCTTTTACTAGCATATGGAACAAATTTTTTGCCAGTGATGCTGTCTAATAGTTTTCTGCATGGGCAGTGAATTATTTTTCCATATGAAACTATGTGCGAAATATATTAATTAGGAAAAACATGGACTTAAAAAGCAGTCTGGGAAGTGAGCTGGAAAATAAAGTCTTCTCAGTCCTTAGTCCATCAGCTGAAGTGAAGAAATTGAATGTTTTCTACATCTTTCCCACCCTTTCTTAATCTGAATATTTGTAGGTAACTTTTTTTCAGAATAAACATCTTCATTTTGGGCCTGTATAAGGCAAATCTGGCTATCCATTTTGTGTGGAGCTCCTCAATTGTACTGTGTATATGACTTAGACTGCTACAATAACGTGTCAAAGATATATAGTTTAGATTTTGTTTAAGTGATGGAGTCACAGATGTGGTGTTTTGAGGAAAATATTACAGAAATACATTTTGCTTCACTTAAATACCCTTTTGCTCCCCTCTCCCCCGACATACAATGTCAAACTTGTACTAACTGCTGAAATAAAAACAAGTACCCAAAAGCTGATATACTATGTGATTAAAAAAGGGGGGAAGACTTTTCCCAGGAGACTCAGACTTTAAGGACTATTGCAATCACCTAGTCTGACCTCCTGACATTGCAGGCCACAGAACCTCACCTACCCACTACTGTAATAGACCCTTAACCTCTGGATGAGTTACTCACGTCCTCAAATCATGACTTAAAGATTTAAGTTACAGAGAATCCGCCATTTACTCTAGTTTAAACCAGCAAGTTACTCCTTCCCCATGCTGCAGAGGAAGGTGAAAACCCCCTAGGGTCTCTGCTAATCTGACCTGGGGGAAAATTCCTTCCCAACCCCATTTATGGTGATCAGTTGGACCCTGAGCATGTGGACAAGACCCACCAGCCAGACACCTGGGAAAAAATTCTCTGTAGTAACTCAGAGACCTCTCCATCTAGTGCCCCATCTGTGGCTATTGGGGATATTTGCTACTAGCACTTGCAGATAGGCCGCATGCCATTTTAGCAGTCTCATCTTACCATCCCCTTCATAAAGTTACCAAGATCAGTCTTGAAGCCAGATACATTTTTTGCCCCTACTGCTCCCCTTGGAAGGCTGTTTCAGAACTTCACTCCTTTGATGGCTAGAAACCTCTAATTTCAAGTCTAAATTTGTTGATGGCTAGCTTACATCCATTTGTTCAACATTGGCGCTTAACTAATTCCTCTCCCTTCCTGGTATTTATTCCTTTGGTTTATTTACAGAGAGCAATCATATCTCCCCTCAGCCTTGATTTGGTTGGGCTAAACAAGTCAAGCTCCTTGCACATCCCCTCATAAAGTAGGTTTTCCATTCATCTGATCAAACTCGTAGCTGTTCTCTGAACCTTTTTCAGTTTGAATTCATCTTTCTTAAACATGGGAGACCAAAATCGCACACTGTCTTCCAAATGAGGTATCCCACCAGTGCCTTGTATTATGCCAATAATACTTCTCTGTCTCTAGTGGAAATATCTTGCCTGATTCATCCTAGGATTGTGTTAGCCTTTTTCATGGTTGTGTCACATTAGCAGCTCATAGTCATCCTGTGATCAATCAATACATCCAGGTTTGTCTCCCCGTCACTTCCAACTGATAAGTCTTCAGTTTATAGCAACAATCTTTTTTTTTTTAGTCCCTAAGTACATGACTTTGCACTATTAAATTTCATCTCGTTTCTATTACTCCAGTTTTCAAGGTCCTCCCCATCTTGTATGACATTCTGGTCCTCCACATTGGCAATACCTCCCAACTTTGTGTCATGCATGAAAAAGGGTTCCAGCTGGAGAGACCAGCCCAAAAGACTATGGGGACACAATTTTTCAAAATCCTTGCAGGTAACCTCTAGGAGCCAAGTTCACTATAAAGCTTTGATGTTCTACCACTGAAAGTTCTCTAGCAATTCTTCATGAAATCGCACCCACAAAACCTCATACAAGACCAAGTGCTGTGACTATTAAGATCTATACAGACCATAAGATTTTCTACAACACAAGACTAGCTTTCCTCTTTTCTCCATTCCCATTTAGTTCCTCACATTTTAACACAATAATTCAAATGAAGAATATCAGTTTATCACTTCAGCAAACTATAGGTGACTGCCCAGGGACTCCCACAAATTGAGTGGTTCAACTTCTAACACTGGTTTGCAGATGCCCATTGAAATAGCAGCAAGCAACTTTTTAGTAGTTCTGCATCTACCCTGATAATCTGGATTTTTCAGATGAAACATAAAATCGAATCCCTGACAGCTTAGCATTATTAAAGATTAAAAGAATAAAGGGCTGTTTGGTTTAAAGAGTTGGTAATGGGATCTTGATTCATTTTTAATTCACTGGTTTAAATCCAGCCCATTATCTTGTGGTAATCTCACAGGCAGTGTTGAGTGTACAGGTGTACACATCACAGTTGTATCATAGAGTCATAGAATATCAGGGTTAGAAGGGACCTCAGGAGGTCATCTAGTCCAACCCCCTGTTCAAAGCAGGACCAATCCCCAATTTTTGCCCCAGATCCCAAAATGGCCCCCTCAAGGATTGAACTCACAACACTGGATTTAGCAGGCCAATGCTCAAACCACTGAGCTATCCCTCCACCCAAGCACTAGTATCCTTGTGCTAGTGAGTATTGATTTCCTTTAATGGCGGGGATCCCAGAGAAGATTGCATTTTTTGATGGATGATTGATCTCTGTATATGCAGGCTGTAACTTGCTTAGGGAATCTTCTGAGTGAAAGACTCTGTACATACAAATTTATTTTAAAATTAAGTAAAGACAATCGTTGTGGCTAATTCTGGGCACCATACTTTAGGAAAGATGGGGACAAATTGGAGAATCCAAAGGAAAGCAACAAAAATTATAAAGGGTTTAGCGAACCAGTCCTATGAGGAAAGGTTAAAAACACTAGCCATCTTCTTGAGAAAAGAAGACTGAAAGAGGATCTGATAAGTCTTCAAATACATTAAGAGCTGTTATAAAAAGGATGGTAATTAATTGTTCTCCAAGTCCACAGGAGGTACAACAAGAAGTAACAGGCTTAATCTGCAGCAAGGGAGATTTAGGTTAGATGTTAGGAAAGACTTTCCAATTATAAGGATAGTTATCCTAATTATAAGAATAGGTTTCCAAGGGAGGTTGTGGAATCCTTATTACAGGAGGTTTTTAAGAACAGGTTAGACAAGCACCTGTCAGGGATGGTCTAGGCTCACTTGGTCCTCCCTCAGCATATGGGGCTGGACTTGATGACATCCTTTCCAGCCCTACATTTCTATGGTTCTGTGTTCAGTTTTACATGAAAATAAAGTTTAGTTCTTTCCATATATTTACATTTCTACAGCACTAATGAATTATTGAACAATACATCCACTATGATTAGAAAGCCACTGGATGAGTACTAGTATATGTATTGAGATACATGGCAAGTGTTTTAGAACACTCCATAGAGTAACGTCATGGAAATTAATAATATTACTGACATGTAAAGTTTCTCATGTGCATATGAGTTTGCAGTGTTAGGGCCATAGTTAGTACTTGATTAAAATATGAAACTATGAATTTAATTAAATCAGAGGCAAATATACATTAAATATAGCTGTAAGCTATTCTACTTGATCCTCTAAGCTCTGCCAGGATACAGTGCTTACTACCATTAATAATGTTATTTATTTGAATGGGACTACTCAAATTGTAAGCATTATACCTGGTTATGTCTGTCGGAATGTGCACCAGGTGAGCACTTTAACTCCTGTGATAAAGGTTTTTCCTTTTATGAACTGTTCATAACAACATCTAGGTTATTCTGTTTACAAGTTAATTGATAGAAAATGACCACCAATGTAATAAAGTAGCCAAATATAAAAACAGGTTTATCAGAAATCAATTGGACAAATCATAAATCAGTGCTACTGCATGCTCCTTCTCCTCCAAAAAAGAGGGGAAAAAAGGCACTGACTTTTATACACTGGCTAACGTTCTGTACACACACTGTTCGATCAGTGGATAGATGAAACAACTTTCTGAAAACTGATGAGACAGTGAATGTGTAATGAATGTTTTGACTTCACCACAAAAGGGAGAGGACATTGTTCTTTCTTTCTTTAACCAAAATTGACAATTAAAGCCTTGTGGAAAGATTCATAGATATTTAGGTCAGAAGGGACCATTATGATCATCTAGTCTGACCTGCACAACACAGGCCACAGAATTTCACCCACCACTCCTGCAAAAAACCTCACACCTATATCTGTGCTATTGAAGTCCTCAAATCGTAGTTTAAAGACTTCAAGGAGCAGAGAATCCTCCAGCAATCCTCCCGTGCCCCATGCTACAGAGGAAGGCGAAAAACCTCCAGAGCCTCTTCCAATCTGCCCTGGAGGAAAATTCCTTCCCGACCCCAAATATGGCGATCAGCTAAACCCTGAGCATATGGGCAAGATTCATCAGCCAGATACTACAGAAAATTCTTTCCTGGGTAACTCAGATCCCACCCCATCTAATATCCCATCACAGGCCATTGGGCCTATTTACCATGAATATTTAATTACCAAAACCATGTTATTCCATCATACCATCTCCTCCATAAACTTATCGAGTTTAATCTTAAAGCCAGATAGATCTTTTGCCCCCACTGCTTCCCTCAGAAGGCTATTCCAAAACTTCACTCCTCTAATGGTTAGAAACCTTCGTCTAATTTCTAGTCTAAATTTCCTGGTGGCCAGTTTATATCCATTTGTTCTTGTGTCCACATTGGTACTGAGCTTAAATAATTCCTCTCCCTCTCCAGTATTTATCCCTCTGATATATTTAGAGAGAGCAATCATATCTCCCCTCAACCTTCTTTTAGTTAGGCTAAACAAGCCAAGCTCCTTGAGTCTCCTTTCATAAGACAAGTTTTCCATTCCTCGGATCATCCTAGTAGCCCTTCTCTGTACCTGTTCCAGTTTGAATTCATCCTTCTTAAACATGGGAGACCAGAACTGCACACAGTATTCCAGGTGAGGTCTCACCAGTGCCTTGTATAACGGTACTAAAACCTCCTTTTCCCTACTGGAAATACCTCTCCTGATGCATCCCAAGACCACATTAGCTTTTTTCATGGCCATATCAAATTGGCAGCTCATAGTCATCCTATGATCAACCAATACTCCAAGGTCCTTTTCCTCCTCCTTCTAATTGATGTGTTCCTAGAACCTTAAAATTCTTGTTATTAATCCCTAAATGCACGACCTTACATTTCTCACTATTAAATTTCATCCTATTACTATTACTCCAGTTTACAAGGTCATCCAGATCCTCCTGTAGGATATCTCTGTCCTTCTCTAAATTGGCAATACCTCCCAGCTTTGTATCATCCGCAAACTTTATTAGCGCACTCCCACTTTTTGTGCCAAGGTCAGTAATAAAAAGATTAAATAAGATTGGTCCCAAAACCGATCCTTGAGGAACTCCACTGGTAACCTCCCTCCAGCCTGACAGTTCACCTTTCAGTAGGACCCGTTGTAGTCTCCCCTTTAACCAATTCCTTATCCACCTTTCAATTTTCCTATTGATCCCCATCTTATCCAATTTAACTAATAATTCCCCATGTGGCACGGTATCAAACGCCTTACTAAAATCTAGGTAAATTAGATCCACTGCGTTTCCTTTGTCTAAAAAATCTGTTACTTTCTCGGAGAAGGAGATCAGGTTGGTTTGAAACGATCTACCTTTTGTAAAACCATGTTGTATTTTGTCCCATTTGCCATTGACTTCAATGTCCTTAACTACCTTCTCCTTCAAAATTTTTTCCAAGACCTTGCATATTACAGATGTCAAACTAACAGGCCTATAATTACCCGGATCACTTTTTTTCCCTTTCTTAAAAATAGGAACTATGTTAGCAGTTATACCACATATCTTAAGCTAGACAATTTAGTAAGTTCTACAAATGTTCAGATATTTTATGCACATATTTAAGTACACAGCATACACTGCAGATGCAAAAAACAAGATGGATATGAAACAAGTGGTATCTTTATTCTGTAAAAAAATTTACATTGTTAAGGTACTTAAGATATTGCCAGTACAAAAACAGACAGAAGTGTTTGTAAAAAAGTGAAATGTAAAAACCGTTTTTTAATGTCCAGCCTGAAGTTAAGTCCCTCTTTTCTTTAGCAATAAGATTTGGTATTGTCAGTCTACAAAGAAAATCTCAAAAGAAAGAAGTATCCCAACATTGTGATATACATCTAAAATTAACCCCTTTGGCCATAGAAATATTTGATAGATGTAAGAGTACTGGTATTGAGCCAAAAAGGTGAAAAGAAGGAAGAAGGAATAACAATCAGCTTTAAATACACATTTGATTTATTTCCTATTTATTGCAAATATTTAAAGAATTAGTATGTCACAGGTTTTTGATTGCTTAGCACCATGATCCTGCAAGCACTTACAGGGATGAGTAATTTGAATGTAATTGGGCTATTCCCATGCATAAGTGTTTGTAGGATTGAACCTTACTTTGCAGAATAGTTAATTAGGGAATTAACGTCCCAATGCTGTAATGAGCTCCGAATAGGTACAAGGTCTGACTGCACATTGCTCCTGAGGGCATTCTGCACCAAAAAATTAAAAATTCTGCATACAACATTTTAAAATTCTGCAAATTTTATTTGCCAAATAAATGTGGAGGCGCTACTATGGTATGGGGGAGCACAGGCCACTGGCTGCATAGAGGTGGGAGATCACTGTGCAGCTCCCCACCTGGGACACGGACTCAGTGGTGAGGCTGCACCCAACCCTGACCCAGTGCAAGGACGGGGCCTGCCCCATAAACACCCCAGGGCCCTGCCCCTCCATGCCAGGTGAACCAGGCAGGCTCAGCAAGGCAGGAACCAAGTGTGGAGGGGATCCAGGTGAGCTGTCAGCTGAGACAGTTCTGTGCGGGGCAACCTGGGTGCAGGCAATTCAGTGAGGGATCTGGATGCACAGGGGCTTGTTGGAGGGTTCTGGGTGCAACAGTAATGGGACTCTGCAGGGGGGTCCAGGTGAAGGTGGTTGGGGCTCAGCGGGGGGGGGGCTGGGTGTGGGGGGGGATAGAGCTCAAAGGGGGGTCTTGGTGTGTGAGGTCCAGATGCTAGGGGAGTGGGGCTCAGTGGGGTGGGGATCCAGGTGCAGCTGGTTGGGACTCAGTAGGGTGGGGTGAGGCTTGGCAGGAGGGTCTGGGTATGAGGGGGTCTGGATGCTTGAGGTTGGGCGAATGGGGGAGCAGCTCCCTGTACAGCTCAGGAGTGATGGGTGCAGGAAGTGCAAGGGAGGGGGAGGAGGGAGTTTGCAGAGCTTCCTGCAGCCGGGGGGAAAAAATTGGGGGTAGGTCTGACCCGGCCCCGGATGCTGTGCTGGGGGAGGATGAAGTCCCATCCTCCCCAGCTCAGTCAGGATTAGCAGCTGAGCCTGGGCAGTGTAGGAGCCACCAGCTGGGTCTTCCCCAGTCCTGGCCTCTTTACCTCTCTGCCAGCTGCCCTGGGCACCCAAAACACTGCTGGGGAGGGTTGCATGACCGCTCTTGTGGCTTCCCTTTGCTTCCCCATCAGAAAGACATTTTTCTGCGGGGAAGCAAAGAAATCTGGGGGGGGTGGGGGTGGGGATACAAATTCCGCGCATGCACAGTGGCACAGAATTCCCCCAGGAGTAGCACATAGAGCTCATTGCAGTTTCAGGTTACATAGTTCAGAAACCAGAGTTTAATACAACCATAAACAATGGGGTTATAAATACACATTATGATTTCATGTAAGAGTCTCCATAAATAAATGTAATAAAAATGAACGATTTCATAAACAGGATGTGCAGTAATTTTCTATTTTCATTAAAAAACAATATTACTGAAGAATATTTTGTATTACAAACATAATGGAATAAAAATATGAAGTTGCAATAAATGGAAGAAACATTCTTAATTAAAATATATTATTGTATTTCTGTTCTATTATAAATTATTATAAATATAAATTATTATATTGTATTTCTGTTCCATTGACATTTTATATACAAATTTTCATCGCATGTGTAAAAATAGTTTTAATTAGGCTCATTTACTGCATGTACAATGTAAATTTTGGAAAATATTATGGAAAGAAAATAATTGCTCTTACAAGGACACCATCAATTTAAAAATTACACGGCTTTCTGAACACAGAATAGGCCTTACCTACTATTGTAACAATTGCCATGTAAAATTACTATGAAAAAAATTAGAGAATTTTTTGTTTGTTTACTTTGTGCACTTAACAGCACTTTCAGTTTCCCATTGTTTGCATGAGTCTTTTACACAGAAACAGGGGAAAGAAAAAAAAACATTTAAAATTTGTCAAAATGTCATTGCAAAACCTCAAAAATAGGCAGGGAGAATCAGATGCAGTAACAAACTACTTAACCACATCTTAAAAACTGTTTAGATTGCAACTTGATGTTGTCCCTTTTGTATAGGTTTGTAAAACTATGTACAAACTTAGATATGTAAGAAGCATAGCTAGAAATCCACTGCCAGCTGGTGAAAAATGTATTTCACAGTTATGGATGTATCAACAAAAAGCTGTTTCATGAGACCACTGCACAACTGTGTGGTAAACTGTTAAATATCCAAACACCTGTTTCCTAATCTTTACATTTGCTGTAAGTCTCCTCCATCTGCTTCCCCATCCTCTACACCTCATTCCAGCTTGGATTTCCTCTTCAGAAGGAAGTTTTTATAGTTTCAACAGCTTAGTTTCTGTTTAAAACCTTATTTGATCAGTTAGAGTTCCTGTTTTATCTAGTAGACATTGGCACATTAACCTCTTTTGCATTTAAAATTTCAGCTTGTAGTATTATTTGAATATAAAGTCCATAGGAGAAGAAAATGGTGACAAAGATATACAAGACATCTCAAACTTCTGATGACTTCATAAAGCATTGTCATTCTTGCCAACATTTGAAATCCACAAACAGGGTCGTTTGGGAAGAAAAAATAGGTTTACTCCATTAAAAAAACAGGATTAAAAATTCTGGTGGTAGACAGTGGTAACCAAAATATAGGGACTATACCATTTAAACTGGGATAGTTACCATGCACACACTATCACACCTGCCAAAGTCCCATTTTGGGCAGAACTTTTTGCCTGTCCCAAATGCAGGGATTCCTCCACACCATCAAGTTCCTGCAGCTGACCAGCAGAGGAGCTGCTCCAAGGGTTGCTCAGCGGCCATTACTTGCCTCTCTATCTTCTCAGGCCTTTCTGCAAACCATATTGCATTCCACAGAAAGGCAGTATGAGTAGCAGGACTGTAAGTTGAGCACCCTACCAAAGGCTCCAGTAGATCAAGAAATTTGGATGGTAGTGAGAAGAGATAAAAGAGGAGTGACTGACAGACAAATTCCAGGTTTCAGAGTGGTAGCCGGGTTAGTCTGTATCAGCAAAAATGAGGAGTGCTTGTGGCACCTTAGAGACTAACAAATTTATTTGGGCATAAGCTTTCGTGGGCTAAAACCCACTTCATCAGATGCATGGAGTGGATACAGTAGGCAGGTATAAATACACAGCACATGAAAAGATGGGAGTTGCCTTACCAAGTCCGGGGGGTCAGTGCTAACGAGCCAATTCAATTAAGGTAGAAGTGGCTAATCTATACCAAATTCCAGAGGCTGGGAGAACAGCAGGGATAACCAAAAGTAGGGGTAGGGGTAAGGAAGGGAAACATTGGTGTCAGAGTGAGAGGGGAAGGAGACATCACAAGGAGGGATGGGAAAGGGTAAGATGGGACAGATAGAAGAGGACTGTCCCCCTACAAAGATCACAGAAGAATCCGGCCTCTGACAACTCCAGGTGCAGTAGCAGGCTATATTACTTCTTGTCTCTGCAAGAATATAACAGTAAGGCATAGTTATGATCTACCCCTTGAAAGTCTGGTTACATGCATGAGGACCACAGGCCCCAGAGGGAGACTCCATTATTTTGGAAAAGTACATAGGTCCTGGAACTAGGGGTGCAGCCACACCTGCTGGCTTGAAGTAGTAATAACAACCCAAATATATGGTTTCCACCTTCAGCACCCCCACTATAAAAATTGTTCTAGCACCACTGGAAAAGCATCTCTATTTTAGGATGCTTATCCAAATGCTGAATCATTGGGGGCTTTGAAAATGCATCAGTTGCAACCCCATGATACAGCACAAAGGGTAGTGGTAGGTAGAAAAGGCAGGAGCATTTTCACACTAGCCTAACGTGCAACAGAATGCACACAGAATCCTGAGACAGCTGGAGGAACCTAATAGCTCCCAGACTGTCCAGTGTATCTGAAAAAATGCCCTTAGAAAAATGTTTCAAATCTTAGCAAGTATCGGATACTATGTCACTAGAACCTTTGGAAGCCTGTGTCATCTTCTCTCTCAATTCCTCATGCAGAATGTGTGTAGCTGTGGAGCTATGAACAGATTTTTGTTTGTTCAGAGTAAGAAACAGAGTAAGGTTTACCGTGGGAAAACTATTGCCCTAAGTACGGTAGTTAAAAAGTTATTGAAGGAGACGTAAGGCTTGAAGTCTGTGCCTTCAGGCATCGCTCTCTCATTTTCAACCAAAATAATTCTCCATATAAAGCTATAAATCCATTGCAGAGTATGTTTTCTGAAGTTTCAAATTAATTTTTGCTCCATATTTGCTGTAGCTTCTGCCACACACTGCCAGTGTTTTTCATGTTTCAGCTCATGTAGCTTTTTCTGCCAATAACAGAAGTCCAGCAGGGACAGTAATAAGCATCTTGGAGAGATGTACTAATAGTATTAGGGTTAGCTTCTGTTTTCACATCATTTCACTTAATTTGTTTGTCTCTTTCTTGCTGACAAGCCTATACAGCATAAAAGCAAGGAAATGTGTGCCTGGGCCCTAATGGGCAAGTTGTCCCTCTTCTTCCACGGCTGCAGCAGGATCCCTGGCAGCAGAACCCAGGCATTTCTATTGCCTGGGGGGCAGAATTTAGGCAGGCCACCCAGTGGATGCAAACTGATTGGAGAGGAGCAGAGATCAGCTCTGGGAGGACTCCATGACCTCATGCAAAGTGATCTCCTTGGAGCCGACTGGGGCCAAGAAAATCTCTGCAGTTGGATCCTTCAGTCTTGCATCCCACAAAGTAGTGCTATTCTTAACAGAGATTTATGTATGCAAATTCGGTGGTTCTAATACTGAACCATTGGTGTTCTGTGGAGCTGATTCCGTCACAGTGGTGAAACTTCTCTATCAGCATTCAAGTGGCATGTTTTGTTTCTTGGGAGTCCCATCCCCATTAATTGTATGAGTTTCAACCAACGATGTAGAAACAGAAGAAGAAGAAGAAGAAAAAGAAGAGAGAGAGAGAGAGAGAGAGAAGAACACTTCTCTGCGCCCTGTGTGGCTTTATCTAGATTAGGAAAAGAGGTCAAGGGAACTAATGTATTAGTTAACTCCAACCTCCCCATGATCTTTTCCCTAGTGTAGATTAAGGTCAAGACTTTTTACCTCACTTAGGTGGTTGAGGTTGACCCTTAGGCTCCCACAAGGGTTGACCGAGACCAGCTAAACCGAAGTAAGAGGCACTAATTTGAATCTACTCTGCGGGATATGTCTGGGTTAGCCAACATATATTAGCTAACCCTTCCATAACCTCAACGTCTTCTAAACAAAGCCTGTATGACCAACTAGCTCCAACTAGCCATTAGCTCCTCTGTATCTGCTATACAGCCCACGGGCTCTAAGACATTTATGCCTGCCCTCCCACACTGGAGTTTTGCCAGGTGGATCTACATGGCAGTGTGTGTTACCATGGAACACCGTGCTGCAACATGTGGAATATGGAGTCCCCCTGTGCGGCCTCTGCTCCTTACCTCTGAGGTAGGTAACTATGGTAGCTCCTACTGCTTTTCAAGCCTTGAATCCCTGGGGTAAGAGGTGGGATTTGGCTACCTGTAAGCTGCAGGCTGCTTTAATTGCAGTGCTGGACGTTGAGAGTTCTGCAGTAAGGAATGCTGGGGTGAGGAGGACTGGCAATTAATTTTCACCATGAAACTAAATGTTTCTACTGTTGAAACAACAAACAGAAACAAACACAAAGCATTTTATTTATCAAATAAATCGGTTGTGACGGACGGGTTGCAAGCTAAACAGAATCTAGTTATGAGTTAGCTAACTTCAATAAATTATCAGACGACCTAAAAATTAAAACAACCAGTTTAATTATAAGGCTGAAGACTGACGGAAATTATTGTCTATTACATTTGGGACAGAAATAATGGGTCTGCCAAGAAAAATAAGTGCTGACATTATGGCAGACATAATACGCTAAACAGCCAGAGTATTAGGGACAAATTCTGCCAGTGGACATCCTCACCCTCTCCACTGACTTCAAAGGGAGTTGCTTGTACCTATTTGAGGGCAGAATTTGTCATCTACTGTCCAACTCTCACACACTGAAAAAATAATTTGTCATTTATTACTTCTGTGAGAAAGTAATCAGCAACAGATGAACAAATTTGTTTTTAGAACCAATAATTAGTAATAGAATTACCCAGTTGTGCTTGAATAAATGTATATATACACACAAGCTCACTACATACTGTACATGTGTAATCCCAACCAATATATAGCAGTTTTGAGTTTTTAATACAATACAGAACTATTTGTAATGTCCTCTTATGCCTGAATAAATACAATGGCTATATATTAAATCAGCAGACTTACAAATGACAGACTTAAAGCATAGTTATTCCACAGGTACTAAGAGGGTAGAAAATTCCTATAATAATGTGAGAGCTCAGAGCAAGTGTATCAAACCTAATTGGATTTTTGAGAGAATACAAACCCTACATATTCTATTTGCCATCAGGAAGCATAACCTGGTAGATGCTATATTTTTCAGTTTTCCCAGTAGTACATCAGGAAATTACACTGCAGAATTAGCCAATCAATGTTGTCCAATGTCATCATTCCATTCTGGAAGCACTGTTTTCCAGATAAGAAGTCTGGAAATACACCACGATGCAAATTTGTTTGTAGAAATCTTAAGACAAAATATCGAACCCAGCAATTTGTATGATCTGAACTAAATCTCACTGAAGATGAGTAAATTTGCATTACTACTGTCCATTGGGAATCAAGCCACTTAACATTACCAACATCATTTTCATTCTTAACTGGTTTAAGATCATGGGGGAGATCGTGGCTCCACTGAATTCAATGGCAAAACTCCATTGACTTCAACAGAGCCAGGATTCCATCCTTTGTGTCATTTACTCTCTCTCTCTCGCTGATACAGGGAGTTCAGGAATTTTAATGTTTGGCAAAATGCACATTTTAAAGCTAGTGTTGGGGTATTGATAATCAGCTTGATTGAAGTTCAGGGTCAAAGTATGGTATGTTTTCTATTAAAGTGCAGATTAAGGCACAATATTTACAGGTACTGCAACCACTGCAGCATGTAAGTAAGACAGACCAAATAACCATTACCATTTTTCAAATTAAACTGGTAAACACTCTTACAATATTCTTTCATAAAACAGCAGATAAGCTTGTGAATTCAGTACTCTTGATTCTGGAACCATCTGTACATGGACATCACTAACATACACCCACTGTCCTGCTGATGCTCCCACAGCTTCCTTTAAACCTGAAATGCAAATGCAAAGAGTTACTATTCACCGGCTTATACTTTTACTCTCAAATGACACACTGGTTCTTCACAGAAGAGGTGGGAAAATACCTTTGAACACATCAGTTATTCATGATTTAGAAACATATGTAATATTTGTTTATATCTTAAGTTTACACTGAATAAGTTTAAGGGTTTTTTTTTGTTTTTTTTTTGCTTTGTAACCAAATAAATGTATATTGGAAAAATGTCATATTGGGAGGAGCAGGTGAAAGATAATATTTATTCAGAATATGACCATTGTTTTATGCCATTCACAAAAATCATATTTACACTGGATAACTGTCATATCACTTTTTTGCCACGTCTTTTCTCAAAAAGCAGCCTGTCCTCCTTTGAGGTTTTTTCAATTTTATCAATTACATTGATAATGTATCGTACACAGGGTCAATTCTGAGAGAGAGAAAAAGGAATATTTCAGCAGTTATTTAATAGCAATTTAAAAACACTACAAGGATCCACTAGGCTCCCATGAACTTTCAAAGAGAACGAAGCGACTAGTGGATACTTAAGTTTTCTTTTAAGAAGTTTTCAAGGTTCCTTCCCCACTCTGAACTCTAGGGTACAGATGTGGGAACCTGCATGAAAGATCCCCTAAGCTTATTCTTACCAGCTTAGGTTAAAACTTCCCCAAGGTACAAACTTTTACCTTTTGTCCTTGAACCTTATGCTGCCGCCACCAAGCGTTCTAAACAAAGAACAGGGAAAGAGCCCACTTGGAGACGTCTTCCCCCCAAAATATCCCCCCAAGCCCTACACCCCCTTTCCTGGGGAAGGCTTGATAAAAATCCTCACCAATTTGTACAGGTGAACACAGACCCAAACCCTTGGATCTTAAGAACAATGAAAAAAGCAATCAGGTTCTTAAAAGAGAATTTTAATTAAAGAAAAAGTAAAAGAAAAACCTCTGTAAAATCAGGAAGGGAAATACCTTACAGGGTAATCAGATTCAAAACACAGAGAATCCCTCTAGGCCAAACTTTAAGTTACAAAAAGACACAAAAATAGGAATATACATCCCATTCAGCACAACTTATTTTATCAGCCATTTAAACAAAACAGAATCTAATGCATATCTAACTAGATTGCTTACTAACTCTTTACAGGAGTTCTGACCTGCATTCCTGCTCTGGTCCCGGCAAAAGCATCACACAGACAGACAGACCTTTTGTCCCCCCCTTAGCTTTGAAAGTATCTTGTCTCTTCATTGGTCATTTTGGTCAGGTGCCAGGTTGCGAGATGCAAGGTTATCTTAGCTTCTTAACCCTTTACAGGTGAAAGGGTTTTTTCCTCTGGCCAGGAGGGATTTAAAGGTGGTTACTCTTCCCTTTATATTTATGACAGAAGTCAATACATCTCTAATCCTTTTCCTTGTGGAGAGATGGGCTTCTAATATAAAACGATTGCTAGCGAGGACTGGCAGTGTTTTTTCTAAGATGAAAAAAGTTACAGACTGACCCCCCCTCCCACCAGCCCAATTCTCCTGCCTAATAATCACCCAGCCATTAGTTGGCAAAGCTCCTGGCATCTTCTCCTTCCCTCCATTATTTCACAGGATAGTGCATCAGGAATATATATTTCACTGATGCCTCACTTCAAACTTCTGTGCCAGAAGAGTCACCAGGAGAAATTTTCAATCTTCCATGGAATAGTATTTCTTACTTCTCACATTAAACCAGAGTATTTGGTATTTTTACGTACTGACAATGTGCCAAGCATAGCATGAGACTCAACACAAAACAGCTTCTGTTTCAAATAACTTCCAGTCTAAGGGACACAGAAGAGACAAGATCCACAGAGAAGGAAATAACTTGTTTTAAAAACTGTTAGTGACTCACTTCTTGTAGGCACTGGGAAAAAAGTGAGCCTTTAGGAGGGACTTCAGTGAAGATGACTTGGTATTCCACAGGTAGGGAATGGGTGGCATAGAAATTAGTGATTATATATTAGGTTTAATAAAACAAAAATTAACAACTTGTGTGGCACTGCAAATTATGAGAAGATTCAAGGCCAAAGTGTTTATTCAATATAAGTACAGTGACTGGATGAGTTGTGGCAATGATCAATTTTGTCTCCTTATAGAGACAGAAGGGTTTGTCGGACATACCTTGAACATTTCTATTGCTAGCAATATGCTCCAATAATTTCTTGCAAGGTGTTCTGACTTTCACATATGCTGCATAGTGACCTCCTCGCATTGAGCCACTGTGCTCCACTATTCCATAAAGAGTGTATAGAACTCTTGCTGCATCTGTAATGTTCTTATTCACAAAATCACAGAAAGTAAAGATAAATTGTATAATTTCATAATGGATTTTTATAACAATATATATGTTAACACATTTCAAATATTACAGTAATAAAGGGAGCAAATAGTTGATAAGTACTGTAGTTTGTTAAGTATATTTTGCAATGCTGAAATAACTTGAGAAACAAGTGAAGACTATGTTATTCAGAGTTCAGTAACTAAATCCAGTTTTGCTGGAAGCACTGATAACTAGCTGTAATGCTACTGTGTTCATTTTAAAACATTAAGTGGGACAGATCCTCCTCAACTGATTTCAATGGAGCTATGCCAGTTTACACCAGTTGAAGAACCTATCCTAGATTACTGCTTGAACGCATTCATTTTGTAATTTCTTTGGGGTGAAAATCACAGTTTAACTTGTATCCATAGCTACAAAAATTAAACTATACTGTAAAGCATTAATTTATTAAAGACTCTAAAATGTATTCTTAATATACTGTACCTTGCAGGAAGCAGAACAAAATGGTGCTAAGTCTAAAATTAGTGGGAAATCCACATGTCTATTTACTTTCCGTAGACTCAAACCAGCCTTCAAGAGAAAATAAGGAGTATGAGAGAAACATTTTTACATAGCTGCCTTTTAAATCTAAGTGTATTGCATCAGTATTAGAATAACCTGATAAGACAAAACAGAATACAAAATCTATAATGAATGTGGATAAAACACATTCTCTATACATTCGTTTTTCATCTCTTCAACATTACATACAAAAAACCCCTATGGTATAGGAACATTATTTTGGTTTCCTGTGGAACCTTAATTCTGCCCCTTTGTGTGTCCATTCTGTGCAATGGAGGAGACAGGATACCATGGAAAAAGTAGAATGTGAATAAATGATATTTATTCTTAAACACCATCATACTGCATATACACAAGGGGACAGAATTCAGGTTGCATAGGCAACCATAAATCTGGAATTTCCTAACTTTTAACTGTTAATTTGGTTGTAAAGTCAAGCATTCTATTAACATGTTAATGCAATTTTGTAGGTTTTTTATTTTTAAAAGTTAAAGAGAAATAACATTGTACTATATACAATTGTACCAACTCTCTATCACACATCAGCCAGTGTTTAGTTATTTTTGCATATTGCCAAAATTTTCCAAAAGAAGGACAATTTTCAACAATTTATATCTCAGAAACACTTTAACAGAATTTCACTGGACAAAGAAAAGGCACTACACTCCTTTGGATCCAGAGCTTGATCCCTGCCCAAAATTGAAAGTAGTAGTGTCTGCTGCAGACAATGAAGGTGTTAGAGTGTCTTTAAAAAAAAAAAAAAAAAAAAAAAAGTCACACTATTTTTCTATCCTGGAAAGTGTTAGACAACCTAAATATAGGGGTTACTACCAGCTCCCCCTGCGGCTCAAGTAACAGATTGGTGAACAAAATGTAGTGAAGGAATATGCTGCATAGCAAAATGTATGATGCAAAAGACTAAGCATACTTCAGCTGCAACAGAATTCAGATTTTGACTGAAATCATAGTCAGGGCTGTTGAATTTAAATCAAGGTTTCCTGCTTGCTGATCTAAATTATGATTAAAATAAAAGACTTAAATAATTGCTTTTAATCTGGTTTTACATTTGCGCATTTTAGTTATTTTCCTAAAGAAAGGCAAGTCTAACATGGTATTTCTTTTTACTAATCAGGAGACTACACTAAATCTATACATATTTATTTAAGCAATTATATAGCATAACAGACATTTATTCAGACTCTTGATTTCTACAGTTTTAGGTTAGAAAATGGTGAATGATGCATTTCTTTTTTACTAGAGGATTATTAATTTTTTGCTCATGATTTGTGTCAAGCTGTATTGGGATGGACACTGGAAAGCAATTAAAAATTCACAAAAAAGCATTTTGAAATTGCTTATCAGATAAATAAAACTACTTTAAATGTACTGGATACATATGAAAAAAAGTAAGTTTATCAGAATATATTATGCATTTAAAACCCACTCATTTATTAAACATGAGAATTACTGTCAGTAGTTTGTGGATTTAACTGATTGGTTTGGTCACCACAGCCTTCAAGACTTTAGAACTAGTAGATCTCATACTCTCTGATCTTGTTTTTACTCAGGCTGGAAGAGGAAAACAACCTCTCATGCTTTTTCAACTCCCAGTTTCTTAACTTTGTATTAACTATCATTGAACTGAACTAAACCAAAAAGAAGAAAATATTTACTCTGCATCCACAGACAAGGCTACTGCTACCAAAAGCTGTCAACAAACTTGGGTTTCAGGTGCTTAAACAGTGATTTCCATCAGTCCGGTGGTTTGATTTTCTTTAAAACACCATCTTCAAACATTTACTAGTTGAGCATATTTTTACTTAATTTAAATTATTTTAATAGATTATAGTAAGACAGTAACATGGAAAAGAACTAACCAGGAAAGTGCTAAGAGTCTCAATAATATGACTGGTTGTTACCTGCTTGAATAACACAGACAGAAGTTTGTTTTTTGTACTAACAATAAACCTACTCTGATCTCAGAGAGCCATGACAATATGCATACTTGTTGGCAGCCTCGGCAGTGTCCAAGTTCTGAATGGGAATTAAGTTTAGAGTAATCTCATATGCCCTAGAAAGGATTCCTCCAGGTCAAGGTTGAGTCACAACTGCAGGACACTGGTATGACTTGTGCTGTCAACTTTTCTGTGGATAAACAGTCGCCTTCAAGTGTCTAGGGCTAACTGGCAAACTAGCACTAAGTTTACCTTAAAAGTTTTCTGAAAAGGATAACAAGTTTATAGAGTTTTAGTACTAAGAAAGCTTTCTGGTTGTGAAATGGTTTTCAAGAACTTAGTGTTTATAAAAAGCCACAGTGATATGCAGCTGAATCAAATAAAGGCTATGTATCACTGTAGGACAGATATAACATACTGCTTCATCCAGCCTGAGGTGGCCCACACATGAACACATGCCCTGTTTCAACACTACCCTGAATCTTGGCTCCTGCACATGGTAAAAGGAGGACCCACATCCCCAGCTGGATCCTGGACCTCTCAGCTCCTGGTTGGAAGTTTTCTGATGAAACTTAGTTTAATCAGAATATACCAACTTGATTAAGTGAAATGTTTTGGCAAATCTATTACAGATTCAATAGAAAAGTTGTTGAAACACACAGAGGTTTTCGTTGGAAATCTGCAGAGGAACCTGGGGAACCCCCTAGGTCCACAGCTCCATGGCAGGAAGCCTGCCAATCCCTGGAGCCATAGCATGAGCCTGGGCTCTTGGGCTACCAGGCTCCCTACTCCATAGAAGCACTGCTAGGCTTCCTACTAAAGAGCACAAAACCTAGAATTCTGAGAACTCAGACTCCAGCTGTTGACTCCAGGACAGCCATGCCATGTCAGGGTTTTCAGCCAGGAAACTCTTTTTACCCCAGCTCTATTGCAGCTTAACTCCCGGATTTGCAGCAGGGAATTTAGAAGCCCTGAGAATCTGGCTCAAGGCTAGTGCTCTCAGGCTTCCAGGCTCCCTGCCACAGACCTGGGAGCCTGGAAGTCCTAAGACTGGTTCCCAGGGTCTGTGGCTCTAGAGCAGCCCCTCCATGCAGACTGCCCTGGGCTAGGCGCCCCAGGACTTCCAGATTCTCAGGCCAGCAGGCAGTCTGGGACAGTTCACATGGAAAGGTTACCAGAGCCACAGACCTTGGCAGCCCAGGTAGCTGCTCAATGAAACCGACTCAATGAAACTCAATCAGTGAAACTGACAAGAATGTCAACCTCACACATTTCCTTTCAGGAGCACAATATGTTACAGTGTTTCTGTTGGGATATACATACATACATACGTGTGTGTGTATATATATATATACATATACACACACGCATTGTGATTCATATATCCATATCATATGTTATAAGTCATTGAGGACTGGTATGAATGACATGTGCTTGACAAAAATACGTGTGTTGCAAGTTGGCAACCGAAGCAAGAACTTAAGGTCAAGAACTATTAGAGCTATGTGCGCAAAAACAATCTTGTTATGTTCTGAGAAAAATATGGATAATCAGCAGAAAAGGAAACACCACCAGCTGGACTGATATAAAATTGTATAAGAATTGGAGGAAATGGCACACCTTGGATCATGGCGGCCCATCCAGGATTGTCTCTTTGGAATTATGTGGGTAGAAGGCCTAGTAAACAAAGGCAAAGAACCGATGATGTGACGGAATGGACTATAAATGGTTGCCTATGATTTCTGCAAATCGGAGTAGTTTATTGATCCAGAGCCCTGTGTGGATATAGATGTGGTTTTTGCCAGTTCCCCACATCTTATGATTGGAAGGAATCTCGACTGGCCATCGGGACCATTCTGACCTTTGCACTCTGGTATAGTATGTTTGGGGTGTGAATGTGGATTGAGTAAGCTTTGTTTTGTAATCAATGAAGACCATTTAGAGTATTATATACCAACACTGTGTCTGGTATCTGCCTGCTCCCCATTCCGTAGGGAGAACTCTATTGCGGGTTTAACATGTGGTGGAGAATGCGGAGGGGGGAGAGATATTAAGGAGTGCCGGATTTCGAGACAGGGTCTTACAGTGTTTGGGGGAGTCCTTATTTAAGACTAATAAGGGTGACTCCTTATTTGTGAGAAATTTTTGAGAAAAAAAAAACCCAACAAGTGTGGAGAGATACTGCGTGGTGTTTTTGTAATAATGTTTAATACACTATTTAAGAAGAGAAGTAACGGGGTGGAAGAGGCACCCCAGTGGACTAAAGTTAAAGCTCCTTCTCTGTTAGAGAAGGAGATTATTGCATTTGGGACATGCCCTTGGATGGAAGGTACAGTGGAACCAGATGTAATATTTGATACCATAGAAAGCATGTTTGAGAAATATGTACAGCTGTACAAGCCTAATGCCAGTAAAAACCAAATGGCCGTAGTATGGCTGTTGTGGCAAGCTGTAAAAAAGGCAATTGGATGTAAGGGAGAAGTCTGTGCAGAGTTACAAATACTACAAGAGAATTTTAAAACTTGCCAGGAAAATTTGGAGCGGGAAGTGAGACAGACACAGATAATGCAAACTCAGTTAGAACAAATGGGGAAACAAAACAGGGGAATTGGAGAAAAGAATGATGGATTGGGAAAAGGTTAAAGCAGACAAAGATAAATTAGACCATCAAGTGATAGGAATGAAATAGTTAATCTGAGATTTGAATAAGGAAAAGGAAGAGAAGATCACAAGCGTCTCACAGTTGGTGCCAGAAAACGATGGCAGCATTGAAAAAGCAAGTGAAAATACAGGAGCTGCAAGTTGCGGCTGTGTGTCAAAAAGAGAGAGATTTGGATTTGGATTCCAATGATATTTGGTATGGAGAGGATCTGCAAAGGGGTCAAGAGAAAAGGAAGTCTGACCAACTTTGAGAGGGGTTTTATACTAAGTTGAAGGAAGAAATAAGAAACTGTCCGGGAGAGCCTAAGCCAGAAAAGTCTGTAGGAGTGATAGAACGGAGATCAACCCTTAAGGATGTAGCAGGGGAGATACAGTCAGAGCAGACAAAAATAATTCTTGTGAGTTCGTCAGACTTACAGTTGATGGTAAATTAGACTCAGTGAATATGAAAAATTTGGCAACATGGCTAGTACAGTGGGCAGAGTTAGGAGGAACAGAGAATTTAAATGAGTGAATTTTATAGGTTAATCAGGGCAGTTACCACTGCAAAGATTAGACAGGCAGTAGATCAAGCGAAAAATGCTTTTGGACAGGCAGCCAGAACCATACCAATTGATACCATGATTTATTATGCTGTTAGGAAAAGTGATAGGTCAAAGACTCATGAAGGTGTTATCCAATGCAGATTACATGAAGCCTGGAGATTCACCCAGGGATTACCTGTTAAGGAGAATAACACTGGGATTATTGGCTGGAGAAATACAACCGGTCACTAATCCCATGACAGAGGTCGCAAACAGACATGTCACAGCTGATTGTTTGGTTGCAGTTAATTTTGGAATTATGCGTTTGAAGGATTGGACAGAAATTTATTAGCGATGTCTACTAATATGCCACCACAGAGACAATATAAATATCCTGTGCAAGAAGAGGCAGGAATTGAGAAAATAATGGAATCATTAGAACAACAGGGCACTATTGAAAAGGGGAATTCCGCATACAATAACTCAATTTGGCCCATATTAAAAAAGTCTCAGGAGATTGACAGTGGATTTTAGACAAATTAATAAAGCTACCCACCCTATGACACCAATAGTAGCAGATCTACCACAAGTGATGGCAAGAATACAGGGGGACCCTAAATGGTGCTCTGTCATAGATTTGGCAAATTGTTTTTTTCACCATCCCATTGCATCCCGATACATGGGCCCGCTTTGTGTTTACTTTTAAGGGACAACAGTACTTATTTAAAAGAATTCCCCAGGGCCTACACTGCGCTCTGGCTATTGCGCACCAACATGCGGTGCGAATGCTGGATCAATTATCCAAAGAGGATCAGGAGAATGTCACTTCATATGTAGATGACATATTAGTGTGGGGGGGACACTGAAGAGGAGGTTACTGAGAGGACAAAGATGTTGATGCTCATCCAGGAAACTGGTTTCAAGGCTAATAAAGAGAAAGCCCAACTAGTGCAGAGGAGAGTGAATTATTTGGAGGTGACCTGAGGGAAACAAGGAATTCAGGTCAATCAACAAAAGGTGAAATCACTAATGAATTTACCAAGGCCACAGGATTCTCATGCATTGAGGATATGTTAAGAGGGTTTAACTATTTAAGGAAACACCTCTGGAATTTTGCCATTATAACTGGACCCTTGTGGCATTTACTAAAAAAGAAAGTAGAATGGGAGTGAGGGCCCGAACAAGAAAAAGCTTTCTATAATTTAAAACAAGCTTTGATGCAAGCCCCAGCATTGAAATTCCCTGAAATAAACAAGCCGTTTGTGATTAAGTTGGCAGCAACCCAACAGGGTCTAGCAGCAGTACTAATGCAGGAAACTGACAGGAAGTTAACACCGGGAGCATACGGATCTAGAAGATTAACCCCTACGGAGCAGCAGTTTGGGATCTGTGAAAGAGAACATTTGGCTGCTGTGTGGGCCACTGAAGCTTTTGCTTTGACTAATGGCACAGCCCCTATTATAACACAAACACCTCACTCTCCCCTGAAGTATATTTTATCAGGGAAACTGCAGGGGAAAGGAGTATCAAATACCACGATGGCTCAATGGACCTTGATGTTAACTAGCAGAGATGTTACTTATGAGAATAACAAACAAGCAATGTTACCATATGCCCTCCGGATGGAAGGAGAGGAGCATGAATGCCCACTTCCAGAAACCGAACCAAGTTAGTTGAAGAAGCACTCCTGGTAGATGAAGTGTTAAGCCTCAGGGGAAAAAGAGGTTTAGTTTACAGATGGTAGTTTATATCATGAGAACTCTAAGCCATATAGGGGATATGCTGCTGTACAAATTGATGGGGAAACTATTTCTGGTTCTAAGAGTATGACTTCAGCTCAGGGAGCAGAGGTCAGAGCTCTTAGCAATCTGCTTAAACAGAAAAATGATGTTGCAGACTGTCTGTATGGATTCAGACTTTGCGGTACAAGGACTGTTATACTGGATTGGGATTTGGAAAAATAATAATTGGGAAACAGCGGAGGGGGAAAATTTGATACAAAAGGAGAATTGGAAATCTATCTATGATTGGTTGAAAAAACACTCAGGAAAATTAAGAGTAAGACATATTAAAGGTCATCAACAGTGAGAAGGGAATGAAAAATATTGGAATGATAAAGTGGATGCTTTAGCTAAATTAGCAGCAAAGGAACCAAAGGAGTTATGGTAGTTACTAGAGCTCAAGCCATAAAACAGGACGTTAAACCTGAGGAAAGATGGGGAAACTGGAATATACAAGGTGGATATGCAGTGAATAAGAAAACAGGAGAGGTAAAGTGGCTACCTGACAAACTTAAAAAAGACGTGATTATTAACCCGTGTCACTCTATGGCCCACCAAGGAATAGAGAATACTCTCTTTAAGGTAAAACAAATTGGAATATGGCCTAAGATGTGAGAGGACGTAGAAAACTTCGTTAAAACCTGCATAAGGTGTGCAGTAGACAGGAACAGACCACCGAATTCGGGATCCTTGTTGCACCAAAGAACTGTGGGACCATGGAGTAGAATACAGGTGATTATATTGATAAATTGCCTAAGACCCAAAGGGGGAATCAGTATTCATTAGTGATAATAGATTCCTTTTCTGGATGGGTGGAGGCGATTCCCACCAGAAATCATACTGCAGAGACTACTGTCAAAAAGCTGTGGGAAGCAGTGTTTAGTAGATCTGGAACTCCAAAAGCAACTGATTCAGATTATCACTTCTACTACAAAATGTGGTCTATTAAAAGTTTATTAAAAGCTTTAGGACTAAAGCAACAACTACATATCCTCTACCATTCTCAATCGTCAGGGACAGTAGAAAGGATTAATCAAACTATTAAACAAGCTCTATGCAAAGTAGTGCAAGAAACTGGCAAAGATTGGGATGATAAATTGACAATGATGTTGGCGGCCATCTGAACTAGTGATTGATTGGGTACTGTCTAACAGCCTTATCAAATTTTCTTTGGAAGGCCTATGAGATTGTGGAGCCCTTTACTGTACCCAGAAGAAGAAGAGGAGGTATCAGTTACCCAATGGGTAAGGGAGTTACCGACAGAACTTAAGAAAATGGAATTTAACCTGACTGATGCCATTGAAAAAGCAAGAGACTATGTGGATTCTCGTGTAGCTCAGGACAGTAAATTATGGAAAATCGGAGATAGAGTAATGTATTTGAAATTAATATAGAAAAATCGTGTCCTGGAGTCTAGATGGGTTGGACCATTTTCCATCATAAATAAAATGTCACCTACTGTAGTGCAGATTAACAAGGGGGAAAAGGGAAAGTGGGACCACACATCACAATTAAGGTTATGGCCTATCGATTAAATAATGTTCCTTTCTTTTTCTTTTAGTTTATTTTACAGAGGAAAAGGAATGCCCAATTGCACCGGAGATTATCCTGTATGGCCCTTGGATTTGTAGCGTGGATACGGTGCTCTAATTTTTGTAACTGGTTTATTGCTTATGCTTGCTTTGCTTTGCATTGTGTGCTTAGTAGAAGAATTGTGTTGTGTGCGTTACAGTTTAGGAAGAAAAAAAAATAATACTGGCGCCCGAGCGAAGATAGAAGAGGTTAGTGTAAGTATTTAGAATAATATGGCTAGAAGCATCAGCCATGGCTTCACTATTGAGGATCTTCATAATTCAAAAAGGGTGGAAATATGGTTTTTGGCTTTTATGTTTTTTTGAATATTTGGGGAAATTTAGGGGTACATGGATGTACATATGGGAACACCTCTAAGATGGAGGTATGGATCAAAGGGAATAATACATTCAACTATTCATGGGACATAATGGGAAAAACAGGACCAAACAAAACCAATGTAAAGAAAAACCTTTTGAGGTAAAATCTGAAATATGGTGGGAAAATGGCAAAAATGTGACATGGGAATATCTAAAGCCAAAAGATTTGGAAGAGCAATAGAGATATTTGTACATACTAAGGGAGGGAAGGTCACCTAAGGTTTAGATTTAGTTATGACGAGAACAATCTGAATATGAGTACTCTGAACTGTACCTTTTGGAGTTTGGGATTTGATGATGTAGTCACCCTTGATGTGACTAATGAACAAGAATTGGCTAATACTCATGTGGGATAGAATGAGTCAATGGCTTTTAAATTATAGGAATATGGCGTAATGCCAAATCTTTCCATAATAATAAGATTGAGCTGCTTTAGGAAAAGTAATGGGGGAATATATTTTCGGGGATATGGTTGGTTTTTTGCATTTATCAATCAGATACTAGTAAACAAGATTGCACCAAGAATCATGGCAGACGAGCCCCCATATAGGAGGGGAGAAGTAATCGAAGCCCCAACTATTGTGGATCAAACAATCTGGTTGGAAGGAGTGCAAGTAAACATAAGTGCACAACATCCAGAGTGTATGCCATGTGCCTTGCATCTATTACAAGTGCAGCAACAACAATAGGGAGATGGGACTATACGAAATAAGAGAGGTATAGGGGAATATATTGTAGGTAATATTGGTGCTGGAGCTGGAGTTTTAAACTCATTTGATATTGAGACATTACAAGGGAAAATGTCAGCTTTGGGTAAGATTTTGGGTCTATACAGACAGATGTGACACAAAATATTGGTGCATTATCGGAACAAGGAATAAGAAATGTGTAACTCCAGTTGAAACAAGCCCAAGCCTGAAAATGTCTCTAAATGTAAATCTGTTTGGTGTGTCTGAGACTGACAATAAAGCTACTAGCAATATGATGTGTACAGATGCAAACTTATGGCATACAATACACAGAGAGAATGGTTAATCTGTTAAGTAATGGGCAATGGCCTTTTGAGTGGTTCAAAGATCCTCATATATGGAATCAACAAATTGCAAAATGGAAGAAATATATGAAGTTTAATTGGGATCAAGCCACTCTGAGGGGAGACTGGAAAAGCAGAATGCTGTTACAAAACACAGGGAAGCAAAGAAAAGCACCAATGGCCTGGGTGTTGCAAAAATTATTAAAGAAGCGTTATGGTCATCCTGTAGGGAGACCTCTATTGCGGGTCTAACATTTCCGAAACAAAATTTTGGGGATTTGCAAGAAATTTTGATAAAATTTGGTTTTGTTCCAATTTGTAATGAAACCAATTCCAAAATACCAATATTTCTCAAGAACTGAGAATCCTGAGTTTTGGCCAGCTCTGCCTCCCCTTAACCTAGTTTCCATCTTTCACACCTGGGGCTTCCCCAACATCTCCAACCTGGCTCTTCCTGTATTCTACAGAAGGAAGTGAGGCATCTCCCAAAATTGTCTCCCCCATTCACTGACTGAACCAACATAGCCCAAGTGGGGTCTGAATTAATAGGATTAGCAGCTAGTGCTCAAACCCACAGCCCCATGCTGCAGACTGCTGTCTCTCTTCAGTAGTCATTTAGCATGGCCAGAATAACATGGCAGTAGCCAGCAGGTTGCTGTCACTGTACTTACTTTCTTAAATAAGAGAAAAAACCAGCAGTCCTACAAAAAACCCTTAGCATACCCCTGTGTGAAAACCCCTTCTGTACATCTCTACTAGGTACAGACAGTCTGTTACAAGTTCTTTCAATAAGTGAATTTAAAAGAACAGATTTTTTTACTTTTACCTGATGGAATCTTTTCAGATGGAGAACAAGAATGGCAGGAACCGCAGAAATCAGCAGTTGCTTCCGGGCATTAGTGTATAAGCCTTCGGTTTTCTTTTCTGTAGAGCACATAGTATAAGAATTATAAAACAATCCCGTAATTTATAAAGATTGAAGTGATCACACAGAATAGTTAAAACAATTGAAAGGCACATGCACAGAGAGAAATCTAGTTTCTAATGTTCTTTTCTTAATCAGTTCAACATGTTTCACTGTTTACACCCAGCAAAAATACTTTCTGTATGTGATACTCACTTAGTGAATTCAGGAACACACCACCAAGAAACAACAAGTGGAATTTTTGGTGGGAATGGCAGTGAAAGGAAGAACATTTTCTGTTTTGTATTATCTTAACACATGACCCTACCCACTCTTGGCCACTATTATGATCTCTCATCACACAAGTTAGCACAAGAAACAGCATTCCCCCCTGTTCTATAGCTCAGCAATCAATGGCTCAGACACTTGCTCAGAAGAAACACTGACACTTCAGTGGTAAAAGCTGAGCATTTTAAAACTGGTCTTGAATTTGGTTCTTGTATTCATAAATACTGGTGTTGACAAGACTAAGGTTCTGATTCTACAGAGCGATCAAAATGGTTGGACCCTTATGTGCCTATTCAGCAGGATGCTGGGAGGGACAAAGTCCACATATACAAGTCTGAGTTTATAATCTGAGATACTGCTGCACAGAACTGCAGATAAAATAAAAATAATTGCATCCTTTTTGTATCAATATCTATTTATGTAAAGCTTGTTTACAATTACAAAGCATCATTACTGAAGATGTAATTGCTGATTATTACAGTAAAGTACATCAAGTTATATTTGTATTTCACTGTATTATGTTGTAGTAAAAGACTGCATTATAATGGAGTAAATTGATGTATTGTTTAAAAATTTCCTGCTATGTACAGTAAACACAGGAGCAAGAATATTTGTTTGAGAGGTCACCAAGTCTAGCCCCCTACACTGAGGCAGGTGGAAGTAAACCAACACCATTCCTGACAGGGGTTTGTCTAACCCATTCTTAAAAATGTCCAACAACAGGGATGCCACAACTTCTCTTGGAAACCTATTCCAGTGCTTACAAACCTTATAGGTAAAAAGTTTTTCCCAATATCTAACCTAAATCTCCCTGCTGCAGATTGAGCCCATTACTTCTTGTCCTACATAAAGCTGACATGGAGAACAATTGACCACAGTCCTCTTTATAATAGCCATTAAAATATTTAAAGACTTATCAGGTTCCTTCCCAGTCTTCTTTGCTCAAGACTAAATATGCCCAAGTTTTTTTGTTTTTTTTTTGTTTGTTTTTTTAAAAATACCTTTCCCTATAGGTCAGTTTTTCTAAACCTATTATTATTTTTTGTTGTTCTCTAGACTCTCTTCAATTTATTTATATCTTTCTTGAAGCGCGGTGCCCAGAACTGGCCACAGTACTCCAGCTGAGGCCTCTCCAGTGCCAACCAGAACACGTCTTCGTAACACGATGCTGGTTTTCCGCTTCCCTCTGCCTGGCTCACTGCTCTGCCTCTAATTTTTGGTGCTCACGCTCTCTCTCTCTCTGTTTGGCTTCCCATTTTTGGTGTTCCTGTGCTGCTCTCTCAGCCTCCTGTTTTAGGCCTTTTTGCTCTTTTTCCAATTTAGCCAGCTCTAACTTTGAGGTTGCTTCGTTGATCCTCAATTTAAACTTCCTTTGTTCTATTTTCTCACCCAAAATAAACAAACAAACAGAAAATAACAAACTGTAGCCTTCCCTTGATTGATCCCAATCTTCTCACTTGAGAATCGCTTAAAACTATTTTAATCAGTCCTGAAAGTGTAAATCACACTTAAAATAGCAAGCTGTGTGAAGATCCTGTTTGTTTACACCAATCTGGGGTGCAATCAACACCAGTGAGAGGTTGTGTAACCGCCTAGCCAGTAACCCAGAGTGCCTTAAATGCCCTGCTGCTGTGGTTCACTGCCCGGCAGGGATGCTGGAACAATTTGTATAGTGGGGGTGCTGAGAGCCACTGAACCAAACTGTAAACCCTGGATACGATGGAAACTACTTCAAGCAAGCGGTGCAGCAACACCGCCAGCACCGATGTTGAAGGCCAACAAAAGCCAGGATACAGGCCAGTACTGAGCGTCTGTGCGCTGTGCAGCACTGGTTCAGTGCTCTGACCCCAGCAGCCTGCCTACAGCACGACAGTTTCACCCTGAGCTCCAACACAACGAGCAGATGGTAACCCAGGCTGGTGGAGACCAGGGTGAAACGGTCGTGCTGTAGGCAGGCTGCTGGGGTCAGAGCACTGAACCAGAGCTCCATAGCACACAGACACTCAGTGCTGGCTTGTACGCTGGCTGTTGGTATCTGGGCAGTGAACCACAGCAGCAGGCCATTTAAGGCACTGGGGGTTACCGGGCAGGCTCTGACACCACCTCTCTCTGGTCTGGACTGCACCCCGAAATGTCAGTCTTACATATGACAGTCTGTTAATATACCCAGAATGATATTAGCCTTTTCCTTAACCCCTAGATCCTTTTCAGCAGCACTACTGCCGAGCCAGTTATTCCCCATTTGGTCGTTGTGCACTTGTTTTTTTTCCTTCCTAAGTGAAGCATTTTACACTTTTTATTGAATTTTATCTTCTTGATTTCAGACTAATTTTACAATGTTCAAGATTGTTTTGAATTCTAATCCTGACCAAAGTGCTAGCAACCCCGCCCCACTTGGTGTCATCCACAATTTTATAAGCATACTCTCCACTCCATTATCCAAGTCACTGCATAATACTGGACGCAGGGCAGACCCCTGAGTGTGTTAAAAGAGAGTTGTTTAAATGAATAACACATACACAACATTAGCACATTACCTGTGGTGTGAGTTTTCTTTTGATACTTCTGTTTCCTTTCTGTACAATTCTCACATAAAAGCTTGTTGTTCCCCATTAAAAGCTCCACGGATGTAAACTGGTAGAGGCAGGACTGAACAGAACATTCTTTAGAGCTAGTTATATAACTTTGAGAAAGGGTCTGAAAAGCATTTTGAGGGCTTTGGGACAAAGGGGACTTTTCCACTGAAAACACTGAATTGTTTGACAGACTTAATGATGGATCCTCACTGATGGGTTCTTCGCTTTCGTTTACAATACTGTTGAAGCTAAGCTTGGCTATGGCACTGGTGATCATCTCATTATTACTGTCACTTGGTTTGCTGTGTGGCAGTCTAATGTTTACTAAGTGGTTAAGCCCGTCAACATGTAAACCAGATGCGTTACTGGATCTACCAGTAACTTCTTGCTTAGCAGCACTTTCACCTTCTGAGGCTTCGCTGTCTGCATCAACGCTACTTTCAGAACGGCTGACTTCTTTTTCACTGCCTTCAGTCTGACTTCCATTTGCTGTGGATTCAGTAGCTGCATTTATGGCCTCAGAATACAAAACTCCAGAACCACCTTCTACTTCAAGCTTTCTTTTTTCATGCATGATAACTGGACTTCTCTCCTCCTCCCCAGAGGAAGATTTCCTGGCAAGACTTCTTTCATGATTTAACTGATTCTGGAAATTGCCACAATATTATTTCAAAGGGGCATGGGAGAGAAATAGAAAAAATATACCAGTGAATCGAAAGAGAGTCAGATATCATTAAGTAGCAGTAAATACAACTTATGACAGACACTTTCAAAACACAATAAAACCCAATATTTTGATTTATCATCCAGCTATACAATTATTATTAATTAATTAGTTTGTATTGTGTTAGCACCTAGGCGCCCCATTCATGGATCAGGACCCCACTGTGCTAGACACTGTACAAACAAAAACACAAAACAAAACAGTCCCCTGCCTCGAAGACCTTATAATGTATAGACATGATCTCCTAAATTCTTTAGATAATCTCGTGCTTAAATGTAGATCCGTACACGGGGCAGAAAGAGATGTTACATAATTAGTGAGATCAACATTTCCTGAGACCAATCATATCAAATTTGTGACACTATAGCTTCAGCTGTGGATGGTAATGACTCTACATTCTTCTCGTAAACTTGGACTGTTGGTTTAGTTGGACTGATTATACATTTTGCTGCCAACAAAGAAAGAAATAGCACTCCCAGATTTCTAATCATTTAAATTTTCATGGGATCTAGGCTGTCTTGTTCATACAAGAATTCTGATTTAAGATTTTGAAATATATTGAATTTTATTTAAAACTGAGAAATTCTATTATATTAAAAAATCTTTGATAAAAATGAACAAGAAAAAGATACCAAAAAAGATCTTTTCAACCAACTTTTTATTACTTCAAAATTAGTAAAAGGATTCACAAGCTTTCTCCAGCTAGTACCAGTACGTGTGCTTCTTCCCTTACTCTCACAGCCATGCAGACAACTGTCTCCAGCCAAACTACAGCAACAACAGAGGTGTGGACTACACGCTCTCTCATGAGCTTCATATTAGTGTAGAGCGAATGGCAAAAGCATAAGGATTTCTGAATCACAGAACCACACAAATTAGAGATGGGACAGATTTATTAGGTCATTTTTTCTATAACTGGGAAAACAAAGTTGCTTCCTACAATCTATTAGAGAGTTTTGTCTAGCCTAGACTTGGAATACTAATTTCAAATGAATCCTGTATTTAAAAAAAGTATTAAAAATCAGATTTATAGTTTGATTCATAATTCACTGACTAAAACCACCTGCAGAGTTTTATGCTTCTGTCAATTTTATTAATAGTTTCATATACATTCAGGAATTAAGTCATGTCAGCATTGGTATTCTGGCATATTCTAATAATCTGCTGGACCCTACATACAATAAGGCGGCTTACAAAAAGCATATTCTAAATGGAGAACATTAATACCAATCCAAATCCTCTGTCACATATTATTAGCAATAATGCATATACACAACATGGATTACAGATTTCCTTTCCTCTGCAGAGCTCTGAAAATTTTTAAAAAGAAAATGCTTTCTTGTGACATACTATAGAACAGAGCATGACATCGGAAAGAACTTCAGTGTTAATGATCATTTTTGTTAGTTTGGCAGATCTGCAGAATGTTGTGCCACCATCAAGGAGGACCATGTTAAGGGGCTGAACTGTGATTCCCAAGCCCTTGGGCAACTGGAGGCCGAGTGCATCAAAGAAGCCATGTTCTCAGTCTCCAGGGGGACTGTGTTGGCTGTACTACTCTTGTAGCACACCCTGCCAACTGATCCACCAAATGGCACCAATGCTGACTTGCCTGCTCTCTCTGCCAGCATTACCACGCCTGTGAGTTCTGCCAGAAGCAAACTTGGAGGATAGCAAGAGGTGGGAGGCCAACAAAACAAAGTCACATGAATTAAAAACTAATCTAGAGAAAAGATTTCACTTTTACAAACAAAGCCATATTTTCAAACCACATGGCATCCCGATCACTGATTTTTCATGCACATAATGTTCTATATATTTTTATAAATCTGTAATTTAGCTATTTAAAAATATGAACTTTAAAAATTCCAACATCTATAAATCTAGAAGTAAATATGCAGCAGATCAATTTGAAGTTGATTTTTTTAAGCCTCCCATTCACTGTAGAGTGTTAAGCACACTAGAATTCTACCTTGTTACCTGAAACATTCGAACAGGGTTTGAATATAAAGTTGGCCAGCAATGCCGTTACTTTCTTACCTTATCTTTTGTTAAAGAATGTCTCCTGGTGATTTTTGGTTGTTGATTATTTGGCGCAGTAATAGAAGAGCAGTTGAACTGACCAAGATCTGCCTCTTGTACATTTTTACATTTACTTGTCCTTCCCAAAGGCACGGGTTTTGAGACCTGAGAAATAAAATATTATGACTTAGGAAAGAAATTACATAAAACCCTGTTTTCCTTGTACCCATAAAATAACAAAATGCAAGTTTCTTAGTTGTTTGCAGTGTTGTAGCCATGTTGGTTCCATGATATGAGAGCTCTCTCTCAGTTTCTTAGTTGCAATTTTTGAAAAGTACTAGTCTAAATAAAGCCACATTCTTTGGTTAATTGGCCTCTGACTTGTGATACACAACTGCTTTCTAAGTTTATAGAACATAACCCACTATACAGACATATTTGAAGGACCACCTGAGATCCACAAGAGGTGGGAATTAAATAGTGATCTACATCTACACACACACACACACAGGGCCTGAATCAGTCCTGGGAAAACTGCAGTGACACCCAAGGGCCTGCAGATATAAAAATGGGAACTTCCATTCCCAGGAAAACAATATGATCAAAGAGGCACCAATTCCACTCATTCTCAGTAATCCTCAAACACAAGTTAAAACTGTCTTTCCCTAGTAGAATCACTGGGCAGAGTGGTGGTGAAAAAACTGTCTATCTTCCCCACAGAGAGAATTCTCTTGGAAGACCACTGCCTTCACAGATGCAGAAGGGTGAAACTTGCAACTGGGGTCAAACAAACAAAATTAACAAATAATTGTGTTCCAGCCTCCAACCATCAGTTCCTTTTTTACTTAAGTTATTAAATGCTCTCACAAGCATACATGTGAATCTACAGGGGAGGAGCTAAGAAGGATACTTAAAAAACAAAAAACCCCGTCAAGACTTTCTTCCAATTAATGAAGAGAGCTTATAAAACTGTGCGCTAATCATTACATTCAAAATAATGATCTAAAATAAATTGGAACAATGATATTCACAGTGAACCAATTTTTACATTACCTCATCACTTTGGTAGCCTTCAGTGAGAGTTGCAGGTAAATCTTTGAGCATTTAAATACTACTGTAGTCATTTCTTTAGATATAGAAAGCAACAGATTGGGAACTGACTTTTCAAAAGCTTCTAAGTACCCTGAAATTGGTTTGCATTTAGTCTAATTTAACAATAATCTGTTTGAACGTGTATGGGTATATGTACACAAAGTATTATAAAACTAAACTCAAAAAAAAACATATGACTGTTTATGAATTGTTCTACATTTAGGCTAATTTAATATGATACAGACACACTGTACATATTTTATTTATATACATATACAAATTACATAATCATATATTACACACACACTCTAAGGTTATAAATCAAAACAATGTGTATCTATACTTTTCTATACACACATTTTTATACAGATGTGTAAAAACATACTCCAGCAGAAGCTGTGATTATTTATTAAATATGTGATTTGTTTCTTACCCTCTCCTCTATTATAGGAAGTGAAAGATCAATGAAAGGTTCCTTTACTGTGGAAATCTTGGAGGAAAAGACAATTAAATACAAAGAACTGTATTAGAGTTCTAGCATGAATTTTCCATGTTTCTATTATAGTAGAAACAAAACTATACAAAAGCTAATTGTCAGGTGCAAGATCTTTTTAATTAGAATGAAGAACTTTCTACAAACATAGTGCTAAATATTTACTTAAAACTAACTGTGATTTTATTTTCTTTTTGCGAATACAGACTAACACAGCTGTTACTCTGAAACCTGTTATTTTATTTTGGGTCAGTAAGTATTAGAGAATGTGATGTCAAATTTCAGTGTATAAAAACACTGAACAAAGTCATATCCCTGGGATCCATACTCAGAAAAGAACTTCCCTCCCGACTCAAAGAGCGTCATAAGAACAGCCCTACTGGGTCAGCCCAATGGTCCATCCAACCCAAGCCACTATCTTCTGACAGCGTCTGGTGCCAGATGCTCCAGAGGGAACGAACAGAACAGGGCAATTATCAAGTGATCCATCTCGTCGTTCGGTCCTACAGGCTTAAGGATACCCAGAGCTTGGGGGTTGCATCCTTGACCATCCTGGCTAATAGCCATTGATGGACCTATCCTCCATGTCAGTTGCCTCTAAGTATTCCCTTACCTGCACAGGCTCTCTAAGGGTTTAGCAATATATGAGAGGGCAGGAGGTAAGCAGGGGAGATGCATCTTGTCTCCATCCCAGAACCCAGAGCCAACTGAAAAGATAGGGAAACCCTTTGACAGGGAAGTCCCAGAGGCAGATGCTGGATGGGGAGTCACTAGCAGCACGGCTTGAACAACATGGCACAAGGGAACAGGCAGTGAGCCAAAGGAATCACGTGATAGCTGAGATCTATGCAGATGTTGAAGGACATGTGGTGTTTGTGGTTGGATTACCAATTTCTTCTGCAGGACGAGGGTGAAAACCCAATGGAAAACTGCAGAGTAAACTCTCTGAAGGGAAACTTGGAATCTTTTGACCCTATGCAGAAATGTTTGAACTTTTGCACTGTTCATGAATGCAATTATTGTTGAGTAAATGACAATTATATCAAGTGGGTAAAATGACAGGATTCTGCCTAATCATATCTGAAGTGATGTACCCCCAAATGGGTTAAATCATGTAACTGGTTCATTCACAAAAGCTAAAAAGCAAATTTCTTGGGTCATGCATCTATACTTAGAGTGGTACTAGTAGTTAAATTAAAGCCAATCCATGGAAAATGTTAATAGGGTGTTTAAAAATACCCTCTTTTATTCCAAAATTATGTTTTGCTTCCTCAAAACCATAATAAAAATATATGCTAGAATTAGAGAGAGTTGGACTTTATCTACATATGCAGTGTAGTTGTAGCTGTGTCAGTCCCAGGATATTTGAGAGACGAGGTAGTTGAGGTAATATCTTTTACTGGACCAACTTCTGTTGGTGAGAGAGACAAGCTTTCAAGCTACACAGAGCTCTTCTTCAGGCTCTGTGTAGTTCAAAAGCTTGTCTCTCTCTCACCAACAGAAGCTGGTCCAGTAAAAGATATTACGTCACCCAACTTTATCTACATTTTCTTTTCATGCCCTCTTCCAGGCTGACCTTATGCCTGGAATATCCTGCCAAAACCTGTTTACTAAGCTCCCTTTCTCGCCACATTCAAATCCCTTCTAAAAAAAAAAAAAATTTACTACCTTGCTTATGAGAAGTTAGTGGAAGGTAAACAAACAAAAAATACCAAGATGTATATACAGCTCACTGACTAACCATGTTCTCTTATTACTGTCATCCTTGCCATTCCTTTCCCCTTGTATGTTTATGACCCTCACTTGTGGGTGTTATATTAAATTTAGCTAGGAAAACATTTTTACTTGTTTTGTGATGCACCCAACGTATTTCTGGATGCTAGAAAAATAAATAATCAGGATTAGAACTGTCCTAGCACTGCAAGTTTAAATTTAAGGGGTGTTTGTTTGTTTACATGTTTATTTTTGGGGGTCAGCAGAATTTTAGCAAGGCTTCTGTGGAGATGGATTTTGCAAGAACCAGTGCTAGACAAAAAATCCCCACCAACGCTGATAAAGGAAACGGAGCTGGAACCTTGTTTTAATGTGGTTGTAGCCAGCAAATTCCTGATTCCTGTGCAGACTAAGCAACAGTAATATGGTACACATAACTTCTAACCTTTCTAAGTTGTACGCAGATGAATTTCTTCACTGATACCAGTGACATATTAAAAATATACTCTGCACATTACACAAGGGGAAGATTACCAGGCACTGCAGAACTGTGATTAATTATTCAGACTGAAAGGGTTTATTATATGTCTATAACATGAAATATAATATTGTAAACCAAATATAAATGCAACATTCAATAATTCATGAAAATGTATCAAAATAATAATTTTTTTCATCCTTTTAACACTAAAGAAAATACTAGCAATTATGGAAATTGCTTATTTTTGATAAAATGTTGATCAATACTAAGTTACTAAAGTTATACATTGTTTAATACAAATATCAAGTTAACTACTAAAAGTATTTCAAGAAGAGACCATTTAGATCAATATAATTCCATAATCTGATTAAATATATTTTCCCACTCTCAGTAATCAAATCAACATTTCCCAAAGTGTGGTCCATGTCCCAAAGAACTAGCCGTGGGGGCAAGAAAAATGGATACATTAAGACGGAGGAGAACTTTAAAAACACATAACAGAGTTGTGGGGGCAGGGAGGGTGGACTCGTTTCATTTTCCTGAAGAGAGGATCAGCTTTCAAAAATCTGGGAAACGCTGCATTAAATACATGATCAGTATTTCCCAAACTATTATAGAATTTGGAGCCTCCAGCCCAAGATTAGCTAGACACAAACAAATCACAGCATTTAAATCTTTTCTAAATCATATGACTCCTTTGTGTGAGTGGAGAGGATAATATTTTAAGGACAAAATAGTCCTTTTTAATAAGAACCCTTCAATAAAATCCTTTTACAAATAAATAGTATACAATTGACAATACAATTCTATTCCACATTGAGCTGAATTCCAAAATACCTACATTTTCACATTCCTCACACATGACAGTGCTAGTCAATTCACCAACAAAGATCCTATCTATGAAGTTCATCTTCACACCCTCTCTTCCATATGCTGAAAAAACATTACCTTTTTTAATGTGAAAAAACAGATCCAATGCCACTGTATAAGTACAATGTAATTCTTTCTATGGTTTATTCTGAAAACACATAGTACAATGTAGGAATACATTCAAAATATTTCCTAGCACTAATGAAATTAATTAAAGTAAATGAAATATTTTATTGAATATTTGTCAATACTTAGTAATAGAGAACTCAGTTTCTCCCTCCCCCTCCTTCTTCAGTAACAGAATAATGCTGCATCTCTTAAAAAGAGGCCTTTTTAAAAAGTTTTTTTTATTTTAATACACAATGCAAGTCATCAGTCCTGTTGATATAATATTCTATTACACTGTAGCAGGCATATAGGCAGAAGACTTGCTGGTTGATTTTCTAAACGACAAATAGCTTCTAAAAAATTGTACGGCTAATAACCAAAACCTGTTCAATATATTTGTAATACATTACCAAACTCAAATTACTACAGATTTGGCAAGGATTAACTTAATTTTTCAGAACAATTACAATACCTTTGGAATTTTAATGAAGCTAACTGTTCCTGTACACAGAAAGTTAAAGTATTATGTAAATAAAAGGCTCAGGTTTAGAAAATATTGCCCTGATTGAAATAATTAATTTTCTTGTTTTTGTGTTATTCTTAATACACTTACGATGTCAGCAACCTTGTGGCAATTTAATCAACAATGCATTTTAGGTGGTCTCTTCATGAGTGATGCAATGGTTGTGGCCTTAATGAAAGATCTGAAGATGCAGCAGAATATTTAACTAGAAGTAAAACTAAGTTTTACATGCCTTATATGATAGTGATTAACAAAAGAAAGCCTTTATTCTAGATACTGGAAACAGATTAGTACATAACACTTCGATACTTTACATGTGCACTAGGTGGCACCAGAATAACACGTAACAAAAGCCTTATAAAACCATCTTCAGTACTTCAGGGCAGTCAATTTTGAAAATTATATTTTAAAACTTATTTGAGTATAAGCTTTCGTGAGCTACAGCTCACTTCATCGGATGCATTCAGTGGAAAATACAGTGGGGAGATTTATATACATAGAGAACATGCAACAATGGGTGTTACCATACACACTGTAACGAGAGTGATCACTTAAGGTGAGCTATTACCAGCAGGAGAGCGGGGGGGGGGGGGGGGGACGGGGGGGGGGGGGGGGGACACCTTTTGTAGTGATAATCAAAGTGGGCCATTTCCAGCAGTTGACAAGAACATCTCAGGAACAATGTGGGGTGCGCGGGGGGGAGGGGGGAATAAACAGGGGGAAATATTTCCAACACACCTCTGAACAACATACTAACCCACAGAGACCTTCCTACCAAGACTACCAGAAGAAAGATTCTGGGTGGACTCCTCCTGAAGGTCGAAACAACAGACTGGACTTCTACAGAGAGTGCTTCCGCCGACGTGCACGGGCTGAAATTGTGGAAAAGCAGCATCACTTGCCCCATAACCTCAGCCGTGCAGAACACAAAGCCATCCACAGCCTCAGAAACAACTCTGACATCATAATCAAAAAGGCTGGCAAAGGAGGTGCTGTCGTCATCACGAATAGGTCAGAATATGAACAAATTCAGGCGCTAGGCAGCTCTCCAACACCACTTTCTTCAAGCCATTACCCTCTGATCCCACTGAGGGTTACCGAAAGAAATTACACCATTTGCTCAAGAAACTCCCTGAAAAAGCACAAGAACAAATCCGCATAGACACACCCCTGGAACACCGACCTGAGGTATTCTATCTGCTACCCAAGATCCATAAACCATGGAAATCCTGGACGCCCCATCATCTCAGGCATTGGCACCCTGACAACAGGATTGTCTGGCTATGTAGACTCCCTCCTCAGGCCCTACGCTACCAGCACTCCCAGCTACCTTCGAGACACCACTGACTTCCTGAGGAAACTACAATCCATCGGTGATCTTCCTGATAACACCATCCTGGCCACTATGGATGTAGAAGCCCTCTACACCAACATTCCACACAAAGATGGACTACAAGCCATCAAGAACACTATCCCCGATAATGTCACGGCAAACCTGGTGGCTGAACTTTGTGACTTTGTCCTTACCCATAACTATTTTACATTTGGGGACAATGTATACCTTCAGATCAGCGGCACTGCTATGGGTACCCGCATGGCCCCACAGTATGCCAACATTTTTATGGCTGACTTAGGGGACGAGAGCTGAGGAAGCGTTGTTCTAATGCCCCTACTCTACTTGCGCTATATTGATGACATCTTCATCATCTGGACCCATGGAAAAGAAGCCCTTGAGGAATTCCACCATGATTTCAACAATTTCCATCCCACCATCAACCTCAGCCTGGACCAGTCCACACAAGAGATCCACTTCCTGGACACTATGGTGCTAATAAGCAATGGTCACATAAACATCACCCTATACCGGAAACCTACTGACCGTTATTCCTACCTACATGCCTCCAGCTTTCATCCAGACCACACCACACGATCCATCGTCTACAGCCAAACTCTAAGATACAACCGCATTTGCTCCAACCCGAGACAGAGACAAACACCTACAAGATCTCTATCAAGCATTCTTACAACTACAATACCCACCAGGTGAAGTGAAGAAACAGATTGACAGAGCCAGAAGAGTACCCAGAAGTCACCTACTACAGGACAGGTCCAACAAAAAAAAATAACAGAACTCCACTAGCCGTCACCTTCAGCCCCCAACTAAAACCTCTCCAACGCATCATCAAAGATCTACAACCTATCCTGAAGGACGACCCATCACTCTCACAGATCTTGGGAGACAGGCCAGTCCTTGCTTACAGACAGCCCCCAACCTGAAGCAAATACACACCAGCAACCACACACCACACAACAAAAACACTAACCCAGGAACCTATCCTTGCAACAAAGCCCCTTGCCGACTATGTCCACATATCTATTCAGGGGACACCATCATAGGGCCTAATCACATCAGCCACACTATCAGAGGCTTGTTCACCTGCACATCTATCAATGTGATATATGCCATCATGTGCCAGCAATGCCCCTCTCCCATGTACATTGATCAAACTGGACAGTCGCTACAGAAAAGAATAAATGGACACAAATCAGACGTCAAGAATTATAACATTCAAAAACCAGTCGGAGAACACTTCAGTCTCTTTGGTCACTCGATTACAGACCTAAAAGTGGCAATTCTTCAACAAAAAGACTTCAAAAACAGACTCCAACGAGAGACTGCTGAATTGGAATTAATTTGCAAACTGGATACAATTAACTTAGGCTTGAATAGAGACTGGGAGTGGATGGGTCATTACACAAAGTAAAACTATTTCCCCATGTTTATTCCCTCCCCCCACCTCCCACTGTTCCTCACACGTTCTTGTCAACTGCTGGAAATGGCCCACCTTGATTAGGTCTCTTCCCCCACCCCATCCCACCCCGCTCTCCTCCTGGTAATAGCTCACCTTACGTGATCACTCTCGTTACAGTGTGTATGATAACACCCATTGTTTCATGTTCTCTATGTATATAAATCTCCCCACTGTATTTTCCACTGAATGCATCCGATGAAGTGAGCTATAGCTCACAAAAGCTTATGCTCATATAAATTTGTTAGTCTCTAAGGTGCCACAAGTACTCCTTTTCTTTTTGCGAATACAGACTAACACGGCTGCTACTCTGAAACCCATTTTAAAACTTGTACATTCAATTTTTTTTTTTTTGAAAAGAGTGATTCATTTGCTAAAAAGAACTAAAAAATAAATCACTATAAATAACAAGACAATATTGTATTAAATAACATACCTTTCACTTTTCTTTTAGTTTCCTCATCTGCAGTTTTAGTTGTTGGATTGTTGAATGCTTTTAAGATACCAGCTTGTATACGCTATCAATATAAACACAAATATTTAATAAGTATTTTCAGTGGGTGATAAGCACTCTAAAAACTGCCAAACTGTTAGAAACAAACACTTTTGGTTATTTCCAGAAAACTACATAAGTTTATATAACTCTAGGTTTAACTACGTCAAGCATTTTTCATCACAAAAAGGGCCAATTTAGGTATTTAGTGAATTTATCAAGAAATTGTGGATTGTGAAGTGAACATTGCTCGGAAAGAAAATAAAGTGATAATGGAGAAATTGCTTTGTAGTGCAGTGACTGACTGAAATATAAAGTGCGTAAAATTTGCTAAATATATTTAACCATGTTTCAATTACTCTATTTAGAGAGTAAATTTTATTTGCTAGCCAATACAACCTTTTAAAAACAATTATAATAACCAATCTAGTCATGCATCAATGTGTGTACAGAAAACTCCCATTAACCCATATAAGGATTATCTGAATGTACTGAAGAGAACGTAGAACCCTAAAAAAATATTTTTGGAGGAGGCTAACTGCATCTAAATAGCATCCAACAGAATCGTATTACCTGTACCTATAGCTTGCACATAAAAATAGCAAGTTTTGCCCACTTCTCAACAAAAAATTAACTGCAGTTAGCATAGTGAGGTCTCATATTACTAAGGTTTCAATATTTTTACAGAATATATAACTAACTTTTTCCCAGTATGCTGTGGAATAGCATAAATAATTAAACTAAACAATACTGTCAAATACAGGAACAGAGTACATTTTTGGATGCATTATCCATTTGTTCCTGTTTTTATTTTTCTCCCTTTTAAAAAGTACTTATTCACAGTCTTCAGTAATGTGTAATGGGTCTCCCATTCATTAGTGAAAAGTAGCAAAGTTCTACTGTATTATTATAATTTGTTAAATGGCACATGGAAGTCACAAACAGAACAATGTACAGTACCATTCCAGAAACAAGCTGTGATGCTACAAAAGTTTTGTATGTAATACATAGCAGACCTACTAACAAATAATCATCACTTTTACAACATAGTTCTAATGGGTAAAAATATATTAAAATTTGAGATGGTTGTAAGTTGTCATGTTCCACTCAAACCATATGTACTGGGAAATGCTATGACGAAGGATAACTTTTGAGGTTCAATTTCCAGGTCATCTATCTACCCACAGACTAGTCATACTTCTACCTTATGAGTATGTGACCTGGCTTGTGAATTAAGTCCGGACACCCCAAGCTCTGCTTTGTTCATCTTAAAGCCAACAATATACTAAAAGGACTAATCAATACGTAATTCACCAAGTTGAATACCATAAATGGGTTTAGGGCCATAAGCAACCTCTTTTGTTGGGATTAGTGCGTTGAACCATTTATTTAGGTCAAAGAAAGACATAGTCTTTGAATGGTCAGGGTGCTACTAACAATGGCAGCAGACATTAATCAATTAGCAGCAGGGTTCAGCTACTTCAAACCCTGGTGTGAAACAATCTCCAGCACACAGCGCTGGAAACAGCAGACAGTGTGTAATTTGGATTGTGGTATTGACAGACTTTTATTTTAAAGGTCCACTTTTATAGATTAATGTATTTTCAGAAGAATGCAGAAAAAAAATAAAAACAGGATTCCTAAGAACGCAATATTGTTTCAGAAAGCCCAGAAATTGGAGACAAAACCTCAAGGCGCTGTAGAAGAACTGTTTTATAGGATACAAAAACAAATTAAAAGCATAGTGAAAAGGTAATTTATGTAGCACTATAAAAGCATTTTGAGATTGCACTCACCTATTTGAATACAGTATGTATATTTTAAAGGACCAAATAGCTTTGATTGAAAAAATTAATTGGGATTTGTAAGAGAAGTGCCAATTAGACTGCTCAACTGAACAGACGGTTTATCACAGGTACACTGAAGTGGTTAGCTGCTATTTTATCAGGGCTGTTACCGAAACTTTACACTCAAAAGCAAACATTTAAAAGCAGCATGAAAGAGGAAGGTTAGTGGCTATAATCATTTCTAAAGGATTCTGGTGGCAGACATATTGCTGTAGGCTTTCTTCAATCAAAAAACACATGGTAGTGACACTCCATAACAATAGCACGATTAACAGCTGTGCAGTTCCCATGACAGACAATGCTGCTACTGCTTGTATCTGACTGGCACAACTGTCATTGCTCACAAGATTGAATAGATCCACAGATCTGACATTCTCAGTTTGTCATACCATTTATAGACCCGAAAAAGAAAGGGGAGAAAAAAAGAGCTTTTACTAGTAATGTCCCTTACTGCACAGCCTGAGGCGATAAAGTCACTGTTAATAGTAATGCACCATTACGGAAAAACAGGGGTTTAATTGCTGTAAAAGGTGGGACCAACCTTTACTTACCCAATAACAGAGATGGCAGAAATACTGTACAACCTAATGTATAAAGAAAATATTCCTCGGCATGTTCTATTATGGTGATAACAGCGGCCACCATTACTCTCTAATGAAACTATTAATAGAATGTATTTTTTATTTGTTCTAAGACCTAATCATGCTGCCATGTTCACTGACGGCACTGGAATTTATGCTGTCATTTTTGTTAATCTGTTCATTACGGGGGGAGAAGAGGAGTGTCAGAATATTAGTTTAAGTAAGCATTCCTTGCTTTTACTGTCAAACCTATATTCTCATAGGTTGCACAGTAAATAGGGTTTAAACCACTCTACCCCATTAAAGTCAACAGGAACAACACAGTACCACCATCACTACAACATTCTGAAAATTCTTTTTCCCCCCCTTAAAGTAAAAGCAATAAAAAACAGCAGTCCTTATAGTTTTGCTCAGTGGGTCATTTTATGACATTACAAGGTCAGGACTGAGAAAAGCTTCTCCATAGTTCACTACTTTTAGGATACAGCCTATTGTTTACATGAACTAAGTTTTCAGCTTTGCAACAAAGAGCTTGTTGATATTCAACTGGGTTTGAGTTGCACGTTCGCAATACATTTCCACAATTCATGCTAACCACTTTTGCAGCTTATTTATAGCATACTGTTGCCGCATAATCTTGTTGTACATTGGAAGCTATAATAGTATTGTCTATTGTCTTTATTCAGACAATGACAATATGGACTGACTGATGACCAGATGTGCCATTTGTCAGAAAAATAGTTCCATGAAGTCCAAAATACATAAAAATACTGCAACATAGAGCTGCTGTGTGGCGATGGCTCAATGGCTCTATTGTGCCAGAGACCTGGGTACAGGAGTGGCTTCAGATCTCATGTCCATGATAATGCAGTATAGATACATTAGAGGTACTATACAATTAACCCGGGGGTTCTGAAACTGGGGGGCGGGACCCCGCAGGGAGTCGCGAGGTTAAGACCTGGGGGGTTGTGAGCTGTCAGCCTCCACCACAAACCCCGCTTCACCTCCAGCATTTATAATGGTGTTAAATATAAAAAAAAGTGTTTTTAATTTATAAGGGGGAGGAGTGTCACACTCAGAGGCTTGCTGTGTGAAAGGGGTCACCACTACAAAAGTTTGAGAACTATTGAATTAAAAATTTTGCTTGAGATGGAAGAAGGGCTATATTGAACGATCACTACCATAGCGAAGTGTCTCCTTCGGGAAAAGGTTATTTGCTATTACAATTGCTTGAAGAAAGACCTTTTCCTCTGAGTCAGAAAGAGGCAAAACAGTGATGAACCTGAGATGTCAAACAAATCAGATCAGATGTATTATGGTTCAAGACTGTACTTCTGGAAACAGGGAAGTAAGGGGCAGAAAGGAAGAAAGTAAATACTAAACGTGTATAGATCTCTTTTTAATATAAAAAGCTTTCTTTACGTACCATATATATTTAGGGGATCTAGATTTGTTAAGTAATGGAAAATACAATTTCATTTGTAAAACAAGCACTTTTTCTTCACTTAAAACATTGCTAAAAGACATCAAAAACTTGGATAATATTTTTGCTTTAATTTTTTTTTCAGTCAAACTGGTTTCAGTGAAGTTTTAGAACATAAACTAATTGCTCCCTGGATGTGGGGAGGTATATGAAGTTTTATCCTGAAGCAGATTTTACCAAACGAGTTAGGGACATGACTTTTACCTTACCACTTAAAAAGCGTATTTTTTAAATAACTACAGATGATTCAGTCTCCTAAAATGGTGTTTCCAAAGTCACAGTAAAGTTATAACCACCATCATTTACGATATCCCCTTCAACAATCAACTGAAATCTGCATCCAGATCAACAGATTTAAAATACCAAAATGAAAACGTAATAATCAAGTTGCTTATTTGAAAAATAGTAGAAACAAGCCTTAGTAGTCATTTCATTATGTATATTTTAAACAGAGAAAGCAAAGTGTGTGAAAAGATGACATCTGATCTACAGTCAATTCAAGCTACTTCACTGAAAATACACAAAGATTTTACCTTTGTTTCTTCTATTCTCATTGCATCCAACAAATAGTGGAGAAGCTCTTGGCTATCCTGCTGTTGGAGCCCTTTAAACCGAGGGGCCCTATAGAAGAAGCGAGAAAGAAGTTCAAAATGACTCTGATGGTTTCCACTTAGGATTTCTGGGGAAGTATTTTCAAAACACTATACTCCTTCTCCCAACTGTGCCCCTCCTCTACCCTTCAAAATAATAATAATAATAATTTTTAAAAAAGACAAAAACCTCAGGCTGACGTACAGAATACAGGACTCAGTGTTATAATACATACAATATTTGGAAAAATTGTATTTAGAGACTGAAGGAACATCTTGAGTCTTGGACCAAATGGTAACATAGTCCAGGTCAGAAATTACACAAAGTACAGTTACTTAGAAAGTAACAATAAGATAAGAGCTCATCCTCATTTATACTTCAATAACCTACTTATGATAGCTTCAAGCCTACTTGCTCAACCAGCCTTTTGATTTTTAAACTTACTGAATGTAGTGAAAGGCATCTGAATGGGTAAGATGGTGAATATATTAAAAAAAATAAATGCCATGCTCCATATGAATTTTAGTGTGTAGTGGGGCAGGGGTTCCCGAACTTGGTTTGCAGCTTGTTCAGGGTAAGCCCCCAGGGGGCCACAAGACGCTTTGTTTACGTGAGCGTCCGCAGGTACGGCTGCTTGCACCTCCCAGTGGCCACAGTTCACTGTTCCCGGCCAATGGGAGCTGCAGGAAGCAGCACAGGCAAGCCAAAAGGATACTTTTATTTCTAGAATACATAAAAAGCCTCAGACTGACAAAATCTTTCAAGCATCTTTTTGACCTAGCCCATCCACTCCATAAAGCTAGGTCTGGACCAGCAGGGTAGTAAGTTGGTGTACATGACTGCTGAAATTTTTCAAATCGGCCTAGGGGATTTGGATGCCCAATTGTAGTTTTGAAAAATCACAGCTGAAGGGGCCAGCTCATGTCCCACTGTAGTAATTCAAGTAACTCCATCCTCAGTTATATAAAATATTATGATCCCACAGCATGGCTAAATACCAAAAGTTACACATTCTATCTTGTGTGTGGTTACCGAATATAGCAATAAGTTATCTAGATATGCCATCAAAACTCAAGGAGGATCACATATAATTATTCATTCATAACAAAGGCGATTTTGATCTTGCATCTTGATCCATAGCATGTTCAGCTCATCTGACTAAATCACCTAGGCTGTATCAAAAAGGGTCTTGATATAAATGGCACCTTTTCTAATTCTGATCATATCATATCATCAAGAAATCTGTGGGGGCTAACAGAATTCCAGGAGTCAGACACTTCAATACCCAGAAAAGCATTAGTGTTTTTAAGCTATTAAGCTTAGCTAATGCTATGCTTAGCAAAGTAGACCCAGTCTCCTCAGAAGTTTTTACCCATTACACGGCCCAAAGTACAGAAAGCAATGTATGAATACTCGATAACCTTATTTGCTGTTACTTGGTAGCAAGAGAATACAAAGAAACCTCAGTAGTATTAAACTATATCATCAAGAATTGTCTAACACCCAAAAGTTATTCACCACAGATTTTCAGCTGCTACCATAACTTGCAAATCATTTTGGAAATCTTTCCCAATAGTATCTGACGAGTTCTCAAACAAAACCAAAAAGAGTCATCTAACTATTGGAGGAATGATTTTGCCAGTCCTCTGCTTCAACACTAATTCCAGAATGTATTGAACTTAAAAGCACAACAAACAGGAAACTTCACACGCTCTAGGTATACTCTTATCAAGAGAAATATTGTCTTCCAGATATAAAAAAAAAGAGAATTTGTGTGTTTAAGCAACAAGCAACATGCTGATTCTAGGTCAGTTTCTGCCATGAGTTGAGCTGTTATTGCAAGTCCTAATTATCTGTATCACTTGATCAAAAGCAGCATATAATACTGAGCATAGCAAAGGGTCTATATAATCATTAACTGATTGCCTTCTGGATGGAACAAATTATGTACAAGTCTAACTTGCCAAGAGCCTTCTTCAAGACCACTGCCGGAAGGAAAATCTGCATATGCCTGAATAGCATATTCTTAAATGGCCCTGCCATCCTTCCTCATGCTAATTCTTTTAACCAATTATCACACCCTCTGGCATTAAAACTATAACTACAGAGTATGTCCAAAGCATAGAGATTGTCTAATTGTTTTTCAGAAAAAAATTGCAGCTCTGTATTTTCTTCCTCTCCCCCTGCATGCTTGTGGCTACACAGGCAGTTACTCTGCCACACACACGAACAACTGATCTACTACAAACATTTACCTCTACGAGCATTGTAACCATGACCTGAGAACAGTATTTAGAAGGAGCAGGAGTTCCGCTCCAGGACCCTTTCCCCAAGGAAAGCTCCGACTGGCATCTCTTTAGAATTATCCCCCACCCAAAAAAAAAAAAAAACCTACAAAACAAAAACACAATGAGAAAATCAGGCAGAAACTAAAATAGCTAAATAGAAGGAGAAAAAAGGAAAGTAATCAGTTCATTGGACCTATTCTGCATGGCTCACTGCTACCTCACGCCTGTGCCTAGAATCAGTCTCTAAAGCCCTCGGTTTGCCTGGTCACTCCCTCTATGGGAAAACTTTCTGCAGTGCATCCTGATACCTAAGCCAACACAAATTTCTTTTTGTGCCCTTTAGCCAGTTACCCGAAATTCTTCAAACTGATCTCCAGCTGTCAACCATCTTTGCTTTATTATTATTTATATTTTTAAGGGCTGACCATATGACTGACCTATACAAGACACAAAACTCCATCCCAAAGAGTTTACAGAGTAAGGGCCAGATTCTAATATCCTTACCCAGGCTCAGCAGTACCAACATAAGGACATTAGAGTCCGGTCATTCAAGATTAAGACAGGATGACCTGAGAAGCCCTGAAAACAATTATAACTCACCATTAACCTTCTTTTTTCCTTTCTTGTATGCATACACCATATGCAAATATTTTCCCTGTGGGAGAAAGCTGCATTGTACTTGTCATCCTAGTTCCCTTTAATAACCTTCCATCTCCACAACTGGCAAGGAGGAAGGAAGATTTGGTCTTAACAATGCAAACTGATGGTTATGGAAAGCCCAGTTTTTAATGGATTCCCCCTGCAGCCACCCTGAGCTCGCCAAGTGATAAGACAAAATGCAACTGGAAACTATGCCACCTCCAGTTGGAGCTCAAATCAGGATCGGCTTCTGCAGAGAAAGTAAGATCAAAATCTTCCTTTCTGTGAGGGAACCTCCTGCTTAGCAGTACCTATCCTGACACCAAGCAGGCTAACTACAGAGGAAAGCAGAGAATACCATCTAAGACACTGGCACCCAGAATTCCAAATCCAAAGACTGCACGTGCAGACATTCTTACAGTCACTTTGTAATGATGAGTAAAGAGACAAAACAAGCTTTACACCGATACCTCGCTGATCTCAACCACCGAAGCAGATTCCCTTGTCAGGCCAAGAGGAAGCCATCCTCTAAGAAGAATAGGCCTTACTGCAAGTGGCTAAGGCAAGCCTTATGCTAGTAATGTTCCCTTAATACATATTAATAACCATTTAACTACGATTTATTTAGTGTATTTTCATACTTTTTGAGCCCTCTGAGCAGAGGCGCCAACTTTTGTTGGTGCCGGTGGGTGCTTGCGCCCCACCCCCGCCCCGACTCCGCCCGCTCCCTGCCCCTATTGGACCCCTCCCCAAATCTGAGCCCCAGCCCCGCCTCTTCCCCCAGCGTGTCGTGTTCCTCCACCTCCCCCCTCTTTCCCAGTGCTTGCGCCGCAAAACAGCTGTTTTGCGGTGCAAGCGCTGGTAGGGAGGGGGGAGAAGCAGGATGCAGCGGTGCGCTCAGGGGAAGAGGTGGAGGCAAGCTGGGGCTGGGGCAGGGAGCTGCCAATGGGTGCAGAGCACCCACCAATTTTTCCCCATGGGTGCTCTAGCCCCAGAGCACCCACGGAGTCAGCGCCTATGCCTCTGCATCCATTTACAAAGCACTTTTGTTCTGTGGAGAAACACTGCCATAGCCCTGACAATATCCAGAGTATGCCTAAAGGCCTCCCTTGGACAGACAGAAAGGAGGTTAATTATCTGATTCCTGTGAACTACATTTGGGAACAAAAACAGGGTACTGTAATGTTCTATGCCCTTATGAAAAACTGTAAAAAGGTATTTACAGACATCAGTGTACCAATGTTTTCGGCAGAGGTAAATACTTTTAAACAGGCTACTTCCATGGACAGTCAGAAGGGAGGGAAAAGACCAGGGGTGAAAGTTTACACAGAGGAAAGTGGAGTCTGAGGAGTTCTAATCTGGAATTTGGCAGAGCTTTCATCACCCTTAATAATCCTTAACACTAGAGGATGAGACTCTACCAGGGAACCTTATAAAGCTTCCTGATTGCTCCCAATAATGAAGCTTGACCATTTAGAGTGTGAAAAGCTCCTGTACTTGTACAATGGAATGGAATTACGTACCAAAAGTATATGTAAGCAATCTTACAAGACCTAGAAACAAAAATCAAACCACACAAAATGATAGTATGATTAACAGATGAACAGATGGATCCAGAATGGTCTTTGAATTCCTAAATGCTTCATGGAAGCAGTGTTATTTTTATCTAGAAAGACAGAAGGAGCCAAGTACTGTTTGAAAGGAGAAGGAAGTTAATAATAGTGGTGATTGGCATGACAACAGCCTCCTGTGAATGTAGTTCACATCATGGTAAAAAAGAATGGTAGAGACCCAGGATTCTAAAAAAAAATATATAGATGCTGAATTAAAAATTGTTAGATTATCTACACTTTAAGATATGGAAATACACAGTTAAGACACCCAAACAACCTTAACTCTGCCCTATAATGATATGTTGAGAGGTGTGAAAAAAATTCACAAGTCTTTAAAAGCCAATCTATTCTGGGACCAAAAACAGTAAAATGCATTATAATCATCCAGTTATTGCATGGTGCCACTGCAGAGCACAGTTAAAGTTGTTTGTGCATGTCCATATCTTAACGTGTTTGGATTTCTTTTAAGTTTAACCTTAACTCTGAATTTCCTAGGTTTGTAATGCTTGCTTTTGGTATAATTACAATATCCCTGTAATCATTAATGTATTACTAATATATATTATCTACCATAACTCCATCTTAGTTTTTGTTTGCAAATTTTAAAAAAAATCCCTAAAAATTTCCTACATTAACACTAAAAAGAAGCCCAAAGAGAATGCTACCATATGATATTTTTAATGGTTGCACAGAAATGTTGATACATAATATCAGTCTTAAATCATTTTAACTTTTAAGGCCAGTTTCATCAGTCTTCTCTGGTAGCTTTATGACACCCTGGAAGAGCACAAAGCATCCAGAATATATGGCCAGTTAAGCATCCAGAATATATGGCCAGTTAAGCTAGATTTACAGATGCGTTGCATCACCAGAGCAGCACAAAATAGTCAGAGTGTATTATCCTATTTTTCCTTTTCTGCCCATCCTCCACATTCCCTTATACATATAGGCCCCAAGTTCCCCATTTTTCCTGTTCTCTGCATTTTGCCATGCACACACAATAGTTTCCCTTGCCTCCAGCCCTCCACCCCTACATCCTCCTACATCACTCCGTTCAGTAGATCTGGTGCAAAGTAAAGAAATGTGTTTCTAAAAATAAATTTAGAGTTAATGGGGGGGGGGGTGTTGCTGTTATTTTTCATAACTACAAGTTTCTCCTTCTGCAGAGGCTGAAGAACAAAACCGGCTTCCTCAGAGAAACTCACTGAGAACTGCCTTCTTTTGAAACTGCTACTGCCTTCCTTTGTTCCCAATAGGAGTGAAACCAAGCTGCCCTCAGAGGAAAATAATAGCCCCCTATGCTGTCAGAAGACAGAGAGGAACACAATGAGGAGCAGGGGAATGGAAGCAGTGGCCATATTAACTGAAGAAGTTTGCAAAAGAAAAGGAGTACTTGTGGCACCTTAGAGACTAACAAATTTATTTGAGCATAAGCTTTCGTGAGCTACAGCTCACTTCATTGGATGCATTCAGTGGAAAAAAAAAGAAGTTTGTGGCCTCAGTCCCAATGAGCACACTAAAAGATGGCTGCAATTTTGAGAGAGAGATCACTTCTTCAAGGAATTTGCTACAGAACATTTTTCTTCAGCCTCTATTGAAGAAGAAACTTTCTGTGATGAAAAATAATAGCAAAGACAGAATTTCACTATCGAGAAAACAGGGGTTTTCTCAGTGCTCCAAATAACATCTACTCTTATTTACAGCTATTTTTAATAGATTATTTCACTTACTGTCTTACTATCAAGTGGTATGAAGTATGCATCCATGGATAGGCAAAACGCCAAAAATGAGTAAGGAAGGAAAATGTAACTCAAACCATGTACATGAATTCCCCAAGTCAACAAAATAACTGTCACATGGTCTGTCACATCCAATACCATCTTCTGCAATTAATACTAGTCAGGAGAACTCAGAATTTCTGGAATATATGCACTTAACAAACACATATCCCATCACACGGTTAGAGGGAAAGTGCGGGAATATGAATTTTTTTTTAAATACCCCAATGAACATAGATATAGAATTGAATGCTATTTGGAAAGCACTGAATCTACAATGAAGTTCTTTGAAAGCACCGCAAAAGGAAAGAGATATTATCTAACTGCATGCTGAATAGTTTCAAGTACATGGGAGAGAAAACAGGAAGTTGTTGAAATAAATAAATGTGTCGAGTTTTAAACAGCCAAAATTCACTATTCTTGCTCCTATGAGGCTCCTCATCCACAGGGAAAGTTAATTTTTTTTATGCATCCATGAGACTAGATACAAGAACAGGGCTAGGGGAGTAACAAGAGGTAAATGATTAAAATACTCAGTGTGTCACATTTTCAAATGCACACACTAATTTTGTATGCTTAATTTGGTAACAACAAACAGGAGAATATGCCAAAGAAATTCAGTATCTTTTAGATGTGCAATGTCAAATGCTTGCTTACAATTCCTAGTATACGCTTCCTTCCCTACCACTACCACACCTAAATACTTCCCACATTAAACAATGATCTAAACTACCACAGGTTTCAGAAACACCACAACTATTGCAGTCTATCCCTACAAAATTTCTGGTCCCTATGAATTAGAAATCTGCCAAACAAGGAATCCAAACATACGTCTGGTGTTGCCCTTGTCCTCTCACAGTGCGTCCTTCGAGCTGTCCTCTTTTATGGTGTCTGGCATCAGCAGCAAAAGAAAGGAGCCAGCTTGGGAGTCAGGGCAAGGACACAGAAGGAACACTGGCAGTTGCTGATTTTACAGTTATTACCCAAGACAAATGAAAAAAACTGAAATGACCACTAGCAAATTTATTATTTTAAAAGAGAGTCAGAGGCATCACTGTCCACCTCCCAAACCCAAATGAAGCAAAATTCTTGAAGGCTGGGCCAACAGTTTCTACAAATGACATGTTTGTAAACTATATGGGTTGATATCTATTTATAAACAAATACCGTATTGCATGGTAAACAGATAGTAGCCTAAATCATGGCTCCCATCAAAACCCTGTGAGTCCCCTTTATACTAACAGTCCACTATAACATATAATCCATACTTTAACAAATATTCATCAAGCAAAAAATTTATTTATTTCTAATGCAAAATTAAGTAAAGATCTCTATGCATATTTTCATACATCCTCGGTGTCAGGATCATAGAATCCTTGGTAGACAACTTGTCAAAGTACTACACAGATCTATAGTTTTGTTGTTTCCAAACTTCTTGTAATCTACATGAGACTGTGTTTAAGTATTTATTCTTAACATAATTTTACTGCACATTAAAGATGCTTATAGACAGATACCATCCCCTCTGTCACAATATTGCATGCCCTCTTTTCCAGAGCAAGCTGCTGATCTGACTTCAATTAAAATCCCAGGCCAATGCATCTACCCTGAGATTTAAACTGAAGTTTCCTTGTAAATGTCACCATATGGTAGGTATAAGTCCTGCTGCACTTTGGGAACAGCACATGCATAGTTAGCCACGTGCACCTTCCCGAAAATGTAGTATGGGCTCTGCTCAACTAGTTTTGCCCCAAGTAGGAATTTCATCAAATTAGCAGACTGGCCAAAAAAACTATTTCTTCCACTGCTCAGTTACATTTAAAATGAAATCAACACAAGAGAGAGAGAGTTTTCATTTTCAGGTTGCACACTCTGGCTAGTCAGTGCATTTACTTTTAAAAGCATGTCAACACCTTGTCCAGTGCACAATAATTTCACTTGTCCAAACCAGGTCTTGAGCTAGAAGACAATATGATTTTTCCTAGTCTTGTAACAGAACTGGTCAGCTTTGCTTTATAATATCATACCAATAACCTGTGAGAGGAACACTGAAGGGATGTGAAACACAGGGCTCCTAGATGCTCCAACAAAAATAATGAGCATTAATAATTACACAAGTGCACAGTATATGTGCAGATCAAACACTCATATTTGTAAATATAGTACCTTATAATTTGCATTCTGTGCCCGTTTGTCATACACTACGGAGGTCTTCTATGGTTAACATAGGGCAAGAGAAGTGACATCTATAAAGTCATTCTTCACTCTGAAATTTATTTAAGTAACAAGCTGTAAAATCAACTCACTTTTGGAAAAACAAGTTAGCCGGAGAACTGCTGGGTTCAATATTACTTTACATACATTGCTGTTGTTTTAAAACACCCAAAATTTATCAATATATTCAGCAGATATCTTCCCATATCTGTACACACACAACTCCCACACATCGGAGAGAAATGGGGGGAAAAACTGATGAGGATGAAACCTGACATCTTCCAGAGTCAAAACAATGAGCAAGGCTATAAAGTCCTTTTTTATATAAGATACGTACAACTCACTTAAATCAGAGACAGATTAGTAATGCAATTCAAGGATAATTGCATACATCTTTCATTATCATTAATGGATGTGTAGTATAGTTTCCCACTGATTAACAACATATACTATTAATCAGAATTAATTTAGTAAAAAGTTCCAAGGGAGAACATTTTCATTTGATGTTCTACTTATTAACTATATTGTCTTAAATAGGAAAGGACACATATGACCAACAAGATGTGGTAGTTCCCATTAAAGAGAAATCATTAAGACACCTTTTGTTTTAGAGTTTTACTGTAGTGTGAGGGGCATCTAACAGGGCTAGAAGTGGTTCTTTTTAAAAATTTTCTTTAGACTTTGCTGTATTTTTAAGATCTTCACTATAGTTAAAATGGATTAACTGAAAGAACTAACAATTATCACATGCTATTATATAGAACAAAATGAGGATTGGAGTATAACAGTTAACCTTTTAAAGATGAAGTGACAGGAAAACATTTTTTAAAAAGATGGTAAGGTAGGTTTGGCTGGTTTACTTTCACTGACAAGTGATGTCATTGTTAACACATGATTTATATATGAACAATTGGGCACCCATGCCTGTAACGTGCTATATTAATGCCACAGTCAATTCTAAATCTTTACAATGCTGTGGAAAAATGCTCAGGATTAGTGAATCTGCTTTTTGTTTACGTTGTGAGGATGTGGGGGGAGAAGGAGAATATAAAAAGCTGAACCAGTACAATACAGGGTATTTACAGGAAGATTCCTCTCCTTACTAACCCAAATTTGGGAGTAAAAGAATTAATCCACACTGATTCATAGAAATCTGACAACTAAGAGATGTGCTCTCGTCTCCTTGAAAATATGCTTCAAGCAAGATCCTTGGCAAAAGTGGAGGACTCTAAGATGGTTGGTTGAGTTGACCGCTCACAGATGTGCCGACATATGGAAGCCAGTGCCAATGCGCTACAACCTGTTGTACAGTGTCAGCAGTATAATGACAGAACAGGTTGAACTCCTGTTAATGGTCATAAGAAGTGAAGGACAACTGTGACAGCCATGTACTTATTACTTAAGCCTATCATTTCACTGCTGATCTTGGGTCAAGCATTTATATCTTGTACATCAGCTAAAAAGATGTTTCTAATCATTATCTACCAGTTAGAATGTGGCTATTTTTTACAATGAAAATTATGCAGTACTAGTTAAAAGTGCACACCCCAAATACAATTTTTTACACTTCTTTTAAAGTATAATAATCTTCATATGTATTCGACATTAAGTCATCCTTTGTTTTTCAGAATTAAGCAACACTGTAAAAAAAACCCCACAATTGTAATAAAGTAGCCCAATCACATTATACAGGGGCGATACACTATCCTGATTTTTAAAAACAAAACAAAACAAAAAACAAAAAAAACCTTCTCTAATGTGCTTTCTTCACAAGTCGTGGGAAACTTAATGACAAAATACTTAAAGATCCTCTCCTCATATGGAAGTGTGTCTGTGCCTCTAAATATTTTTTGTTGCCTCTCTCTGGATCCTTTCTATTTCTGCTGTTTCTTTTTTTTTTTTTTTTAATAATGTATGCAGTGTTCTTGTGGCCCTGTCAGTCCCAGGATACTAGAGAGACAAAGTGCATGAGGTAATATCTTATATACAGTGTTCTTCTTCAGGTCTGGGAAATGTACTCAGAGTGTCACAGTTAAACACAAGGTGGAACAGATTAAATTAATAACTTTGCTAAACACTAAAAATAACTGACTGAATAGAGACATTGGATTTACAGCTTATTACAAAAATCAATAACCCACTGGCAAACCTCACCCAGGTGCCTTTCTCCACTACCCGCTACTTCCTTTCCCCCTATGACTGGAGGGGTGTTAACAGGTCACTTCACCTTGAATGGTCCCTTGAAATATATGTGTTAACTACTTATTCTAAACAATCTGTTCCACCTTTTATTTAGCTGTGACATTCTGAATAAGTTTCCCAGACCTGAAGAAGAGCTCTGTGTAGCTTGAAAGCTTCTCTCTCTCTCTCACCAACAGAAGCTGGTCCAATAAAAGACATTATCTCACCCACCTTGCCTCTCTAGTATCTTTTTTGAGACAGACTGTCCAGAACTGAACACGGTATTCCAGGTTAGGGCATACCAATGATTTATATTACGGCATTAAAATATTTTCAGTATTGTTTTCTATCCTGTTCTTTGTACATCTGAATAAACATTTTGTTTGCTTTGTTTACTACCACTGCATACCAAGCAAATATTTTCACTGAGCTGTTCAAAATGATGTACAGGTCTTTCTCCTGAATGGGTACAGTTAATTTAGAATCCAGGAACATATGAGTAGTAAAAATTATTCCTGGCATCGTACAATACCTTGCACTTGCCAGCAATTAATGTCATCCATGTTTGTGCTGCCCATTCACCTAGCTTTGTTAGGTTTCTCTGAGGCTCCTTACCATGTTCTTTAGTCTCATTTAAAGAACGATGTGTCGCCTACTTACTTTTTCAGGGATGGAAGGGGGTCCACAAGTTTTTGTTTTATGTCAGCAGCACAAGAGGGAAAGGTCAGCCTGATAGGTCCCCTCTTCTCTGCTACAGTTCTCCAGAAGTGGAGCAAGTACATGTATGCAAGTCATAGAGACTCTCATAAAAATTCTCTATGGTCAGTCAGGAAAGAAGCAGCCCCTACAGTCTGATGCTGGGGAAGGGCTTTTAATGAAGTAAGGTGTGCAGTGAAACCTGGGAACTTTTTCAATTAAAAGTGAAGAAAAATTGTAGAAAATCCTCAATCCTCCTCCTACAAAAAAAGTGTCCTAACAAACTGACAAATAAAAAAAAAATGGTTTCTCTTTCCTCCATTCCATGAATCACCTGTAGCATTATCTCATCATTCCATAAACATTATTTCTCTCAGCAGCATGATGGTGGAATGTTCCAAGCATTCTGTAAGGTTTGTTTCCAAAAAGCACAGTACACATAAGTGCCTGTAACCTCAGCTCACCACGTCCCCAGTGAATCCCTCCCTACGCTTTACAATACATCAGGAAAGAGAGAGAGAGAGAGAGAGAGAGAGAGAGAGAGAATGAATCTCTTCTTCACCAGAAGTACAGCACCTTGTTCCACGTCATCCTGGAGACCAGCAATAAAATCTTGTTTAGCAACGTTCATGCAGCAAAACAAGTAGTTGTATTATGGGGGAAGTACAGAGCAGTTTTTCTAATACCTGAAAATATACTCATTGACACTAATCACTCAAGTACTGTAATATTAACTTGGTGCACATTTCTAAACAAAGTAACTGAAGTTTCTTCCACTGATAACATTATTCAGCCGTAACAAATATAGGAAATATTTAGGTCCTCTTAATACATAAATGTTGTGTCAGTCACTAAGTCTCTAGATAAGTCAAAAGTCTGCAGTCCTAATATTCAGAATAGTGGAAAACAAACAGAAGGGCCCTGTAGCTATGCACACAATCTGTCCTAGCAAAACGTCTGACAGCTGCAACACTAACAAAATTAACAGTGGATGAATTAGTACCAGACGCTAAACAGTTGCTATGGAAAGAATCATCCATTTCTTTCTCCCTCCCTCCCTCCCCCCCCCCCCCACTTCCTCAACTGATTGACCCACCACCACGATTCCCCCCAAATTAACACTATTGTTTTACATTGTTTTATTATAAACAATCACAAATTACCCCTTTATATACTTAATATACATAAAAGGGTGAAGATATTCAATGGTCCATCTAGATCTTTAAGACAGGGCTCACAATTTCGAAGGAGTCATGCCCCAATTATTTTTTTTTAAACCTTTAGTTGGCCAATTTGCATCTCCCCTTCCGGTTCCTTTCACTCCTTGCTTCCTGGATGACATTTAGCTTTATTTTCAGAGTCAGGGCTTCTTGTCATGGACTGGTAAATGGTACCAGCTCTTTGTTTCACCTCTCTACATGTCCTGTTTCCATCATCACCTGTGCATTCCTGACTCTTCTCCCCCTCAACTCCTCCCTTATTGTTCTTCTTTTCCCCTTAACCTCTTGAATTCTCTTTCACTAAACACTTCTAGCCTTAGATAGTAGCAAGAGTTCAGAAGTGTTATTTCAAACAGTTAAGGTATCTAGCTCTGTATTTGGCTATTTAAAGTGGCACTTGGCATCTAAGCAAGTATTTTGGTGCCTCACATCCTACATGAACATGAAAAAAGCAAAACTGAGCATTCACGTTTGAAAACTGAGTCTCTAGTACCAAACTCTAGAAGGGCTGCTAGCATCAGATGTTTAATTATAGCAATGCCTCTCACATCTTACATTAATAGTGTTATTAATTCTCCCAGATAAGAATGTATCACACACTCTCCTAGAGCATAAAAATTACATTAATACCAATTTTATCCAGATCTATACTTCCCATATGACCTATATCGACACTAGGGAAGATTATCTATTTTTGAGGAACCAGCTGTACATCACACATGAAAACAATAGTATTAGAGTACAGAATATTTGCTAGTAAAAAAAAGTAGCAGACTTGTATGATTCCTGCCAAACAGGTAGATGCAAACATATCAAGAATAAGGAAAATTTATCATGAGTTGCGGAAAGCTTCAGTACTCCACCTATTTAGACTTAAAAATTGCCATTTCACCATATATTCATAGATACCAAGGCTAGCGAGGAACAATGTGATCATCTAATCTGATCTCCTGTATGACACAGACCAAAATAATTCCTGGAGCACATCTTTTAGAAAAGTATCCTATCTTGTTTTAAAGTTACCAGTGATAAAGAATCCACTACAACCCTTGGTAAATTGTTCCAATGGTTTGTAAGTGACCACTATGGTAAAGTATATTTACATTCTGGAGGTCATGACAAACAGATGACCCATCCACAACTTCTCACCTTCACAATCATCATGCAACTCACAAGCAACTAGTCAAGTGAAATCCAGTTAGGGTAATCACTGTAGGCACAGTATACTTCTCTTGCTGAAGAAAGATCCATTACTATACCAACAAATTGTGGACTGAGACACTCACCTCCAGTGCTGGGAGGGGGAGATCACATTTAAAAATCTTTGTTGAAGCACTCCAAGTCCTCATTCTCCTATATATGCACCCATATAAGAACTAACAGGTAATCTCATCCCACACAGCTACAAGACTATACCTCCCATGGCTGATAAATTCTTCATTCACTTCCTGAGAGGAGAATGCACTGGGTTCACCAGACCACGAACCCAGAGTATTTTTCCAATGTAGTGTTTCTTCTTCTGTTATTCCCCCCCACTAGAAGTTATTTGGACTTTTACCTTCTTGAAACCATTCACATTTTAGCTACTTCAAATTCAACACACTTTCTTTTCCCAAATTAAAGATGAATAGATCTACTCTTCTTTCTAATTTGCAGTTATGGGGGGTGAGAGAGATTTCAAAATAAAGAAAACTTCTGAAACCAATTTTGCAATCCATACATAACAGAATAGATTAGGTTAGGGTTGGTTTGTTTTTTGTTTTTTCCCCAGTAAAAAATATTTTGTGGATGATTCCGTCTGTTGAAGAATGTCTGGTTATACACATTTCTTATAAATGAGGTAAAATTATGTAAAAGCAAAAAACTGCATTTTTGTTAATTCAGCCTGTTTTATTTCAAGTAACATTGGCTATAAATTTAGAACACATCTTCACAGTAAAGTTAGTTTCAATTACAGCTTCTTTTTCCGTTCTAGTTTGTTGACTAGTATTTCAGAGCACCAGCCAGTTAATACTAGCTTCAAAATACTGTTACTGTGCTCCAAATAAAGCAGGCTGACATCTGGATTCCAGTTTATAACCAGCCATTCGCCAATCAGGCAATCTGATCTAGAACTAACTAATAGGCCACTAATTAGCTTTGGCAAATCACTATTGCTATATTTCCACTGTTTTAAAGTAGACTTCAATAAACAAGCCTACCACCATTTGACGTAGTCACATATCTTACGACATTAAAAACAAAACGTATGGTCTTAATAAAAATCTGATATTTTCTTCTTTATAAATTTTTGCTAACAGACTCAGGGAGCAAATTTTTAGTAGGTTAATTTTTTTTCTATTAAAAGTAACAGGAGAGCCAAAAAAAGTGTATAATTAAAAAATATTTTACAGATTATGTATTTTTAGAAATATCAGGGCTTTCCTTTTTCTTTGTTGGAGGTCCTTAATAATAATTTTGGAGGACCTACAGAATGATGTCACACAGGGTTGTCAAACTTGCTTTCTAAATGCAACTCCACCTCCATCAAACAGAGAGAGGGGATAATGATTGTTTGACAGTTTTAGTTGAATCCTACTCTAAGAGAGAGCTTAGCTTTCTCTTCATCTCAGTTTTGTGGTAGGGGAGAGATTAAGCTCAAATAATAACCATTTCTATTCAGACCTTCTCTTGCCAAGGACTTCCAGCTGAGAGGAAGCGAGGACTGGATATTTTTCACATTTCAGAATGTAAAAAAAACCAAACAAAAAAGGAGAACTTTTCAAAGAAAGAAAGCTTGAAGACCCATTCATATATAATAAAGGAGGAAAAAAGGGCAAAATTGAACATTTTGGTTTAGCTTCATAACTTCCCTTTAAATATACTGTAAAATATATCAAAGAACAAGGGCTCTTTGATATATTTTAACGTTTCATTAAATGTAATTAATATTAATTTCTGAAATGTAAATTACTAAAAATGTTCTAAATTCCAAATACTAAGCATACTAGGGACCTTTTCAGGCAGAATTAACTGATTCTAGTTCTAATTAAGAGTTATACCAAAATTAAGGTATAATTAGAACCTCAAACATAATTCCATTTAAAAAAAAATAACCTGCAATATTTCTCAGCCCATAAATTAAATGGATTTTTTTTTAAAATGGTAAATCAAAAGAGTGCAAAAAATAAAGAAGTGTGGTCATTTGGAGCCAGCATAGTCTAGTGGTAAAGCAATGTGTTATCTTGTGGAGTCTGAGTGTTTGGAATGAATTCCTTTGTGCCTGGGTAAGCACAGGCTGATGTTCTGAAGAAAACATATTCCACTTTTGAGCCAAAGGATCACCCTACACTTATCTCTAATGGTTTTTTCCAGATGGGGCCCAAAGGAGGCATATGTTCATCATCTTCATTAAAGAAGCAAGCGGAGTAAGGAGGATGGAAATAAGCCTCCATACCGATTTACAAAACGTACAAATGGGGGTGTACTTTTCTTATGCACTACTGTACAACCTCCAAGCCAACTTTAAAAAGGTAATTCCAGGCCTTTAATTTATACAGTGATTTAAGCTTCTTTTATTATTGTGGTCTAATATTGACTGCTGCCCACTAACTTTTTTCATGGATTTTTGCTGCCCATTGACATTAAAGTTGTGAAGCCCTGTTGTGCAGAGTGAAATTAAACATAATGTTATATAACAGACAGAAACCGCTCCCAAGCCATTCTTATTTATTAGCTTAATAAGAGTGCCTTTCATTCAGCGTGGCTATCCTTTTATTGGAGCGACACCTCGGAAATCAAATAGTTTATCTTGCCAACATCACAGTTTCTGACCTTTACCTTGATTATTTTTCATCATTTTCAGTCAATATTACTAGATAATTTTAATCACTAGCTATAGAAAGTTGTCATATAATGAGAGAATTTCCTAGCTAACTATTAAAATGTCTCTCTGATGAAGGTTCAATATCTCAACGAGATCAAAGAATCATCTTAAAGGTAGACCTAGGACAATAATCTCTACTAAACTGATAGTAGTCAGATTACTAAAACTAAAAGACTGTTCAGATTATTTTATTAATATAATTTGAGGTGTGTGTGGTATATAAAAAGCACTCCTGGTGGTCAGAGAGATATACACCCAGGCAACCCCAGTTTTAAATGGCTTTCAAAATGGCTTTCTAAAATATAAGAATTTGAAGAGGGGCCTGAACTGTTGTTGTAACACAAGCTTCAATAAGGATGATAGCTTACTGTATTAAGCAATTTCTGTGTTTTTTGATCAGTTTTAACTAGGAATACTGTGATCTTGTTCACCAAAATTTCATTCTTTTAACGAACCAAAGGATTATCTTTAATAATAATGCCTGTAGGAGACTAAGCTCTTATTCTATGTTTGCAAAATAGATGTTCTATTTTCTAAAATACAGGACACTTTTGTTCTAGAGCAGGAACTGCAGAATTACACTAAATAAATTAATGTACATTCATCTGAATAAGATGAAGTAGACTTTTTTTAGTTGGAGAATTTATTCCAGTTTATCTAGAATTTAACCTGTGAAGACCAGACAATAGCAATACAACATATTTGTGGATACAAGGCTCTCTTACTCCAATTCCCTTTTTGCCGGGCTCATAAGTAGCTAGATGTCTATTTCGCAGCTTACTGAGAATGTGCAGCAACAAGAAATTCTCACTGGTTAGGGCCATCACAATCACATTACACCACTCTACATTCTTTACATGGTGCTTATAAAGTAGTAAATTGAGTTTATCATTGCAGTGCTACCCTGAGAAGTGAGTTTATAAAAATGCCAGGGTGGAACTCAGTGTTTATACTTCTAAAACAGAACAATTTTTTTATGGAACCATTTAAATAAAATAAAGTTTTTTTTTTCTAGGTTCTAGACTTGCAAACTCAGCTGAGTTTGCTGAATGTCAGCCTGTTTTGTTTCTGGCTCATGCATCACCATCAGTAGCAAAGGATTCTGCAAGCCAAATGCTGCCCTCTGTTATACCTGTGCAGCCGTCTGTTGACTTCAGTGGGGTTGCACAGGTGTAACTGAACACATAATTTCCTGCTAATGGGGACTTGGCTGACAGTTCTAGTATTGACTCATGAGCCAGAAAAGAATCAGAAACTCTCTCAGAGCTGCGTTTGTTCTACAGAGCAACAGGTGTAAAAAGCAGCGATAAGAGTAAGATTTTGCTAAAGTCAGCAGCGATAGCTCTGAATAACAAAAAGCTGATCAGATGATTAAGGTAACATTTTTCCACAGTCCCTGTAAAGTGCAGGCCTGATCTAAAATTCAGTATTGCTGGTTTTAAAAAAATGTTAACACTATTGGATGTGTTGCACAGCTTCAAGCCTTGAATTATCAATTATCTGTATGCACATACACACACCAGCTGTCATTTAAGAATACCTCCATCTTGTCTGAAGTTTACAGGTGATCATATTTTTTCTGAGGCAGACCCCATAGCATGAAACTTGCTTCCTCCAAAATGTTCTATTTCAACCCTCACCACTTTATAAAAGCATGTTATTGTTTCCCCTCTCACCTCTCAGATATATACAGAGCAGTTGTTGGCCCCATATTTAGTAACTTTCCTTCCAATCCCTTTGCTTTAAAAATAAAAATCCTCATCTGTTTTCAGAAACTTCTGTTAAGAGTGTTGTATTTTTATATTATTATATCACATTTGTTTTTATAAAGTGGGAAAGTATCCCATATGCCTTTTAGAGGGTAAAGAATGCTATATACACAAGATGGTTGTTTTTACTCAAATCCAGTAAATGTGCATTTGACATTTTCTTCTACAATACAAACACCAAATGAAAATCTAGTACAATAAAAAGTGCACCAGGCATACCCAAACCTTTGCAGACAAATTTTGAGAGCGAAGTAATGCGGGGCGGGGGGGGGGAGGGGGGATGGGATACAGGAAAATAATGCAGGGCTGCTTACCTGAATTGGTCAATCCTGCTTCAGTTTAAAAGCTACGTGTGTCTGTATAGGATACTAGAAGTTTAGGGCAAAGTGAGCCACTCACCATGGTCACCTGTATGTCACTACCCAAAAGAGTTTTTTTAGCTCACAACTATTTCATACCAGTGCTGGTTTCTGATCAAAATAAAAAGCTTTGGTGTACTGGAGGATTTCACAGAGTTCTTTTTTTGTGCACTGTGCAAGCAAGAACTGTAGAGGGCTCATTACAACTTGTTACTATAATAATAGGTGTTCCCACACAAAGGCACTGAGTGGTGTACAATACTTTCACAACAAATAAAACTAACACCACATTATAATACTTCATACTTTTTTAAAACATGAATTGCAACTGTATTGCACTACACTGCTCTATCATAACCTACAGATTATTTTACTTACAGTGTAGTCCTTTAAATATTTAACTTTTAAATATTTGATCCAGTTACAGCACTTCTACAGGTGTTTTAAAAAATAAATTTGTCTGTGCCACAATTAAACACACCCATAAAGCAACACTGTGAACATTTTCCACCCTAAGAAACATGCATTTCTTTAGGGCTTGCAAATTCTTCTCAATCTGGAGCCATATGCCATCTCAATAGTGCTTCAAGTCCTTGCTTGCTAGGCCCTTTTAGTTTTGGATCAAAGCCAAAGCAAAACATCATCGCACACGATTCACATTTTAAAGCTTAAACAAACACATGTATACGCATTTGACCTAGAGTAGCCACTATCCATGCATTTTATTGCTATTATATTACCTGACCAGAAGCCTGAAAAGTAAATCTTTTTAAATGACTTTTTCCTTAGCTTCTACCCACCACCTGTTCTTTAAAAAGCCCATTGCAGTTAATTGAAGTTCAAGCCAAAATACTGAATGTATAAGGATAAATGCCAACTAAATTTGTGCAAGTTATACACAAATATTTTAAGTGTTTTATCATCAAGGAGGGAAAGTAATTGTTTAGAGTGGTCAAAAGAGGTTAACTAGAATGTATGGGATTAAACAAAGGAAAATTGTGCTGAATATTAGCAAAATCTCCAAAGTGTGAAATCTATTAGATTGTAAGGGGCAAAGTCAGACAGGCAGATGCAACTCCCATTGGCTTCAATATGAGTGATACCACCATCCAAGTGTCTCCCAAGTAGCAACGGTCCCATCACTTGACTTATTAAAACTGAGTGGAGAATATACTACCACATTAATCAATAAGTTAATGTTTTTTAAAAACTGGAGATTGCACTCTTTGTAACTTTCTGTTAAAAACAAAACTATTGTCTGCACTTACTTTTGACAGAGCTGGCTGAACAAAACTTTGGGAGAAAGAGGGCCTTTGCCAGTTTCCCTCATACTGTGAAGGAACAAGAACATGGCTGAAGTCAATGGTCCAGGGCTTGAGAGGTTCACCACCAAAGGATCCTTTGGAATAAAGGTGAATTATGTATCAGTAACATGGATGCCATTAGCGGATATAACTGATGCACAAGAGTTGTTCTGTAATTAATACATTTACACCAAAGATCAATGTAACTGACAGTAAGGCTTAAAAAGTTTAACTCAATACTTTGTAGTTTATACATTAATTTCAGAAGTTTAGTTTATCCTGATTGAATCTTTGTCAAAGAAAGAGCTTCAGAATCAAGCAGCTTTTCATACTGACATATAAATTGTTGGCTAGTATTAATTTTTTCTTTTTGGCGGGGGGGGGGGGGGAGGGAAGAAGTGGCTCACTAACTGAAGCTTGAAGTGAAATTTAATATCACTTAGTAGAAGATATAGTAATGAATTTAGCATGGTTTTCACATATTCCTCATTAATGTTCAGAAGGTCTAGATCTGTCCCATTTTATTTTTTATCTTTTTAATGTCAATTGCATTTACAGGGTGAGTGTGTGATGTTGGAATAATCCTGTCAGGTACTTTAGAATCCCAGGTGTTGTCAGTACAGCATCTATGCACATTTCTCACTTCTTTCATCTAAGACTAGCTTCCCAAATTCAAAGCTTGAGTAAGAAACCACACCAAGATGAAGTCAAAGGAAGCAAACAGTATGGCTCAGCTCTTATTTCTCTTCCCTGGGTTTTCTACATTCTCATGCTATAGTATTTTATTAGACATCAGATTTTGTAATTTTTCTTCACCTTCTATCTCCTATTTGCAAAGCAATAGCAACTAAGGAGGAAGGGAAGTAATCTAAAATTATATGACCACCCACCAAACACACTACTGTAACAGATGGATGAATTATTTGGTAGCAGTACAATTAACTAGATCTTTCCTATTAAATTAACAATGATTTCCTTTATTTTAGACTTCTGGAACAACAGAGTTGGCTATAACAGGCCCCTCCCCATTTTCGCCAAAGCTAGTTATCAAGCATATATGAGTCTCCTTTTAGCCTTAGTCCCATCTTTATCAGGTCAGCTCTTGGAGACCTCCTTCTCCATTCCAGTCTGTCTTGAAACAGTTCCTCAGAAACGCCTCAGCTAATCAAATACTTTTGTATGACATCCATCAATCTAGATGGGGTCTTCCAACCCTTCTTTGGCCCTCCACTTAGAAGTTTAACGCCCGGTTTCCTATGCATTCTTCCAGTCTTCTTTTCATAAGTCGAAACCATCTAGGGCTGGATTCCCTCCATTTACCTATAATAGGTATCATCTTTACACTTTCCCTAATTTGTTTGTTCCAAACATGGTTCATCCTTGTAACTCCAAGAATCCATCTTAACATTTTCATTTCCGCTATATTCAAGATATGCACCTGTCTCTTCCTCAGTGCCTAGCAGTCAGACCCATACAAAAGTACAGGCATAATTACCATCTTGTAGATCTTAGTTTTCAGTTTGACAGACATTCTCCTATCACAGATCACTCTGCTCACTTCTCTCCATTTAGACAATGCCTTTTCTGTTCTTATAAGTTAATAAATGCATAAATAAATGCAAAGTAATGCACATTGGAAAGCATCATCCCAGCTATACATACAAAATGATGAGCTCTAAATTAGCTGTTAGCACTCAAGAAAGAGTGCTTGGAGTCACTGTGGATAGTTCTCTGAAAACAACCGTTCAATGTACAGTGGCAGCCAAAAAAAGCTAACAATGTTAGGAATCATTAGGAAAGGGATAGATAATAGAACAGTAAAGATCATAATGCCACTATATAAATCCATGGTACACCCACACCTTGAATACTGCATGCAATTCTGGTTGCCCCATCTCAAAAAAAGATATATTAGAATGGAAAAAGACAGAGACGGGAAACAAAAATTATTAAAGGTATAAAACAGCTTCCATATGAAGAGAGATTAAAAAGACAAGACTCTTCAGCTTGGAAAAGAGACATTTAAGGGGAGATATGATAGAGGTCTATAAAATCACGAATGGTGTGGAGAAAGCGTATAAGGAAGTGTTATTTACTCCTTCGTGTAACACAAGAATGGAAATCTCAACCCAATGAAATTAATAGGCAGGTTTAAAACAAACAATAGGAAATACTTCCTCACACAATGCACAGTCAACCTGTGGAACTCACAGCCTTGGGATGCTGTGAAGGCCAAAAGTACATCTGGGTTCAAAAAAGAATTAGATAAGTTCACGGAGGATAGGTCCATCAATGAATATTAGCCAAGAGGGGTGTCCCCAGCTTCTGACCGCCAGAAGCTGGGAGTGGATCACAGGAGATGGATCACTCAATAATTTCCCTGTTGTGTTCATTCCCTCTGAAGCACCTAGCATTGGCCCCTGTCGGAAAACAGGATACTGGGCTAGATGGAGCATTGGTCTGACCCAGTATGGCCATTCTTATGTTGTTGAGTTCACCATTATCTTATATTATTGCATATAGGTCCTTAAATTCTGTACCTTTGGTAGTGGCTGGCCTTCAGACTTACAGTCTTGTTATCTTTTGCAAGGTATCACAGAATCTATAGACCATATACTCTTAGGGTCTTGCTCAGGAAGAACAGGCAGGGAAAAAAGGGAGGTGGTGTTGCCTTGTATATTAAAAATGGACTTGGACTGAGGTTCAGATGGAAATAGGAGACAGACTTGTTGAGAGTCTCTGGGTAAGGATAAAAGGGGTAAAAAACAAGGGTGATGTCACGGTAGGGGTCTACTACAGACACCTAACCAGGAAGAAGAGGTCGATGAGGCATTTTTTAAACAACTAACAAAATCATCCAAAGCACAGGACTTGGCAGTGATGCGGGCACTTCGGCTACCTAGACATCTGTTGAAAACATAACACAGCAGGGCACAGATTATCCAACAAGTTCTTGGAATGTATTGGAGACAATTTTTTATTTCAGAAGGTGGAGAAAGCTACTAGGTCAGAGGCTGTTCTAGATTTGAGTTTGACAAATAGGGATGAACTGGTTGAGAATTTGAAAGTGGAAGGCAGCTTGGGTGAAAGTGATCATGAAATGACAGAGTTTATGATTCTAAAGAATGGTAGGAGAGAGAACAGCAAAATAAAGACAATGGATTTCAAGAAGGCAGACTTTAGCAAACTCAGGGAGTTGGTAAGTAAGATCCCATGGGAAGCAAGTCTAAGGGGAAAAACAATTGAAGACAGTTGACAGTTTTTCAAAGAGACATTATTAAGGGCAGAAGAGCGAACTATCCCACTGTGTAGGAAAGATAGGAAGTATAGCAAGAGACCACCCTGGCTTAACCAGTAGATCTTCAATGATCTAAAAATCAAAAGAGAGAGAGTCCTACAAAAAGTGGAAACTAGGTCAAATTACAAAGAATAAACAAACAAATAACACAAGTACGTAGGAACAAAATTAGAAAGGCCAATGCACAAAATGAGATCAAACTAGCTAGAGAAATAAATGGTAACAAGAAAACATTCTACAATTACATTAGAAGCAAGGGAAGACAAAGGACAGGAGAGGCCGTTACTTAATGGGGGGGGGGGGGGGATCTGGCGGAACAGTAACAGAAAATGTGGAAATGGCAGAGGTGCTTAATGACTTCTTTGTTTCAGTTTCCACCAAGAAGTTTGGTGGTGATTGGACGTCTAACATAGTGAATGCCAGTGAAAATGAGGTAGGATCAAAGGCTAAAATAGGGAAAGAACAAGTTAAAAATTACTTAGACAAGTTAGATGTCTTCAAGTCACCAGTGCCTAATGAAATGCATCCTAGAATACTCAAGGAGTTGACTGAGGAGATATCCGAGCCATTAACAATTATCTTTGAAAAGTCATGGAAGACAGGAGAGATTCCAGAAGACTGGAAAAGGGCAAATGTAGTGCCAGGCTACAAAAAGGGAAATAAGGACAATCCTGGGAATTACAGACCAGCCATCTTAACTTCTGTACCCAGAAAGAAAATGGAGCAATTAATTAAGCAATCAATTTGCAAACATCTAGAAGATAATAAGGTGACAAGTAAGTCAGCATGGATTTCTCAAGAACAAATCGTGTCAAATCTAACTGATATCCTTGTTTGACAGGGTAACAAGCCTTACGGATAGGGGGGAAGTGGTAAATGTGGTATCTCTTGACTTTAGCAAAGCTTTGGATACTGTCTCACATGACCTTCTCATTAAAAAAAACCAACAGTGAAATGCAACCTAGATGGAGCTACTATAAGGTGGGTGCATAACTGGTTGGAAAACTGTTCCCAGAGAGTAGTTATCAGTGGTTCACAGCCATGCTGGAAGGCCATAAGAAGTGGGATACCGCAGGGATCAGTTTGGGGTCTGGTTCTGTTCAATATCTTCATCAATGATTTAGATAATGGCACAGAAAGTACACTTATAAAATCTGCAGACAATACCAAGCTGGGAGGGGTTGCAAGTGCTTTGGAGGACAGGATTATAACTCAAAATGATCTGGACAAACTGGAGAAATGATCTGTAGTAAATAGGATGAAATTCAATACGGACAAATGCAAAGCACTCCACTTAGGAAGAACCAAATCAGTTGCACACACACAAAATGGGAAATGACTGCCTAGGAAGCAGTACTGTGGAAAGAAATCTGGGGGTCATAGTGGACAACAAGCTAAATGAGAGAGTCAACAGTGTAACACGGTTGCCAAAAATATATATATATATCAATCATTCTGGGATGTATTAGCAGAAGTGTTGTAAGGAAGACACAAGTAATTCTTCCGCTCTGCTCCACAGTGATTAGGTCTCAACTGGAGTATTGTGTCCAGTTCCATGGGTACGACATTTCAGGAAAGATGTGAACAAATCGTAGAAAGTCCAGAGAAGAGCAACAAAAATGATTAAAAGTCTAGAAAACATGACCCATGAAGGAAGATTGAAAAAATAAGATTTGTTTAGTCTGGAAAAGAGAAGACTGAGAGGGGATATGATAATAGTTTTCAAGTACATAAAAGGCTGTTAGAAGGAGAAGGGAGAAAAACTGTTGTTCTTAACCTCTAAGGATAGGACAAGAAGCAATGGGCATAAATTGCAGCAAGGGAGGTTAGGCTGGACTTTAGGAAAAACTTCTTACCTGTCAGGGTGTTTAAGCACTGGAATAAATTGCCTAGGGAGGTAGTGGAATCTCCATCACTGGATATTTTTCAGAGCCGGTTACACAAACACCTATCAGGGATGCTCTAGATAATACTTAGTTCTGCCATGATTGCAGGAGACTGGACTAGATGACCTCTCGAGGTCCCTTCCAGTTCTATGATTTTGTTTCTGCTGATTTTCACCCCATTTCTTCAAGTATGCACCTCCATCATTCTAAATCTTCCTCTTTGCTTTTCTCCATGAGCACTACATCATCTGTAAAAAGCATTCACCAAGGTGCCACTCTTGATACTTTCTGTAAGTGCACTGAGCACCAATGTGAACAAGGGGCTTAGTGCCAAAGTTTCATGATTCTGACTTTTATTAGAAACTATTCAGTTTCTCTACATGGCCTAACAGTACTCTCATACATATCCTGAATGAGTCTGATATAGTCTTCAGATATCTGTTTCATTCTCATATACTACCTGATGAATTATCTCAGAATGTGATCATAAGTCTTCTCAAGATCGATAATATACCATGTGCAGGGTTTTCCTCTTCTTATTTTCCACAAGCAATCAATGCAATGACTGCACTGATGTCAAGCATATATGATAAAAGGCCTATTTCTTGCATGAACTACAGTACTTGGTATATATAACTCAAGTGAAAGTTTACATCACACACTTGTGCTCTTAAATCTGTTTTACTCTTATTCCCAAACTACCACCATCTGCACCTTAACTTAGTGGGTAAGAGAGATACATAGCTTCCTCTGCAGCCTGTTTCAAAACAGTGCTCACCAGCATTCTGTTTCTTTAGCCCTTGGAGTTCATAGATGTTAAGGTTAAAAGGGACCATTACAATCTGCAACATACAGATTGAAACCTCTCGTTGAATTACTAGAGAGGATGTCTCTCTAAAAGATAAGCTTTATGATGCATAAATGCATATGGTATTCTTATTTTTATAACAATAATAAACAAGAAGAACGGGAGCTTGAAAACGCAAGTAGGAGGCCATCAGCTTCTATATTATTATTGTTACTGTAGTGCTCAAAGGCTCCAGATACCGCATAAACAGAGCAGAGGACAGTCCCTGCTCCTCAGATCGTGCAATCTTGAGAATACAATCTTTCATTAAAAATAAATTACATTTCTAACCCTTATGGTTGCATAGGTATCATGTGAAGCATGAACTAAGTTTAAACCAGTACAATGCTGCAGGCAGAAAACTTTAGAGACGCTGTTGGTGCTCATAGGTAAGTTATCGATATTCACTGCTGCTGTTCAGAATCCTGTTAGCAGCAGTGAAAGTGACAAGAATCCCGTTAAATGTCACACTGTGTTTCAAAAAGCTATGAGCAGCAGCAGAGGCAGGCAATGGAGTAGGAGTGTTCCAAAGCAGAGAAGTGATGTGTATGGTAGAACAGAGTCCCAACACCAACCCCACCCTTCTCCCACCAACTAGGAGGCTGCTGGGGTAGTATAGGGAACAAGAGAATGTTTCCTCTCTGTTCCATAGCCAGATAGTGCATGCAGCAGATGGATGGAGAGAAAGGGGTGTCAAATTTATTAGATATCCACTAACCAGAGCCTATGAAAGATGGGAGACCCTAAAAAAGGTCCAGGAACAGCAGCCCAATAAAAACCTCAGCAGCTTGAGGAACAGGAGTTTGATTTTTGACTGGGGGATGCCCTGAGTAGTGAGGCCCCTTATACTGGTTTAGTGCTCTGGCTATTCAGTGTTTTGTAAATTTTGCAAATTTTACAGAAAGGGCAGGGGGTAGATCAGAATGAAATTTTTTACACATTTAATGAAGCACAAACATACTGTTTCTTGTACTGTGCATGTTAAAAACCAGATTTAATGGGAACTGAAAAAAAAATCTACTACATCACACTTCTTTCTTTCATTCCTTCTTCAGGTCAGGCATTATTTGCATTCAGTTATGCTCCTGCTTTAGTTTAGCAGAGTGTGATCATCCTTCCTCTTTCAATGTTGATTTTACAACATTAACTCTAAAAATAAGTGAAGTCACATGTATTATAGACTAACTGAGAACTAAAACACAAAAGAAATTGCAGGCCAAGGGTGTGATCATCATTAACTACTCTCAGCCTACTTTATCATGTAGAGACACATTATTCTGATCTGGGTTTATCCCATTGCACATTTCACATAAACTGGACCTCTTACTACACACCTACCAATTGCGCATCTTCAGCTTGACTGATTTTTAACTTTATTCCCTTTTCCTTCATCTCATACATTAGTTCATTTAACATGTGAGTCTGTGCCAGATTCTTAAAGAGACAAAAAAAAAAAAAAAAAAAAAAAAGTTAGACACACTGATCTCTTAACTAGAACATAACTTCTTCAGTCACAAATCCTAAGTGTTGGCACAATGTACAAAAGTATATTTAATGGAAAGACTTCAGTGGGTGTTGAATCTCCTATAGGAAATAGGTCTCACTGTTATAAAAGGTGTAGTCATTGTTGGTAGGTCTCCAAATAAAAGTAACAGAAGTAGTTGGAACAGAAATAAACACTGTCTCTGTGTCTGGTTTGTTTATTATTTTAATTGTAGAACAAATCATTTATTATTTTTAACTTTGAGTTTTCCTGTTTGTCTAAGGCTGGACTACACTTAAAAGTTAGGTTAACATAGAAAAATCAGTCGGGCAGTGTAAAATCCATACCGCTGACCAACATAGCGATGCCAACCTAACCCCCAGTGTAGACACAGCTATGCTGATGGAAGAATGCGTCTGTTGATGTAGCTACTGTTATTCAGAGGAGGTGTTCCTATATTGACGGGAAAACCCTCTTCTATAGGTATAGCACCATAGTTATGCCAATATAGTCTCTGTAGTGTTGACATATGCTTCAGAAGGCACTGAGACTTAGGGGTAACAGCTTTTATGAAACACACAGCATGGTCACATCCCTGAATATATATTATACATAAAAAAATGTGAAAAAGTGATTAATAATTCAACATACCTGACCTTTACTAGAAATATAGTCAGAGAAACAGTGTTGGGTTAATGTGACTATTCTACACATAGATTTTGTACTGGTATAACTATTTCCAATAGAGGTGTACTGTTTTTCAAAATGAATTAGGCCTGGTCTACACATAAACGTTAGATAAACATAGCTATATCAGTGAGGGGTTGGGGGGGGGGGGGGAAACACACCCTTGATCAACATAGCTATGCTGACTTAACCCCCAGTGGAGACACAGCTGTGTCGACAGAAGAACGTGTCTGTCAACATAGCTACCATCGTTCAGGGAGGTAGTGTTCCCACACCGACACAAAAACCCCTTCCACTGATATAGGCAGCATCTACACTATAGGTTATGCCAGCATAGCTATGTCATGATAGCGATGCCAACGTAGTCTCTGTAGTGTAGCCAAACCCTTAGTTATTCCAGTACAACCCTAGCGTGGATGCAATTAAATTGGTATAAAAGCGCTTATGCCAGTATAGCTCTTCCCATTCGGGAAGAAACTATAGCAACTACTGTAAGTACTTTTATACCAGTATACGCGTATTCGTGCTGGGAGGGGAGAGGTTACAGTTAAAGCAATACAATTCTTATGTGTAGACAATGCCTAGGTGCTCAATATCCTCACTCATGAGTAAAACACCCTTTTCACTCCCTCAAGTAGGACAAGTTCAGTGCATTACTCATGGCTACCTAATACGGAACTGCAAAGATCACACACTGAATTGCAACTGAATTGCTACAACCCCCACACAAACATTATGTGTAGCACCTGACATTTTCTTCTGTCTCATTCATTTGTAAAGCATTGCTGACGTAGGGTTTGTTACTGAAGAAAATATTTTGTGGGGGAAGGGGAAGCGAGGAAGGAGGAAAAAAGCTACTAAAATGAAATATCAAAAAAGCAATAATTAAAGTGATAACATACAAAAATCCTTTATAAAATTCACATTTGTAATGATTAAATGAAATATTTCTAAAATGCTAACAACAAGGAAATCTGATGTCATTTTTGCATCTTACCTGCATGACAGCATTAAAAAAACATGTATTTCCTAAATTATTTATTCCCTTAACTGGAACTGACGCGCCATTTGCAGAACTTTTTCCTTTCAATATTTCACTTCCTTCACTATTTTCTTCGTGAAGTCGTATAATTTTTGATGATGAACCTATAAATAGAACTATAGATTAACATTAAGTGACCAAAGATATTTATTATTCAGATATTTTGTATGAAATACTAATTCCCTTTACCTAAAAGTGATACCACTTTGCTTGATTGAACAGTTGGATTTAAAGTTATTAGAGAAAAAACAAGAAAAGGTTGCAAACAAGCTAATTTTATGTAAAAACTAGTTCCAGTACCCAATACAAGATTGTTAAATGTCTGTTATGGAATATTATATTCAATTGCTGAGATGTCTACTTACCAAAATTAATAGCTTAACACTGTACCAATCATGAGCTCTTTAGGGCAGGATGTGTCTTTTTACTATACGAATGCATCATGCCTACCACAATGGGGCCCTACACCCACAAAAAAAAGTACTGATACAGGCCCTACTCCTGAAAACTTTAAACACATGGTTCACTTAAAGCAGAAGTAGTAGTTCCATTGCCTTTAGTGCTTAAGCTAGCATGTGCATTTAAGTGTTTACAGAAACGGGATCTCACTTTTACCCTGTTTTTCTCAGTTCACTCTTTCCACTGATTTATTTATTGCAATATATAATATATAAAATCTTTGCTACTGTGGGTACTTTTGACTTTCTTTAAAATAACAATACAACAAAAACAAAATCAGCAGTAAATCTCCCAGACAAACTCTACCACCAACATAATCCAATGGGTGATGTTTTTCCCATCAAACTTCTATCCACCATAAAAAGACAAAGAAAACAAAAACAAAAAACACCTCACACACCCCCATCAGGCTCCACCCTCTTCTACCATCCACACAAAAAGATGAGTCTTGCAGCTTGCCCTTTTAGTCACTAAGAACAGATTTATGTATATTATACACATACTAGAAGGACCAGGCAGTAGTTATTACTTTGCTTTTAGGTGCTATTGAAGGGAGGTGTGCAAAAGCTCCCACCTGAGTACAGTGAATCTCTCTCAATTACTGTTCTTTGTTCAATTTGGCTTGTATAGTCCATTCAACAGCTGGATACGAACTGTCATCTGTTTTCCCAGGTGACACATTTACTTCTCCTGCCCCTTGTCACTGGCACAGGATCTGTTAAGCTACACTTGGCTGCATAAGATACTGTTATTTGTTTAAAATTTAACAAAAAACAGATTTAATAAACCATAATAGAACATGCTACCAGTAGTTTCCTTGTATTTTCCTATTTGCCTTATTACTTAAATAGACAAGGGGCAGTGAAGTTAGGCAGTCATTAACTTGTAGCCTAGAGGTAATATAAAGACTTGAGATACACTATTTAGCCTAGAATTCTACTAGCAACTTGCATATCGTCATGATTCCTCTACTAAATATGAACATTACTGACATCTACAGTGTTTTAAGTATTGATTAACAATGCATGTCAATGTAAACGAGTTATGGACTTAATGGATGCCAAGCACTGTAATGCTGCACTCTACATCGTGACATATGAATTCATACATTTGTTCTAATGAGTTACACAGTGAAGTCTCATTAAAGTGTTCTTGAGAAATAACTAACAGGCCTATTTACGTTAATGAAATGCTCATACCAAAAGGTTATTTTATGTAGACTCCTAGGTAATTACTTGCTTAGAATATGGAAAAATATAATTAAATTCAGAAAAAAAGTAAATGTGATTTTAAAATATCTATTGCGGCTGACAACAAACCTTTGATGCAATTTGCATGCACCCTTTAAGGATACCAAGGCATAATTATTTTTCAAGTTATGTATGAATTTGTCAAAATGCAGTTAGAGGCGCTTGCCATTTACTTTTTTTTTTTTTTTTTTTTTTTTTAAATGCTCTCAGTGATACAGTCTATGCAGCTTAAAATATTCTGTATTCCACTGGTGTGGAAACTGAAGACAATACAGGGACACAGCAAGAGAGTAAATTCTCTTTGAAAACGTAGACAGAATACTTTTGAACATAGCAAATGACAAACAGCTTGGGAACCCTTCACAATTTAAACAGGCTCCCACAAACTAGGATACATGCAGTAATACCCTTTCATTGACATGCTCACAAGCTGCATGCTACAGTGTCTTGCAACAGCACCATCACATAAAACTCCTAAGGCAAGAAAAGTGTGAGCTTTTGGGGGGGGGAAGGGGGGGAAGAGAAACATCTCCAAATATCTGCCACCTGAAGGTACTGTTCAGCATTGGAAAATAAATAAAAATCACTCCCCTCCCCCCATCACACACACTAAAGCAGTTCTGTATGTGGAGAAAATTGATGGTTAAACAAAAAAAGCCAAGATTGTGTAAATAATTTGTGTATTGGTATACCACAGTTGTTGCATTTATCCATCGGCATTCAAAAACATCTGGGACAGCATCTTAAAGTAAACAATGTTCACAAGGCCATCTGGACAAAACTGCGGGCAAAAATTAAAGCATAAGCATATGGAAAAGCAGATTTTTCTCTTCCCTTCAGCAATACAGGATGACAAATGTCAAACCTAGATCTGTCTACGCTTCACTGTGCTATGCTTTGCAGCACCACCTGGCTCTCCTTGCACAGCCACCAAATATGGACAGCACTGCCACAGCAGACCATATCTGCAGGGCAAACTCAATAAAAGCATTTCACTTCATGGTTAAATGGCAGCTTCACACAAGTAGCAAGGTTCCATTTGCTAAGTCTCACATGTAAATAATTCAAGAGAAAAAAACAAAAACAAGGATGACCATTTTTGTTATTAGACCTGAATGCTCATGTAATTACAAAACACAGTAAACCAGAGTTATAGATCTGACTGTCATGTTAGCAAGATAAAACTTATAAAGATAAAAAAATACAACTAAATAAATAAAAGATGTATACATTTTATTAGTGATTCCTAGGAACCTTCTTTCCTCCAAAGAGATTTTAAATATTACCTTCCCCCCCCCCCCCCGCCATCTTTAATAGATTTTCCCAAATGACGTTTTCTAAGAAGAATAGGTATTTTTGTCTGGAAAAAGTCTAAACAGACATTATTGCTTAACTAGTTCATTTTGTATAGTGACTTGTAAGCACATTTATACATCTACGGGATCTCTAATTCAAAAGGTACAGCATCTATTGATTCCATACTGGAAAGCCCTAAGTTCAGAGATACATGGCAGCCTTAGTCTGGTAAGGCTGAATACGTTTGGTTGGCATGTATAGAGCTGGTCAGCCAGCCTCCAGCCAACTTAATAAGTGACAGTGGTAATAACTGCAATTGCTGATTGTTAACAGTTCTACACACTTAAATTTCAGGGCTGGACTGAAAAATAACCCAAGGCTAAAAGCATGCTAGAGCTTAAACTTTAAAAAAAAATGGACAGTGCTTGTTGTCAAAAACATTTTTATAGACTCTTTTTGATTCAGTGTGGTGCATGTTCAAATATTTCATCATTCCTCTTTTAGGAATGGAATGTGACTTTTCAAGCCAATACAGACACAACAAAGGCTCTATAAAAAAAAGTTACACTCTTCTATCAAAGCAGCTGTATGCTACTACAAGCACATACCAGTAGAGATGCACAGTTTCAAGGATTAAAAGAAAAAAATATATTCCTTCTATCAAACCAGACCAACTCCCAAGAAGCAAAATTATGAAGGAGTTATGATAAAGAGAAGCTGTATGTAAAACTATTCATACTGACTTTCAAACTACAGGAAACAGTATAAAAATTAGTGATGGTGTAAATAGAGATTTTGAACAGAATACGGTAATACATTTACATGGGACTTAAAACACTTCACAAAAATGTATCTTACATAAAAAAAAAATTGCAGTGGGCACCAAGTAGCCACTGTAGCTGGGCCAAAAGGTTTTTTGTTTTTTTTAAACTGACTGGAACTACTAAACACAGCTGCAATACAAATAATAAAAGTTCCAATTCCCAGCTCACCAAATGAGAAATAATGCATTTCCCTGAATGCAAAATAAATGTAAATAGAATAGTTAAAATATATGTTCCTAATTCTGTTATACAATACTTTAGTTTAGAATTAATTATCTTGTGACCCAATACATCCATTCTGTTAGATTTGTATGTGGGGGAGATATTTCAAAAAGTCATAAAACGCATTGTAAACTAATCATCCGCCTCTGTGAGCATAAACTGCTTACAAACAGAGATTTTCTTTTTAAAGACAGGTATCCTAGCAGAGATATCCCCATCTTGCTTCCAGTTCCTTGGCTTTAGTCCCATGATCAATAATAATGTGCATCACACAGTGCAATCCATTTGAACAGAATGAGCTTAATCAGGAGATTGCCTATGGAACTGATTTAGTCTAACAATATTGAACTGTAATGACTGCTACTTAGTCTGGGCAAAATCATCATATATTTGGCTTAATGGGAACACATTTAGCCAATGTCAATTAAACTATATTTAGCCAGGTGCTAAAATATATATGAAATTCTAAATTCAGATCTTTAAAGGCAAAAGTTACTAAGTACAAATTCATATTAAGAAAAAAATTAAGTTAAAATAAAAGTGAAGTAAACTGAATTTTCTTTTTATACAGTATATTATGTGCATCATATAAAGTATTTTCAGACCTTTAAAAAAAACCCAAAAAGGTCTCTTCTCTGAATTGGGACAACAGTCTTTGTGCTATGTTGCTTTGGCACTGGGGGATTTACTTAAGGATGTAGTATGTTAAGAAAAGTGTTTCAGCATTAAAGGTGATTTGCAAATGGGGATAAAAAGTGTTTGTATGGGAAAAAGAAGCAGAATAAAACAAAGGAGGATGCAGAGCGTGAGTTGGGTTTTCTTGTACTTTTTTATTTTTGTTTTACATTAGAAATATCAGGACTCATCTACTCCAGGTCTAAGTCCTGATTTTGCCACCTCTTTGGACTAGGTTCACTATTCCACACCCATTACTGTTGCACTGTTTGTGGGAGTTCCTACAGTCTTAGAACTTGGCCCTGCAAGGGGCTGAGCACTCCTATCAATGAGAGCTATGAGTGTGCAGCACTTTGAAGAAACTGGCTCTTAGGAAGGGTAGGAGAAAAGGTAGAGAGAGTTGTCTAGCTAATTTAGTAGTGCTTACAAATAAAGGGGCTGATCCTGAGATTCCTCCACTTGCAGAACACTCACTGAAGTCAATAGAGGTTGGGAAGGTGAAGGGGTTAAGGACTCAGCCCAAAGTAACTAAAAATACATAATTCATAAAAATTGGAGATTTTAAATTTAGTTTCTCGTTACAATACATTGTAACATTTAACAGGTTTGCAATAAATCTTTTTAGCAAAAACTCCTCAATTCAGATTATGCACTGGGTTAATAATTACCAGTTCAAAGCTTAAAGAACAATGCCAACTCTGACAGGCACAAGAAACTCTAAAGACTTATTGTAGGTTTGTATCAATTTATTTTGATTGTATTTCAAATATGTGCAGTGCATGCTTCGGAAATATTTTTGCTCAAACAGAAATGTATCTGGGGATACAGATGGTATACAAACAAAAACATAAATGACAATCAATTTTTCCTTCAGCTAGGGGATTAAGCATCTTTGTTTATTTTTTCAATGCAACTTTTTAAAAAAATTAAAAATGAGAGTTCCAGGAATATGCACCCTTATTCCAAGGTCAAGCCTTTTCTATTGAGTATATCTCTGGTACTTCAGCTGAAGGCCTTCATGGAAAAAGCAAGGTTAATAGATTTACTTTCTTTTTTAGTAAATTCTCATCATGTTGCATTATGAAATGCTACTAAATCGCCTGGCGCTCCTTTTTTATTTTTAAAAAAAGGAAATAAAAGTAGTTTTCTCAAAATTGTACAATCATGAAAACCTAACCCTTAGAAAAAAGAAACGTTCTCTTCTTAAATGGCTGCTAATTTTATGTTTTAAAAGCCTAATTTTTTCTTTCAGTGCTAACATAATGCCAGAATTAGAGAAAGCAAACTACAAGTTTTATTTCTATGCATCTGCCAGAATATAATAAACTGAAAATTATGTCTGGTTCTTTCACAATTGTGCAGCTATTCAATCACTAATTTTGAGTTTCTACTTTCAAACTATTTGTACTTTTGTTCACTACTAAATAGATGAGGGGGAAAGCCTTGAGAGAGAGAGAGAAAAATCAAAATAATTCTTCAGTGAGGCCAATTATTTTGTTATAGCAGCACTAGGAAAGAACAATTTGTCACTGAGTTGTCATCTCATTTTTTCCCCAAAAGTAATCTGTTTTCTTAATTAACAGCATCTCTCGAGGAAAGGTCTGTATTTGTCAAACTGAATTTCAGGCCAACAACAGAGGAACTTTTTTTTGGAAGCGTATCCTCTCTTATTTTGATAAGGGGCACATTTAGGATTACTTTGCTTGTTAATTTTGTTTCTAAACATAAGGGCTTGTCTATACAGCTTCAGCAAAGCACACTAGGAGGGTGGGATTTGTAAAGTGCTCTGACTGCCTGGTGTATATCCTGCAGGCATTCTCTAAAAGGATACCTGGTTTAGGTACCTTTGAGAGTGTGCCAGCAAGATCTAAACAGGACAATTACCCTGCAACAGGTTAGACAAGTTTACAAATCAGCCCTCTCTAGCATGCTCTGACAGAGCAGTGTAGGCAACCCCTAAATCAGGGGTGGCCAAACTTATTGACCCTCCGAGCCGCATACAATAATCTTCAGAAGTTCGAGAGCTGCAAGACACTCACAACGGGGCCCTTGGGGCAGCGCCTGCCATGGCACGCACCTGATTGAAGCCCCCAGGCCTGCCCTCCCCCCTCACATGGGGTTAAAGCCCCGAGACCTCCCTCCCTGCAGGGCAGAAGCCCCTCTCCCTACCACCCTGCTGCAGGGCAGAAGCCCAAGCTCCCTCCCTCTGTCTGGTAGGCAGAGAATGGGGGAGGGGGGAGTGGTGGGGGCTTCGTGAGCTGCACTTTAACTGTAAAAGAGCTGCATGTGGCTCACGAGCTGCGGTTTGGCCACGCCTGCCCTAAATCAATACAACTGGTTAATCTGGCTCCTTACATTCTGAATTATATGTACTACAAATTAGTTCAGAAAAAGCTACAATTTTTAATTCAGTGTAAAACATGGTCAACTCATAAATATCCACCCACAAATGTGGAGTAGGGATAATTATTTCAGAATACCTATTTTCCCCGATAAAATTTCACACAAATTATCAGTCTTAGAAACTTATTACTCTTCTAGCTATTACAGAAACTGTACTATATCAATTATATCTATGAAAATACAAATCAAGTTCCCAGTTTTCACCTATTGTCAGCTGCTTCAGCAGAGCAGCACAGCTGAACTTAAAACAGCAAAAACCCATTCCACTACTTGGCCTCCCCAGCAAGGGTTGTAATGGCAAAGCCGGAGAACTAATACTAGCTCTTCTCCTCCTCTCTCTTTAAAAACCACCCTGGGACCAATCTGTGACAGATTTAACTTAAACTTTTTAAAAAAAAAAAAAAAAAAAAAAATCAATCTTCAAACATGTATATCTCTGCACTTCTATTAGGGCAAATATACATAACAATTTTCAAGACTGCAAAATAATTTCTTCCCCAGAAAACAATCAGACACTCAAAGAGTAGCATCTCAGCATGGGTCCTATGTAGTACATGTGCATTATGTTCCTGTGAAGTTCACAAGTGTGCCATCCTGACAATACTGCACCTGCCTTCCTGGGAAAACCATCATGGCCTGCTAACCTTTTCTACAAAACAAATTTCTGGGTGGTACTCCCTAGAAAGCAGTCTTGCTTTATTCTTCCATCTTGTGCCCAACATGACCTCTTAACCAAAAAGACTTAAAATAATAAAGACATTGCTGGGTACAGCAAACCATAGGATCAGATGCGAAAACCACACAGCTGCAAGCATTCTTTTGGGAACCCAGCACTGGAGTTCATCTCAATCGCTTAATGTAATTACAAAAGTCAGTCATGTAGTAGTAATGTAATTTGCACATTTCTGCAGCTGAAGTGAAGTTCAATCTTTATGAGAGACTGAGTAAAAGGCAGGGGTCCTGCTGCCACACTATTCCACCACATTAGTACCAAATGACAAGCATTTTGCTTTTGTTTATCCTCCAAGATGCATTAATTAGGAAATCTATATAACCCACCCTCTCTTTCCAGTTTTAAAAGGTTTTATTTTATCTTTATATGGATTCTTGATGATCAAGAACTTGACAAGTATAATAGCCAACATCTAATATTCATGTGCATACTTATTTGTACAGAGACTTGAATATTTGTATGCTATGAAGTGCCATACCAATCAGTTGTCAGAGAACACGCACAGAGATATTAGACTGTACATTATAGATGCCACAATTTCTGCAATGAAAAATAAGTAGCAATTTTCCCCACTTCAGTATGCTTACTCACAGATCAGAAGAAATGGGGGAGTAAGAGGAGAAAATACAACGAAGCACAAGATTTATTTTGAAATATTGAATAGCAGGTTGTTGGTAGCAAGTATTGCAAGCTTGTAGTCAATACTTTTAGATTTATCATTTAAATATCACATTTATTAAGATTTCTCTTAACCTCATTACCGGACCATTACAAAAATCAAAATCTTCTATGCTGTATTAAAAATCAAAAGGGAAAAAAAAAAACCATGTCAACAGAACTATGAAATAAGCATTTAAATGAAATTAAGAATTATGGTGAAAATTACTATTTAACAAGAAATAAAGGCCTCAGATCTATCCACAAAAGACAAGATTCAAAATTCATATATTTAATTCAGACCATTATATTTTATCCCCTTTTCTGTTTGTACACTAATGTGAGTTAAGTTTGGGTCTCAGTCAAGATTTTCAGTATGTCGTCTTTTTTTCCTACCCTCTAAGAACTAATAAGGGCCCAAGTTAAATTATTTTAGTGGAAACACAGTTTTTTTAACTTTGAATTTAATCATCATTTAGTGAAGAACAATCGCTGCGACTAAATTTATCGAACTGGAACAAGACAGTCAACCTTGTTCAGAAGCGTCCACTCTCACACACACACATACCCCCCAGTGGATTTATCAATAGGTCAACAATTCCCAGACTCTTCTGGCAGCTGTACCAATTCACCAAACGAAAACCTCAGTTGTACCAGTCAGAATCCTCTCCTCTTCCTCTGTAGCCTGTGACCTGCTCTCCTTGCTTCTTTAGTGATAAAGATACAACCTTTGAGCTCATTCTTTCTAAGTGTTGAGGGCACTGGCCCTGATCTGAACCACTTAAGCATGGGATTGAGTGCTTTGTTGAATAAGGGTCAGAAAGCTGGTCATTGTACAGGATCCGGTCTTCTGCATTAAGGTTTCTGGTTCTTCAAGCTCCAAATCCTGCAAACACTTAAATGCATTTGGACTTTAAGCATGTGAATAATTGCACTGAAGTCAATGTGACTACTCACATACTCAGAAGTTATGCATAAGTGTTTGTGGGATTAGGTCTAATTTTGCACTCACAATTACATAGACAACTGGGGACTTCGGGGGGGGGGGGCACTTAAGCCCACAGTCCTCTCCCCAGAAAAATTTTAGGGGCTCCGTTGATAAAGGAAACACTGAGTTTGGAACAGAAGCTAGTTTATCTCACTTTATTACTAGTGGGCAAATTTAGTTCTGATACTAAACTACTCATTGAAGCGATAGTCAACTGCTATTATTTTATTGTTTTAACTCTAGCCCCCATCCCCAAATTTTAAAAAAAAAAATGTCTATGGCCCTGCATTAAGCTAGAGGAACTCAAAAATCCAGCAACACATCAGACAGTGCAAAGACGTTATTCAGTGCAGCACCAGTTGCACTGTACATAAGCTAGAATGAATGAGACGGCGGCAGCAGCAACATACTGAGGCTCACCAAAAAAGCTGAGCTTAATACGTCACTGGTTTTAAATTTCATTCTGTATAATTCAATATCTTGTGACATTATTCCTTCATTCAGAAAATACCTTCACAAACATGTTCATCGGAGGAAAATCTTAAAGAGTTTTCTGTCTTTTTGGTATCTCATTTTTAATGCCTGCATTCTCAGACAGTGTTAATAATCTTTGATTTTCCAACTCTTGGATTAAATAAATAGAGCATAGTCAATGTGCTTCTATAATATATATTATATATATATATATATATATATATATATATATATATATTTCATGGTTACATAAGCATTGGGCCCAACATGACCTGACAATGATTAAGATTTAAGATTAAAGCTGGCTGGTCATTTTGGGTGTCCAATTTTCAGAAAGTGATGGGCAAAATCAAGACACCTTAAAAGCATCTCAAATTGGGCACCTAAAATTTGAGGCATCCAAAATCATTATGCACTTCTGAAAATCTTAGCCAGCATCTTTTTTATTTTTTGTAAAAACAAAACAAATTTAAATATTTTCCATTTGATTATTTGAAACAATTACCACAGTATTTAAGTGCTTGCAAATGAAATATCACAGCATTTTACTAGTGCATGAAAACCGGACATTAAAAATGGACTATAAAGGAAAGTGAAATTAAATATTGTATTTTCATTGTCCAAAATGAGAGAAACACATACAGTAAAAACAGCATAATGAAAAGCTACATTTTTAAAATGTAATATGCCGTTAGTTGTAACTATGGATTAGAAAATCTGCTTTTTTTAAATATGACAACTTGAAAGGGTCTTATTGTGAGATGATCACCTGGAAAACAATTTCCATTAAAACTAACAAGAGAGTTATGCACACATGCACTGAGGGGCATATAAAGACCTACCCGTAAAGCTATATAATTCTGATCCTATCCCTAACCAGTGACGCAACTATTCTCTTCTGGGAATGTGCAATCAAAAGTCTTTTCCAAGTCTGTCCCTCCTCCCCCCAGTTACGTCTAAGTAGTGTGAAATCTGCACAGCCCCAGTAAAGTTTTAGGTCTGAAATGCTGCAGCAAGACTTGTGTCAATGCTTGTATCATCCATCTCGATCTTCAAAAGTACATAGATGAGCAGCAAGAATACCTAATTATTTCCAGTATATAGACACAAGAAGAAAGACACATTAGTTGATGCTTTATGAGCCTGATAGTACTAACTTGTGCAAGTAATTTCATAAAGTCAAGTGATTGAAAGCACTATGTCCAGCAATAAGCTTTAAAGAACTGCTGTGCAAACGTCATCAATGAAAGTAAGCAAGCAATTGTGCAGTTTAAAAATGTGACTGATACAAAAACTTAACCAATTAATTTTTTTAAATGCAGTTTGTATATGTTAATGTAAATGAGATAACGAATGCTTTATCATAAAGTACTTGCATTTACCTCTGGGGACCTCAGCAAGGTTTTATTATCTACCATAAACTGATGTAATAAAATACAGATGTTGAAGGTGAAATTCTGGGAGAATTACATTACAGTGCCCAAAATATTATTTCTAGTACCACAATAGAAGACAGTGTTTCTGGAAACAACTGTGATAATAAACATTTGTATCAACACCACCAATCATTTTTCAATTGTATTATTAATACAACCCAAAAGCTGAGATGCCGTTTCTAGAAACAGAGAGATATGTAATTGGTGCATTAAATAAAATTCTTACTTGGTTCAGTCCTAGTAACATGTTTCTGAAGAAAGTCAACTATCTGAGCCAAAACCTTCTTGTTGCAGTGTGTTGACAGCTCTTCATCACATTCATAACACCTAAACAATACACAAAATTTAAACAAAGAGAAATAGATTGGAATTCAGGAGATCCAGGTTCACTTCCCACATCTGACAGACTTCCTGTGTGCTTGGGGAAGTCATTTTGGGCCACATCCACAAATGGACTTGAGCATCTAATTTTCGGCTTTAGGAACCACTGACATCCACAAAACCCCTGTATGGCTGCCGCCAAACCATGTAGGTGTTTAAACTCACCTGGTGCCTAAATTTTCTCTGTAAAAGTACCTTAGGCACCTAAGTTTCTGCCCTTGGGCATGCTCAATGCTGTTTCGCTCTAGGCCAGAGGTGAAAGTAAGCTGGTACGCGCGGGTACACCGTACCGTACCGGCTTCCCCAGGCAGCAATTTAAACGGCCTGGGGCTCCCAGCAGTGACTGGAGCCCCGGGCCCTTTAAATTGCCGCCAGAGCCCCGCTGCCGGAGCCCCCGGGTAGCGGAGGTGACCAGGACCCCTGGGGCTCCGATTTAAAGGGCCCGGGGCTCTGCTGCAGTAGCAGCAGCTGGGAGTCCCTGCCCTTTTAAATCCCTGCCAAAGCCCCACCACCACTACCCCAGGGCTCTGGCAGCAGGGCTCGGGCAGTGATTTAAAGGGCCCGGGGCTCCAGCCGCTGCTACTGCCCTGGGCCCTTTAAATCTCTGCCAGCAGGGCTCCGTCGGCAATTTAAAGGGCCCGGAGCTCTGCTGCGGTAGCGGCGGCTGGAGCCCCAGGCCCTTTAAATGGCCCCCGAGCCCCGGGGCACCCAGCAGACCCTGGTGATTTAAAGGGCCCAAGGCTCCCAGCTGCCACTACCGCAGCCGGAGCCCGAGACCCTTTCAATCTCAATTCAAAGGGCCTGGGGCTCTAAAGGCCCTGCCTCTTCCAGTTGAGGCCCCACCCCTTGCTCAGGACTCCGGAGTACCGGTAAGTCCTTTAACTTACTTTCACCCCTGCTCTAGGCATCCAGACGCCTAAGTTCCACCACTATCCACAAACCAGGAAAAGATAAGCATTCCTCTGCCTATATTGCCTATGTGGAATAGTGGTTGAGGCTTTATCTTCTGAAAATGTAAACAAACTTGTTTCTACATTTTCCTATGTATTGTATTCTGTGTTGTAATTGAAATCAAGGTGCTTTTTTTTTTTTGATTACACATATTTGCACTGTAAAAATGATAAACACGAGAAACAGTATTTTTCAATTCACCTCACAACTACTGCAGTGTAATCTCTTCATCATGAAAGTGCAACTTACAAATGTAAATTTTTATGGTTACATAACTGCACTCAAAAACAAAACAATGTCAAACTTCAGAGCCTACAAGTCCATTCAGTCCTACTTCTTGTTCAGGCAATCGCTAAGACAAACAAGTTTGTTTACATTTTCAGAAGATAATACTGCCTGCCTCATTTACAATGTCATCTGAAAGTGAGAAAAGGCGTTCACATGGCACTCTTGTAGCCAGTGTCACAAGATATTTACATGCTAGATGCGCTAAAGATTCATATATCTCTTCATGCTTCAACCACCATTCCAGGGGACATGCATCCATGCTGATGACAGGTTCTGCTCGATAACAATCCAAAGCAGTACAGACCGACACATGTTCATTTTCATCATCTGAGTCAGATGCCACCAGCAGACGGTTGATTTTCTTTTCTGGTGGTTCAGGTTCTGTAGTTTCTGCATCAAAGTGTTGCTCTTTTATGACTTCTGAAAGCACGCTCCACACCTCGTCCCTCTCAGATTTTGGAAGGCACTTCAGATTCTTCAACCTTGGGTTGAGTGCTGTAGCTATCTTTAGAAATCTTACATTGGGACCTTCTTTGTGTTTTGTCAAATCTGTAGTGAAAGTGTTCTTAAAATGAACATGTGCTGGGTCATCATCCGAGACTGCTATACCATGAAATATATGGCAGAATGTGGATAAAACTGACAGGGAACATACAATTCTTCCCCAGGGAGTTCCTTCACAAATTTAATTAACACATTATTCTTTAAATGAGCATCATGAGCTTGGACGGATGTCCTCTGGAATGGTGGCCGAAGCATGAAGGGGCATATGAATGTTTAGCATATCTGGCATGTAAATACCTTGCAATGCTGGCTATAAAAGTGCCATGAAAATACCTGTACTCACTTTCTGGTGACATTGTAAATAAGAAGAGGGCAGCATTATCTCCTGTAAATGTAAGCAAACTTGTTTGACTTAGCAATTGGCTGAACAAGAAGTGGGACTGAGTGGACTTGTAGGCTCTGAAGTTTTACATTGTGGGGGTTTTTTTGAGTGCAGTTATGTAACAATAAAAATTTACATTTGTAAGTTGCACTTTCATGATAAAGAGATTACAATTACACTGCAGTACTTATATGAGGTGAATTGAAAAATACTATTTCTTGTGTTTATCATTTTTACAGTGCAAATATGTAATCAAAAATAATATGCACCTTGATTTCAATTACAACACAGAATACAATATATATGAAAATGTAGAAAAACATCCAAAATATTAATAAATTTCAATTGGTTTTCTATTGTTTAACAGTGCAATTAAAACTCCAATTAATTTTTTTTTGAGTTATCGCATGAGTTAACTGTGATTAACCAACTGCCCTAGTTAAAAAAAAGAGTCTTTTTAATTGTGTGTGTGTGTATATATATATACACACACACACACAAATATTTTGTGTGTGTGTGTGTATATATATATACACACACACACAAATATTCCTAAACACAATCTTACCATATGATCCATGTGCTGATATTGATTACAATGCAATGAGGTTCTGTGCGAGCAGTTTGGAAATGTTTCAGAGAATGCTGGCCTTCTGAGTTTTGACTACAACCCTGAAAATGAGATCATTAAGAAAAGGTTATACATATTATGTATATTATATTTCAACAAATCACTACAATATTTTACTTTACAACACAGAACTGAAGATCATTTTCTTGAAAAAGAGGTAAAATCATCTACAACTCCAAAAAAGCAGGATTCTTATCAATTCACTTTACTAGTGCTTGCACACAGGAATGGAGTTCGTATGCTAGAAAATTTCCTGCAGGAGAGCATAAACTTTTTCCTAGGAAAACGCTGTTAAAACACTCATGTGAGAAGTGTATATCTATATCTATATCTATATATATATATATATACACACACACACACACACGGAATTTCATGAGTAAGAATATACTTTTTATTTAAAGGGACACTGTCAACTTCAAATCCTGTAATTAAAAAAATAATAATAATTAAAACTAGTTTCAGGCACTATACCACCTCTAAAAGCATTAAACAGTTTTATAATTGTCTTTTCCTATATTTAGAGTGTCTCCCCTGTTGCTGCATGAGAGTTACACAGGAGAAACTGAATACCAAAGTGACAACAGAGAGAACAGTGAAACTGACTACACAACGAGAGCTGCCCAAATGCATAAAAAGAACATAAAAGAGATATAGAGAAAATTATTTTTCTTTAATCTTTAAATTAAAATGATCTTGGGCATTACTTGTAACAATGTAAATCTAGGTAGAAGTGTGATTTTTTAAGAACATACAATATCTGTCAGAGATCCATATGTTGTTCTATGACAGCAACCCCTATACAGCGTATCTGGGCGCGTAGTGTTAAGCCCTGAGCCTCCGCTTTTTACAAGGTGGAGCCCCATGCCTGCTATACTTCAGCAACTATTTCTCACATGGCTTCTGGCAGCTCTACCTCTTTGTCTTGCCCAAATGTCCAGGACTAAGGTCAGGTCCACACTACAGACTTATATCAGTAGGACGACGTCACTCGGGGGTGGGAAAAATCCATACTCCCAAGCGACATTGTTATACTGACCTAACTCCTGATGTAGACAGCGCTAGGTCTGCAGGAGAGCTTCTCCCGTTGACATAGCTACCACCTCTTGTGGAGGTGAATTAACTACGCCGACGGAAGAAACTCTCCGATCAGCATAGGAACATCTTCACTTAAAGCACCACAGCTGCACCGATGTCGTGGTGTTTAATGTAGACCCGCCCTGAACCTCACTGCATTGGGCAGCAGCATTCTTACTGCCATCTCCGAACACCTGAGTTCTTTGTATCCAATTCCAGTCACCGCGTTTTCACATGTCCTGCCCCCTTTGACTGGAGTCGTTACAAGTTTGTGTCCAAAGGTAGCTTTGTTCACACATAGACAGTTCTTGATAGACTATTCATACCAATTTGCCTACATCACTTTCACCTAGTCCCTGCATTGCTTATCCTCTGTGTCAGGAAAGGAATCAACCCCTTCACACCCCATGGGTAACAATACAAAAGTGAGTGGAGAAACTGAGTCATACATACTTTTCAAAAAATAATACAGAAATTTCCCCCATTCTCATTGATTTTGGGGCCAGAAAGGATCATAGTGATCACACTGTCCCACCTCCATGGCTTACATCCAAAACATTCCTATTGTGAGCCCTCCTATCCCCCGCGGATGCGGCAGGACCCAGAGGCTGTGCACTCCCCTGCCCTCCGCAGCTTCAGCTGGAGCTAGGGCCGGAGCCACTGCTGTGAAAGACAGCCCCTGCGCCCCGAGCAACACAAGTTACAGTGACCTAAGCGTTATTCACAGTGGCGCTATGTTGGCGGGAGATGCTCTCCCGTCAGCATAGCATGTCTTCACCAGATGCACTGCAGATACACCAGTGTAGTGCTTCTAAGGTAGACCATAGTCTGCCTGGAAAACAATAAGCAAGGATAAGGCATGAGACAAGCATTTGTTAAATCTAAGTTTTGGGTTAGATCTGGCATCCTTCAGTAAGGACAGTTCCTGGCACTGAAGAGTCAACACAAAGCATATATTTTTAAAAAACATCTAATCTTGATTTTAACATTCTCCACAATGGAGAATCCACCATGACTCTTGGTAAATGGTTCCAATCGTTAATTATTCTCACTGCTAAAAAATATTTCTAGTCTGAAAGTCAAGAGACCAGAGGGAGTTCTGAACTGCTGTTCCGATGTCTAGAAAGAACAGTGGGTGTACCGCAGGTAGGGTGGCATGCACACCTCGTTGTATAGACTTGCATGGAAAGTTTGTATAGCTCAAAGAGAAATCAACACCGTCCCCAAGAGTCAGAGCTTTCCCGAGGGTTTCAAACTCTAGTACAGGCTTATCCCAAAAGCAGGGATCTGTGGTGATAACACTTCCCCTTTGGGCAAAATCCCATTGCTCCTGCCCAGAGTTCCACTGAAGCCAGTGAGACTCCATGCAGAAATAAGAATCTGCACTTGCAACTTCTTTCAGAGGATCAGGGTCTATATTTGTCTGTAAATTTACAGTGCAAGTTTCTTTACCTGAGAGCCACATTTGAGGCACAGCCATATGTCAGAAGGAATTACTGGGTCGCCATCATTTATTCTCCTTTCTTTTAAACATTCTGAACATATTGACCAAACATTCTGAGCTACTGCCCTCTTCACATGATGCACATCCACTGCTTGGCTTACATGTTGGCAGGTTAAACCTATAGAATAAGAGACACTCAGTCATTAGTCACAAAAGCCAGATTCAATCTTCTAAGTGCATGTACAAGGATTCAAGCCTTTTTTTCCCCCTTTCCTTTTTACAAAAAGTGCTGTAATAACACATCACATTCCATTTTATGCTAATCAGGTGGCACTCATTACTATAAAAATATGTTTAATACTTGGGAGGTACAGCGAGCTTGCACACCATGCTTATTCAAGTTACAACTTAAGGGCTTTCAGACACAGCACTTCCTTCCAGAACCTTGGCTCCAGCACAAAAGCTGGATTACAGAGATTACTTTGAAGGTAACTATCAAAACTGACAGATCTAAATTGTAGCCTACCCTCAACTTGTTTAACAAAATTTTGTAATTGTAAAATATATTAGTTGTCTGCTATTTACATAAATTAAACCTTTCAAAGCCACTATCTAGCTATATCTATATAGTTTTTAAAGGCAGGACACATTAGCTCCAAGGACACAATAGTGTCCATTTTCTGATGCATCTGAAGGATTTTATTTCCATTTTTTAAAAGTACTATTTTTCCTACCAAATAGAACACCCAAAAAGCTACAAGCTGGTGACAACCCAACAAATCCAAGATAAACCGAAGGACAAAATTACTAAACATTCATTTTCCTAACTTTTGTCAACACTCTTAACATTACTGAAATCCATTTGTTTGTGTGTGTCAATATAGGTAGTTTGGACCTTTCCTACCCTTAAGGCCTTCCCTGTGTTTTAACTACATCACTGCACTACTGTCCTTACACCTGCCTCTTTAAAATGTTAATATGGCCAAACTATCCTCCTGTTCATTAATTTTTGCACCAATTCCCTGAGTGCAATGTAATGACAATTCATCATGCCATAGATATTTGATTGTAAGCATCTCTGTTGCTGCATTCAACCAACACACAGTTCACGGTTCCCACATGTGTTTTCTGCTTTGTTGACTAATGAAAACCATATGGACACTGTTTTCCCTCCTTCACTCTGATTGCCAAATGTCACATAATTTATTTACCTGCAATGTCATCTGAAGAGTCTTCATCCTGATGCCTCTTAGGCCTTTTGTTTCTCTTGTTTTTTTCAGGGTTAGCCCTCGATGGATCTTTTACCCGCATCTGTTACTTACTGGGAAAGGAAGGGAAAAAACACACATTACTTCACCTCCTATATATTTCATCAAATCTAAGGATTTATATTCTCAAAGCATACTCAGAAAAACCAGAGTCCACAAAATACATAATTTTATATAATAGATAAGCTTTCATCCAACTTCAGTTATTTTGTAGTGAGAAATACACACCGAGCAGTGTTGTTCGATAAGCTACTGCAACATGTAGAAACAAGGTAGCTGATTTCACAAATTGGAAATATGTTGTACTATGTAGCCACAGAATTAGCTGGTAGTGTTACATATTGTTAGTTATAAAAAGACAAGATGCTATAGTGCCTCCATTAGAGTTTACCACAGCCGTTTTGTTAAAATGAGAAATATCTCCTTTTTCAAACACCAAATTGTCCATTTTGCACTTTTTATAAAAACGGTACAATATTTATAGTCCATCTATTCCTTATCTTAAAATCAGAAGATGACTAAATGTATTTGATATAGACATTTATCACATAAATAGCCTGTTTTCACAGGTTGCCCTTTTAATATTGGTTACATTTTTTATCAGACAGGATAAACTTCCCATGAAGCACAATGATGGCAGGCGTTAACTAAGAACGTAAGAACAGCTATAATCCGTCAGACCAATGGCCCATCTAGCCCAGTATCCTGTCTCTGACACAGCCATTGCCAGATGCTTCAGAAGGAATGAACAAAACAGAGCAATTCTGAGTGATCCACCCTTTGCCATCCAGTCCCAGCTTCTGACAGCTGGAGGTTGCATCACTGACCATCCTGGCTAATAGCCATGGATGGATCTATCCTCCATGAACTTATCTAATTCTTTTTTTAATCCAATTATACTTTTGGCCATCACAACATCCCATGGCAATTAATTCTACAGGTTGACTCAGAATTCCTCAAGCCATAAATTCTATTTAGAAAAAGATGACTTACTGTGGCACCGTATAGTATTTACTCATATCACCACAGTAATAATTTGTTAATATGGGAGCAAGTTAAACTGTACCAAATACAGGTGTACAAACCTAAAAGGCTGTTTAAAACATATTTAAGTCTTGGCATACATACAGATATTTTCCCTTCTCTTTTTCATTACACCAGTATTTCTCAAACTTTCAAGACCTGAGCCCCTTTTAGGAAAATGAAACCAGTCACGGGCCCCTGTAGACAGAAAAGGCATTGTTAAAAACCTACCCATCTTAATTTAGACATCTTTAAGTCAAACTCAGGTAGTCCTTTATACCCTATTTTGAGAAACACTGGTGTCCATCTTCATAATAGGATACTTCCTTTGGTAAGCTGTGAAATAGTTAACAATGTTCATATTTGAAGATATCCTCAAAGACATCCACGTTAATACTCATTGAAATTTGTGGGGCACTTCACATCTCAGAGCTATTGGTTCAGGCTCTCTGCATACCCAAGCAAACATCTCTGCATCAGTCACACTCACTTCATGCTTTGGTGACTTTCCTCAGAACCATAGCAAGTAGAGATTTACTTTAAAAAAAAAAAAAAAAAAAAAGGCCGAGACTCTGAAGAATAACTCAGGCCTGGTCTGCACTACGAAGTTATATCAACCTCAAGCCTAGTCTACACCTAAAGTTTAGATTGTAGCTAGCTACATCACTCAGGACTGTGAAATATGTCAACAGTTAGATTGACCCAACACCCCTGCAGACGCAGCTAGGTCGACAGATGAATTCTAACCTCTAAGGGGGTGGATTTACTACAGTGATGTGAAAGCCACTTCTGTTGCTATAATAAGTGTCTATACTAGACTAGCATAGCTGCAACATAGCTGTGCCACTGTAGCACATGTACTGTAGACGTACCCTAAGTCAACCTGTTTCAACCTACCTGTGCATGTGTCTACGCCCAAATTTGTCTCGTGCTGATGTAAGCACCCCATTACAGTGATGCATTAAGACCAATTCCCCAGCAACACAGAGGCATGGTCAACTTACTTTTGCAAGAGAGTAGACACTGCATTACCTGTGTCAACCCTAACAGTCATCCAGCTGTTGTCCCACAATACCCCTGTTTTGCACTAGTAGTTGCTCTAATCGCAATTTTGAACTCCACCTCCCAGGAGGTCAAAGACACTGGATACTTGTCCCCCTTCCCCAGCTCTAACACCTGCACTGTATTTTTGAAATGCCCTTTTCTGACTGCCCACCTTGGTGAGAGCACCTATTAGTCCAACTTTGTGAGCATCCAACCATACTGGATCCACGCACACAGATAGCTACTAGACATGCTCCTCTGTGGAGCAGGAAAGAAGTCCTGGGACTCCTTGGCCTGTGGGGAGAAGAGATTATGCAAATCCAGCTAAGCAACAGCCAAAGAAATACAGACATCTGTGTACAGATTGCACAGGGGATACTAAACCTGGAGCATGACAGGGATTAGCACCAGTGCCTCATAAAAACAGAGGAATATCAGCAAGCATATCAGAAGGCGAGGGATGCCAACACCAAATCTGGGGCTGTCCTGCAGACCTGTTGCTTCTACAATGAACTGTATGCCATATTTGGCATAGACCCCAGCAGTATCCAACATACAACTGTGGATATGTTGCAAGAGTCTAACACGGAGACCACCTCAGTGTACGAGGAGGAGGAGCAGAAGGGAGAAGCAAACCATATGATAAGCCAGGAGTATTCTGAAATTCCGCTACAGTCAATCCAGTCCCTCCTGGGAAGCGCACATGAGCCCGGTGATAAACAGTAAGGGAGCTCAGGTAAGTGTATATATCCTTTATTCGTCTTATTAGCATTTTTTATCTTTTCGTTGCTCAAAACTTCTTCCCTCCCACCCACTCCTCCTTCCTTAGTCCCCATTTAAGAATGGTGCTCATCCTATCCCCATGTTTGAAGAAGAAGGGCATTGATTTTTGATTGTTCACTTTACTTGTAAAATGTTGAAAAGATAAAATTAAAAAATTAGTATGGCAGTCTGAATTATACAGTCCTTGGCCTGGTCTACACTTAAAAATTAGATTGACCTAACTATGTCACTCAGGGCTGATCATTGCAGTTAGTTCGACCTCCTGCCCAACACAGACTTGGCTGTGTCAACGGAAGAATTCTTCCATCGACCTAGCTACTGGTCTCTGAAAGGTGGATCAACTACATAGACAGAAAAACCCCTTCCATCTATGTAGGAAGCATCTACACTACAATGCTCCAGCACACAGCTGCATCACCAGAACTGTGCTGCTGGAGAGCAGACATGCTCTACAGCAAGTCAGCACCATATGCTCTGATAGAGGTAGAGCCAACATCCACATTTCCATTATTTGGTTTGTTCGGCTAGGCAGGGAAGACCGCAATTCACCCCATGTGGGGCACTTTGTTTAACTGAACAAGGATGTCCCTTTTATCCTCACGAGCAGTCTCAATGAAAATTTTATGGAGATACTCTGCAATATTTTCCTGAATATTTCTGGGTATGGTGGCTTGTTTCTTCCCCCACGTCACACTGCAATGAGTTCTCATGGCATCATAACAGTAAACAGACTAGCAGTAAATGGGTCCAACCAAGCAGCTTCAGAATGTCAGTAGCAGCTAGATTCTCTGTGCCTTTGTCACACTCAGGAGAGGCATCAGCCAAAATCATCACTACCTAAGAAAATATTGGCAATATTTTACCACGCTTCCCCTATACTCATAGCTATGGATATCCAGTGTCTAAACCGTCCACGCAGTAAAACTACCTCCCTCTCCATTAGGGCTTGCTCACTACAGCTTGAGCTGCACAGCAGTTCTGTAATGAGGCACTCCAAAGCTAAAGTGACACCTGGCATTTCTTATTAAATGTATTTGTGGGAATAACGTAAGGGAGTTTTGAGACTTATCTTTCCCTTTCTGTTGCAATTGTAAATCTAATGCTGTATCTGTCTGTTTTAATCAGCAGCCTCTGATGTGGTGATCTTGAGAGGTGCCCTCTTCAAGCCAGCTGACTGTCTGACCCTACTCAGATTAAGAAAGAAGTGGATACAGGAGGATACAGTCTGTAAGATCCTCCATTCACCCACAGCTGCTGACTGTGAATGAAGGGCTTGGAGAGACCACATATCCAAGACCAAGAAGAATGGAGAGAGGATCTGATGCAGAAGAAGAAAAGGGACCGAGAGGTGCATTGGGAAATCCATCAGGTCAGAAAGGGTTTACTCAGGCAACAAACTGGGCATGTGGCTCGATAACGCTGTGCAACACCTGAAAGACCCGAGACATAGCAGCCCTTCCAACTCATTAAAAATTCTATTGTCACAGCTCCTTATGTGTGTCACAGCCACCCCCTCCCCCCCCACCTCCCCCCAATATAACAGGTGGCAGCATAGTATGCACCTCTTACCTCTACCCCTTCACATCAGGAGAAAGCAAAAAGAACCATAACTGCACCTACACTGGCCTGAGAAAACTACAGGAAAAGCCACAAAATACTACATGCTTTGTAATATGACTGAAACTCTGTAATATGTCTTAATACATAAATATATGCATTTAAAAACCCATGTAAAGTATGGGTCACCCTCTTACAGTGTAGCTAGAATGTTTTTACCTTGGATATTTGCACTTTAGCTTTGGTTCCTGTTTCTGTGGACACACAGTTCTATTTTTGGATACTCCGACTATATTTATTACTTACACCAAGTACAATTGTCACATTACACAATTCACAGAGGAGTCAATAATTCACCCACATTTAAGTTCTGTACACACGAAGGCAAACTATTTCATAAAACCATCACACAACACTACTGTGATTGAGTTAACTGCTCTTTTTAAGGCCTCCCTCAGCTGTATAGCTCCACACCTGGCTCCTCCCTTACATCTAGCCCTTACATCTGCTGTTCAAATTCACCAGACAGCCAGTCCACTTCACTCCTCCACCCTGCTCGTAGCCTTTCCCCCTATGCCTCACAGATATTATGCAGTACACAACATGCAGCTCCAATGATGGGGATGTTTGCCTCATTGAGATCCCATCTAGTGGGCAAACCATGCCAGCATCCCGTCAGTCTACTAAAAATAAGTTCAACAATCATTCTACACCTGCTGAACTGGTAGCTGAATCTTTCTTTGGCACTTCCAAGGTGGCCATTGTATGGCTTCATGAGCCGGGGACTAAAGAGAAGGCTGGATCTCCCAGAATCACTACTGGCACTTCAACATCACTAATGTGAAGAATGTCCCCACTTTGAGATTTTGGAAAAGTCCTATGTTCTTAAAAGATGAGAGCATTATGCTCCTTCCCTGACAAGCCTACAAGGATATCAGTGAAATGTCCGCAGTGATCCACCAGTATTTGCATAACTATGGAAAAGTATCACTTTTTTTTTATGCGCTCAGTTGCGAGATGGGCTGGTGCCGTCTATCACCCCCACTAGAGTTTAGGAATCTCACTGCTGCAAAGCCATCCACTATTTCCTGAACACTGTCAAGAGTCACAGTCCTGTGCAGCACTTAATGACAACGGCCCCTGCTGTGGATTTTCCCAACTCCAAACTGATTGCCCACTGACTGATAGCAACCCGGTGTTGCAAGTTTCCAGAGCATGATTGCCACTCACTTCTCCACTGTCAATGCAACTCTCAATCTGGTATCCCTGCATTGGAAGTCTGGGACAAGTTTGGCACATGGACCCAGAAATGTCTTCTTTTGCATCTGGAAGTTTTACAGCCACTGCTCGTTACCTAAACTTGCACTAGGATACCAACCCAACAGTCAGTGCTCACTTCTCAGGCCCAGTGGCGGGGATTCACCATGTGGAGATGCACCATGAATCCAGCAGCAACCTGGAATTTTTATTCACTGTGTCCATCAGCATCCAATCGTGGTGGTTGAACATCTCCTCTTCTTCCTACTCACAATCCCAGTAGCAGTAGTACTCTAAGGGCTTGTCTACACTTACAATGCTACACTGGTGCTTCAGAATAGACACTACCTATGCTGACAGGAAAGATCCACCTCCCCAAGAGGCAGTAGCTAGGTTGATGGAAGAATTCTTCCAATGACCTAATGCTGTCTACTCGGGGACTTAGGTCAATTTATCCAAACCCAATCTGGAGCAGCATAGTTTTTTCACACCCCTGAGTGATGCAGTTATGGTGACTTGATTTTCTAATGTAGACTAGGCCTCAGTACTACAAATACAAGAAAATTCTGTGTCTTGTATTAGCAATAGTCGTTAGAACTGCAATGAGCTCTGCCGGCTCCATGCTTCTGCCCAAGAGATGGTAAAGACTGAAAAGCAGAGTACAGGACTGTGGGAATTTTAAAAACAGCGTGAAAATTATGGAATGGAACAAGCATTATGGGTAGGGCCCTGTGTAAATCATGATTTCACAGAGGGCATGGAAATCACGAAAATGCCCTCAACGGTGACCTTTTAAATATTACTTTAGCTATGGTGTTCTTTCAAAAATTACCATAATTTACAGTGCTGTGTGCATGTGGAAGAATTGAGTTCTGTGTGCAAACTTAGTCAATTTCAAGGACAGAATGAATTTAACCAGAAAACTTTATCAATGAGCATACACAGAATGTCTATTCTTCCACACAGACACAGCACTCCATTCTGCCACAAATCCTTCCATCCTTGAAATTGACTAAGCCTGCTGGTGAAATTCAATACTTTGCCATTGACCTTATCATGAATCTTCTAAAAAACTATGATTTACATAGGACTTCTAGTAATCAGTTTGAACTCTACTGCCCTGCCCTCAGGTGACCAACTGTCATCCCCACCCGTAAATTCCTTGGGAATTTTGAAAGTTCCCTTCCTGTTTGCTCGGTGACACGTGCAGTGGTCTCAGCGCATCTTTCCAGGTGACCAGGTCTGCTCCACGCACCAGGCAATCCCCTGCTTGGAGCAACGCCAAGCTGCTGGACCTCATCAGCATTTGGGGAGAGGAGGCTGTGCAGTCCCAGCTGCGCTCCAGCCATAGGAATTATGATACCTCTAGACAGATTTCACGATGCATGACAGAAAGGGACCATGACCGGGACACACTGTAGTGCAAGGTCAAAGTGAAGGAGCTGTGGAATGCCTCGTGCTGCGCCCACGAGCTGCTGGTTCTACAAAGAGCTGGACGCAATACTCAGTGGCGACCCCACCTCCACTGCAAAGGCCACTGTGCATACTTTGGTGGCTCGCGTGCCAGTCGAGAGTAGACGGAGCCAGGAGGAGGAAATCTTGGATAAGGACGTGGAGGGGGACCCAGAGGCAGAGGATGACTCGGAGGTCAGAGATATATGCAGCCAGGAGCTCTTCTCTACCCCGGAGGAGGCTAGCCAGTCACAGCTGTAGGAGCTTGGTGAAGCGCAAACAGGAAATGAGGCCCCTGGTAAGTGGCTTTGATTTTGGGAATTGCTGAAGCAAGTTGTTGGGGGCAGGAGGGTTGTAGAAAGAAGAGTTGTGTCTGTATGATGCGCATACCACCACATGCCTAGTCTGAGCAGCGGAAGAGGGTGTTGATCAACTCCCACAAATCTACCCGAAATTCTCGTGGAGATACTGGGCAATCCGCTGCTGCAGGATCTTTGGCAGAGCTATTTTGTTTCCTGCCCCGTTAAGGGTAATTTTCCCACACCACTCTGCCATCACTGGGGAGGGGGTGAAGGGAACCATCGCTGCACCCAGGTGAGCCGCATAAGGGCCACGGCCTCCCTTGATTCCCTGCTCACCCTCAGCAGCAAGATATCTTCCATAATGAACACAGCCTGTGGAAAACGTGGGGACAGTAATGATTATAAGGCCCCGCTCTACAGTGCTGGCTCTCCCCAAGAGCCATGTGCCCAGTGTACAGTGCAGTCTGGGAACACTGATTTCCCTTGCCCCTGCGGTTAGTCACCATTTTGGGGGTCTTGTGGCTCATGTGTTTGCCTGGAGTCAGCCAGTTAGTGACGAGTATGTGAATAGTGGTTGTGTTTTACATCACTGAATCAGTGGTCTCCGTGTTGAAAACAATGCTGCTTCTGTAAAATGTTGCATTTTGGCTTCACAGATATGGGAGTCCAGCCTCCCTCTTTGTTATCGATGGCTGAATGGCTGTGCAGAATTAGAAAGCGGCCACGAAAATCTAAAGAGCATTTACTGCGTGATGTCATGATGCATTCCACGGCCAAAAAACAAGAATTGAAGAAGTGGCAGGACAATGAGAAGAGGGACCGAAAGGAGAACACGGCGTGCCACAGAGCGGCTCTTAAAAGTTATGGCGCACCAAGCACATGTGCTTCAGGAGCTACTAGCACTACAAACCAAGCAGTTCTGTGCCCGCCCTCCCCTGCAGCCGCCGTCACAAAACTCTTTCCCATGTGCCCCCCAGACACCGCCAACATACTCTTATCAACCTCCTGGTTCCAGTCTGTACCTGCAACATTCCACTCCTGCCCTATCACAGTCCAGCCCTGTGGACTCCCAGTACCCACTGCACTCAACACCCATCCCTCTGCAGTTTAGCCCTGTTGAAGTACAGTACCCACTGCACTGTACTCCAAAGGACAAGGTTGCATATGATACCTGGACATACACAAATCTTTAACCATCCTGGGACCCCACCTTCCCTCATCCCCCACAGTGCTGATGTGTTTTTTTGTTGGTCTCTCTCTTCCATTTGTTGTTTTTTAATAAAATAATTGTTTTTGTTTGAAAGCAATCTTTATTCCATTAATTGAAAGCAAACAGAGCCCTGCAAAGCACCAGGCAATTTTCTTAAACCTTCATAGTGCACTGTCTGCACCAATCACAATCACCTCCTAGCATTACAAGCACTGCACTTCTGAGCACAGCAACAAATATTAGTGGCTTTCAGCTTCAAATTGCTGCCTCAAGGCATCGCTAATCCTTATGGCCCCACACCCCTCTAATAGCCCTGGTCTCTGGCTGTTCAAATTCAGCCTCCAGGCATTGAGCCTCAGCCGTCAAGCCCTGAGTGAAGCTTTCACCCTTCCCTTCACAAATATTATGGAGCGTGCAGCATGTGGCTATAAGCATAGGAATATCGTCATTGGCCAGGTCCAGTCTCCCATTTAGGCATCGCCAGCGGGCCTTTAATCAGCCGAAAGCACACTCAACAGTCATCCTGCACTTGCTCAGCCTGTTATTGATCTGCTCCTTGTTGCTGTCAAGGTGCCCTGTGTATGGTTTCATAAGCCACGGCATTAAGGCGTAGGCAGGGTCTCCCAGGATCACAATGGGCATTTTGACTTCCCCTATGGTGATCTTCTGGTGCGGGAAGAAACTCCCTGCTTGCAGCATCCTGAACGGGCCAGAAAGATACTTTCCAAACCAGCCTGCATTAATGTCCATGAAACACCCATGGTGATCCACCAGCACCTGGAAAACCATAGAGAAATACCCTTTCCGAATAACGTACTCGATGGCTAGGTGGTCTGGTGCCAGAATTGGAATATGCATGCCTTCTATCACCCCTCTGCAGTTAGGGAAGCCCATTTGTGCAAAGACATCCACAATGTCACGCACGTTGCCCAGAGTCACAGTCTTTCAGAGCAGGATGCGATTAATGGCCCTGCACACTTCCATCAACACGAGTCCAATGGTCAACTTTCCCATTCCAAATTGATTAACAACCGATCAGTAGCAGGTTGGAGTAGCCAGCTTCCACAGTGCAGTCGCCATGCACTTCTCTAATGGCAAGGCAGCTCTCATTCTCGTGTCCTTGCACCAAAGAGCTGGGGCGAGCTCATCACACAGTCCCATGAATGTGGCTTTCCTCATCCGAAAGTTCTGCAGCCACTGCTCGGCATCCCAGATGTGCATGACGATGTGATCCCACCATTCAGTGCTTGTTTCCCAAGCCCAAAAGCGGTGTTCCACTGTGGTCAGCACCTCCGTGAATGCCACAAGCAATCTTGCGTCGTAGCTACCACACGTGGCGAGATCAATGTTGAACTCCTCTTGCCTTTGTAGTTTAAGGAATAATTCCACTGCCATTCGTGACGTGTGAGTGAAAGCAAGCGGCATACTGGTCAATGGAGCGGGATCCATTCCTGCAGACTGAGGAGGCAGAGCGTGCAGTACATAAACCGTTGAAAGATGGCGTCAAATGCGGACGGAAGCACAGGGATTGCTGGGATGCGAAGCAATGCATCACAGAGCATTGGGACAGAACCCAGGATGCCCCGCAACCCCCTCCGCCTTCCCACAACTCTTAGAGCAGTGGTTTTCAAACTAGGGGCGCTGCTCGTTCAGGGAAAGCCGCTGGCAGGCCGGGCCGGTTTGTTTACCTGCTGCGTCCGCAGGTTCGACCGATCGCGGCTTCGACTGGCCGCAGTTCATCGCTCCAGGCCAATGGGGGCTGTGGGAAACTGGCCGCCCTTCCCTGGCGCCCCTAGTTTGAGAACCACTGTCTTAGCGGCAGAAGAGGAAAAGATGCTCTGTGGGATAGCTGCCCAGAGTGCATCGCTCTGAATACTGCTGCAAGTGCCACAAGTGTGGACACGCTATTCCACAGGCAGCTGACAGGGTGAACACACAACAGCAGTTTCCCTTCAGCGCACTCTGAGCGGCGCTGTAACTGCTGGTGATGCAACTCTGCCAGTGTAGATATACCCCCATACACTTGTATATTTTTAACTGACTTTGGGAGAGGAAAGGCCTTCTCTGGATACCACAAGAATTTCAGATAATTCTGCCCCCGCCCAAAATTATATTGTTTTAAATAAAGGAACTCAATCACTTCCAGGTCAACCAGACTAGAGCTCTAACACCTTTTACTGCCATACTGGAAGGGATGAACCTCAAATACCTACGTATTTACAAGCTAAAATATCATTTGCTAGTCAGTGAGAGACAGACACAGGAAAAGAGTCTGCCGGCAGAGATCTTCTGGCTGTATTCAGACTAGAAAAATAGGTGGTCTTTTAAAATATGTTAGATAAGTTTTAATTAACATATATTTAAACACCACCTAACCTAGAGAGAATTTAACAGAATTACAAATTACCTAATTGTGGTCCACTCTAGGGTGGAGCCTAAGTTTCTTTCTGCTGGAGAGTGGACTGTTTGTTCTCATCTAAAACCAGCACATGATCATCTAGGCAGCAGAGGTTCACAAGCAAGCCAACAGCCAACTGCAACAGGAGAACCCAAGTTATTGTGGGAGTCCATCAACCACAGAATTCCATAGACATATTGGTAGTAACAGTGATCTAGCATTTTACTTATACAAACAAACAAAAAAATTAAACGACAAACGGAACAGAAACTGAAGCATAGCTAAGTGAGTATGCAGTCAGCCTGAAACCATACTTTGGAGAAGTGTAAACTTTTCCATTACTTTCATCTGGCCGTTAACTGTGAAACCAATATTGTTAGCTATTTCGCTACTGGAGAAACAAGGTGGGTGAGGTAATATCTTTTATTGGACCTACTTCCGTTGGTGAGAGAGACAAGCTTTTGAACCACACAGAGCTCTTCTTCAAGCCTGGGAAAGGTACTGTGAGCGTCACAGCTAAATGCAAGGTGGAACAGATTGTTTATCACAAGTAGTTAACACATATTCTAAGGGACCAAAGGTAGAGTGGCCCATTAACACCTCTGCAGTGATAGGACAACCAACCCCACCCCCCACCACACCTTTCAAGATCCATGGATCCTACCCGTGCCTATCACTACATGTGGTGTACCTCATCCAGTGCACTAAATGCCCCAACAACACCTATGTGGGTGAAGCCAGACAATCACTATGCTCTCCAATGAACTCACACAGCGAGCTGTAGCTCACGAAAACTTATGCTCAAATAAATTTGTTAGTCTCTAAGGTGCCACAAGTACTCCTTTTTTTTTTACCCTATCACATTTGGGTGAACACTTTTCACAGAGCAATGACTCTATGTCTGACCTATCTGTCCTCATCCTCAAAGGAAATCTGCACAACACTTCCAAGGATTTCAAAAGACAAGCCCGGGATCTTAGATTCATAACTCTACTAGACACTAAAAATCATGGATTGAACAGACACCGGATGTATGGATTATTACAACAATCTGTAACCCACTAACCCCTTCTTTTTGTTCTGTGACTGAAAACGTGTTAATTGGCCACTCTACCTTGAATGGTCCCTCAGACTATGTACTAACTACTTATACTAAACAATCTCTTCTACCTTCAATTTAGCTGTGATGCTCAAAGTACCTTTCCCAGATCTGAAGAAGTTCTGTGTGGCTTGAAAGCCCTAACCAACAGAAGTAGGTCCAATAAAAGATATTACCTCACCTACCTTGTCTCATTAATATCCTGGGACCGACAAGGCCACAACTACACTGCATATTTCGCTACTGTGCATTTTAGATTATATGTTTATCCCAAATTGATTTCTCCCTCTCTCCACAGGCACCATAAGCACCAACTGCTCCCTATCCAGCTGCCAAAAACTTCAACAACTATGGTGCAGTTTTACATTGCCAAAACTGAACAGAAATCATTGCATCACACTGAAAATGTGGAGACAGCACTGTGGAGAGAAACTGACTATAAAAACAAGTAACACAGGGCTACTGTACTGATTAAATGAAGCTGCTGCAGAAGAACTTCCAGCACCAGGTTGCCAAAGAAACCACAGGCCCTTGCCATAGAATTTAGGCACAGCTTGGCTCAGAGCACATGGAGCCTTTATTATATAGCATCTAGAGACCAAGATGTTCTGTAGCCATATTTGGAGGAGAGGCCCTTATGCATTTCCTCAAATCTGTCAAAGTACAAAAGGAATATATTCCTGTGGGCTGCTAGTGCCAAATCAACACATCTTCTGCAAGTATTGCAGAACTGTTGCACTTTCTGATGTAAGCAGCACGTAGAAATGTTTGGATGACTTTTCATAGCTACCTGTGGCATTTTGGCTGGTTCACTGCTGGATCAAATGTTCTCCAATCAGAGCAAGAACAGCATTCATCATGGCTAGCAACTGGAGAAGGTCATCAATCAGTAGTTCAGGACTTTCACTGCTATGACAGCCATGAAAGCCTTTTGAGCAAACAAGTACTCACTGCCTGCTAGAGCCATAAAAGGACCAGAATTACTGACTGGTAGTGGCAGCAACACTTCTTTCATTGGAGGCTGTCATTTGAAATTCTAGTAGTGTCATGTCCATGATCTTCTGGCCCAAAGGCACATCACACACAATGATTCAAGCTCATAGTCCACTACTGACATTACATTACGGTCCTAGAAGGGTGACTGTATTTTGGATGAGAAGTTAAACAGACATGGCTGCCTCTCTCACACAGCTTGCCACGTAACAGTTAAAGATTCCATAGCACTTTCACTTTCATCTACCACTGTTTGCCCATTCTCATGGTTTGCAACCTATGTGATTCTCCTCAGATTCCTCATCTGTCTTTCATTTTGTGATTTCTTATGTTTCACAGAAATCGGATTTGCCTGCCCAGTGACAGTATCCACATGCTATTTTTGACTGAAATATACTATGCCAAAAGTTGCCAAAATCTTATTACTGAGTGTAGGCAAGTATTTTTAGACTAATGGCAAGGGTCTTTTATGTCAGACTGACACCACTATCAACATACAGTTTCACGAAGCAAAAGTAAACTAACCTACCTACTACCTCCCACCCACCCAAGAAAAGAAAAACTCCAAGATAAAAGAGGGTAAAACTAGTTCACTGGATGTTATTGAGAGAGCTCTTCCAGTACTATTAAAAAAAACAAACAAACTAAAACAACCCCACACACCTTCACGAGCTCTGGTGCACTGTCTACACTGGCACTTTACAGCGCTGAAACTTACAGCGCTCAGGGGTGCATTTTTTCACACCCTTGAGCAAGAAAGTTGCTATGCTGTAAAGTGCCAGTGTAGACAAGCCCTTAGAATTGTGGTTGTGGAATTATTATACTGTGACCCACAAGAGGTCGCACATCAAGCTGAAGGACTGAGAGCCGGAAACTCATGAGTGTTAACATCTGCTATGACACTTTAACTCACTGTGTGGCCCTGAGCAAGTCATTTAACTAACCACTGTTTTCCTATTTGTAGAGAGAATATTCACCTACCTGACAAGGATTAGTTAATGATAGTAAGAGAATCAGAAATGTGAAGTGCTATGAAAAGTCTATGTATTAGTGCCATTTCTCAGGAAGTCAAAGACAAGTTGCCAAGAGCGTAAGGTTACATCCAATTTTCTTTTTTACATACAGGAATGCCCCAATTTGTTTTTATGACACATGTCAATCCCAGATCAAGGAAGACTTGTTCTGCTTTAGACATTACCAGCAAAACCCAAAAAACAGGATGCTGTACTGCCACAGAACTCAAGGGGAAACAAATCTACAGAATAACAGTTTTACAATATTTCCTGAAGAAATCTGACAAAATATTTACAAATGGAGTAAATTACAGAGTAACTTCATGAGGCATATTGTGCAACTAGCCTAGCATATTTGTGCCTCCACTTTAAGAGCTAAAAAAGAGCTTTTTTTAAAAAAAGGACTGCATTTCAGCACCTCATGTGAAATTATGATACTTGTAGACAAGCTGAGTAATGCAATGGATACAGTTTAAACTGCTCATCCTTGCTAGTCAAATTACTTTGCACAAAATTACTTTAATTTTAGGAAGTTGCTTATTTGTGTCTATACGTCATATGAAGTCACCTGAATCATGTCCATCGGTTTGATGTAGAGTTAACTGCAAGATGAAGTGGATGCTGCTCTAAAACCTGGGACCAAAATTAAAACAATTCTTGCTAAAATACAGCATGTAGAGCAGCACTGGTGATTCTAATATACCAAGTATCAAACTAATTAAATCTCTTCTTTGGATTTTCCTCCAATCACCACTATCAGCTCTAAAACTTCAAATATAAGATAAAAAAATTCATGCACTTCAGGAATTTGTGTTAAGTGATTTTAACAGGTCACAAGAGGCATGCTGAATGCTATTACTTAACCCTTCTCTCCCTCCTTCCCAGCTGAATGGCTCCAGAGTAATTCCATGGAGGCTGTGGAATTGCAAGCATGGCAAATGCTAGGATGTCAGAGAAAAGTGTGAATCAGCTCTGACAACAATGAGCATCATGGACCATGAAACAAAATCAATTTTTAAATAAGTGCATTAACTTCCTCTGTTAACTTGACTAACAAAGTGAATGGAATCTTCTTAGTTAAATCTGTAGTCCACGTTTTAATCCAACAAATTGTGACACTAATGTTTTATTATTATTAGACAACTGAGAAGTTACTTCAGGTCAAGTACATTTTCCCATTTTGCTATTTTTGTTGTACTGTATTTCTTAAACAACTAAACTCAATTAAGCCATCTTAAGCAAATTGGGGGAAAAAAACCCCACAAACACACAAAAGTTACACTCTGCCAAATATTATTACAAATCAGAAGTATTAAGACAGGAAACTGAGTTTCATAGGGCCTTTCTTAAAACACATCTAAGGTATAATTTTTTTCCCACAGGGGACAGGGAAGGGTCCAAATTCTCACATCATGAAACCTACTTCCTCATCCTTCTCCCCACCCTGCCAGTGCCTTGTGTGGCAATGAGACAATACACAACAGCAGAATGATCAGTTAAAAGTAACAAGCAATTTGGTTTCTTTCTGTGAAGAAAGTTTCCTGTAACTTCATTCCTGGGATTTGACATTTTTGAAGACGGGACCCTCCATGGGACACAGAGCCATGTGAAAAACCCACACCCCTGAGAGACACAGCTGTACTGATCTAGAGGACAGCGCAGACAAGGCTAGGTGGAGGGAAGCCGTCTCCCACCCACCTAGCTACCAGCTCTCAGCGAGGTGGATTAACTACGCCTGAATGTCTGCGCTGCAGTGCAAATGTGCTGCCGTAGCGTTTCAAGAGCAGCCATGTCACTGGTACAAACCCAGCCCAGTTTGGTAGCCAGGCAAGTCGCCATCTGATGGCAGCTCAGCTGAAATACCATGACCTACGTCTGATGGGCTCCAAGCAGCCAGTGTGGACAAGGTCCAGCCCACGAACAGCACCTCTGGGTCTGCCCCTGGCCCGGGCCCTACGGGCTGAATAACCCACCGTCTCGCTCTAGCGCGGCGGGAGCCGGCAGGGTCGAGCGGGCCCCGGAAGCCAACCAGCACCTGGGCCCCAGCCCATGTGTGTGCACGGGGCAGGAGGGGGCCAAGGCGCCCGCGGGCCAGCAGCGTGGGCGAGCCCCAGGCCCGGGGAGGGGCAGGCCGCTGCTGGCCCCAGGGAAGACACAGCCCGAGAGCAGGGCCCGAGGCGGCCGCCTCCCTCCCGGGGCTTCGCCGCGCTGCGCCCGGGTCGCAGCTACCCCGCGCCCGGCCGCGATTCCTCACTCACGGGCTTCTCCCCGACACGCAGGCAGCGGCGACAGCAGCAGAAAGCGGCGGAAGAAGCTGGGCCCCGGCCAGGGCCGCGCCTCCCGGTCCCGCCCCCGGCCGCGCCGCTCACACCCACCTTCCCTCCCCCCGGCTCGGGGCGATCCAGTGCGGGAGAGAAGCCGGGAGCAGCTGCTGGACCGCTGTAAGGTCTCCTGTGTAGCTTAACTATGCCAGTGGGAGAGAGCTCTCCCACCGGCATAATTAAAGTACCCCCAATGTGTGGCAGTAGCTATGCCGGCAGGAGACGCTTTCCTGCAGACATAGTGCTGTCCACACTGACACTTTTATCAGTGAATCTTGTCAATCGGGGGGTGTGATTTTTCACACCCCTGACAGACAAAAGTGATAGTACTGTAGACAAAGCCTTTGTGAAGACTCCTAAGTGGAACAAATTGCAGGATCTGGGGCTTAGACTGTAAACTCTTCAGGGTAGAGCTTTTGTTTTTGTATGTGTTTGTACAGGGTTTAGGACAACCTGGCCCTAATTCTGATTGGGGCCTTTAAGTGCTACTGTATCAGAAATATTAGATAATGGTAACAGTAAGTGCTAAGTGTTATGGGGGGGGGGGGTTGCTCCCCTCTCCCACTGAGAAGACTAGCTGTGGCTTCATCTCCTCTGACTCTCTATCTTGAGCCCTTTGGAACAGCTGCTAGTTCCATCAGTCCTATTTCTGCTAGCGTTCTTTTGTTTATAGAGGGTCCTGTCATTACCTGTAAAATGAAAACAATAAATGAATCAGTTGAATGATATCTTTCATACGTATATGCATTTCATATCATAAATACTCTTGTCTCATATTTTAAAGTCTGAATTTTATCAGCATAGAATTGTACATTCTTTGGGTTGTTTTACCAAAGGTATTTCAAAAGAGGAATTATAGAAGTATTTTATTCCAACCCATATCATGTTAAAGCCAAAAATCACAGAAAACTGCAACCGATCTTTATATTTTTATTCCTTGCCTCTAAAAGTCAAATTTGCAAATGTCTGTCAAAAAGGATACCATATGGAAAGGCTAGCAGAAGGGCAACTAGTGAACCAGCTATATGTGCCAGTTTCAATTTGTCACACTTCTCATTTCTGGGAAATGCTTTATCCTTGTTTTAAGCATGAAAACTCTCATAAGGAACAAGTTAACAATACATTCCTCAAAATACATCCTTTGTGAATGGAAAAGAAACAATATGCCTCTATTTGCATAACTCCATGTATGGAGGGAAAGGCAAACACCCACAAAGTTATATTAAATTATTTTAAAGGATCAGTAATTTTAGCAATAATCCAAGATTCCCCAATAATAACATCATGGGTTACAAAAAACATACTGAAATATCTTGCAGCTACAGATGCATCAGAATCATCTTTTCCTTAATACAATTATAGAAAATGTTGGTTATATAAGCCCAAGTCCTCCAAAGACTTACACACACACATACTTAACTTTACACACCAGTACTGACATGCATAAAGTTAAGCACATGCATAAAGGCTTGCCATTAGAGAATTTGGGCCTTAGGTATGAAATACTGGTTTAAAACAGACATTGTTTAGATTGCCACTCCCTCCCCCCACGCCAAATGGCAGCCTTGTCTTTAAAGTGAATCCCTAGTATACAAGGCAGATAATAGACTAAAATAGACTAATTATTATTATTAGAGCACAAGTGGTAGACACATACATGACATTATTTCTACCTCAGGAACATACAATCAAATTAAGATGTACACACTCTTCAGACATAAATAGAAGTACAGATATCGACTGACATAAATGGCAGAAGCCAGATACTGCCCTCAGTTATACCAGTGCAATCCCACTTACATATGTGGTTGTAAATTTTTAGGATAGCTTTTCTGAGTGCTGGGTTTGGCTCCAAAGTTACATTTACTTTTGTATTTATCAGATTTTTTTTTAATTACTATTTCAAGTCTTTGCTGGTTTTGGAGTATTTGAGACATTTGTGGAAGCTTCCTTTGCGTAATTATGTAGCAAAAACTGTACAGTATATGCTGACTCGCCTGAGACTGAAGACAGTGGTTGAGTTTGCAAATTTCATAAATAAACTTGATGGTACTACATATGCAGTGATAAATCGTTTGTGTAATTCACCTACCTAGGCTGCTGAACAAAGATATCTGGGGTGAAAAATGTCCATTGATTTCAATGCGACTAGGATTTCACCCCTGATTTTCAGTAAGATCCTGCTTTTTACCTAATTTTACAAATAGATTTCCTGGCAATAGGCGGTCAAGTGAAATTTGCCCAAGATCACACACAGAATGAGTAATTTAGGCCTGTTATGCTTGTGTTTAACCACACATGAGTAGTCTCATTAAGGTTAATACACTACTCACATGTGTAAAGTTAAGCACATGTGCAAGTCTTTGTAGGATTAGTTTTAATAGATTTTGATCCTGAGATCTTTGTAAAGTTTTACCATGTTTAACTTTGCAGGATCAGGATCAAATCCAGTCAGAAAAATTCTGGAATTTGGTGCATAGTTGGTAATAAGGGACTTTGATAATATTCTGTGATGATCATTTATCAGTATAACTATTTTGATTTTCCTTATTAATTTTCAGGTCTTTTCACTCAAAATAAGAGGTTTGTGGAACTTTTCTGGGTTAGCAGGTATTAGAACTCTCCATAACAGCAAGTGATTTCTTGACACACTGTAGCAGTTTACAGCAAGAACCATACTTTTGTTGTATGTTTCTGCACAATGGTCTGCAGCTTCTGAGCACTACCACACTACAAATACATAATAATACTTAACAATTATTCCATGTGGGCTATAAAGAGGGTGGTATAGCTCCCTCTAAAGAGAGAGCTAGAACAAAAGAAGTTCTGGAGGTTGATCCTAGGGATAACAAATTTCTGTGAAGAAGTTTAGGCTTTTTGCTGTATTCTTGTTTATAAGTTGTCAATAAAGTCAAACCCTATTAAAGGAGTGAGTTCATTGTCTTTGTGTTCTGCTGTGGATGTATATAAACTCAACCCAGTCACACTTGGGTAACTGAATAAGAGAGCTACCTGCTACTTGCATGTCTTAATTTCTTTAAACAAATGTAACTCATGAGTTTTGAGGTTAATTTCTGTAGAGTATCCCAAAGCGGGCTGCATACCTTACAGAAACAAATATATGTTCCCCACCCCAAAAAGCTTACAATTGAAGGCCCCAATCGTATAACTGGATCTGTGTTGGTGGACCCTTGTGCCCACACAGAGCCCTATTGAAACCAGTGGGACTTCCTGCAGACAAAAGGCTTCTGTTCAGACCCAATCATAGGATCAGGGACTAAGTTGAAATATGATACAAGTGGGAGTCCTAGATAGGTGAAAAGGAGATTGGTAAAAGAAAGACAAAGGTATGATAATTGTTACTTAGCCATAAGTAATAATCACTATTAAGAAAAATTAGATGTAAAATATATATTAAATGTAAGAAGTAGAGTGCTTTGTTAACCCAGTCTCTAATAAGTAGCATGTGACAGAATTACATTAGTGAGAAAAAAAATCAGATGATTCTAAACTTTTTAGAGATGACTTTCTGGAGGCATTCTAAATTGTGCCTGTCATTACTGGTAGTATTGGTGCTTACGGTGATAGAAGTGAAACTGCTCTGTAATAATTTATGAACATTGTATATTGACCAGATTGTGGGGATGTTTACTGTATGAATATGTTGGTTTAGTTTAATGGGGGGTTATCAGGAAAAACAAGCAGGAAGGAAAACAGTGGCTCAGGATGAGCCACTTCTCAGCAAATACTTGAGGGTGGATGAGAAACAATGCCAGAACTGGAAAAGGCCTGGGAACCAGAGGAACAAAAACAAAACAGAAAACACCTGAGGCAGGGTTAAAAAGGTAGACCTTTTCAAAGAAGGGGTAGATGTTGGGGAGTTGTTTGGGGTAACTAGACTGATACACATGACCGTCAGGGGTGTCTGGAGAAACTAGGCTTGCCTAGGTCTCCATTACTAGATGGTAAGACTTTAGGTAAAATAGAAGTGTGTAGACTGTCCTAAAATCCTTTTTCTCTAAGGGCTTTGTTTCCACTATTAAAGCAAACAATACTCTGGTTTTAAGACGGCTGTCTGGTCTCAGACTCCTGAAGAGAAGAACCCAACTGGAACTACTTGGTAAGCATCATCTATATGTAGTGTACTGTATCTCAGAGTCTGGTCCAAGAGTGGAATTCTACCTCAGGAGAAGTAAGACACAAGGCCTCACACTGGAGGAGGTGCACTTTGAGAGACTGGAAAAGGGACAGAGGTGCAGATACCCTGTATTTACAAAAAACCTATTCACCTAATTGTAGATTGCTTAAAAATGTAATAATGTAGTATACCTCTCTTTAATTCTGGTTTCAAGCAAATTCAATTAAATTTTGATTTACTTTTTCTTTGGGGTGATTGGAAGTCTTACTGTTTATGTAAATTACATATTTAAAATTATTTGCATATAAGACTTTATTCACAGCACTACAATGCAACCCTGCTTTTTCAACAGCTGCTGCTGATGGGCCAGATTATGATCTCATTTGCAGCAGTGCAAATCTGGAGTAATCTCACTGAACTAAAAAACTGATTGGGATTTACACAGGCATAAATAAAATCAGAATATGGCCATTTTTTGTACTCATGCTAAATGCAGAGCTTACAGTCTCCATGGAGATGGTGGTGTCTTTGTCTTCAAACATGGCACTAGGTTTAAGCCATTTTTAACATTGAAAAGAAGAAACTGAATATAGAGTTACTATTAGCAAGCGAAACTATGTTTAGTCACAGTTAAGGTTACTGCAGGACACATCCCATTCCACCCCAGACCTTAAAAGTATGGAAATAAGAAATTAGGGGGCAAAAACTTGTGCCTTCTCTTCAGGGCCGGCTCTAGGATTTTTGCCACCCCAAGCAAAAAAAATTTTGGCTGTCCCCACTTTTTTTTAGTGCCTCCTCACCCCTGGCTCCGCCCCAACTCCGCCCCTTCTGACCCCCTTCCCCAAATCCCCGGCCCCGCCTCCTCCCCCAGGGGTGCAGCATTCCCCCCCACCATTGCTTCCTGCAGCTCCCCCCGCCAACCCTCCGCCCTAGCTCACCTCCGCTCCGCCTGCTTCCCTGAACACGCCGCCACTGCTCCGCTTCTCCCCCCTCCCTCTCAGGCGAGGGAGAGGCAGCGTGTTCAGGGGAGCAGGCAGAGCAGAGGTGAGCAAGGGTGGCGGGGGGCTCATAGGAAGTAACGGGGGCATAGAGGGTAGAGGAGCTGCTCCCCACCCCAGCTCACCTCTGCTCCATCACCACTGCCTCCCCCAAGCGCACCGCCGCTCGGCTTCTCCTCCCTCACTCCCAGGCTTGCTGCGCCAAATAGCTGTTTCATGTGCGGCAAGCCTGGGAGGGAGGGGGGAGAAGCGGAGCGGCAGCGGCACGCTCAGGGGAGCAGGCGGCGGCGGAGTGGAGGCGAGCTGGGGCACGTTTCTAGGGGCGGCATGGCTGGCGCCAGAATGCTGCCCCTAGAAATGTGCCGTCCCGAGTACCTGCTTGTTTTGCTGGTGCCTAGAGCCGGCCCTGCTTCTCTTCCACTTTTATATTGCATACAATAGTGTTAATAACACACTCCAGTGCTCCATAATGCTTTCACTTCCATCTCCAACACATACCCAAAAACAATACATCCCCCAACTTCATCAGACTTACACTGTAAAGCAAATCCTTAACAGTTACTTCATATGCTCAGTGCTTTTACAGCAAGAGATTAGTACATCTGACTGTCACATTCCATCCATTTGGGAAGTTTATTTGCCTTAATTCTGCCAAGGTTTGAGAGATTTTAATTCATAGTCTGTTTTCCCAGCTCAGGGAACTTTCTCTTAGGTTATAAGGTTATTTGATAAGAGAAAAGGTCTCTTCTATGTTTTTTTTAAGCTCCACAGGGAGTGACTGGCAGCATTCATATCACACCAGATTTGTCCTGAAGAAGAGCTCTGTGTAGCTCAAAAGCTTGTCTCTCTCATCACCAGAAGTTGGTCCAATAACTTACCTACTTTGTTTCTCTAGTATCCTGGGACCAGCATGGCTCAACAATACTGTACTGCACACAGCAGATTTGTTGTCAAATTAAAATTTGGTAAGTTTGCCTTCGCATACACATTTTTCATCATGGCTGAGAAGTTATACAGTTCTTCACAGACAAACAGTTACTGATCTGTAACTGATCTTATAGAAATTAGCATGCATTTGAGTGGGCACCAACGTAGCCAATGGGCTGGTTCCAGAGTGCTTCAGATTTCTTGCAAAAGAACTACAAAGCAAAGTGGGACAATGCAGTTAAAAAATCACCAAAATGGGCAATTTTCAACTCATTCTTTCTGAATCAATTAATTTTTAATCAAACCACCATGAAAGATTTCAATAGTATTCAAAGTTTATATTCTGTGTTGTGGTTTTTACCATTTAGTTTTTGTCTTTTGTAAACAAACTAAAGGTTAAAAGGTCCTGTTCAATTTTAACTCTGTAATGCAACCTTAACTCTGGTGCAGATACCTCAGTGCCATAAAAATGAAAACTCAGCATATCTATTCAAAAAGTGCAGTTCTACTTTGCCAGTGATGTCCTTTTTAAAGATTACAAAATGTACATATTAGCTGTAACAGTAAAAAGTTCATATCATTATGGTAATATGGAATAGTCAGTGTAGAGTTAAGAGTAAATTGTGTAATCTGTAATACTACATACATTAAACTGATATAGTGAATCCACTGATTCAGCAGCAAAGCAAAAAAGATTTAATCCAGCAAATAATTGATTTAATGATTTATGATTTAATCCAGCAAATAATTGCTGTCAGCCTAATGGCTATTACTATTTAACTGGTGGATACGCAGTTACATTCCGCCATGCGTAACATCTCCAGCACCCTGCGGCCGACTCCACTCCCATGGCTCCCAGTTCTGAGCAATATTGCTCCTCCCGATATCAGATGAGAGGTTGCCACTGGCAAGTTACTGCAGAAAGTACGTGCCTACTCAAGCCTGCCACTGCACAATGACCTTTTTAAATCACCAGCTGCACGTTTGCCGTCACGTCACCCATTATGGTCTCATCCTCCACGTCAAGATGTTAGGTCGGAAACACTCTGGCAAGAGGAATGAATATCCTTTAAAATCCGCAATCCCTCGTCGCCAACCCCACAATTTGCCCGCCTGGTTTTGACCTGCCCCGTCGCCAAAGGTCCCTGTTGAACAGGTTCTGGAATGGGCAAGGTCTCTGTGCAGCCAACCAGTATCGCTGGGGCCTTCGTGACAGCCCTTTGTGCAGCTGCAGTGCAACACAGATGATGACGCACATTGCCAATGAATGCCTGCTGACTAGGTTCAGCGGGGGCCTAGAAGAACTGCATCATGCCCCTGAAGATGCCATTGCTTAGCTAGACGACTATACACACACTAAATAAATAAACTACTGTATTTATAAACTCATCGAGGTCTACCTAGCCCTTAACAGCCCAATGGGTCTTCTTATGATAGTAAGCACTATGCCAGTAACAAGTGTTTGCAAGTTTGACCCTTAGGTCCCCATCTAACTCTCTCTGAAGTCAATTAAAAGACTGCCATTGACTTCAATAAAAGTTGAATCAGGACCTTAATCAGCAAAGTCTCTTCCTGACAATTTCATACATCTTCATACATTTTATGAAGGTAAGAATGAGGTAGGTACAATAAGAAAACAAAATGGTTGATCGTAACAAGACAACCACACTAACTTGGAATACAACCTAATGCTGAGTGTTGTCCTTGGCACTCTAAGCACTTTCACCAGCTTGACCACACCTAGCAGTGTGAAATTCTGGCCCCATTGAAATAAATGGCAAAACTCTCATTGATTTCAATTGGAGCCAGTATTTCACCAATAGTTTTTTGTGTACCTTCTGAGAGTCTGTTTGGACTTCTAGTCCCCAGCCTTACTTAATCCTGGGGGAATTCTGTGCCACTGCATGTGTGCATAATTAATTAGCTGCACATACTTTTAATTTTTTGCGCAGAAAAAAAGCTTCCCCTGGAAAGTTGCTGCAGTTCTGCCTTTTGCCCACCAGAGGGAGCTGTCATGCTAGAACAGAGCAGCAGCTCCTGGCCAGCTAGGGACGAGAAATAGCCTGTATGGTAGTGCCTTCTTCACAGCTCCTGTCGGGCCAGGTCAGGAAACAGGGGATATGGGGAGATAGCGTGAGGCTGCTGCGGGGTCAGACAAAGGCTCATAAGGGCTAGTGGGGGAGGATAGACTGGGGAAGGAGCTGAATGGACATGGAGGCACAGGGCCACAGGGAGGAGGGAGATGCAGGGTCACATGGTGATGGGTGAGGGAGTGCAGGGCCACAGAGGGACAGGGGTGGCTGAGTGGGGGCACAGAGACACATGGGGATGGGGTTGGAGTGCAGGGCCACATGGGAATGGGGGATGGGGTGTATGAGTGGGGGCAGAGGGACACATGGACAGGGGGTGAAGGACACATGGGGGTGCAGAGACACATGGGGACGGGGCAGATGTGCCTGACTGAATGGGAGAGGCTAGGGGTCAGCCAGGGTCTGCATGGGGGAAGCTCGCTAACAATCCCTCTGCACCCCCGAAAAACACCTGTTCCATACTTTTCCCACCCACATCCATCACCCCTCCAAATTCACACCTAGGCTCCTTCCCAGAAATTACTTCCCTCTCCCTCACTCCTCTGTTATCCCTGACTCCCCCAAGCATTTGCATTGCTTCTGAGGGGCGCAGGAAATATGATTCTGTTTTGTAGTGTAAATGAATTATTACTCAGAGTTCTGTATGAATATGCCTAGTAAGGAATCTATTTGTCAAAAAACATTTCCTGAATCTTTTTTGTTGTCTGTATTGTTACAGACATACTTGCTGACAGGTATTTTGAAATAAATGACCAAAAATAATTGAAACTGGTATGATTATATTGTGTTATTTTGACAAATAAAATATGCAGAATTTTACAGAATTTGAAAATATTGTGCACAGAATTTTTAATTTTTTGGTGCAGAATTCCCCTGGGAGTCTTATTGTGCACTTGTGTCAGATCCAAGACAGGAGTTAACCCTCTACTTGCTGAAACCTAAGGTGGGCCTCTAAACCCTTTTAGAGTGAGAAATGGGCAGTCAAGCCAAAAATAATGGAAAAATTAAAAGGGCCTGATCCTGCAAGTCTTTTGCACAGAACACTTCTTTAAGTCAATGAAAGCTGTGCAGGTGGAGGCATTGCAAGATAAGGCCCTAAATTATGTTTTATTTAAATACATAGAATGATCATTATGGGCCAGATTTTCTCCTGAATTACATCTGTGTAACCCAAATGAGTCCAATGGGAATTACACACATGTACTTGAGGGCAAAAGCTTTCATATGAAGTGAAAAATATGAGTTGCTAATGGGGGATCTGAATATGAATATCCAGAATAACCACAGGTAGTAAGACCTCTTACATCAATTTAATTAAAAATTATTACAGCAATAATAATCTGAGAAGGCAGGCATAAGCTTTGCAGGTGGTTCCCTTCAAGATCATTGCTGTCAGAGTACAGAATTGATGCTAATCAAATGACAGTGCGTTAACCAGATGCTGTCACTTCATCTTGCAACTGACACTTTGGTTCTACACCTCTAGCCTTCATCTCTGTTCTCAGCTCCTTCTCACCTCAGACTAACTGCTCACTTTGTATCCTTCTCTGTGCTTCTTCCATCTTGCCCTTTATGTCTAAAATGCCGTGACCCCCCAATCCAGGTCTGCCATTTTTGCATCCATTCCCCTTTCATCCAACTTCAAAATTGATGAGAGGCCTACCAGTGCCAATCCACCATCTAATGAATTGCTTTTATTTATCTACTTTTAAAATCACTCCTGCATAGTTGTGTGATTGAATCTCCTGTTCAGCTGATCCTTTGTGCCTGAATTGCTCTTTATTGATTGTCCCTTTAGAAATAAGCTCTTGGGAGCTGAAACAGGGTCTTCTCCATTTTTCTGTACAGCGCTGAGAGTCGTGTCAATTCTCAACAAACAATGAATAATAATTTTGGATTTCATCATCACAGGTAACAAGTCCCTGCCACCATTTCTTCATTTTTTTCCTTTTTCATTTAAATCTTTGTTTTCACTTGTAAGTATGACTTTGCAATTTAAAGCAAAGCATGTCAAACTGCTGTGGAAATTAATTCTTAGTAAGAAATTAATCTAAAAATGATACATTCATGTGGAACAAGATCTGCCATACGTCTATAGGGACAGCAGCCAGATCCAAAGTTGTCGTTGCTATTCTAGTTTACAAATGACTGAAGTGCAAATACATACATATTTTACTTTCCATGGAAGTCTGGAATAGGGCTATAAAGACATGGGTGCTACTGTGTTAGTGTATTGACAACCTGGAAACTGCAGTTAGTTCAAATCAAAGCTGCCCATGGTAGTAAAGTCAAGCACATGTATAAGCCTGAATCCTGCAAATGCTTATGCATATGCTTGACTTTACTATCATGAGTAGTCCCATTGATTTCACTAGATCTATTCACAAAGTAATGTTGAGCATGTATGTAAGTGTTTTTGGGATCAGGGCCTAACTCATTTCAAGCTTTTTTCTAAGCACTGAATGCCAAAGGGTATGTTTACACTGCATCTGGGAGTGAGCCACCCAGCTCAGGTAGACAGACACGTACGAGCCCTGCTTGAGCTAGCATGCTAAAAATAGCAAGGTGGACATAGCAGCATGGGTGGTGGCTGAGGCTAGCCACCCATGTCCAAGCCTGCCTCACCCCCTGGATCTGAGCTCAGATAGCTAGTGTGAGCTACTGCCCATGTTGCAAGGCCCACAGTGTTATTTTTAGCGCACTAGCTTAAACTGAACTAGTGCAAGTTTGTCTAATCTGGGAGGCATTCTCCCAGCTGCAGTGTAGACATAGCCAAAATGGCTGTGGCTGTATGCGCAAGGAAATTGCTCTTTCCCCCCTCAGTCTTGGAATCAGATTTGTACAGATTTGATTGTAGCACTGGTGACTTAAATTTGAATTGTATTTAATAAGTTGTTTTAGTCTTTTGGGGAAGGGAGCTGTGTACATTTTCCTTGAGAAAATTGATGTACTTCTGAATTAGCATAAAGGCATCTAGATAACATGATAATGAGACCTTTAGAAATACTGTTGCTATGTTATTATTTTGGTACATGTATTTATAAGGCCTGTTCTCAAGGGGGAGGCTTGCATTTTTGTGTGGACATTTAAGGTTAAATTTTGACCCTGTGAGGATCAAACACAGATTGTGAGCAGCTTCCCCCAAAGGGTAAAAAATAATAAGGCAGGTGAAAAACTATTACTTTAAAAAACTTCACTATTTTAAGCCAATTTCATGAATTGGGGTTGGGGGTCTGACTCACTGCTTTTGAGCCTTTGAGATTCTTTGGGCCAATGCATTGGTCACTGTAGGGCCAAGGGCCTAGTTTATTGACTCCTAGTCCCTACTTTCACCTCTAAACTATGCTACCTCCTCTTTTAGGCTGAAGGTTGGAAAAGTTTATTATATGACATGACTGGTTTGCACCAGTGACAGGTCTTCCATGTGGAAATGTACAGCCACCATATGCCACCTGGCTGGCTGCTAGAGTCTTTATAAAAGCATTATAAAATACTCATCTTTTCAGTAATCCACATTATCTTATATATGTATAGAAACACACTTTTTAAAATCATACGCCCGATTGCTTGACAGAAAAACCACCGCTGCTCAACTTCTCATATGAGTTTCTCAACCTTTACACCAAAGACTTTTCGTTTCTTTGAAGAGACATTGTTTGTAAGATTGCTAGATGGGAGCTCTGCCCATAATGCTACCGGCTGAATCACCAGCCTGTAGCCTCAGCTGGTAGCACTACCCTTGCCATGTGGGAGTCCCAAGTTTGGAGCGATCTTTGCTCGCTGGGCTAGCTGAAGGGTAAACGCAGAAGCTTGCACTTGTTAGCTTAAGTCTGTTAAATTCCACATTAATTTTCAAACGTTGGCACTCCACAACAAGGATTTTTTTTTAATTAAGCAGAAAAATCAAATACTGGCGTGGGCCTCCACTTGTCCATTTCACGGGAAACCCCAGCTAGGAGCCCTCACTCAGCAAACTCCATCACCCCGCCTCACGCCCTCAATGGGCGCAGCCCAGCTGTCACGCGGGCAGGACCTTTCAGGGACTTGGCTCAGCAGGCCAGACAAGAGCGAGCTCCGCCTGTCGTGCGCTGCCTAGCGGGGTGGCCTGAGGGGAAACAGAGACGCACGCAGGCGCCGCTGCTTGGGGTCCGGTCATGTGGGGCTGCCGAGGGCTGAGCTGCGCAGCCCGGGTTCTGCTTGGTGTCCCGCAGGCGGGCGGGGGCTGGAGCAGCCGCGGCCGCCGCCCGCTGCAGCCCGGTGAGTAGGCGCCGTGCAGCCGGCTGTCCCGCTGGGCAGAGTGCCCGGCTTAGGCCGGAGAATGTTCCGAGCCCCTTTTAGGGGAGCGTCGGCAGGGGGCCGTGGCCATCGTGTGCGGGAGGCGAAGCTCCGTTCTTAGCGCGCAAGGGACAGGCGCAAGGCTTGGGGCACTGCTGCACGTGAAAGTGGCAGGGCTGGGGGGTGCGTGTGTCTGGCAGCTGCGGTGTAATGTTAAAAAAGTATTGCACGGCTGGGACTGAGCAGGCTCCTGCGAAGTGAGGTTACTCAATAGCATCCGCTGAAGCTGCTGCCCTGCCGTTGACTCTGGTATTACGCTCGCCTAGATTTTGTTTGCACTGTAGTAGTAGCCCTAGGTCCCACGATATTAGAGAGCCATGGTGGGTGTGGTGATACGGTAGAAGTTATGAGCTGACTGATCAACCTCTTTTGGAACCGGAAGTATGTGATCAGGCCCCAGAGACAAAAAAAGACAAATATGTTAAATGTAAACTTAAACCAAAAAAAAATTTTTTTTTTTGACAAGGTAAGGAAACTGTTTTTGTGCTTGTTTCACTTTAAACAATGATCGTTAAAAGCAACATTTTTATTCTGCATATTTAAGTTCCAAAGAAGTATTAAGTCAATGTTCAGTTGTAAACTTTTGAAAGAACAACCGTAATGTTTGTGCAGAGTTATGGACATTCCCTTCTTCGTTAGTGATTACAGAAGTCTAAGAAATGCGTGGGCCTTCTATAATCAGGCACACAAGGCCTGAAGACTCTAAGACTCTAAGACAATAGGCAGACCATGGGCCAAATTCAGACCATCAGATGCTTTTGAATGGACTCTGAAACCTTTTTAAAAAAACAGGAGTACTTGTGGCACCTTAGAGACTAACTTATTTGAGCATAAGCTTTTAAATTGCCACAGGTACTCTTGTTCTTTTTGCGGATACAGACTAACATGGCTGCTACTCTGAAACCTGACATCTTTTTATTACTTTATTGTTGGGTCGTGTGGTGTTATTTTTTGTCAAGGTCCAGACTCCAGAGAGAGAGAGAGAGAGGAGGGAAAAAAAATTGACTATCCTGGCTCTAGGATGACTGTACAAGCAGACAAGTGGTATCTGGAAAGTCAAGAGAATTTTAGCAATTGAAAAGGAAAGTGACTCTTAATCACTGTTAAATTTTATGTGAATGCTTCTAATTTAAAATGACTATGGCCCAGGTTTTTAAAGGTGTTTAGGTGTTGCTGAACTCAGTCCAATTGACTGTCAATAGGATTTTGGCTCCGAAGTGATTAAACTGCCTTTGAAATGACACAGGCTCCTAAATCAGTTAGGTGTTGGAATGCTGAGCACAGCAGCGCCAAAATACCTTAAAAATTTGAGTCTAAGTATCAGTCCTTTATACAAAGTGTTTTGTTTTTGCTGGAGGACATCTTGAAGGTATGATCACATATTTACTGGGAGTGCTAATAACTGAAGGAACAAATCTGAAATTAACAAACACACAACCAAAATAAGTATCTTTTTAGGCCTCTTTCTTATACATCATAAATCACTTTTTTTTTAAATTTCTATTTTTATTAACCTGATGGTAGCAATAAAAATGATTGTATGTAAGTGGAATGAGTCTATGACCAGCCAGTAGGAAACCAAGGATTGTAAATAAACATCCATTTTATAGTGCTTAAGAGTTTTATTAAAATGCAAATGAACCTGAGGGACAAGCACAATCCTTAACATAAATACTAGTAGAAAATACAGCCTGCATTTTTGTGATTAAGGCCTGCACCTGTGCTGATAGTAGGTTTCCCTCATAATTCTCAAGTTTCAAAAAGAAACAATTTCATTGTCAGTATTGATCAAAGATAGGAAGCAAATCCCACTTCTTTGATTGAGCCATCTCACAATACCTTTTTAAAATCCACTTTAGAACCTCACACAGAATAAACAGCCCAGTCCTTCCTGACTCTTGGAAAGAGAGAAACGTGTATATACTTTATTTCTAATTTTGGGAGGCACTAGGATAACCATGGTGACAGATAGTGGAATAACTCAGGCTCACATTAACATCTGTAAACTTGCCATATAGGGTATGTCTACACTATGAAATTAAGTCGATTTTATAGAAGTCAATTTTTAGAAACCAGTTTTATACAGTCGCTTGCGTATGTCCGCACTAAGTGCATTAAGTCGGTGGAGTGTCCACACTAAGTGCACCGCTCTGTAAGTTAATGTTACCGTGGCTAACATTAACTTACAGAGCGGTGCACTGTGGGTAGCTATCCCGCAGTTTCTGCAGTCTCCGCTGCCCATTGGAATTCTGGGTTAAGTTCCCAATGCCTGATGGAACAAAAACATTGTCGCGGGTGGTTTTGGGTACATGTCATTAGATCCCCCTCCCTCCATGAAAGCAACGGCAGACAATCGTTTCGCTCCTTTTTTCCTGGGTTACCCGTGCAGATGCTATACCACGGCAAGCATGGAGCCCGCTCAGCTCACCATCACTGTACGTCTCCTGGGTGCCGGTGGCAGATGCGGTACTGCATTGCTACACAGCAGCAGCTCCTTGCTTTCACGGCAGATGGTGCAGTAGGACTGATAGTTGTCGTACGTCTCCTGGCAGACCTCGGTGAGGTCGATCGGGGCACCTGGACAGATATGGCTATTCTCTTCTTAGAGCACTGAATGGGAGCCAGAGATTTCAGGTCATTTGCTTTAAGTTTTGTCTCATGGAGATTCAGCCCTGCCTGGAATATAATGCAAGCTGGAGGCTTCTGCCTCAGGATGCTCTTCCAGCCGGCAGCACCACATGGTCGCACCTACCCCTTGCTCCCATGGCTCATGATAACTGGACAGTAGTAAGGAGCAGTTCAACTATAGGCTGAGCAAGTGCAGAAAGTAGGAAATTTGTATGTTGGTAGAATGTGCCTTTGGACATTTAAAAGCTTGCTGGCGCTGTTTGCTGACTAGGTCAGACCTCAGCGCAACCAACATTCCCATTGTTATTGCTGTTTGCTCCATAATATCTGTGAGTAAGGGGGAAACGTTTATGGCGGGGTGGGAGGTTGAGGCAAATCACCTGGCATCCGATTTTGAGCAGCCAGACACCAGGGCAATTAGAGGAGCACAGCAAGGCGCACTGCACATCAGAGAGGCTTTGAAAACCAGTTTCATGACTGGCCAGGCGTCAGTGTGACAGTTGTGTGTTTCTCCTTAATGCAAACCCGCCCCCTTTGTTGATTTTCATTCCCTATAAGCCAACCACCCTCCCCACTTCAAAATAAAGTAACTATTGTTTTGAAACCATGCATTCTTCTTTTCCCCCTCCCCCCCCCCCCGCCTTCTAATCTGCAATAACCTCAGGGATGGAGATGATAGGGGGAGCGTAGAAACATTCTATGCTCTATGATTCTGGGGAACTGCATGGTCACCTGTGCTGCTAAGTTTGCCATGCTGACCAAACAGGAAATGAAATTCAAAAGTTCCCGGGGCTTTTCCTGTATACCTGGCTAGTGCATCGGAGTTCAAAGTGCTGTCCAGAGCGGTCACAATGGAGCACTCGGGGATAGCTCCTGGAGGCCAATACCATTGATTTGTGTCCACACTACCCCAAATTCAACCCAGGAAGGTTGATTTTTAGTGCTACTCCCCTTGTTGGGGAGGAGTACAGAAGTCCATTTTAAGAGCCCTTTAGGTTGACGGAATGGGGTTGGTTATGTGGACACAGTCTTTTTTTTTTTTTTTTTTTAAATCAACCTAACATGGCTAAATTCAACCTAACCCCGTAGTGTAGACCAGGCCTTAGTGAATTTTCAGTGATAAATTCCCCCAGATCGGCTTATCTTAATATTATTATTATTTATTAGCATGATTACTAGTAACCACCTTTTCCAAGATTTCTTTATGATTTTTCCTGCTTCTTGTGGGATGACAGTCCTTTTTCTTTCCCTAGGTTTGAGAACTGTTAATGTGATCTTTCGTAATCTTGACACTGCTGCTGATTGTAGTCTTTCCTATAAAGAACTCAAAGGCTTGCTAAAATCCCAAACGACTCTTATTGATGTTCGAGAGAAATGGGAAATTGGACAGTTTGGAAAAATTCCTGGATCCATCAACATACCATGTAAGTCATACATATCACTGAATAGTAACAAGATCAGAAACCTTTAAGCCTAAACTTGCAAGCAAACCCTGGTGACTTGTCATACATATTGCAACTTGTTTTTGTCAGACTCTTCTGGGAAACTAACTAGTATAAATCTTCACCAACAAAACTCCTTCATGAATTTCATATAAAAGACTTTGCATCTATTCTTGCAGTAGGTGAGGTTGTGGAAGCTCTACAGATGAACCCAAAAGACTTTAAAGAACAGTACAATCAAGATATGCCTGCTAAATCTGACCATCTAGTCTTTTCCTGCATGGCAGGAGTGCGAAGCAAGAAGGCATTGGATATTGCTATGTCTTTGGGCTTCAGCAGGTAAGCAATTGAGGTGCTGGCTGGGTAAGCTCCTGTATGGAGAACAGGATTAATGGGAAAAGTTGCTGTCTGCAAAGTAGACTGCTTCCTTGGTGGGCTCAGGGAGATTAGAGAGGCTGCAAAGACAGATGAAATCCCCCATTATTATTGCTTTTTTCAGTCTTCTTCATATTGACTGGGTACATATCACCTCAGGAAAAGATGCTCATAAAACGTCTAGAAGCTATAAATGATTGCTTCTTGGAGCAGCTTATCCTGGCACCCACAATGGAAGAGGCAATCTTTTATTTAGTCCCAAGTGGAGCACAGGCTCTGGTCCAGGAGGGAAATATAGCTGAACAGTTTGGTAATCGCGAGCATAATGTAATTAAACTTACCCTTGTAGGGGGGGCAAATGCCAAAGAAACCCACCATAGTAGCATTTAACTTCAAAAGGGGGAGCTGCACAAAAATGAGGAAGCTAGTTAAACAGAAATGACAAGGAACAGTCACAAGGGTGAAATGTCTGAAAACTGTAGGGAGACTAATTTAAAAACCCCATAATATAGGCTCAAACTAAGTGTATACCCCAAATCAAGACTAAACATAAGCTAAACAGCAGTGTAAAAGGTAATTACAGGCAAAAAGTCATTTTCTAAAAACTGGAAGTCAGCATAAACTTTGGCAAATCAAGTGTAAAAGTATAATTAGACAGGCCAAGAAAACTGGAAGATCAACTTGCAAAAAACAAAAACTAACAGCAAGAAAAATTAAGTACATCAGAAGCAGGATGTGCCAAAGGATTATCAAGGGGCTAAAGGAACACTCAAGAAAGACAAAGCTGTTGCAGGGAAGCTAAATGAATTCTTTTAATCAGTTTTTCACTGCAGTGAAAAATAGTGGGATTGCAACACCATACTCAAGGTGTTCCCTACCCCTCCTACTGCCAGAAGTATTTGGGACTAGCCACTATCAGAGACCAGATATTGGGCTAGGTGGACCACAGGTTTGACCTAGTATGGCCATTATCTTAAGGGTACAGGTGAAGATGTGAAAACAAATAGAATAACGAGTACCTAAACTGTTGGTGGTGTTTTTGTTTTAAATAAAGATGGTACTTTGCAGCTCTGCTCCCAGAATGTAGTTTGAGACATCTCTGGTCAATCAGTAACAAGCCTTTTCCCACTGCTGTCTGCTCTGCAAAACTAGAACAGCTCTGGGAGGCTGAACTGAATTCTCTTGTTGCATGTCAAAAAAAACTGTTGGCTGACTTTCAATTGCAGTGCCATCTGTGCAACCCTATTGTCGTCAAATCATGCCCTCAATTATATAATCCTTTGCTAGATTGCTCAGGTATATGGTAATTAAGGGCATAACATGATTGCACAGGTGTAAGATGAAAGCAGCACTTAGCTGCAGAATTCTTATTACTCAGGTTCCTCTTATCTAACCATCAATCTGACCTTCAGGCCGCAGGCGGAGTTTGGACTGCTGGCAGTCTTTGGTCTTGTAAACTGAGCAAATATTGAAGTGGAAATAGTTCATACCAAAATGGAACGCCATAATTCCAATCTTCTACTCTACTCTTCTGAGTAGAACCAGACTAAACCATCTATGACCTCACATTTGTTTTGTGTGTGGGTTGTGTCTGTGAAAACTGTCTGTTTTTCATACTGCTTCATAGAAAAGGCTCTTTTTTTGTTTTTTCCTTCTTAAGTTTGGTTACTTTGTAGATTGGAAAAACCTCCTCAGTTAATGTCAGTACACAGTTCTTTTTAAACTGTCATTCTGGCCCTAAATGCTCCACTACCCACCCACCTGCCCCTTTATGGTATCTTCTAGGCAGTATAGCATCTGGGAAGGTGTCGGGGACCAGTCAGATATTGAACCTTCTCTCCCTCACCTCCATTAATATAGGGAGTCTCCTTAACAATCTGAAATCCATATCACAAACATAACAGGTTAGCTAATGAAGAACTAGGAACCCATCAAACAAGTATGCATGGAAAACATGAGTGGTGGATTTAAAACAAAAACTCCAACTTTCTTAAACTAGTGCAAATGTGAGGCCAAAATGATCTTCACTGTAATGGTTTGAAATGTTAGCACTCTACCAATGCATTCAAGATGTTTATAAACTTCTCCTTAGAATGTATAGATCTGAATCTAGTCTCAAAGTGAGGTTTGGACTAAGCTGATAAGGACTAAATTGATACCACTTAAATCTCCCAAAGTAAAGTGAATCTACTCCTATTACACAACTACTTGATCAAACTTTATTTAAACATGGCCTGTGCTTTCTTTTTTTTCTTCTGAATGCAATATGCATTGACCATATGCCACCACTTGCTTGACATTAATCCCCCATGTTGTTCATTTTCTCTAATTGAAATAGGATCACTAAGTGAAAGTCAACCATAAAGACTACTGCAAAATATTTGCATTTTTGCTCTGTGAAACTAGGAGCAATTAGACTGTTTTGCAACAATGAACACTACCACTATTGTACAGTGTTTCTCAGAGAAACTAGAGAATACTTTTTTTTTAAAAAAAAGCAACTAGGCTTTATTCTTTTTGCACAAGATTACCAGCAATAACATCTCCATAACACTGACAATCTTCTGTGTACTTTCAGAGTTCAGCACTATGCTGGTGGCTTGGAGGAGTGGGCAAAATATGAACCACCAGAGACAACACAATGAAGATGAATTTTGGAATATAAGCCTTGTTATAGTGTCCTGATATTAATACAAGATATTACTAGCCTTGTGTGAAATAAGATTGAGAATGTGGGGTGAAGGGGAATATTTGTTTATATATGTAAACTTAATAAACACTGTTAAAAGTAGCTGGTTATTCTGAATTTAAAATGTGATTTGAGAGTTGAAGATTACACAAGTAGCAATTTCATTCTCCTTTGGTCATATGTTAAAATTACTATGGAACTACTTCATGAAAAAAATTTAAAGCTAAGGACTCCAAAGTAAAAACTGAACATACTCTACTAATGATATACTTCATAGTAATGTGTACAACAGGGGATCATGGTTAAATTTATGGTGATGAACAGACTTTATAAATTTTGTTATAGTCCTCTTGACCCAGTTATTTTAATTGGGTTAGAATGATACTTGGTACTAATCTGCATATAGTAGCTGTTCTTAACCTGTCTTGTCAGGAGGGCAAATAGGAAGCGAGGAACAGATCCTGCAAACACAAGAGGTGACACTCTCAAATTTGACTGCAAAATGTAATGAGTCTGGCTACAGGAGCTATGTAAGGGTACTTCTTCAAGAAGGTTTAGTAACATTTAAAAGTAAATATAGAGTTTTGGCTAGAAAACTACAGACAATTCATATACCTTCCTTATGAGCCTAATGTGAAATAAGAATTTAGGCATATGACCTGATAGTATAGATGTGATTGACTTAGGTTTGGATTCTTCAGAGCCCAAGGGAGTTAGACACTGACTAGCTCTACAGTGAGAAATACAGATCAACAATTATTAGCAACCGTGCTCATATAAGTACACTTGCTATTGTATTACAGTAGAATCCCCAGTTTATAAACTGGGCATTGAGTTCATAAAATTGAACATTATGAAGTTATAGTCGGTATGGTGCATAAGCTGTAGTGTGATGCACTGCATCATTTTGTCCTTCATGCTACGGCAAAGTGACTTCCAATGCATTGAAGGAATCAGAATATGAAGGGATGTCTAATTGCTGCTTTGACATTTTCATTATGTAACACATTCCCCATCAGGAAAAACGATTTGCATAACTTATAGCTTATAAAACTGAAGTTCTGTTGTGCTTAGACTTAAGATTTGTTGCAGGTTAGATCACAGGCTACTCAATGAGCAGCTTTGCCCTGTAACTTTCCACCTGCATAGGAGAAGAAATGTTGATTTTTCTTTTTTTTCTTTTAGATATGGGTCTTACTGGTTACTTGTGCATGACTAGACAACTTTAATGATCTCTAATGGGGCAACAACTATTGAGCAGTGGGTTCAGTGTTGGGTACACAGCTGTTTATATTGCTAAATGAGGGATGGGAGAATTACCAGGATAGATTCTTGCTAAATAGGAATAGAGAGGTTACTGTGTGGGGAAATGTTGAGAATCGCTGCTTAAGTCCATTTGCAAGTTCTTGGAACATGAGTTAGCAGTGCTTTATATGATAAGTGAACTACACATGTCCCCTAATCTGTACAAATAGCTTTCCTCTGGAATTGGAATTTTGACTTAGCCTTCTTTGGCATACTACTTGATGACCTGACAGACCACCTCTTTATGTTCAGTCCCCAAAGGTGGGACTTACAGAAGCACTAAGCTAGCCACCCCCCGCCCCCTTTTAAAGGAAGAGGGTGCTTTTGGAAGGGCACTTTCCAACAGTAGAACTCTTCCTCCTCTCCACCTAAGTTGTTTTGACAGAACCTTGATTTGTTGGTGATAAGGGCACACTTTAAAGTTCTCTCTTGCAGGCTTTTATTAAGGGTGTTAATGTAGATTTGCCTTAGAGGGACAGTTGGTGTCATGTGTATCTTAAATGTTTGTACAAATAAGTGGGGATAAGTACTTTAAAAAAAAATCTAAAGGGTGTAGACATCCTACTAAAGGGTACCAGAAACCAGCTAGTCTATTTCACTTTAGGAAGGCTTTCAATTTATGCTGTTTACTTTATTGGGGGGGGGGTGGATACAGTTTCTTTTTGAGGTCAGTCTACCATATCTTAACAGTCAGCTATTTTACATCTATAACCTATTATACTGTTTCTCCTCCTATCCCCCCTACCCCTATGTTCAGGTAGGGATTTTCTGGTCACCATTTTCTTATATCTGTGGTAATAGTGTAATGGCATTTTAGCTCTGAGGATTAGCAGAGAAGTGATACTTGTCTAATGCAATTAGTGAACTCTTTAGAACTATATGGAAAAAATACTTTCACCACTATAATCATGAAAACATTTACATGCAGAAGCAAGAAGTTTTGAAAACAAATGGTTAACTTTCTAGTCTAAAACATTGTATTAAAACTGTAGCTTATGTAAAATACTTATTAACACAGCTACTACTGAGGAATACTACCTCAGTAAAGCTTTAGTTCAGGAATAATCAATCAGTGTTAAGAACTACACACAATCATTGTCAGTTTGCATTGATTTATTCCTACTCATGTCCTCATTACAAACAATACTGTTTAAGTTTCAAGGGTCAAAACCAACAAGTCAATTTTCAAGAGTAGAAGGACCAAGTGTCTTTACCAACAAAAGTAATGTAATAAGGCTAAAATGCCTGTCTTCTCAGTATAAAGTGTTAATAATTTGCATTAAATGTTTTATAAAAAAAAAACTTGAATAAGTGCAAGTAGCCTCATTGACTGCATACAAAACCACCTTTTGGTTGCATCTTTGAATGAGGAGTCCAGTAGAGGATTACAAAAAAGTAAGGTGGTTTTTAAATGGTCAAGTTTTAGAATTAACAAGGTCCATCGGGCCAGGTTTTTCAAGCACTTACTGTCTATACTTTAGACCTGTGTAATGTGTTACTATGCTTTGGGAAAAAATTTAGATTGGACAAAAAGCTATTAGACTTCAGTTTTTTCTCATTCAACTTTTATTTGTGGGCAAATCAGCATTTTCAGTTGAGAATTAAATAGTACACAAGCTGTTGGGCAAGGGGGACAAAACATTAAAATCTTTAGGGCCAAATCTTGACTTGAGTGGGAGTTCTGCATGACTCAGGCATGTAGGGTACAGCCCATGGTTTGAAGGAAACTCATTTTGTCCAGCAAGTAGGTAACAAAAGAATCCCATTGCAGTAATTCTCAAGAGCTACTCTTAGTCACATTTTAAAACAGCCAGGATGAAGCTTACTCCTTTCAGTAAACTTCTACAGAATCTCATTCATAACATGAAGGCAGACTAACAGTGTATACCTTTTTGTACCAAAAAAATCCACAATAAAAAGATAGCAATATTATCCAAATATGATTACGTGCTTCTAAAACATTTGATTGCACAGTATAGTACTTGCAAATAATTTAAACTTTAATATTTGAAATGGTGAAAACTTTTTTTTCCCTCAAATGTCCACTATACATATTGCACTTTTCTGGTAAGCTGGGCTACTAGGTTTTGTGGAAAAATATCCGAGCTCCATGTACTGAGTAAAACAGCATCCTTTTAGTCCAGAAGAGGAACTTAATTTCTTTCCTGCACTGGTTTCATTGAAACTCGCAACATTTTTTACAAGTTTTTGCAGCCTTTGTTGCTGAAAGATTAGGTTGTTTTTTTTTATAATATTCCTTAGCTATAAAACAAACTAGGTAAATGACAAGATTTATACACCATCCTCCTTCAGTAATAAACAAAATGATGAAGACACAGGGCCATTAATATGGTTACACTCGACAGGCTTCATTACTGCAGTTTAAAAAATAATCTTCACTTTAATGGCAACCTACATTTTTCTGAAAGCAAACAAAACTATTAATACTGAAGTGGATGTGTGAATCTTTTGAAGCTCTGTTCAAAACTTCTGAATTCCTTACATTGAGAAACCTTGCTAATACAGTAGTTCCAGTGTTAAAGGGGTTCATGCAATTTTAAAGAAAAAGCTTTCAACACGCTTGATAGAAACAAGCCATTTATTCTTCAAGTTCTTTGTCAAAGATGTTATTAAAACCTTCTGTCCATTTCATGAACACAATTAAGATCCCAGTATGTCTTGATCCAAAGTGGTCCATAATAAAGTTCTTTGGAATGTCTTAAGACTGGTTATAGCTGGAGTTCTGACTTCCATTTGGACCCTGTTCTCCTTCACTGTTTAGAGGGAGAAATACATATTTCAGATACAAAATGTATATTAGTTACATTGCTAGCTTTTAAGAAAGGAAGAACTATTGTGCAATAGAAGACAGTACTAAAAACCTCTTGAAATAGAGAATCTTTAGACACAAAATTCAAAGCATTTTTTTTGCCTCTCCTAACTCTATGCAATCAAAACCCCACTGTTTTGATAACTAGGTCTAAATAAATTAAATTACACTAGAAAGCATGCAAAACAGCCAGCACTTGAAGGACCTGATTTTCAAAACTGCACATGCAAAAAAAAGTCCAGTTTACCTCTGCAGTTACCATAATTAAGCTCACATACTTGCACCTTAGTGGTGATTTGCATGTCAATTTACACAACACCCAATCACAGTACCTACAAGAGCAAATTTTACATGCAGTTCTGAGCAGTCAGGCCTTCCTAGTTATGGTGAACTCATGTAAATGAAGTTCCCATTAAATGACTTTAATCAGATAAACTAACAATAAAATGTTTAAAACTATTCTCATCAACCAGAAGCAATTCTTCTTCGTGGCTCCCAAACTAGTAGACAGGAGTGAGTCTATCATGGAAAGATCTGGACTGTAAACATACTGTATTTACTATGCCCCTAATGAAATATTCACTTGTGTTTTAAGAGGAAGTGTCTAGTTTAAGACATTGTACAATATATGAAGTGGTATGAAAAAAGAAAAGTAAAAACTGTATAGTACCTGTTTGGAGGTGGTTTCGGTTTAGGCATCTTACTAAGAATAGTAGCCATTTCTTTCCTCTCATCAAAGTTCTTCCACTGTTCATACAGTTTTAGAATGACCCTGATTATTTCCAAAATCTAATTAGAAAGAGATATTTGAGATCAGATACTATAGTGATTCTTTGTTCATCACTACCCATACAAATGTGTAGCCATCAACCAACCAAAATGTAAATATGATGCTTTCTCTATATCAGAGTGGCTTTCACATCAGTCTCAACAATTTAGCAATCTTAACTATTTCCACAGATAGCTGAGAGGGTCTTGGTCTAGTTTAGGAGTTCTAAAGCTTTTCCTTAGGGTAAATTACATCATAACACTTGTCAGGGATGGTGTCTAGATTCACATGGTTCTGCCTCAGGCACAGAGGGCTGGACTTGATGTCTCGAGACCCCTTCCAGCCCTGCATTTCTATGATACTGCAAAGAGAGAGCGTCTCTTGGGCCACTTTGCCTCCCATTCAGAATTACACAAACCACTTTTTTTTCTCCCCATCAAAAACTAAACATCCCACCTGTTACATGGAAAAATAATATTAGGAATGTATTTTTAGCTTCTTTTAAGGCTATTTAGCAGCTGGTAAACAGGATAGGCAGTAGCATATAACCAGCCAGCTCACCATGGATCACCCAGCAAGTGGTCTGCAGACCACAGGTGCTCCGTGGACCACGGTTTCATAACCACTGGTTTAGGTACCCTGGAGGAGGGAAGGGGCTGACCAGTGCACAAGTATTTTGTCCTATGAACTATAACTTTCCCAGAGCTGCTCTTGTGTTTGCCAAAGTACTGTCTACCAATTTTTGATTTTTTTCACCTATTGTAATTTTTTTTAATTCATACTACTTATTTTTGCTTTGTGGCCATCTTAGCTCTCCCCTCTCTTCCTACTAACCTCTACAAATATGAATTTCTACTGCAGTATTTTTACTAAGCAAGGATTGCATGTGATGTATGGATCTCACTTTGGCAATCACTGACTTAAAATGTTAGATAGTAAAACAAACAAACAAACCCTGAGTTTAGATAAAGCATTAAGCACCATGGAAGCAACATACATCTCTGAAATCAGTCACAATTGGCTAAGGAGTCTGGTGATGTGAACTGTTAAGCCTAGACTGTTATTCGTATCAGAACTGGGAAGTCTAAACACACACAAATATGTTCAGCAGCAGGAGTAACTTGGTAGCTACATAGCACCACCCCTTGGTACAGAATAGTTTCCCCCTGTACTCCCTGTCGTGTTCAACTCATTTTACCTTACACTGGTATGCACAACACACTGCAACTGTGCTGTGCAGTCAAGCCCAAAAGTGTAATTCATATAGCCTGGTTCAGCAAAGCTCTAAAGCATAAGCTTAAGTGCTTTAATTAATTGGGGTCATAGTGCTTTTCATCCAGAAAGATTTGCTGTGTGTAAAACATTTTGGAAAGTACAGAACAGTTATATTAAAAATAAGAATGGCGAGTAAGCAACTGCTACTGCAGGAAGAATTAGGCAGAATTGCCCACACTGGAGTTTGGCCAGAATGCTTGGGCTAACACCTTTATTTTGTGAAAGATGCCATAGGCTATTTCATGACCACAACTAAACAAGAGCTCAGTTTTAAGTTTCATCTGAAAAATGACAACTCCAGAAGCACTCTGTGCTTGACAGCTGGCTCAGAGGACAGAGTGCTATGCGTTGAATAACCAAGTCCTCTTTCTGAAATATCTGGGTTTTTTGAGATGTCTCCCATCCAACTCCTGCCTACGTTTAACAATGCATAGTGTGTATCATCTAACAAGAGTATAAATCTAAATGATAGGCAAGCAAAATATCAATTTATAATATTAATGACATATCTTTCTAGTCAGTATGTATCAAGTAAGAAAAAAAATACCTTCTCCATATCAACAGACAACTCAGCAAACCACTGCCTTGCATCCTTCTGCTGGACAACACAGGCCACATGTAGGCAAGCTGCAAAGTAAAATAAGTGTAGGGACATGTCTACTGAACAAAGATTAGTTTGTTAAAAGATTAATTTTCAGAATACATTTTCTACTATTATTTCCTTCTTTATAATTGAGAGTTTCTGCCTCCCTTTACCACCGTCTATTCTACAACACTTCCAAGTCATAGTTTTCAAGGATTAAGCTCACAATCAAGCTTTCCGGTTTCTTGCAAGATTTTCAAGCCATATGACTGCACCATCAATAATATCTGAAGTGCTAATTGAAGGAGATCGTGGGGATAAACAAATCAACATTCTTTAGTACAGTGGATTTGCTAAGAAATGCCCATTCATGGAACACTATGAAAGATGAAACCATTCAGATACAGTGAAATAGTTGAACTTATTACCTACCTAGGGCTATCATGAAGGGAGGGTACAGTAGACAAAGATCAGTTCTATATGTGTCATTCACTATCCTCCTGTGCAAACAAAAGTAGTAAACACTCTGTTCACCTTTATTCTCATTTTACTTCAGAAGTTACTGTCTGTTTTTATTTTAAAAGTTAGGAGGAATTTTTGTTTACATTAAGACAGTCAGAAATAAAGGTGGGGAAAATCATGAATATCTGTATCCATGTAAAAAGAAAAGGAGGACTTGTGGCACCGTAGAGACTAACAAATTTATTTGAGCATAAGCTTTCGTGAGCTATAGCTCACTTCATCGGAAAGCTTATGCTCACAAAAGCTTATGCTCAAATAAATTTGTTAGTCTCTAAGGTGCCACAAGTCCTCCTTTTCTTTTTGCGGATACAGACTAACATGGCTGCTACTCTGAAACATATCCATGTACATACACTTCTCATCTTGAATCTTTTGATTCATTCCCAGGCGATCATAGTAATGGTTTGCTTCTAAGCACTCTATGTGAAGTATATTTTGCTTCCTAATAAATTGTTGCTTTGCAAAATATTTTGAAGATGCATCATAAAATTGTCAGCATCAACCAATCCTCACAGCTGTCCTGTGAGGTATTATAATTCTCGTTTTACGGCGGAGGAAACAAGGGCAAAAAGAGTAAGTAGCGTGTTCAAAGCTATGGAGGGAGTCCATGTCTGAGTTTAAGTTATAATTCAGGAGCTCTTGGCTTCTACTAGACAGTCCAGAGTGACAGACTAAATTTTTTATTGCCTGTTTTATTTTTATTTTAAAAAGAAAGCTTTGTTAATCTAAACAGTGGTTTTCAAACTGGGGTATGCATCTCTCTAGGGGTACACAAGCTCTCATCATGGGGTATACGAGAAAAATCCTGTAATGGCAGACAATGCATTTTATTTAGTACAGAAGTTATCAAACTATGGGGAGCATACCCATAATGAGGGGCACTGAGAAAAGTTCTGGGGGAGGGCGAGCGGCAATACCAGGCGACTTGGGCCATCGCCTCATGGCTGGGCTTGAGGAGGGAGTACCACCTCCATGCCTGGCTCACCTTAGTGGGCCACCCAGCCTGTCAGGAGGGAGGTTGCAATGAGTTGAGCCCCACCTTTGAGTTACCATTTTTGGTTGTACACCCTCAACTCCGAGAGGTGGGTGACCTGCTGAAGTGAGTCGGGGGTGGAGCTGGCACTCCCTCCCCGAACCCCACTGTGCAGGGCTGGCCCAAACCGCCTAGCGTCGTTACTCATCCCCCTGAATGTTCCTCCATGTCTCTGTAGGGGGGGGGCGCACACCTCAGTTTGAAATCCTCTAGAAGCTATTGCTAAATGGAGTGCCATTCCAGATTTCTCCCTGTGACCCCCCACCCACCCACATTGACTCTGCCTATCTCAGATGGAGGCACTTGGTGTAGACTACATTATTTGGAAAGGGGTACGCAGCCTAAAAAGTTTGAAAATCACTGATCTAAAAGAACAGATCAACTGTATACTACTTCTGACATGTTCTACTATGACAAGGTACAACAAAAAGCTCTCACATTAGCAGGGAAAGAGCATCTCTATTCAGTGTTCATTATTTAGCAGGGCAGGCACTGTGCTACTAGTTCTGGTCTACACACAAGTTTAAAATCAGTTTGAAACCAGAATAGTTACACCACTGTCAATCCCTGGGTAGACACACGTACATCAATAAATTGCCGCCACTTTGTGTTTAGACATGGCCAAACCAACTTGTACTTGACCATCTCTGAAGTTTATTTTTTCAAGTTAGCTTTCCTACTGAAAGAATGCACTAGTATTATTAACCTTTGTCTTCATTACCATGCGAGGGGTAGCAGCATGTCTTCTTGGCCCATATCCTGCACATATTGGAGCAAAGGTCTATAAGGATGATACACTATCAAACAGCAATCCTAGAAACAAGTTTAAAAAAATCAAATTATAATTCTAATAGAAAATACACCGTCATCAGTTTGCATTATAAACATTGATTTAACAATCTTTTTTTTCTCCCCTTTCAGTTTCATATATTTTAGCATCACGACACCCTAATTCTGAGATAATGAGGGAAGCACTCTCTCTCTAAAATCCCATTATATAGACTGATTGCCAGTCTGTCAACATCCTTTGCCTCTCTAAGGGAAAAGAAAAGTGCCACATCTGCAGCTCACTGAAACCTTATTTGCCTACAAACCCATAATTCCCAACTGAAAATTCAGAATGCTGCCAGAAAATAGTCACTAAATAATACCATATATGAGAAGCTTGCCAAATAACTGACACTGGTTTTAAAAGTCTAAACAGCTCTGAATTTTCTTACTCTCTCTTAAGGTTGGAGTGTACAAGGAAGAACAAAGACCCCCCTCACCTCCCAACAATAGCTAGTTATAGGCAGTGGTGAGCTGGAGCCGGTTTGCTGGAACCAGTTGTTAAATTTAGAAGCCCTTTTAGAACCGGTTGTTCTGTGAGGGACAATTGGTTCTAAAAGGGCTTCTAAATTTAACAACTGGCCAAAAGTGGCGCCTTAGGCACCGACTCCATGGGTGCTCCAGGGCTGGAGCACCCAAGGGGAAAATTTGGTGGGTGCAGAGCAACCACTGGCAGCTCCCCGCCCCGCGCCTGGCCTCAGCTCACCTCCACTCCGCCTTTGCCTCCTCCCCTGAACGTGCCACCCCGTTCTGCTTCTCCGCCCCTCCTCCCCCCTGGCTTCCCGCGAATCAGCTGTTCGCGCAGGAAGCTGGCAGGGGAGGGGGGCTGAGAAGCAAGCGGCAGTTTCGTGCTCAGGCCCAGGGAGGCGGAGGTGAGCTGGGGCCGGGGGGCACGAGGAGGGCCGCCCGTGCTGCAGCAGGTAACCCTGGAGGCACGCAGGGGAACTGCTCCCCGCTCCAGCTCACCTCTGCCACCCTGGGCCTGAGCGTGAAGCTGCCACCTGCTTCTCAGCCCTCCCAGGCTTCCCGTGCGAACAGCTGATTTGCGGGAAGCCGGGGGCGGGGGCGCGAAGAAGCAGAGCGGGGTGGCGTGTTCAGGGGAGGAGGCAGAGGTGGAGTGGAGATGAGGTGAGCTGGGGCCGGGCACAGGGTGGGGAGCACCCACCAAATTTTCCCCATGGGTGCTGCAGACTCGGAGCACCCACGGAGTCTGCGCCTAAGGAGCCACTTTTGATGTGATTAGTGGGGAGCGGCCACTACACTACCCCGCCCCTAGGAGCCAGAGGGACCTGCCGGATGCTGCCTGGGAGCTGCCCCAGGTAAGCACCACCAGGACTCCCCACCTCGCCCCTCAGCAGGTCCCTCTGGCTCTTAGGGGCGGGGTGGGCACCCACTATGGTGGCCCACAAGACCCTCCTGCCCGGTTCTGGGGGCAGTCAGGGGATGGGGTGGATGGGGCAGGGGTCCCGGGGGGGGAGGGGCATCAAGGAACGCAGGGCTGTTGGATGGGGCAGGAGTCCTGGAGGGCGGGGGTGGGCAATGACCCCCTCGTGGGGGGAGGAGGGAACGGGTTGTTAAGATTTTGGCAGCTCATCACTGGTTATAGGTATGCAACACTGGAGGGCTGTGTCAGTGAATATGTGCTACACACAAAAGCTGAAATCAAATATTGCATGTAAATTGTTACAGGGGAAAATGTTAATTGTCACAAAAAGTAACTTTCTGTAAATAGTATCAGAGGGGTAGCCATGTTAGTCTGGATGTGTAAAAGCAGCAAAGAGTCCTGTGGCACCTTATAGACTAAGACGTACTGGAGCATAAGCTTTCGTGGGTGAATACCCACTTTGTCAGATGCATGTAAATAAAGTCAGTTGCAATTAAGGTCTGATTAATTATCAAGATCAGAGACTGTTCCTAAGCACAGCACAGAACACCAATATTCAAAACACCTCTTTCTCAAGAAAAGAAATATTTCTCCTGTTACAAAAACATCGAAAGTCAAATACAGGGAATTTGGGACATCTCATTGCTGCAGTAACTTCAAACACTGTTAAAATAACTATTTGTTCTTGCATATTTACAAAAATTAACTTATGTTTCATATCCTTATCATGCATTTAAAAGGGCTCCTCTTTCTGGCACTAGTTATCTGAGGTGTAGAATAGTTATCTGAGCCCACTCCCTCTGCAGCCTGGGACAAGTCACTTAATCTCCCTGCCTCAGTTTCTCTTCCTCCACTATAAAAATTAAGATAACCCCCAAACAACCCTAACAAAGACTCAAGTTAGCTAAATATTGGTGTGATGCTCTGAAGATGCAGACACTAAATAAATTATTTAGTATTTTGGCAACTCCAAGAACTGCTCACCTGTATTTGGTACGTTTAAGTGCTTTATAGTACTGGATACAGGTAGTGGCAGCATTACAAATGTATACAATTACATATTTAAAAACCTATGTTAAAACAACATTATTTAGGTTGTAGAGTTAGACATTCAAAAGTTAGGAAATGTCAGATTTTAGGTTCCCTATGCAACCTTAATTCGGCCTCCTGCACAGCATCATGCTAGAGTCTCTAGTTACATGATCACATACTATTTGAGCACAGATATTTAACTACATGATTGTACTGTTCCACAGGACCCCTGCCTCATTCAATGCACAAAATGGACAATGTTCAGGGAATGAGGCAGATGTTCAATATTTATTTTTATCTTCATTATCAACGTGTGGCCCTGTCTTAACAGGACACCATCCAACTCCTGCAATGAATACAGAATTATTAATTTCCTTGTGGTATTTTCTAGACCACTAATGTTCTAATATCTGAATGCTTCACAAATATTAATGAATTTATCTTCAGATTTGCACTGTGAGAATTTGAATGTTCACATTCAGTTATTATTTTGGCACATGGTGACTTTCAAAAGTTTCTCTCAGCCAAACTTGAACAGAATTTCTTGGTACAAAAGATATATCTCTATCTCTGACCCTAGGGTCTTCACCCTGTTAAATTTCAGAGTCCTTCTGCACATAATAGAAGTATTTGAGTTTTTCAAAAATGATTACTAGAATCTTTACAGTGCAAAATGGTAGGCAACCTAAATACAGGGGGTCGCTAACCTCCATATATTCGAAAACACAAAAGTTAATTGAGAAAAAGGGACAATAAGAACCTCAACAATGAAACTCAGGTTGAACAAACAAATGGCAGCTCCATACATATTATTTCCGTAAAAATAAACTAAACTAATCTGGTAGTAAGAGAAAGAAAGACACCTACCATTAATTCTAAAAGATAGAATTCACATTCTAATATCTGCAAAGAATTAAAAATATAATTAAGCAACAATTTTCTCTTAACAGGAAAGAGAATAAAGGGTTAGTCAGCATCCAGACTAATACATTTTTTTACATACAAGAATTCCTATATACTACGAATTGCGCAAGAAATCCCAGTCATTCCACTGCGCTTTCACCAATTCCAAAATTTTTTTTATAGAAACACTACAAACCAATTAAGAAATATCTCAACAGAAAGCATCTTTAGCTAGTCAACTGTCTCATCATTTTAATAACCACTCCACTTCTAAGGACAGTTTTTTTTTCTGTCATTGCTGTGTACTTAAGTATTTTAATTTAACTGTTCTATGAATATGTTCTGTAGACTATTTCATTTACAGTACTTATGCTGCTTTGTTCACATGGGGACGGATCTTTCAAGGGGTTGAGTGCCCGCAACTTCATTGGAGGTTAAAAACAGTTGAGGACACTTGCGCCTGTGTAGGTTTAGTTTCTCTACTGTTACAGCAAAGACTGAAATGAAATGAAAAGGATATCTGGGATATTGACAGATGTATAGGATATTAGAGTATAAAATGTTACTAAAATATTCTGACAAATTATAGACATCAAGACAAAATATCTCATATTCAAGACTCAGGATGATGGCTTAGCACCATAAGAAGGGGACTAGACTACATTGGTTTAGTTAAAGCAAGCAATATTTTCCTGTATATTAAGAAAGGCTATGAACTATAACGATGGCACTAACCATATTACACTAAACTAGAAGACATTTAACATTTCTAATACAATTATGTGGCAAATAGGAACGTGAGTTACCAGCCTCCAATCACATATTTTATTACCAATAAGTAATTTCTGAGGTATCTACTAAGAGATTGGGTATGCTGAAGTTTCCTGTCGTATTGGTTCCATGTAACCAAACCTTGATGTATCATACAATTCTATAAACTGAATGCTGACTCAACAAGAACCAGAATAGCAGTGCTGTTCAATATTATACTTTTATGTGGCTTTGAGTTTGACCCTAAAATAGCAGCACAGCATTGCCCCCAGGGATCTACATCAAGATCTAAAGAAGAGTTAATATATAACATTGGGCTGGCCAGCTCTGCTGGAGAGCAGTAAAAATGAAAATGAAAAATTATATTGAGATTAGAATTTAGTAGTATCTTATTATATATCAGTTACCAAGACTGTAAGGAGACAATCTTTGCCTTTGGGAATATGATAGTAAAAGCTAAAAGGAAGTAAATTTGAAAGAAATATATTACATTAATAAAATCTGTACCAATCCCCTCATTATTGTGAGGCTTCATTACCAAAGATATTGCCTTCACAACACTTGGAAATTTCTTAAGTCTAAATAAGAGTTGTAGAAAGAGGGATAGATTTTTACTACAGATTAAATAGTGGGGACAAAAATAAAAAACGCTTAACATGAGCCAACTGTTCCCATGTGTAGGCCTGGTGAGTATCCCAGGAACTGGAATTACTTTGATCTACCCTGGAGCAGTGTACTTGGTAACCAACTGCTGTATAATTACTGCTATTTTATTCAGTCCCTCTTTATTTCTCTATTCCCTTTATAATATTTCTCTTTCTACTAATTTAAGGAAAGTAGGTGATACAACAAGTAACTCTTTCATAAAGAAACTGCAAGCATGGACATGGGTTACCCAAAGAAAGTTTCCCTACAACTAATTCAAAGTTAATTGTGAATACCTTGAAACAACCTTGAAACAACAGTGAAACTATATTGCTTAGAAATTATTTAGCAAAAAATAGGTCTTACTTTTCCATGGAAGACCTGAAAAAAAAAACTTGTTTCCAAAGGATTGCCTGGTGCAATTTTTGCTCAGTTGGGCCCCAAATTGAGATTTAATTGCCTCTCGTTACAAAATAGTACAATGCATTACATTTATAAAACAGTCCCAATGTTGTAGCCATATGAATTAAATAAAAAGGCAGAGGAGCTAAATATTCATGCAGAGCCAGAATGGCACAAGTCAGGTCACTAAATTAATGATTAGGGTCCTACCAAATTCATGGTCATTTTTGGTCAACTTCACGGTCATAGGATTTTAAAAATTGTAAATTTCATCATTTCAGCTATTGAAATCAGAAATTTCAGCGTTGCAATTGTAGAGGTCCTGACCCAAAAAGGATTGTGTGTGTGAGGAGGAGGGGCGGGGTGTGGTACTGCCACCCCTACTTCTGCGTTGCTGCTGGCAGCAGCGCTGCCTTCAGAGCTGGGCAGCTGGAGAGCAGTGGCTGCTGGCTGGGAGCCCAGCTCTGAAGGCAGAGCCGCCGCCACCACCAGCAGCGCAGAAGTTGTGGTATGGTATTGCCATCCTTACTTCTGCGCTGCTGCCTGCAGAGCTGGGCCCACAGTAAGCAGCTGCCACTCTCTGGCCACCCAACTCTGAAGGCAACAGTGCAGAAGTAAGGGTGGGATGGAATGGTATTGCCACCCTGACTTCTGCGCTGCTGCTGGGGTGGGGGCGCCGTCTTCAGAACTGGGCATCCAGTCAACAGCTGCTGCTCTCCAGCCATCCAGTTCTGAAGGCAGTGCAGAAGTAAGGGTGGCAATACCACAACCTCCCTAAAATAACCTTGCGACCCTCCCTGCAACTCCCCTTTGGGTCAGGACCCCCAATTTGAGAAATGCTGGTCTCTCCCATAAAATCAGTATAGTAGAGGGTAAAAGCTCACAAAAGACCAGATTTCACTGTCCGTGAAGCATTTTTCATGGCCGCGAATTTGGTCGGACCCTATTTATGATACAGAGCTGTTCCACCTGTAAGAAAAAGACAGTTACCTTTTCCGTAACTGGTGTTCTTCGAGATGTGTTGCTCATGCCCATTCAACTTGTGCATGTGGCGAGCACACACACCTAAGTTGAATGGACATGAGCAAGCACTCGAAGAAGGACATACAATTTATTCCTGCTCACACATGCTTGTCTATGTATTTATTCATTAGAGTTATATCATACTTACATGATTCATCCTATAAGGAAACTCCTTCGGAAAGGCATAAGAAAACCTAGTTTTCACTGTAGTAAAAAGAGATTGATATATTAAAAATAATGACAAAATTAAATCAAATATTCTTCTTTACTTATTTCTATTAGTTCATCAGCATGTAGAGCCTCAAACCCCCTTATCTGGCCACTAACGATCTATTGCTATACATAAAGAACAATCCTACTTGGAAGAGGAGAATTAACTCAATTGTATAACTCAGTTGTTTAATTCCTAAAGAAGATGAAGTATTATTTGAATAAAGACTGTCAGTTCTGTCAAATCATGCATTTTTAAAGCTATTTTAGAAACTCCCCCTCTGAACAAAATGGACAACATTTAACATTTTCTGAGCAGACAATGTTCCCTGTAATACTGAGAGACAGTAATTTAGGGCCTGATTCTGGCTGAAGTCTACTATACCATTGACATCAGTGGGAGGAGGATCTAGCCCTCTGAACAACTAAAGGGTTGAACCTGAAGTCCTTAGGTATGTATGCACATTCCATATACTTCCATGTGAATTTTGTCTGCAGGATCACGCCACTAGATGGAAATTTTAGTTTCAAATTAAAAGAGTAATTTTAATTTTGAGTTGTTCAATAGATTAAAAACAATAGTAAACTGTTCAATGATTATGTGGCCTATTTATTCAGAAAACTACTGCAACTTCATTTACTTGTTTTTAATTTACACAAGAAACAATATACAATGTAAAGAAGCCAAAAACTAATGTAAACAATACAATTCTATAATAATTTTAAAAAAAGAGAACCCTGTGTATACCACTGCCTCAGAGAAAAACAGCATTAGAAGTGGAGGAGAATATAGCTTGACCAAGCCAAGTTTTAGGAACGACCCAGTTGCAAGTCAATTATACTGCTCTGTGTCAAACAGAAACAAGACTACAGTTCACCATCACTGGACAGTCCTTTCATCATGGCTCTTTAATTGACTCTGAAGTTGGGCAGAAAAGGTCTCCTCACCACACTTTTTCAGGCAAGTAGGGGTAAAAGAATCCCAATTTTTTTTGGAAGAGTTGTGGGGAAAAGATTTGATTTCCAAAGCATGCTGGAGCCATCGCCCTATTGAGCTGTTCCTGCACTCAACTGCAGGGGTAGAGTGAAGAGGTTGCTAGAGATCAATTGAAGGTGCCTTCTCCCCAAGGGGAAGTGTACACTGCCTCCTCAGTGCCTCTAGCCACTGCGCAAGGTGCAAAGGACCAAACTGTCTCAATTAACTAGCAGGTCTTCCTTTTTGTTAGTTTCCTTTTATGCATCTCCTATTTTTTCCACTCAACTCTTTTTTCCCCTCCTCTCCAAAGTCCTATACCAATCCACTGAACCTGTGCTGCTGAAGAAGCTCTGCTAACAGAGGCACAGGCACAAGACAGACATACAAAAGTGAGGTTGAAGAAAAAGCCACCTGTGCATTGTCCTCCCGCTCAATGTGTGCTCCCAAGTACAGTGGAGTATTTTGTTTTTAAAGCATTGCAAGATCTCTGAAAACTAACATTAAATTTAGACTCCTGTATCTTTATCAAATACATATCTGCTGTCCTCATTGATGCACAAAGTTATCACACAAATCTGCACTCTTGCTAAGGTTTTAATGTAAAGTTGCAAACCTACTACTAACTGCAGTACTGACGTATTTTTAGTCACAGAATTCTACATAAATATTTTTTCAGTAACTTAAGTCAGTCCTTAGAAGATCATATCATATACAATCTTAGTCTTTTTCCACATGTCAAAATACAGGATTCTACAAACTTTAAGATTCTAATCTGAAGATCTTTTATTTTTAAAATGAAAACAATATTATGGATGTCACTTTGGTTCAGCAATAACTCCTCCTCTCCCAACCATTAGGGTTGCTTGGGGTGGGATCTTTGGTCTTCCAGCTGGCACTGATGAAGTGTTTCATCTTCTGGTGGTGGAACTGTCACAGGGCTAACCTCATGGAGTGATATACTGCATACACAAGCTACAAATGCAGCCAGTCACCTGTCCTCTCAAGTTCTAGGTGGGGTTTTGAATGCATTGACCTACATTTTGAAGAGCAGAGTAGTGAGAAATTATCAGCTGAGAGCAGCTGGGCCTTCTAGTTTGGATCATAGAATTCATCTGCATAAATCATTAGTTTAAGGACCTCAGGGAATGAGAGGAAGTTATAGGAAAGAACGGAAAAGGAGAATGAGGGGAAATAATTTTAAGTGTTTTCTCTAATTAGATTTTAACTTTATAAAAACTTAGAAATAGTATCTTTTGCTTGACCTATGAAAATGAATTGAATCTATAACAATGTGTTTGCAATTAGTAATTTTCCAACAAACAAAAAGTATTTTAAGAAATAAACTAAAAAGTATTGAGGTCTATCAAAAATCTCAAACAGAATAGTAGTTCTACGAAAGCTAATCATGATAAAAAGGACAAATAAAGCCCAACACTTCTGATTTACACTGTTGCTTGAATTGAAATCTAGAGCTGATTTTCAGGGTTTCTTTATTTAGGATAATGATCATGGCTCCTTATTTTTAGTTGTGATTTGACTGATATGTTCCCTGGCTGGGATGATTTAACTGGGACTTGGTCCTGCTTTGAGCAGGGGGTTGGACTAGATGACCTTCTGGGGTCCCTTCCAACCCTGATATTCTATGATTCTATGATTCCCACCAGAATTGATACCAGTGTAGAATGGTACACAGAAAGGACCTTTTCTTCCACATACACACTTCAAACAGGTGTCTTTTCCCCTAAAAGCACAGACGATGTAAATGAGTTGCCCTTATGGAGCAAGGTTAAAAATCCCTCATGATTTTATAAGAAACTATTTCTTAACAAAGTGAACATCTTCTCTCCCCTGAAAATAGCTTCCTTAATATAGTATAACAAACACATCATTTACACTTACATACAGAAGTAGCAGCAGAAATCAACCTTGTGTTTGAGACCACACCAAATTCCTGAGCAAAGAAGAGCAGTAAATGAGGTGACCCAGTTAGTATTGAACTCGCTGAAATATCATTTGATCACACTTTTATCAGTTTAAAAGCACTAGGTTTTCTTGCTAGACTTTTTTTTTTACATTACATTTTAACTAAATATTTTCTTCCCTATTAAATTTCTGTTTAGGTGATCAGAATGAGTTAATTATTTAAGTAAAGCTACACCAACACAGAGGTTACTTTTCATATAATAATTACTCCACTGTTCTCATTAAAATGAATAGTAACAAACATTTAATACTCAGAAATGTCACATTCACAATACTGAATTTATGTATAGTACCCATACAGAATAGGCAGTCATACTGCAAGCTCCAACATCCCACTACCAATACATCTCAATCTTGTTTGAGAGGAAACCCTGTTCTAGAAAGCCACTGGTAATGTTTCAAGGCTAGCTCAGTCTTCATGCATTATTGTTGGCAGTATTAGCAGAGAAGACAAGGCCTTATTTACATTGAATAATTTTACAGAAACATTCCCAACAGTGCTAACACCAGTTCAGCTGTCCTCTTAACACCAGTGGGAGCCCAAGTATAGACAAGGCTTTGGCGGCACCCAGTGTTTCCAATACTGTGTAAATTAAAACTGTGTATCTATTATTTCTGTCTGCCATTATCAGAAGATTAAATTAACACAGTGATAAAAAGAAACTGCACACACAGGATGCTGCCAAAGCTTCATCTACACCAAGACTTTCACTAGTGCTAACAAGGGTTCAGCTGAACCAGTTGTAACATCAGCAGATTGTGTGTGTGTGTGTGTGTGTAAAAAAGTAAAATTTCCTTGTATGGACACAGTACAAGTTTGTCAGTTGTAGGTATGTTTTCTGGTGATGTGGACATCTATCAAAGAATGACCTGAGACCATTTTATTTCACAAAGGGCCACGAACAGCCTCCAGATTATAACAAATCTCAGGCATTGCTGACCCTGGCCAAACTCAAGTCTGGGAGCTTCAGCTGGAAAGATTGGTTCCTCCTTACCAATATCCTTTGCCATCCAACTACGCACACTTTTCTCAAAATAAACATCTGAGCTACAGCATTTGCTATTGAAATTAAAAAAAAGTGTGGTAAATTCTGGAGATCCCTTCCCATATACAGTGAAAAACACAGTAGAATTTCAATTATATTTGAAAATTGGAGTAAACATTTAACCAGTTTCTATACATAACAGACAAAACTGAACCACATAAAAATGGAGATTTTATGGAACAGCAGCACAATTTAAGATATATAAATAGCTACATTAAAATATCATCTAAACACTCTGTCAAAATCTCCAAGATCCTTTAGGGTTGAGAAAACAGGCCAGTAACTCAGGCTACTTAATAGCACCTATCATTGGGCATTTTCTCTCTGACGCTAAAGCGATACAGAAATCCATAGAAAAAAAGAGGTCTGAACCCCCAAATCATGGAAACAAAAAATACCTTAAGAACCTTAAATATTTCATCTCCCTTATATATCACATACTTTTACATTAGAAAATTATAATACATCATACCTCTACTTTGGATGCCAAAAACACACACGTAGGAGCCATTAATACTGGATCTATACTTTTTAGGGAATATCTGAAATGTCATAACAAAATTATATGTTGTTTTACACACGTAGAAAGATTAATGTATTAAGAGCACCACACTTGCTTTGGAAAAGTAAAAACTGTTTAACATTATCAACATAAAAGCTTTACACCATTCACAAACAAAAATGGTATTTTTATTTTATTATTGCACTTTTAAAGGGCTATCAAAATCTGCCTAACAAACGCGTTATTCTTGTACCATTATAGTAAACAGTCCTACCTGGCATAGAATCTCTTGAAGTAGACTGTAGCAGTGGCAATAACTTGTTGTCTTAATTTAAGATGTTCACCTAAAGCCTGGATGACTTAAAAAAAAAAAAAGAACAATATATTTAAGTTGCGTTTTAATATGATTTGGTACCATTTATTGGGCACTCTACGTGGGGCCCATGGGAGAAACTGGATTGAAAGGGTTCTAAAGTGTGGTCAGACAGCCCTCATTTTCAATTCAGAGGTTTGACTCCACAGAGACCATGTTTCAGCAGGCCATTTTGATAACAGTGGATGCATGCTGCAGCCTGTGGTGTATGTGGACTGGACATTTTATTAAAGATGAGGATGACAATTTGCTCCATTACGCACAAATTATGCATGTCCCTTGGGAAGGTGACCACATACTACACAGCCTCCACTGGGTAAAATTTGGGTGTCCATTTTACAGTCTAAAATTCAAATGTTTTAAATTAAACTTGACTTTTACATGCATTGTAAATTGAATAAAGCTGCCAACAGACATGGTCACTGGATTTGGCAGAGGCAGCAGGTGTTGGAGAAGTGACATGTTTCGTCTAGGGAAAGGGGATGGAAGACCAGAGGAAGTAGTCAGCTGCTCCATCACAAGTGTTCTCTGCCAGCTGGCCAAGAAGCAGCCCTGGTGTCAGCTGTGCAGGTAGCTCATTTGGCCTCCCAGGCAAAGGAAAGGTGCCAAGCACATTAGATGCATCAGTCTGGGATACAGAGCAGAGGTGGGATTAGAGAACGATGGAATGAAACATTACACTTTGTTACATGCTACTTTTCCTGTATTTCTCTCTCTGCTGTTAGTTCGAGCAAGCAATGCCTTATCAGTATCGTGCCTTTTATACAGAGGTCTCAAGTTATGTCATTTAGTTTACACGCAATATATTTGAAGTATGTACAGCAAAAACCAAACAGTGGTATCAGAAGGGAAAAGCAAGCAGTTTAAATTATTAAACATTGTTAGAATCTTACACTGTATCAGAAGCATATAGGCACTTGTAATTGTCTAGTTTGCTCATGCGCCATTGGGAGACAGTGGACACAGACAACAGAAGCTCTCTCCCCATATGCAAGGACCTAAACGGCTCCCAGTTGAGAATGTGAAGGTACTGGGGGCATGGCTGGCTGGAGGTGGGATGAACCTGAGGGAAAGTCACTCTTAATAGCCTTATTCTTTGGCTACCCAGCAGATTTTCCAGAGGAAAAAATTATGACATGTGTTAACATTAATCAAAGTAAAACTAAGTCCTTATCTCTGACTTGTGACCTCCTCACCCCCCCAGGGAGAGAACACGCATATTGCACAGTTAAGGCCAGGCTGCCAATGGCATCAAGGCTCATAAATAAGCAATGCTGCCAAGGAAGGAGCCACGCTGCAACATGAAATGTCTCTGCACAAATGCCTCAATATCCACAAGCTTCCCAATGAATCTTGAACATTTGCACAATTACAGTATTGTGTCCCCTGATCTGACTACATGCTCGTGTCCTCGCACTGGGGATGATGCATCAGAAAAATCCATGCAGTAAGCCACACAGAATTTTATAAGTTCATTTTCCCTTCCCCTGGGGTTTTTCTGTAGGAGGGAATGGTTGGGCCATGTGTGACCAGAGAGAGAAACCAAGTGAGATTTAGAAAAGAAAAAAAAAAGTTAACTGATAAGTGCCTAAAGAAACCTTATAAATGGAAGCTTTCAAATGAAGTATTTTAAAGAATGTTATAAGGTTGTTTAGCTCCAATGTTTCACAAAAATCTAATACTAAAAAGTGTTTTCACAACCATTTCAAAAACTTGATTTAAAAATGAAAACATTTCTGTGTAAAGTTGAAATACTTTTCTTAACAGCTTGTAACCGAAACATGTGCTAATGCATGAAAACCAGAAAAGGAAACTAGTCTACTCCAAAGGAACATAAATTCTAGTAAATGTCCACACTCCTACAGATGAAAGTGGTCACAAACGTCCTTCTTTGGACAATGGTAAGAGCTGATTAAAAAAACCTAACTTAAAAAGTATGTAACAAAACAAGTGACTGACATTCATTTAATCAGCTGGTAATCTTCACCAGAAAATGGAAGTAACTAGTCTGTTTTCTTTGTCCGAGAGGAATGAAGCATTAAAAGCAACATCAACGGAAAAAGTAAGATTTTTAAAATATTTTAGTTTTCATAAATCTATCAATGTCCTTTTAAATCTTGTTACATTACAAAATCAGAATACTGTTTTACTTTGTCCTCAAGGAACTTTAGGATAGTTAATTCATCAGATAAACATGAGTGCTCACTCAGTTATTTTGTACTATATAAGTGTTAATACAGGCAAATTATTTGTGATCAGATTTTGCAGAGTACTTTAATCTTGGTAATTGTAAATAAGAATAGCTATGCCAAAGAGAAATGCATCTGAGCATAGAAGAGGGGGATGGAAAACTAGATTTATAGAGTTCATGTTAGGTGCTGGGACTATAAGTGCCCTCAAGAAAGTCACTAACCTTTCTGTGTCAAGAAAAGGAGTACTTGTGGCACCTTAGAGACTAACCAATTTATTTGAGCTCACGAAAGCTTATGCTCAAATAAATTGGTTAGTCTCTAAGGTGCCACAAGTACTCCTTTTCTTTTTGCAAATACAGACTAACACGGCTGTTACTCTGAAACCTTTCTGTCTCAGTTTCTCCTCCCAGACAACTGAGAAAATACTGTTACCTACCTTACAAGATGGTTCAGAGAGAGTATTTAAATAGCACTTTGCACAAAGTGCTAGTTTAAGAGTCTTTTCTCCCTTAGGGCTTCGTCCTGCAAGATACTTAAACGTTCTGGTCTTTATGACACAAAGCACTTAAGCCCAGATTTTTAAAACTATTTAGGTGTTCCTGCGCTCAGCATTGCAATGCCTAACTAATTTATGAGCCTAATTTCATTTTCAAAAGTGACTTAGGGTTCATTAATGCTGGGGGGGGGGGGGGGGGGGGGGGGGGGGGGGGGGGGGGAGGAATCCTGCAGCGGCGAGTCTCAGAGCCTGAGTCAACTGACTCAGTGACTGGGGTGGATCTCAGAGCCCGGGCTCCAACACTGTTATTTTCAGCCCCATAGCATAAGCCCAAAATCAGTTGACTCAGGTCTGAGACTCACTGCTACATTTTTTGTTTGTTTTTTTCCTGCAGTGTGGATGTGCCCTAAATCACTTCTAAAAATTAGACTTAGGCATTGCAATGCTGAGTACAGCAACACCTACATTACTCAGATTTTTAAATGTATCTCATTGCTCCAACAGGACTATTCCAGTGCTTAAATGTCAGGGCCAGAGTGTTCAGCACCTTGCAGGATCAAGCCCTAAATAACTCCACATTCTAACCTTTAAGCCTCTACATATAAATTTGCTTCTTTTTTTACCCTCCCTCTTTTTGTCTTTACAGAAACTTCCTGAAAATAAGAAGGAAGACTTTTGAAATTTCATAACATAACTGAGAAATACATATGCAGCTAGTTAACCTATAAAACTCCTCATACAACTAAGAATACAGCTAATCTGAATAATTTATAAAAGATTGTAACTTAAAGTTACGTGTTAAATAGGTTGAGAGAATGTATATAAGATGTTAATGAGAAACTGATATTCTAAGCAACTGAAACCTGAATTCAGACATGGTAAATACAATATGGGCTAAACAGCTGAGCTAAAAATAAAACCATTTTACCATTAGTAAAGAATATCTGCAGTTTCCAATATTCTTCTTCTGTCAGAAATTTCAAATCCTTTTGGCGTTCCTTCAACAAATCTTGTTTATCCAAAATCCATTGTAAACTGGTGGGGGGGAAAGCAATTTTTAAAAACTACGCACAAACATTATGTAGTGTCTCCAGCACAACTAGATTGCAGATTACATTTGGGGACCGAACAGGCTGACAGTGTCTCTTTAATCAAGTCTTGCAATACTAGAGGCACACTTGTGAAATGAATACTCATTAGGGTCATTAAAGTAAGGCTTTTGGAAAAATACTCACAAAAAGTAAGAGGATTTCTTTTAATTTTGTTGCTGAAAATGTTTATAAAACTGATAAATTGTCAGTTATTCATACATTTTATTCTATATTTTTATCAAATATGCCTTTTTAAAATTCTGTATACTCAAATCTGGACTGATCTGCATTCTTCATTCTTGTATAATAATGAGATACTCTATCAGTTCATTCTTGGCTACCTTGCATATTTAGTTCAAGGGCCTTTCCTTCAAGGAAAGGCTTTTCAATTCCTCTCTCTCTCCTTGGTGCAGAATATTATTAGACGGGAAGGGAGTATTTACACAGCCATTCCTGGAGCATTTGTGACTTTTCTTCTGCAACCCCAATATACAAACGCTTTAAAAAAAACCTTTAAAATGCTAGCCTTCCACAGATGATACAATTACCTTTTTTAATTAAAAAGAAAAGGAGTACTTGTGGCACCTTAGAGACTAACCAGTTTATTTGAGCATGAGCTTTCGTGAGCTACAGCTCACTTCATCGGATGCATAGCATATCGTGGAAACTGCAGAAGACATTATATACACACAGAGACCATGAAACAAAACTTCCTCCCACCTCACTCCCCCGCTGGCAACAGCTTATCTAAAGTGATCCTCAAGTAGAGCCATTTCCAGCACAAATCCAGGTTTTCTCACCCTTTCCCCCCCCCCCCCCACACATACAAATTCACTCTCCTGCTGGCAACAGCCCATCCCCCTTTGAAACCCCTCTTTATAATGCGCATGATAATCAAGGTGGGTCACCTCCAGCACTAATCCAGGTTTTCTCACCCCCCCCACACACACCCCCCCTTTTCCAAAAACCACACACACAAACTCATTCTCCTGCTGGCAACAGCTCATCTTACAATGTGCACAGCAATAATCCAAGTTTAACCAGAGCGTCTTGGGGGGGGGGGTTTTGCAGGAAAAAAAAAAAAAAAAAACAAGGGGAGACAGGCTACCTTGCATAATGACTTAGCCACTCCCAGTCTCTATTCAAGCCCAAATTAATAGTATCCAATTTGCAAATGAATTCCAATTCAGCAGTTTCTCGCTGGAGTCTGGATTTGAAGTTTTTTTGCTTTAAGATAGCGACCCTCATGTCTGTGATTGCGTGACCAGAGAGATTGAAGTGTTCTCCGACTGGTTTATGAATGTTATAATTCTTGACATCTGATTTGTGTCCATTTATTCTTTTACGTAGAGACTGTCCAGTTTGACCAATGTACATGGCAGAGGGGCATTGCTGGCACATGATGGCATATATCACATTGGTGGATGTGCAGGTGAACGAGCCTCTGATAGTGTGGCTGATGTTGTTAGGCCCTGTGATGGTGTCCCCTGAATAGATATGTGGGCACAGTTGGCAACGGGCTTTGTTGCAAGGATAGGTTCCTGGGCTAGTGGTTCTGTTGTGTGGTATGTGGTTGTTGGTGAGTATTCGCTTCAGGTTGGGGGGCTGTCTGTAGGCAAGGACTGGCCTTTCTCCCAAGATTTGTGAGAGTGTTGGGTCATCCTTCAGGATAGGTTGTAGATCCTTAATAATGCGTTGGAGGGGTTTTAGTTGGGGGCTGAAGGTGACGGCTAGTGGCGTTCTGTTATTTTCTTTGTTAGGCCTGTCCTGTAGTAGGTGACTTCTGGGAACTCTTCTGGCTCTATCAATCTGTTTCTTCACTTCCGCAGGTGGGTATTGTAGTTGTAAGAATGCTTGATAGAGATCTTGTAGGTGTTTGTCTCTGTCTGAGGGGTTGGAGCAAATGCGGTTGTATCGCAGAGCTTGGCTGTAGACGATGGATCGTGTGGTGTGGTCAGGGTGAAAGCTGGAGGCATGTAGGTAGGAATAGCGGTCAGTAGGTTTCCGGTATAGGGTGGTGGGATATTCTATCTACTACCCAAGATCCATAAACCTGGAAATCCTGGGCGCCCCATCATCTCAGGCATTGGCACCCTGACAGCAGGATTGTCCGGCTATGTAGACTCACTCCTCAGGCCCTACGCTACCAGCACTCCCAGCTACCTTCGAGACACCACTGACTTCCTGAGGAAACTACAATCCATTGGTGATCTTCCTGATAACACCATCCTGGCCACTATGGATGTAGAAGCCCTCTACACCAACATTCCACACAAAGATGGACTACAAGCCATCAAGAACACTATCCCCGATAATGTCACGGCTAACCTGGTGGCTGAACTTTGTGACTTTGTCCTTACCCATAACTATTTTACATTTGGGGACAATGTATACCTTCAGATCAGCGGCACTGCTATGGGTACCCGCATGGCCCCACAGTATGCCAACATTTTTATGGCTGATTTAGAACAACGCTTCCTCAGCTCTCATCCCCTAACGCCCCTACTTTACTTGCGCTATATTGATGACATCTTCATCATCTGGACCCATGGAAAAGAAGCCCTTGAGGAATTCCACCATGATTTCAACAATTTCCATCCCACCATCAACCTCAGCCTGGTCCAGTCCACACAAGAGATCCACTTCCTGGACACTACAGTGCTAATAAACGATGGTCACATCAACACCACCCTATACCGGAAACCTACTGACCGCTATTCCTACCTACATGCCTCCAGCTTTCACCCTGACCACACCACACGATCCATCGTCTACAGCCAAGCTCTGCGATACAACCGCATTTGCTCCAACCCCTCAGACAGAGACAAACACCTACAAGATCTCTATCAAGCATTCTTACAACTACAATACCCACCTGCGGAAGTGAAGAAACAGATTGATAGAGCCAGAAGAGTTCCCAGAAGTCACCTACTACAGGACAGGCCTAACAAAGAAAATAACAGAACGCCACTAGCCGTCACCTTCAGCCCCCAACTAAAACCCCTCCAACTGCATTATTAAGGATCTACAACCTATCCTGAAGGATGACCCAACACTCTCACAAATCTTGGGAGAAAGGCCAGTCCTTGCCTACAGACAGCCCCCCAACCTGAAGCGAATACTCACCAACAACCACATACCACACAACAGAACCACTAGCCCAGGAACCTATCCTTGCAACAAAGCCCGTTGCCAACTGTGCCCACATATCTATTCAGGGGACACCATCACAGGGCCTAACAACATCAGCCACACTATCAGAGGCTCGTTCACCTGCACATCCACCAATGTGATATATGCCATCATGTGCCAGCAATGCCCCTCTGCCATGTACATTGGTCAAACTGGACAGTCTCTACGTAAAAGAATAAATGGACACAAATCAGATGTCAAGAATTATAACATTCATAAACCAGTCGGAGAACACTTCAATCTCTCTGGTCACGCAATCACAGACATGAGGGTCGCTATCTTAAAGCAAAAAAACTTCAAATCCAGACTCCAGCGAGAAACTGCTGAATTGGAATTCATTTGCAAATTGGATACTATTAATCTGGGCTTGAATAGAGACTGGGAGTGGCTAAGTCATTATGCAAGGTAGCCTGTCTCCCCTTGTTTTTTTTTTTTTTTTTTCCTGCAAACCCCCCCCCCAAGACGCTCTGGTTAAACTTGGATTATTGCTGTGCACATTGTAAGATGAGCTGTTGCCAGCAGGAGAATGAGTTTGTGTGTGTGGTTTTTGGAAAAGGGGGGGGTGTGTGTGGGGGGGGGTGAGAAAACCTGGATTAGTGCTGGAGGTGACCCACCTTGATTATCATGCGCATTATAAAGAGGGGTTTCAAAGGGGGATGGGCTGTTGCCAGCAGGAGAGTGAATTTGTATGTGTGTGGGGTGGGGGGGGGGAAAGGGTGAGAAAACCTGGATTTGTGCTGGAAATGGCTCTACTTGAGGATCACTTTAGATAAGCTGTTGCCAGCGGGGGAGTGAGGTGGGAGGAAGTTTTGTTTCATGGTCTCTGTGTGTATATAATGTCTTCTGCAGTTTCCACGATATGCTATGCATCCGATGAAGTGAGCTGTAGCTCACGAAAGCTCATGCTCAAATAAACTGGTTAGTCTCTAAGGTGCCACAAGTACTCCTTTTCTTTTTACGAATACAGACTAACACGGCTGTTACTCTGAAACCTTTTTTAATTAGTTGCCGACATTTTTAATCTGACTACTTCAACTGGGATTACTCACATGCTTCATACAAATATTTACACATATGCTTAACCTGTGTGAGTCTAACTGAACCACTTCCACTTCCTACATATAATCATCCTTCTTGAGCTTGTCCAGTCATGAGTTTTGCATGCTTATCCTATGTATAAATATGGAAAGGTCACCTATGTATACATACGCTAGAGTGGGATGGAAAGTTGTGGATTTACTGGTAAATCGTTTGTGTGTACATGAACATTCCCAATTATTACAATCAGGGTAGCCAAGTGAGTAAGATACAAAATAGAAGAGAAAGGAAATGACTAAACTGCAGGTGTTATGAAAATTGCTACTAAGCCAGAGAAACTGATCAGCTGGTTTAACTATATAGATACCAATATACTCTAGCTACTAAAACAGATAAGTGCTTATTTTTGTTTATAAATATTTCTATTTGAGTCATTTTAATTAGCAATGAATCATCATAAGTCCCTTATGAACCCTATTTTATATGGTCATGTGCCTGATTTTGCTAAAAGACATTTTCCTCCCATCACACTATTCTTCTTTCTGTCACAAGTTTTAATTTCATGCTCTAGATCTCCTTCTCAACTGTTTAGAAAATGTTCTTATTTTTTAATTTTGTTTTGTCTGTTAAAAAAAAATTCAAATCTTCCAAAACACATTCTCTGGCCCACAATTTGGATGTGTCAGAACCCGGGTCTGGGGGTGGGAACAACACACAGGTATTTTAATTATTATTCATAAATTATTGGCATTGCCCAAATCGAGTACAGAACTCCCCCACCCCCACCTTACAGCTTTCCACACAAGTTTAATAAGCTTTCTATAGCCTTCACTTTTTTTAAAAAAAAAACCGCGGTGGAAACGGGGGGGGGGGGGGGAGGGGAAGGGAGTCAGGAGCAAACTGAAGTGACTGAGCAAAGGACCGGGTTAAAGAGCGTCCGGGTGGATTTAAAAGCCCCCGGCCACACTGTTGTGGTCTCCACAACCCCGAGCCCAACCCTCCCAGATGCACCGGGGCCACAGGGACAGCTGCGCCCAGCCTACCCCAAACCCCTGCACACAACCCCCCCCCGCAGCCAGCCCCGAGCCCCAGGAGCCCCCTCCTGCCGGACCAGGCGCCCCACGGCCACCCGTCCCCCTCCAGGCGGCCCCGGGCCGGGCGGGGGCCACTCACTAGTGCGAGCTCTGCCAGAAGTTCCCTGCCATGAAGAGGAGTCCGGAGGCGGCTGCTTCGTGTCACGCTGCCGACGACCCCGCCGCTCAGCCCGGCAGCAGCAGCAGCAGGAGGAGGAGGAAGGAGGCGGCGGCGGCTGGAGCCCGGTGGTGTCCTGGCTCCGCCGACCGGCGGCGCCCGCTGCCGAGCGCGCCAGTTCCCGCGCAGGCGGGTTCCGCCTGGAAACCGCCCCGCCGCCGGGCGGGGGAAGCGAGAGCGGGGCTGGCCGGGGGCGCGTGTCCGGGTCAGGCGGCGGCGGGCGGGGGCCAGGCAGGGTCGGCGGCAGGGCGGCTGCGCTGGGGAGGCGGGAGCGGCTGAGTGGAGAGGAGGGTGGGGCAGACAGGGAACACCGGACCCCCTTGTGCACGCCGCTGGCCGGACTCGGGCTGCCTGGGGGGCGCTGCGTGCTGGGGCAGCGCCTGGCCCCGGGGACAGCGGCTGTTCCCTGCTCTCTGCTCAACTTTGTGTCCCCCTGATTTCTGAGAGCAGACGTGGATGGGCTAAGGAAAATATTCCCTGTAGCCACCCGAATGGAATCGTAGGACTGGAAGGGACCTCGAGAGGTCAGCTAGTCCAGACCCCTGCACTCACGCCAGGACTAAGGATTATCTAGGCCATCCCTGACAGGTGTTTGTCCAACCTGCTCTTAAAAATCCCCAATGATGGAGATTCCGCAGCCTTCCTAGGCAACTTATTCCGGTGCTTAACCCCTCTGACAGTTAGGAAGTATTTCCTAATGTCCAACCTAAACCTCCCTTGTTGCAATTTATGTCCATTGCTTCTTGTCCTATCCCCAGAGGCTGAAGAGAAATTTTTTTCTCCTTCCTTGTTATAATAACCTTTTATGTACTTGAATGCAGACATTCGCTTTCTTGTTGCAATTGGTTATTATCTATCTACCACAAATGGCAAGCAAGGACTTGTATTTGTCTGCCAAGTTCTGTTTATTTTCTTACCTCATCATCTCTTCCTGCCTCCTCCCACCCTAGCTGTCTCTTTAGCCCACCTGTTGCAACCATTTGACACCTAGTGTCTGACAGGACGTGAATTATGTGATGTTATTGTAGCTCTGTGGGGTCCCAGTATATTAGAGAGACAAGGTGGATGAGCTAATGTCTTTAATAGATCAAGTTCTGTTGGTAAGAGATACCAGCTGTTGAGCTACATAGAGCTCTGCTTCAGGACGGGAATTGCCTTTTTTATTTGCCTGCATAGTGCCTTGCTCAATGGGACCCTGTTCCCTAACTGGGGTTCCTAGGAGTGACAACAATAATAATAGTTAACAATTTCTATTATATAAAGTATTCAGAATAGACATCATGTTTACTTCTGAGATTGTGATGCACATCGCCCATTGTGGGTGCTATTAAAAACAAATAAGAATAATAATTAGCTTTCTAGCTAGCATCCAATATCAAGATATCTGGACAGTGATCTATAGATATCAGAAGTGGCTTTCTTCTTTCAGATTCACTGACTGGCACAACTCACAGACCATGCAAAATACTGACTGAAAGAATAGTTTGTTTTCTTCACAAGCAATTCACATGAGCTTAATTTTCCTTAGCAGTGCCCCAGATATGTGAAAGTGCTCTATAGCGTGCCCCTTATGCCCTTCAGTTTTCTTCTTTTGCAGGCAAAGAATTTGATTTTATCAAAGTTACTGTGAACTAAGAACAATAAGTCTTAAATCAGCACTAAGGAGGTGTAAAAGGGCAACAAGAAAAACATATGGACGCTAACAGACACTAAACTGCAGCAACATGCAGAATAACCACAGCAAGCACATGGAGCTTACTGATTACACTATGTGTTATGCTTGCCTTCAGGTAGTGTAAAATATCTAATTTGTGTTTCCTGTAGCTATAACAGTAACTTACTTTTCTCAAACTGATCAGAGAAACAATTAACTAATCCTGACACCGGCCAAGATCCTGCAATCTGGTTTTACGTGGGTGGGAGTGTCCAGCCACATGGGTCCAATTTCAGGGTCAGGGCCATAAAATTTCCACATTACATCAAAAGATCTGTGTTGATTCATTCTGGTGTAAGTAAATTTGAGCTAAGTAAATTGTGGGGGGTTGGGAGGTTTTGTCTGTTTTTTGTTTGTTTGTTTGTTTTGGGGGGGATCAAAGTGTTGTAGATTTTGGACCTAAGAGAACACTGTAGTAGTTATTTCAAGTAGTTTCATAATATACTGTTTTAAATTTGGGTTATATGAGAAAAGTATTCATTTGCCTACAAAGTGACTGACTGCTATTTTTGTAGTGTTTGTTAACACCAAATAAACCAATTATGTTAAAATATATCTAAAACAATAATATTAACATTAAAGTTTATGGTGCATCACCTACATATATAATAAAACCAATTCATTGCACCATGTAATTTTCTGGAAGTTGATTTTCACTTTATTATTATTTTTCACTATTTTTTGTATTATCATAGCATCTAGAAGCTCTGGTGGGGGATCAGGACACCATTGTGCTGTACAAACACAGAACAGAAAGACACTCCCTACCCCAAAGAGCTTACAATCTAACTATAAGACAAAAGACAATATGCGAGGACATGCTATGGTACTTCATCTAGTTAAAAACATAGAATACTATGTGGTAGACATGTTCAGAAGAAAAATGAAGTAAATAAAATAAAAAATCCAACCAGGAACTATATATAGAGAGGGTTTTTTAATATATGAAATCAAATGTGTTCTATGCAGATAACAAGCAGGAAAACTTTTGCAAGGTACTAACAAAATTAAGGGGCTGGATTTTGACCCAGGCTATGGCTCTTTATATCAATTGAGAGGCAGAAAGTGGCCATAAAGCTGCCCTTAGCAGGCATCTGAGGATTCCCCAAGCATAGCTGGCTATACCCCTTGCCCTCTTGGCCCCCTGACAATAGTGGGTGTGGACATGCTGGATCCTTTCTAGAGAGTGCTGCTCTCCAGAAATCTGAGACCTGCGAAACCGGGGGAGCCATTAAAAGCCAGTGGCAATTACAACAATCTTGGCAGCCCTGGAGATTAAGGGAGAGCAAAAGTAAACTTTTGTGCTCCCTTTCTCAGCTGCTTTGAACAGAGCTCTGGCACAGCTGACTGTCTAGTCACTATGTACAATTATGTGGCAGAGTTGGAAGACAGCATTATAATTTACTGCAAAAAAAACAACAACCCATAAAGCAAGTGGCATTATGCTGTGTCAGTAACTTGAGCTTCTCAAGAAGGCAGTAAATAATAATAGAGAATACAGAAAAATAACTGCTGCATTAAAGAACAATAAGTGTCCATCCTATAGAAAACAGCACTTTATGAAGAAAAGTGAGAATATTACACATGCCTTGTTGATTTGCTTATTCTTGTTCACGGGTTGTGTATCATTCTAGTTAAGAAATTGGGTGATACTCAAAGTCAAATGGGAGAATTTTCCCCCATATCTGTATTATTTTCTGGTTGTTTAGGACTTGATCCTTTGCCCTTCCATGGCCAGACTTCCATTATGTTTTAAGTAGATCAGGCCCTACTTCCATTTCTCCAAGTAAATGCACAGGATTTAGTACTCTGGTGTCTGTCCATTACATGATACTGCACAGGTAATATTTCCATTATAACTGGTTCACAGTCATCAGTGCTTGTGTTAACACATGGTTCTGCTCTGAAAAGAGATTCTGTAAAAATGGGATTGTAGTGGTCTATATTTATTGTTTCTCAATAACTCCCAGATCCTGGGACTCTTCTCAGTTATGCTAAGGCACTTGAATGCTGCCTTAGCAGTTAAAAAGGGTACTTTTGAAAGGGTGGAAACAACCCCTTGAGAATAGCTCTCTGCAAATGGCCCTTTGTGATGTTATCTGATTAAAATAGGACCATGTATGTCATTGTTGCTACCACTGTTAAACAGTTGCAACAAATTTTGTACAAAGTGTGTCATGTAAGGTGTCAATGCAAAAGTTATGGTTTGCTGAACATGATTTATCCTATTTGTATGCATGTGTCATTTTAGTATCTGAAGCTGTCAAGGTTTCTTCCCCACTCTGAACTCTAGGGTACAGATGTGGGGACCTGCATGAAAACCCCCCTAAGCTTCTTCTTACCAGCTTAGGTGAAAACTTCCCCAAGGTACAAACTATTTTACCTTTTGTCCCTGGACCTTATTGCTGCCACCATCAAGCGTCTAACAAAAATAACAGGGAAAGAGCCCACTTGGAAACGTCTTTCCCCCCAAAATCCCCCCAAGCCCTACACCCCCTTTCCTGGGGAAGGCTTAATAAAAATCCTCACCAATTTGCATAGGTGAACACAGACCCAAACCCTTGGATCTTAAGAACAATGAAAAATCAATCAGGTTCTTGAAAGAAGAATTTTAATTAAAGAAAAAGTGAAAGAATCCCCTCTGTAAAATCAGGATCGTAAATACCTTATAGGGTAATCAGATTCAAAACATAGAGAATCCCTCTAGGCAAAACCTTAAGTTACAAAAAGACACAAAAACAGGAATATACATTTCATTCAGCACAACTTATTTTATCAGCCATTTAAACAAAACGGAATCTAATGCATATCTAACTAGATTGCTTACTGATTTTTTACACGAGTTCTGACCTGCATTCCTGCTCTGGTCCCGGCAAAAAAAAAACAACACAGACAGAGAGAACCCTTTGTTTCTCCCCCGCCCCCTCTTCCAGTTTTGAAAGTATCTTGTCTCCTCATTAGTCATTTTGGTCAGGTGCCAGCGAGGTTGTCTTAGCTTCTTAACCCTTTACAGGTGAAAGGGTTTTTCCTCTGGCCAGGAGGGATTTAAAGGTGTTTACCCTTCCCTTTATATTTATGACAGAAGCTATGAGTATTGACTATGTACCTGTATTTTTCATTACATTAGTGGTAGGTTGGTTTGACTTTTCTGCCTCTGGATGTGTAATAGAGCCCTTAGACCTTATTCATCACTGTGTTTTGCCAAATATATGTTGCCATAGCACCGCTGATATCTATGATGTTACGCCAGTGTAAAACTGGAGCAATGCAGTGACCAGTCTGACTCTTCATTTGAGGTTCAAAGCTGTACCAATCCAGTTGGTAATGCAGACCCCATCTCCTCTGTTTGTACCTACTGTATGAAGCCACAATCGTCGCTGGCATAACTTCACTGATGTCGGAGAAGTTATAGTATGGATGTATCTGGCATAGTCTGTCAGAATGACAAATGGCTGATTGGGGGAGGTGTGATTAACCACTGCTTGCCTGACAATCAAGATCCTGGGTCTGATTCTCTTCTTACTTACAACAGTTTGTACAGCTGTAACTCCATTAACCTCCGTGGAATAACTTCTGATTTACACTGATATAAATCAAAGGACACTCAAGCCCCAGTGTTTATTGAATAATAGCAAAGGAGGCAATACATAATACTTTTACTGAAACTTTGGCTTAGTATGATCCAATATTCTTTCACAATGTCTATAGTTTAATTGCTAAGAATACTTGCTACTCTCCCTGTGACTATGGCTTCTGGAGAACATTCTTTTTTCCTCTCTTGCATACCTGAAAAAGTAATAATGTACTACAATTCCTGAACAACATTTTAATCTTCATCAAGAGCTGACAGAAGACAGAAGAAGACTAATAGAAAACACAGCTGACCACTTTATAAAACATTCAACATCTTGGAAAAATTTTGCTTTTTAGAAAGCAGCTATTTCATTGTTGTTCATAAATATGCAGCTTATTTACATACTAATTTGCATACAAGTCCCATTCTTCCACAGCCCATAGTGAAATTCTGTAATCATGACTGTGAGTAAATATCTAAGGCAGTGATCACACAGCATGGCATTGTCCCTCAACATTTTCACAAATTTCTTCAGAGTTGGCATAGTATTTGTTCAATTCTTCCATGACATTTGTTTTTTCTACTAATTTAGGGTGACTTTACCATCGTTTTAGAGCTGATAATCTTCAGTGCTAGATGTAATCTTGTGGTAGACAGAAATGTTCATGTCATTCTGGCTATTTACTTCTAAATGGATAACTGCATATAGGTGTAATGCAATGACGTTACACAGTGGTATAATGCAGTAAACCATCAGTAAAATATTTGAATCAATAATATGTAGTTTTTCCTTGTTAGAAGATTCCGTGATATGTGAAGAGAACTCTCAGCTACCCCATTTGTTTGTGATCATATGGACTTGATGAAACATATTTAAACAGATGCTTTCTGGAGAATTGGTGAATTGAGTTATTTATACATTATAGTCCACAATCAGTTATTAACCCATCAGGAATTATATGGCATGCAGGTTATTATATGCAATAGGTTAGAGCATATATATGTATCATAGTACTCAGAGAATTCAAAAGAATAAGAGTAATAGGCAGTGCACCAAAGGCATAGACTCTCACTGGCTTCAGTGAGTTTTGGTGCAAGCACCCAAAGCAGATAATATTTTATGTTAGGCTTAAACAGATATGCTTCCATTTGGATTGTGAGTACTATAGAATTTCTTGTGACTTGTGAGTTTATTCCATATTATGGTAAGTTTTGTTTTATTTATTTTAATATGGACTATGACCTGATTGCTCATTTACATCAGTGTAAATCTTTTGTTGTTACGCTGTCTTGTTGGTACAACTGATGTGAGATCACAGTTGGATCCTATATATTGTTGTTCCTAAATCTTCTGAGAATTGATTCTCCTTACTGCACCAAATCCTGAGTAGAAGGCTGATCCAAACTGGGTTCTTGAATTCCCTACACCCTTTTCTGGAGTAAAAACTTTTCCTGTTTACCCCAATACATTCCCACCCCTTGCAAAAGGTGACATTGTGGACAATTTTTGCGGTCAAAATGATAAGTAAGCAACTATTTTATATGAGAGACACACAGTAATATTAATGTGTGAATTGGTTGATGTTAAACATCTCTCTTCCTTCCGCTCAGAATTCTGGTAGGTCACCTCCACAGAGCACCAAACTCCAGTGAATATTGAGAATACTTAGGTCACTGCTGCTCCAGCTCCCCCATATGATACTGTGACATGTTGTTCAGTACTCCAGAACTGTGAGCCACTGTCTTACCTCTCTGCTTCTGCAAGAGTGAGCTTTGCTGCAGATAAGGCTGTATGTCAGCTCTCTGCCACACCAGCCTGTCTTTCTTATGAGCAAACTCCTCAAGATTTAACCTTGCTTTGCAGGGAACTTACAGCACACTCCAGTTTATGAATTCCCCAGAAATGTTTCTTTGCAGTGTCTAGCCCTCTCCTGGAACACTCACAGATGTTATTATGTTCATTGCTTCTTTAATACACTGCAGACAATACAGTGCAACTCATTAATTTAACTGGGGTTTGATAAACACACTTATTTCAATCACAGCACTGTCTTGGTTTATATTAAAAGTAAAACCCATTTATTAAACAAAAGTCATAGGTTTAAGTGATACCAAGTATAAGAAATAAAGATAGAAATGGTTACACAGAAACAAAAGTAAAAATATGCCTCTAAGACTAAAACCTGATTTAAATCTCTTGTTCAGAAAAGTTTCTCACCAAGTCTCTTCCAGCATGGCTGCCCAAACTGGCTGGCCAGGACCCTTCACAGAACATAAAGTGCTTTGTTTCTTTGTCTCCTCAGGTGAAGGATAACTTAGGGGTTTGCTCTCCCTCTCTTTGTAGTCCAGTAAATCTGTGAAATGTATCTTCTGAAATGTGTCCTCAGATAGAATTCCTTTTCCCTGGTGGATGTGGATGCCACGCTGCCTGATGTAGACTCTGTGCTGTCTTCTACCTGACTGGTGACTTTTACAATGCAAATGATCTCTTCCTGAAACCTCCAGTACAAATGAATAGCCTATTGAATTTGGCCACACCTGATTTGAGGTGTTGGCCTCTTTCCTCTATCTGGAGTAAACTTGTCTGGAGTGAACTCTCCCTGACATGCCTAGTCTCATATTTCCAGCCCATCTGTAAAGTTTTGTGTGGGTTGATCATACATATATCATGCAAGAGTGTTAATGATAAGTAAGTTATTGGTTTTCCATTGATATATTACATTCCATCATTTGGGTAAATATCATGACAACAGTGTTCCTTCTGGCCTTGGGATACTCTAAGGGTCACAGATAGTTCTTCCAGTTTGTAACCAAGGCAAACTATCATGAAACTATCATGATGTTTCAATGAGCTTCTATATTTTGAAGTTTTCTGTGAGCACCCAGACACTATGGTAATAATGGGCACCTTAAAAATCTGTGTAAATAATAACTAATAAATAGAGTCAAATAATGACTTTAATTATCTTCCTCTCAGTCCTTACTTAAGCAAAATCCCCTTTGACTTAACTGAGAGTTTTGTCTGAGTAAACACTGAATAAAAACATAAAAACTGAATAAGGACTTCAAGATTTGGTCCATAATATTTAAGTCAGTTTATATGAAATCTATATGCCTTATACACCAGTATTCATGCTTTCCCAACATTTAACACCTTGTGGTAGCTATTTATGTATTTGACAGCTCAGGTGCTGTTGGATCAGTAAAACACCACTATTCAGGACGGCACTTAAGCACTTACTTTAGTGCTTTCCTAAATCAGGTCCTAAATGAACATTGCATTTCAGTGAGTTCCCACAACTCTATTGAAGGTTTACAGGAATAGAAAAAGAAAATTAATAGTGTAGTTGTGTCTAGAAAAATTAGCAAGTCTAGTGGGAGAGCTAGACACAACAGAGCACATAAACCATGCTGACACATGGTAAGTATGCCTAAAGCATGCTTAATTAAGCTGGGAGAAAGTACCAAATATAAGAAGTTGATAAAAGTCACTTTGTATAGTGAAGATGTTGAAGTACTATCTAATCTGAATTGGGGGAGAACATTCATAGTAGGTTGTTTTGATTTTTCCATTTCTGTTGATTCTTTTTGAAGTTGACTACATAAAAAGCAATATGTAGATTTTTGTGTTGATTACTGACACCTCTTTCCAGTCACTCTCTATATTTTGTTTTAATAGGATGACAGATAACAAGAGCAGTAGACCATCTGATAGCTTGCTGAGAGATATTTAAAGAGAGAAAGTACGGGGATAATATTCTAACTGTATACTTTCCTGATCCACACTGGATAAAATATGACATCTGAAGAATAGCAGCTATTGAGAAACTTTCAAAGCAGAGAACTGTGCTGGGTGGTACTGCTCAGGTGGATCCCATCTCAGTGCCTTGCACACAAATTAGTAAACATTCTGATCAGTTTCTCCTGGCACCAACCATTTCTTCCTTGGATGTTCTTCCCTCCTGAGACACATTGAGAGGGAATATGTCTTCCTCTGAAAGTTTCCACTATTGGCCACTATGGAAGCTAACATAGTTAGGGCCCTACCAAATTCACTGTCCACTTCGGTCAATTTCAGTCATAGGATTTTTAAAATAGTAAATTTCATTATTTCCGCTATTTAAACCTGAAATTTCAATGTTGTAATTGTAGGGGTCCTGACCCAAAGAGGAGTTGCGGGGGAGGGGGTCACAACGTTAGTGTGTGTGTGGGGGGGGTTGTGGTACTGCTACCCTTATTTCTGCACTGTTGCTGGCAGCGCTGGCTTCAGAGCTGGGTAGCTGGAGAGCAGTGACTGCTGGCCCGGAGCCCAGCTCTGAAGGCAGAGCTGCCGCCAGCAGCAGTGGAGAAGTTGTTGTATGGTATTGCCACCCTTACTTGTGCGCTGCTGCCTGCAGAGCTGGGCCCTCAGTAAGCAGCCACCACGCTCTGTCTGCCCAGCTCTGAAGGCAGCAGTGCAGAAGTAAGGGTGGCACAGTATAGTATTGCCACTCTCACTTCTGTGCTGCTGCTGGGGAGCGCTGTCTTCAGAGCAGGGCATCCAGCCAACAGCCGTAGCTCTCCGACCACCCAGCTCTGAAGGCAGCAATGCAGAAGTAAAGGTGGGAATACCGCAACCCCACTAAAATAATCTTGCAACCCCCGCTAAAGCTCCCTTTTGGGTCAGAACCCACAATTTGAGAAATGTTGGTCTCTCCTATGAAATCTGTATAGTTTAGGGTAAAAGCACCCAAAGGACCAGTCTGAGACGCATTTTTCATGGCAATGAATTTGGTAGGGCCCTTGTTACCAGATTTGCGTGTTACTTTGGAGGTATGCTGATTTATTAGGGTTACTGTTCGGGGGGGGGGGGTCTGTAATTCTGTCAATGTATTTCTTGTGTCACTTGTGCTTTCAGACAGAGCTCTACTTCTCCCTTCCGCAAGTTCCCTCACAGTGGAGCTATCCTGCAGGGCATAGGTTCCCCAGGGCTGGGATCCTCCAGCCCCAGAATCAGGTGAACACACACACACACACACACACACTAACAGAGCATGGCTGAGTGGACTGGGTTAATCAGCACTCCCAAGCTGATCCCTTGTATGTCCTTGGACTCAGCAGGCTGGGTCGAGCAGCACTTCCAAGCTGTCACCCTCATATGCCACGAGCACCGCACCGGAATAGAGTACGCCTGAGCAGGCTGGGTGGAGCAGCACTTCCAAGCTGCCACCCTCCCATGCCACAGGTTCAGCACGTCCCTATCCCCACTTTCCCGTTACAATTGTTCTGGTAGTAACCCACTTGATGAGTAAACCCCATAGGCGTTTTTGGCGCTACAGGGTTCTTTATCTTAAGTAAGAGGAGCATTGCTGCAGAGCAAATGGGGAAGCCAACAACATGAGAGAGAGAGGGAAGCAACCAGCTTAACCATAAAAGTTATTTATTGCCAGGTAATAAGCATGGAAGGAGAGCCAAACAAACAAAACAGTTACAATATTAACTTAGCTTAAATTTGATTACAAAAGTCAGGTTTAGAAAACTATATCTTATCACACAAGTCAGGGTTAGAAAGCTATACCTAGACTATGAAAAAAAAAAAAAAACAGAGAGAGAGAAGTGAAGCGTGAATCGATCAGGGGTTCCATATGGTGGTGGTAGCTGAGGGCTGGAGTGCTGGAGATAGGCAGAGACCCTAGCACAATCAGTCAGGAGAAAATGAAGTCCCTATGGAACCAATGCAGATTTTGGATCCAGGCATCAGAACCCTTACTTGAGCGTGGGTAGGGGGTTTGTAGGGAAACAACAATGGTTCAAGGGAGAATACTAGATTTGTTTATGGGTAAACTGATGGCTCAAGGGAGTATACCAAAGTTATTTTGTTCAGGCTAGACAATAGGGACTGATCATTCCTGGCTATGGGCGGTGTTCCTTCGAAGGAGCTCAAAGAGCAATTAGGCAGCTTCAGTATTTTGGATACCAATAAAGGATTTATTGCTAGAATTGGTCTGATAACTACGGAGCTGGGTGTGCGCAGGTGTAGGTTCATTAACATCTGGAGCAGAGATCCCCTATCATGCAGTGCTTCCTTGCTTTTCTGGTCCCAGAGTTCATTGCGGTTCTTGCCTTGGAATCTCTGTTCTCCATTCTGTATACTAATGGAGATGCCTTCTGTCATGGAGTCCCCGGGCAATGCTCTGGAACTGCTCCCTACGAAGCCAGTCAGGACTCTGGTGAAGTCTCCTCTCTGTGAGCAGACTGTCTGCAGGGCAAAAAGCTTGCACAGCTTCCACCTTCCTGGGTCTGACCTCTGAGCATTCAGCATCCTCTGCCCCTCCATGTGCTTCCCACAGCGAGTCCACCCAGGTGGGATCCTGGGGAAGCCAGAGGGTCCTGCACCACAACTTTGCAGTCAGACATGACTCTCAGCCAGCCAGTAAAACAGGTTTATTAGACCACAGGAACACGATCTAAAACAAAGCTTGTAGGTACAGAGAACAGGACCCCTCAGCTGGGTCCACTCTGGGGGTCAGTGAGCCAGACAACCACGTCTGCATTTCACTCCTCGTCCCCAGCCAGCCCCAAACTGACTCACCTTCCAGCCCCTCCTCCTCTGGGCTTTGTCCCTTTCCTGGGCCAGGAGGTCACCGGATTCTTTTGTTCTCCAATCCTTTAGCTATCACCTTGGGGGGGGAAGGGCCCAGGCCATCAGTTGCCAGGAGACAGAGTGTCGTCCATTTATGTACACTGGCCCTTTGCTCTGCAACAATTACACTCCCTTATTCCCACCACCTAGAGACTTAAGAAATGCATAGGGGAAACTGAGGCACCAATATAGTATTCAGAGGAAACATTAAGAACAGTCCCACTTCATCACATCTTCCTGTCCCATCTTTGATGCAAATAACGCTAGGGGAGTTTCCTTAATCCTGTCATCCTTGTCAGGAGGGGTTTAGGTATGTTTTATGCTGCCTTTTTATTGATTTTTGTAAGTCTTTCTTTTGATCGGTTTTGGTTCAAGTAGAGACTGGGGGGAGGGGTCCTTGGTGAGTCAGACAGGCTGGATACTCCGCCCTGGTTCCCCACGAACACATATCTGACAGATAACACCCTAAACATAGTAGATTAGATGGACTTTCACTCTGTTCCAACACTGCATTTCCTACATTCGTAAGATAACAATGATCTATCCATAATATCCTTATGTTTTATACTAATAAGGCTTTAGATTATTAAAACATACCCATTAGAACAAAGAATTCGACCAACCCAAGACTGAAGGTTAATCAGTTGTTTCAGTTTTAAATATATATGTCCTAATAAGCTTTAAGGGAGCAAGTAACAGCACCATTTTATTTCTCTTAATTCTGTTGCTAATTCAAGCTAATGATTGTAGTAAAAGCAAAGCACAGTGTGCCATGGAATAAAAGCTACTTTTGTATTAAATTATATTTAATAAAACATGAAGATCTATGCAACCCCTGCAAATGAATGTGTGAGCTCCTGCATGAATTCTTGGAACTTTTTTTTTTCTTATCTCCTTTTCTTGGAATGGTGAAATTGGTGATACAAATCACTACAGTGGGGGAGGGGATTTAAAGTCCATATGCTAAAGCAGCGGTAGTAGCCATGTTCTGATCCCCCTGCTTCAAGTTAGCTATTAGGAACGCTTTCTTTCTTTCTTCTCTGTGATTTACCAGCCTTTGTACGTGTTTACCTTGGCATTATAATTTGCTCCTCTGCAGTGCTGGAGATGCTCCCTATATAGTGGATGTTTTTAAAAAGCACCCCTTTTCCACGTAGCCTTCTGTGTCTCCTACAGCGCAGACTGAAGGTAAGAGACACATTGGTACTGTACGTTTCACGTATATCCAGACTCTTGCTCGCACGCTTTGTTCTCCAGCTCTCATGCTGGACCTGGCACGTCTGACTGAGGCACTAGATCAGCTGCAGGAGGGAAGGCTGCTGCCGAGCCCTTCCCTTCTCCTCTGGGGATCTGGCTTCTGAGGGGGATTTTGACAGGGAGGAGAGAAGGGTGAGTCCGCCTGCTGCTGGGACCCGGCTAGGACATTCCTGAGCTGCTGGCGCTGTAACACGGGAATGTCCCTCCCGGGCTGCCAGCATCGCGGCTAACTGCACACTCAGCTAACTCCAACCAGCTTTCCGTGGCTCTGGCTCTCGTCCCTCGAGCCACCCTTTCCTAGACACCCATCCTAGTGACCATCCACCCCTCTGGCATTCTCTCCCGGCCGGGATCCCTCCCTCCTTAGCTGCACCCTCCTCTCCCTTCACCTCAGGATCACTCCTCTAGCCACCCACCCCTCGCCCTCCAGCCAGCCGTCCGCAGAGAGCCCCGCTGAGCCGCAGCCCAGCCAGGATCTCCTCCTACCGCCGGCGCTTCCAGGATAGCGGCCGCCGCAGCTCGGCGGCGGTGTAGCGGCTGGGAGCAGGCCCCCACGCCAGCGCTGCTCGACCAGCCGCAGCCGCCGCTAGCAAATCCGGAGCCTCTCCGCTACCTGGGCGAGCAGAAGGACCAGCTCGGCCACCCGCGGGCCGCGCCTGGCCAGGTAAAGGGGAAGGCGGAGGGGTGGGGCGAGGCGTGGCCGCAGCTGGCCTGACAGCTGCTGCGAACGGCCGCCGAGCTCTCCCGCAGCAGCGGGCACCAGCTGCCGCTGACAAAGGGGCTTGCGCTCCACTTCAGGGGAGGCTAGGGCGGGCTTCCGCTCAAAGGGGACTTCGCCGCGCTCAGCCTCGGGCCCCAGTGAATATTAGGAAGGTCTCCCGCGCATTAGAGCGGATTGCTGGGGGCGGGAATCAGGACTGTCCCTTTAAACTGAGAAACAGTTCTCCTGAAGCATAGTTGTCGACAGAGACTGAGCTATAGATCCGGGTGCTGCGCCTCAGGTATTAAAGGGTGCAAACGATCGGAGTCGTTACCTGTAGAAAATTAAAGGTTAGAAAAAGATTTGTCGGCACCCGCGGCGCGCCCGGAGAGACACCCCGGGGCCGATGCGCTTTTTACAGCGCGGTTTGCCTCGCAAGTTGTGTGCTTCGAACTTAAAAATCTCTTGCGTCTTCCCTCCTCTCCCGATCAAAGATCTGTAGACAATATGAAAAGCGTTTTAGCAAAATCGAAGTGCGTTGTTCCCCGGACTAAGTGCCATGAGTGAACATTAAAGGGCGAAAAGGACAATGATTTAATTAGAAAGATTATTTCTAATTCGTTTGTTGGCGAATTAAGTGTCTTTAGGGGGAGGTGAAACAAAACCAGCAGCTTGGGCTATTCCCGATCAACTCCTTGGGATTTCTTCAATTCCCTGAGGGCCGAAATAGATGTATCAATATTTACCCTGCCCTTTTTATTTTAAATATTTTAAATCCACATTGGAAAGACCTAAACCGAACTATTTCACATAACGGTGACTTAGCTTAAGATAAAGAAAGGGTTTAAAGGAGCTATTGCGACAATCTTTGGGTCGCATACACACGGACATCAATATAAGTACACAAATAAAACAAAAAGAAAAGGAGGACTTGTGGCACCTTAGAGACTAACCAATTTATTTGAGCATAAGCTTTCCTGAGCTACAGCTCACTTCATCGGATGCATTCAGTGGAAAATACAGTGGGGAGATTTATATACATAGAGAACATGAAACAGTGGGTGTTACCATACACACTGTAACCAGAGTGATCAGGTAAGGTGAGCTGTTCCTACTCTGGTTACAGTGTGTATGACCTCTATAGTAGTTTCCCAACCTACTCCCTACCTAGAGCCTTTAAAAAGAAATACAATACAATGGGTTATCGTGGTGGCACTCATTTCTGATTTACAATTAGCAAGCTTTTGTTATTTACTATTATATATTAACATTCTATACACGTGTTGGTTCAGTATGTATTAAGACATTAATCCAATCGATTTTCTTTGAGCGCAATGAGCTCGTTTCAATGCATTTTCTGTTCCTTTTTTTTAAAGCGTTGTGGGTGCGCACGTGTTTGATATGGAGGAGTAATTAAAAATACATGACTTCGCTCCGACAGGCGCTCGCGATACCCCATCTTGCTGACGCTATGGGCCCAATCTTGAAGTAATTGGACCCGATCCTGCACTCATGGAAGTCAATGGCAAAACTTCCATTGTCTTTAATGGGAACAGAGTTATGCAAGGGGAGGGGTTAAATGCTGGTTAGCAACATCTAAGCCAACTCCACATCCTGCATCCCAAAAAGGTCACACACAAACCTGGTCTGAAAGGGCTGTGCAACAGGGGCATTCCGTCACCAGCCCTAGCTGTGAGGATGGGGGTAAGGTGCCCATAGATGTTTGAGGAAAAAAATACGCGTGGAAAGGCGTGGTGAGGTTTAGCTGGTAAGGGAGGCTTCCTTTTCAGTATCTAGTAAAAAAGGAATGTTCCCAGATACTAATGTACCTGGCAGACCCCAAGATCTTTCCTTTCCTTTTCCAGTTACCAAATCTACTGCTTCAGGAACTCTTGGAGTTTGGGGGGACTGGTTCCTTCCCACGCGCTGTTAATAAAGTTAATGAGGGCCACCAGAGTCAGTAACCGCAGTTTAATGGCCCCCTACTAAGACACAAGATTGATAGATTAAATAGCAATTCAATCACCTTCCATATCCAAGACCCCCTTCTGGGAACTTGACAGCTAGGTTCGATTGGCGCTGAAAGTGGCGGTGGAGCTGGAGACTCTGGGTTTTGGAGCTCGGTGTGACCGGGGCGGGTGGGAAGCTGGTTCTCGCAGCTCCATTGGGTGTATTGTGGCGGGTGTCTGAGGGTCTAGACCAGAATCCCCAACGTGTGTGGGGAGCCAGTCAGGGGTTGATTGATTCGTCTTTTGCTTCTAGGTAAGAGCCTTAGAGCAAGGAAGCTAACCGCTGGAGACCCAGCTCGAAGCCCTGCGGTGGCCTGGGAGATCTGTATCGAGAGCGGCTGCTGAAGCTGTGCAGAGCCAGGGACCTTAGGAAAGCGCGCAAAGGGTAATAGCCCTGCGCCACAGCCCAGCCTGCTGTATCACAACACACGAGTCTCCCACAGCCACTGGGGAGCACCACAGCAAGCCACGCTGTCCTTCCCCCATCTGTCTGTTTCCACCTGTTGTCCTTCTTATACATAGATTGTGAGCCATTTGGAACAGGGCGTGTCTTTTTGTTCTGTGTTTGTACAGAACCTAGAGAGTTACCCACACACCTCCTGGGTGTGGTGTTCTGTCCCTTCTAATGGCACCCAGACCACCTACAGAGACAGAGATTAAGGAGTCTGCTCTATAGCCTTAGCTAACAGGCAGTTGGCTTTTAGCTCATGCAGTGGAGGCTCCTGCACTCAGCTCCAGAGACCCCCTAGGTTCCATCCCGCCCCTGGTCGACTGGGGTGTGTTGGTGTTACACTAGCACCCTGGGGTCAGCGGTCTTGGTCCATGACTCTGGCTCCTATGCACTACAGTAATAGGTACAAGGGTGCACCACACCCAGGCAGGACAGCACCAAAGTGCTCCACACAGGACCATACTATAGCATGCCTGTGTGTCCCACCCACACAAGAACACGTCACAATGGTGCCACACCCACAGCAATGCACCACAGAATGCCACCCTGTAAAATGCCCAGGAAAATATACCCTGTCACCACACAACAGTGCTTCTTCCCACAGTACTGTAGGTGCAACACCACACTAGACCATGCCACAGGACAGTTGATACACCACAGCTACAACACACACAGAACCACACAGAAAGCCACCCCTCCCACATACAAAGGACACTACAGTGCTTTGCACCATCCTGACTGCACCATCACCACTGGAGAGAAAGTGGGGCCCACCCATCCCTCAGTATGTCACAGGCCACATACTGCACCACTGCTTTCCCCGCGGCTTGGGTATCAAAGGATTCATCAGTCCTTGAAAAGCCTATTAGCAGTGGCTGCCAAGGAAGCTGTGGCCGACCAGCTGCAGTCCATAAAGAAACTCTATGATGATGTGCCTTTGAAGGGAGGAAGAAAGCGGAGAAGAGAATTGAAGCTTTTAGCCCTGTAGGACTGAGTTTATAATTAAGCAAAGCAGATGCAGTTTCATGGAATGCAAGCTATACTCTGCATTGATCCTATCGTGCACTGAAACAATACACCGATTTGGGATCATTCTCATCCTGATATTAGTGCGACCCGAAGCCAGCCGTCCTGGCGACACAAAATGGCAAAGGAGGGAAAGGGGGTGGAGGGAGAGAGAGAAATTTTTTTATGAAGATTATTTCATCTGTTCAGCCATTCTGTCACATACGTTTTATTTCAGAGTGTGCTGTGAAATCAGAGGAAACCATTCTGTACCTACAGAGTGGAGTTCGAAAAGCTAGCGTTGGTGTTAAATGTGAAATCCTTTGCTAGATCTTTATTTTATCTATTTATGTATTTATTTAATTGAAGGATGTGGAGGCTGCCACTTCAGCTCCCGTCTCCCTGGAGAAACAGCTGGGTAATCTGGAGGCTGAAATTGCATTCCTGCAGAGAGTACACAGTGAGGTTAGATTTAGAGGTTTGTACGTCTACTTGTCTTAAACATCACTTTCCAATCCTTCTGTTCTGGAAGCTCAGCAGAAGTATCGTATTATTTACCATGTACTGTGTGTGTTTCTGTCAGAACAGGCAATCGAAGATTTGATGAAACAGAGCTACAGTGCTTCAGCGTGTGTTGATGTCTCCTGCTCAGTCCCAGACCTGGCTCCTGCTCTGAGGGACATTCAGATAGAGTCTGAAGGAATTGCAGCCAAGAACCTGCAGGTAAAATTATACTTCATCGGATCTGCAAAATGAAATTATCTGTCAGCCTTTGCTGATAAAAAAATCCTTGTTCGTGACAAACATGTTTAATATATTTACTATGCCATCTCTAGAAACAAACATCCACAATATAGACAGATATCTTCATAAGAGAAATATTTCTCCTACTACACATGCCACAAAAGGCATAGAAAGGCATGGAGGGAGAGCCTACGTTCAATGGCTGTACACTGCAAGATTAATTTTAAAATTACAAGTACATTTTACTTATTTACTTACAGTTATCTATAGCCCTCCATACAATAGCTGGCAATATTCCCATTACTTTAACTATATTTATGAATTAATGAAATCACTGAAACACATATTTTCTTTCATATTTGACTATAAATATTCATGTTTGCCATATTCCGTTTAATTTCCCCTCAGGAAATAGACGAATGGTACAAAACCAGATTTCTTGACTTTAATCAACCTTCCACAAAACACGCCGAGAATTTGAGACGTTTCAGGGAAGAAGTAGGGAACTGCAAAAGAAGTGTAAGTGGATTTGAAAACCCCTTCCAGCTTATGTTATGTCACTTCTAATGCAACCCTTTGTTCTGATTTCACTAAGTTAGGTAATGTGACAGTCGTCTGATATATTTTCCAGTAATGGTGGTCTTTTAGGCTATATTTGCAGGGAGGGAGGTGGACTGGAGGAGTGGTGACTCTATGTATGACCCCGTGTCAAACCGGTAGAAAGCATACGCGAATAATATTTTATATAACTTCGGCTACTTATTAATTCCCACATCTGAAATCAACGTGTAGATCGGTTCAGATCATCTGAAAAAATGACTGACAGGGTTAGAAGACAATTAGTTTGCAATAGAACATGGCTTGTTTGGAAGAAAGTGACACTTCTAAAGACAGACAGCTCCTTGGTGTGGAGTCTAGGTGCCATTCGGGGTAGATTTATTAAGCTGTGAAAAACCCAGTGAAATAGCAGTTGCTAGTGAAGTCCACACTTTAATTTCCAGCATAAGGACAAATACTAAGGTAAGTGTCAGAGACTGAGGTGTTATTAAAAGTTACTATCTTACAGATAGCTAGATCCCTTTGACAGGTTAGGTTAGGGTACAAAGTCCAAACCTCCTTCCTAACCCACATTTAAAATCAACCAAGCTGCAAACCTCCAACACAATAATTTATTATTTCAAAGGATTTTCATTTCTGGGCCCTAGAGACTCCTACACTTTATTTACCACACCTCCTCCCAGTAAAACCTTTACAACAGACAGAAATGCAATATCGAATTTCAAGTCAATGCATTTTCTTCTGATTTCCACATATTTTGGCCAGATAGGAACATATTCAATTTTCCCGTGGCTTAGGTACACTTATATTAAGTGTATGTTTGATACAAAGTGGGTGTGCCCAGTTCTAGCATAGAATATGGGGGATGCAGACATGCAGGATTCAGTGCAGCACAAACTATTCATATTGAGCAGGTGTTTAAATTGGCCTCAACCTCTTCCTTGCAGGCGAGGTTCGTTTTGAAGAGGATTTTTTATTACGGTATGGTGCAGCTTTATTAAAATCGAAATCTGTTGTGGCACTGGAAACTTTTCTCATTTCTGTCCAAAACCATTTCATTTCTTGGGATACTTGTGGAGATAAAAGACAAGATTTCAAGGCTCAGAGCCTGGTCCCATTAAGTCCATGGGAATTTTGCCTGTGACTTCAATGAGGCCAGGATTTCATGGCAGGAGTGAACAGATCGGTGGTTTCGCATTGCACTCTTCTGGTGCTACAGATTAAGGTCCTTAAAACAGAAATGCAGCATTAGCGATTCAGATCAAGCAAATCCAAGAGGAATACACCGAAGTGACTGAAGAATTACAGGCAAGCTACATCTCGTAGGTTTTAATTTAATTTAATTTTTTCCTCTTTGCAAATATTGAATTAAGCCAATAGGTAAACTAGGCCAATATAAAACTATCCTGAATTTTAATTATTAGGAGCCATCTTTCGGAGTAGGCAGTCACTAGACTTAAATACACGTCTTTCGACTGCCTTGTAGATCTTTGAAAAGCAGGAAACCTGGCACACCTTTCTCTGTCCTGATTTATTTTTGCTAGTCCTTTCTGCAGTTAACAAGAATTCTTCACACAGTACCCTTTGCACAGCTCACTCCGGCATATTAACATCCTAGACCGGCTTTTGATTAATTGCTCTCTTTGGATGCGATCAGACGAAAGATGTGTGTTGATCTTTTCAGGAGAAAACACAAACACTGCAAGAGGAACTGAAAGCAATGAAGGAGAAAATTGCCCTCCATCTGTGTGACTAGCAAAATCTCCTGCACGTGAAAAAATGGCTTTGGACGTTGAGATCGCCACATATAAGTAATGATGCTGATGAAGAAGCAGATTTATGCCAGATTCACACGCGATCCTCGTTCGCTTGTTTGTGCTTTCTTTAGCTTTCGGGGTCTCCTTCATTCCACAGTCACGCTCAATGCTACGGTGCTTTTTGTTTTTTTTAAGGAAGCTGACTGAAAGTGAGGATAGAAGAACTGGTGACCTCTCTGAGTGGGCTCCATCTCATAGGCAGGATGACAGGCCATGGGCAGGGCAGTACCATTGAAAACATTGCCGAAGGTCAGGCTGAGCCTGTAGATATCACCCCCAGCAAACCTGTGCTTATCAGGTAAAGGAGTCATTTCCACCTGGATAGGGACCGATAGGAAAAACATATGACGAAAATGCAAGGGAATAACAGAAACCTTGAGATTCACAGGGATGGGGGAAATCGTATGTAATTATTGGGAATCACACTACTTCAGTATACTATTTTCTCTCACAAGCCGAAGTAATGACTGATCGAGGTTCTGATGTAACCATGCCCCTAGAATAATCCACTCAGGCTTGCACTGTATGTATTTAAAAGTATTTCTGACCCTGTATCTTCAGCTGACTTTGCACCATTCCTAATGCGTTGGCACAGTCTAGGAGGTCGTGTCTGTGATTTGCACAGGGGTTATTACTGCTTCATTAGTACCTTTGAATGTTCATTATTTTTGCCCCACCGGTTTTCATTCATTACCAGTATCTTCCCCTTAAAACAGTTGAGACAGACAAAGCCTACATCCAGGAAGACACCCGAAAGAGGATGCTAAGGATTACTGGTGCTACTGCGGCTGAGAGCTAAGAAGAATACATCACGATGATAATTTGCTTGGGATCAAAGAAAAGAGAGTCAAATGCCACACGCTTCAATCTTTCTAACTTTAGCGCCTTTAGTCAAACCGCATTTCCAAACTATGCATGGTTTTTAAACCTGGTTTGTCGCTTTTATTAAATTAAATAAAATTATGAGCATGCATTTTTTGCCTGAGTTGGTCCCTTTTTCTTCTGCTCTGTTTAATGATTACCCAAAGCAAGGCATTGTGCATTATTTCGCAAAGGTATTTGTTAGCCTTTAAAGGACCTGACAGTTGTTATAACATTTTGCATCTCTGAAACATTTACTAGTAACCTATTTTCCAAGTTTCAGAGTAGCAGCCGTGTTAGTCTGTATTCGCAAAAAAGAAAAGGAGGACTTGTGGCACCTGAGAGACTAACCAATTTATTTGAGGATAAGCTTTCGTGAGCGACAGTCAGTCATCCGATGAAGTGAGCTGTAGCTCAGGAAAGCTTACGCTCAGATAAATTTGTTAGTCTCTAAGGTGCCACAAGTCCTCCTTTTCTTTTTTCCAAGAAGTGTCATGTGGTAAAGTCTAACCTTATGAGAAGTTTCCATCCCGAAAAATCGCCAACCTTGGTGAAGATAAATGAATAGAAAACAGAGGAACATGTTAATTAATTAGATCTTACATAGATCACGCTTGAAGAAATTTTTTTTACAAAAGAAGACCTGACTTTGCCGGAATAATTTTCATTCCCATCTATTAAAAATGATTCGGCTCTAAACTAGAAGCTCGCTTTATGTTTTTGAGCAGGGCCCTATTATTTTTGTATTTTATGTTTTCTAATCTATATCGCTCCACAGACACACTCGCACGTGTTACTTAAGAGAGAGAAAAAGATTTTGACTCAGCTGTTGGCGATTTCATGGAAAGGATTGTTAAGAAACTCTCCTCCTAACATCACACCAAACTTGAAACATGTCTCTCAAACACAAAGCAGCGCCTAAATCAAAAGCTTCTTTTCAGCTCCATTTCTGAAAGGTTCACTCAGGGTGAATTACAATTTATTCCAGAGAAAATAAACTGCTCTGGTTAAAAGAAAATGCCTCCACACTCGCAGAAAGCCAGGGAGAATTATAAGGGGTCACCCCATCACCCGAACTGTCGGTCCGGTATAATTATAATAATACACTTTCCACACAGACATGCTTATTTGCGCCAAATCCAGGCTATTTGACAACAATTCCGAAGTTACATCGCAAGACTAATCAGAGTATTGTATCCCTTTCTTACAAAGGTGACGTGATATGTTCCGAGCAACACAAACATGGCAGGAAAGCCTATTTCCGTTTTGGCAGGCTATTGTTTAGTGCTAACAGAGCCCAGTATGAAAATGTACCTTTATTTCTTTACTGAACATTGGACCTACCTATGTATGTTCCCTTCGAATGATGGAAATAACTGCTGCCGTTCCCCGTCATCAGAACTAGCAACCTGTTATTGAATGACTGGGTGATTTTTCTAATTCAGCACCGTCACAGGTAGTTATCATCAGAAGCTTTACAATGGCCTGATTCTGGTTTCCTCAACTGCCCAGACAACTTCCCTCCTCTTCCGCCTTTTAGATATTGAGCTCCTGGGGGAGCTCAAAGATGTATCGTTTTGTCTTAACTCAGAAGTTGTGTGTACTGACGTTCAAGGGAAGCACGTGGGATAAAGAGGGACACTGTGTTGGTCCATTGTAGTGAACTCTTGGTTTGAAGAGCGTACGGACTTACCCAGAAATCCCACAGGTCCACTGAAGGTTAGCTCCATCCACGGCTATTCGTCAACAAGGTCCGGAGGCAACCCCACGCTCCAGGTGTCCCTAAACCAGCAACTGCCAGAAGCTGGGCCTGGAAGACAGGGGATGGATCACTCAGACTGTTCGGTTCAATCCCCCAAGCATCTGGCACTGGCCATTGCCAGAGACAGGATGTGGGCTAGATGGGCCGCTGGTCTGACGCAGAGTGGGGGGTTCTTATTCACAGTAGCAACACAGCCGCTTACAGTGCTTATGTGGTAAACCCTCATAAGTTGCCAAGGCAGCCTGGACAGTCGGAATCAAAGCAAATCGGAATAGTTTGCGTTAAGAGCAGCATGCCACAAAGGGGTTTTGCTTGCTTCAGTTGTGTGTTGGGGCTATTCATGAGTGAGTGTCTGTAATTTTGATACTTATGCGAAATGAGGGCCACGTAGACCAAAACTTGATATGACCACTGGCACAATAGTCCATAATGACAGCTTCAGGTGTTTTGTGATGAAAATGCAGATACTCTTCTGCCGGGAAGTCATCTCATGAGACAGATTTTTGTTATAATTTCCAGAACATAATAAATGTTTGGCCTTCTATACAAGGCCAAAACAAACAAACAAACAAAATCCCCACCAGTGGAAAATCCAGACACAAGGTATAGCTCCACCCAAGGTGCAAAGTTAAGACCCTGATTATCCTTTTAGAATAAGGGCATTAAAGATCTATTTGGCGTCATATGTACATGTTTTTATGAACCGGGAGCATCAATGCGAGCAACACGACATGGTCCGCAAACGGCAGCTCGATTCTGGATATTTGTTCAAGCTTTCTGAAGATGTGTGTGTGTGTGTTGAATATGTGTCACATTTATTTTGAAAGCGCGGTCTGAGCATTCAGTAATACTGTATAAAGTCCATACCTGCGGACTTTTTTTTTTTCATTTTGAAGGCAATAATATGGTTTAGTGGACCCAATCCTGCAAATCTGTATTCATGTGAACAGCTTCTACACATACGAGCACTCCACCGAAGCCAAGGGCACTGCTGCAGTGAGTAATGGCTAGGTGCTTTACACATCGACTTGATTTTCCCTTCCATTCTATGGCAAGACTTGGGGGAAACGCAGCTTTTAAATATAGTGCTAGTAATTCTTTATGGGAATAAGCAACAATGGACAGGAAGACAGAAGACAGCCTTGACTCTAAAACTGAGGATTATCAAGCGTCATCTTAACACAAGAGTTGGCTGGCGCCAAGTCGTTTTGAATGCAGGTTATTTCGAGCCTGGCTGGCAAAGATTTTAAGGCGAGAGGTTTGTTTAAAAGATTCCGTGGCAGAAGCATCCAAGTAGCAAAAGGATCTCTCTTTCTAGTTAGGCTATTCCCGGAGAGCGTGAAGGAGATAAAAGGCGTGTGTGTGTGTGTGTGTGTGAGAGAGAGAGAGAGAGAGAGAGAAAGAGAGAGAGAGAGAAAAGAGACAGAGAGACCGAAACTTCTGAGTGAAAGACTCTCCTCTCTTCCATACACATTTTAAAACCACGATTCAGAGATGACATTGAATGGGAAGAGGCAGCGCTTCAGCAGCAATGTTAAACTATTTTTATTTAGGGATTTAAAAACAAAACAAAACAGCACAACAATGAATATGAGGCAACAACATTTGTACTAAAACTACATAAATTACAAGGAAAATGACTTCTTGACAGATGACACCTATGTGCTGCTTTAGCTTCCTTGACCACACAACCGTCATCATCAATAGATTGTTTTCAGTTTGAAAAATATGACAAGGATGAAGGAAAAGGGCATTATACTTCCTCCTGATGTATAAAACGAGATCTGAAAATAGACTTGTGCACAGAGCCTATATACTAGAGGTAACGTGGGTTTAAGCCTTGGCTGTTCTATGTATCCATTTAGTTTCCTGTTTCAGACATTTCTACTTTATTAAAAAGAAGTCAAGTCACTTTAAGCAGGAACCAGAGGAGAAACCTTCAGTTTGTCAGATTCATTAATTAGAGAGCTGCATACACTAGAAAAATACTCTGCTTCTTCCCTGCCTCCCCACTATTTCACCATGAGGAAATGTTTACCAGAGTGTAATGAACAGTTTGTGATAGCTGGGTTTTTGCAAAACTTCCATTTGTCCTTGCTGATAGTCATGTCTTGCAAAGCAGAAAATGATGAAACCCTTTACAGCATTATGGGTTCTCATTAAAAATCCAGCTCTCACAGCCATTTCTTCGTCTTACTGGCAAAACCTATCACTTTCCCCATTTAGGTCATTACCAGCCAGCCAGCCCGCCCTGTCTTGCTCTCTGGTGCCGCTACAGAAAGAAATCTTCCCTTCTAGCAGCTACCATTCTCTCTCTCTCTCTCTCTCCCTCCCCCATACTAGTGGTTTCCCTGGCTCTTCTCAGATCAAGTGCTGAATTCAATAGAAGTCTAGGGGTGAAATCTTACTCAATCTGTCTGTCCCCAGCACAGCATTTAAATGCATATTTATTTATAGTAAGGACATCAATGGAATAGGACCCAGGAAATTTGGGTTACATGCCCCAGGGTCTGCCACTGGCCACTTGGGCAAATCATGGCTCCTCCTCGTGCCTCAGTTTCCCAAATGGGAATTATTCTACTTGCTTCGTAAGGTGCTTTGGCTGAATGAAAGCACTATATAAGAGCTAGGTGGATGATGATTGCTATTAACAGTATTATTGAATATCCAGTAATAATATATTGTATTATGATGCTGTTCAGGACGAAGGTTTATTAGAAAATTGTTTCATATTATAGCTACAATTACTCAGAAAATAGAACATTTATTCTACAAGATATGACAACCCCTGATAACTCTTAAGGAAAAATGTACACTGTGTATAAAGACAGATTTTTGAGTAGCAGCAGTGTTAGTCTGTATTCGCAAAAAGAAAAGGAGTACTTGTGGCACCTTAGAGACTAATAAATTGGTTAGTCTCTGAGGTGCCACAAGTACTCCTTTTCTTACTGTGTATAAAGAATCAAGCGAAACATTGCAGAGGGATTATTTGAGTGGGAAAGTTTGACAGAATGCACTCTCTTTGGTTATATATTTTAGCTGTGTGTGTCTCCCTACAGTTTTATTATCCCTGGATCAGATTCAAAAACAGACTTGAAAATATCTAGCTCTCCACTATTTTCAGAGAAGTAGCCTAAACAGAGAGAATCAGTGAAAATATTCAAATTAGAAGAGTCCCAGCATGCCGTCTTTATGTAGGAAAAATCATATTGATATGAATGATCCTTTTGTCTGCCTCAAAGCTGCAGGAGCAGACCATTTAGGTGATACAACATATTAAAATGCCATAACAATACTCTAAAGGAGTTAAAATAGAGAGTATACCTCTATACAATGTATTTCAAGGGATTAAGAAGACATCATAAAACAAATGTATCAACGTACACAAAAAGGTTCACAAGTATTTCCTGGCACATCTGTGAAACATCGAAGTTAATCTAATCACCAGTTTGCCTTTAAGTTGTGTTTTTGAATAATACTCGTAAAAGCTTCAGTTAAGTGTGCGCTAGCTGTGTCAAAAAGAAGCAGTTCCTTTCACTGCTTTCCACTGGCTTTTATAGAGTTTGGATCAACCCCAGTGTGAACATCTGATTACAAACCTTATTTGTGTCAATCGTTCATGAGTGCATAACATTCTAACAGGACAGTACTAAAGAGATAAAATGAAAATAACCAATCTGCAATACGAGTGCGGATCCTTGGTTAATCCTAAAATGTTGTATCTGCGCTGTTTATTTCTTCTCCCTAGATGCCGGGCTTGACATTTATTAGTACCAAATATCCCCTATTTATCTGCACTTTCCACTGTTCCAACCTCTCCAGGTCACTTTGCGGTTTGGCTCGGTCATTTTGCGTCATTGCTCTCTCTCCTATTGTGGGGTCATTCATAGATTTGATCATAGAGTAATCTAAAGCTCAGGAAAGGATGAGATTGCTTAGGGATAGAGTGTAGAAGAGGAGAGAACAGAGGAGAAATCGCTGGCGGGAGCAATAATATGGTGGTGGGAGGTGCAGTCAGAGAGGTTAGAGGAGAACCATGAAAGGTAGGGAGCAGCTTCCGGGACAGGGTAATACTAAAGGTAGTGGATAAATGAAGGATAAGGGTGGAGAAGAAGCCTTGAGGTATGGTCTAGAAAAGGTCACTGGTAACTGATGAGGAAAATGTTAAGGGCGTGGAAGGAGCAAAAACCAGATGTTAGGGAGCAAAGCAAGAGCTTGGGGAGAGGTATTCAAGGCAGTGTGAGTAGCAAGTATATTCCAAATTAGAGGCACAGGAGAGGAATGGGTGTTAGAAAGAAGGATGGGGGCTGATGGGTCCGAGAGAGGGCCTTTTGAGGACAGAGGAGAGGGCATGCAGAGAAGATACCAGATTGAGAGGAATGAGGTACGGTGGGGCAAAGAAGGTCAGGAATCAGGAGGGCGAAGGACTAGTAAAAGATACGTCCAGCAAATAGCACCAATCTTCTCTTTAAAAGCCTCAGCAAGAAGCTGGGCAGAGAGGAAGGATTATAAAATGGAAGGCCGCTGGAGGGAAGAGGGAGAAGAGGACACGAGAGAATTAAGGAAGGGAGGAGAAGTACAGTAATTTGGCAAGGGAGTAACCCTGCTGAATGGAGAACACACAGGTTCTAGGCCTGGCAGTTTATGAGACATCTTGACAACAGACATGCTGGCTGAGAGAAAATGTAAGCAGTTTAGAAAATGTAAACAGTTTAAAAAAGCCCCAGTACCAATTTCTCTCTCATCCATGAAGACCAAAAAACAAATCCAAAAGAATAAACCAAATAATCCAATCAGATAAATACAGTCCTTGCTATTAGCCACAATCAATGTTAGTCCCAAGATATTAAAAGTTGCGTATACAACAGCAAGGATCCTGTTTGTTTGATTGACTGGAAGACTGCCAGGTATCTGTATATTGCTACACTCCGCTGCTGAAAATTACTCAGCTGTGTGTAGAAGTGTCATTTGTTTTAAATAAGGCAACTCTAACGATAGTTTTCACCAGGACTCTCAGGTGAGAACGTGTTCTTTGCTAACTAGTGGGGTCCTGGGATTTCAGCAGGATGTCGAATAGTCTTCTCAGGGGGCTATGCAGAGATAATGGCTGCGCACAGAGTTTGAGCTAAAGCTTATTGTAATCAATTGAAGGATTACCATTAACTCCAATAGGCTCGACCTAATTGATAGGGTATTGTAGAGAAATATTTGCCTTGTTCTGTATCCTTCATTCAATGACCAAAGCATTTTTGACGTAATTATGTCATAGACTTCTTTTTGGTTGAATTACAAAGAACCATGTGTCTGAGCATGATCATCTATAATATTACACCTGAAGAAATGCAAGGTCTAGGGTTCTGACATTGCAGGCATTCAAAGGCGGGAATCGGTCATTTATTGCCACATTTCAGCTAAACCCTTTCCATCCTGCTCTGTCTGGTCACACTTTGTACTACAGACAAGTCAATTAAAACAAATAATATAGGATCAACACCGCATATTTTGAAGCAGAAAATACATTGGGCGCATTCTTTGCCCTTGATTTACTTGCTTAACCCCAATGATGTGCACAGGAGCCGTGCACAATATGGCCCATGTTTGCCTGGAACAATGTTAGCCATTCCTGAGTTCGAGGCCCAAATTTTCCAGGGAATGTTGTAATTACATCTCAAGGGACAAATTCATCCTATGGTGTTGCACTAGGTATGAATTTGGCTCGTTAGATCCTGAATTTTGCATTTTAATCTAATTTACCGTGACAATACCAAAATATGTGAGTGGCTAGACCGCTTTCTATCGCTCATATGTCAGAGGAGACTCGAGCTCACATACTGTGTAATTTAAGTTCAACTGTAATTTACATTACCCAAATTTGAGTCTGCCCGAGAAAGAGAGCCGGATACAAAGGAAACCGTGTGGGGTATGGTAATTCTGTCAATTTTTATTCCAAAACGGCCCTTCCCCACAAACTCGGTTGTATCCGATCTGGTGGAAGACCTCAGAATATTATTTATTATTTATAGTGTGCATTTGTGTCCGGTTGGTTTCAGGTTTTCAGACAGGTCCCAGAAATGTTGGCCAATAACGCTGAGACAAACCCTACATTATGTAAACAGTGTCATGGAACCTTTAATGTCCACCACACAGAAAAGCCAGGGTCTGCGTTTTAAGGTGTCATCTCAAACATTAAACTTCATGGTAGTTAGTCCATTCTCCCCTGAAAGGAAGGGCAGAGGACTTTGTCTAAATTTGACCTTGTGGTTCCAGGACTCCGGATGTTTCCCAACATTAGGCTGCATGGATAGCTAGGTATGATCCTTGGGGCAGTACATGGTCCTTAACCAAATGACAAAAAGTGATCTGGTGTAGATCTGGACGTTGTCTTCTGCATAAGTGAACACAAGTATCAACTGATGTCTGAAAATACAGGGGGTATTGGAAAGCATGACTGGACATTCTGTCTTTCAGACTATTAACTAGTTTCAGCTGTTTAGACGCTATTTCCCAGTAACGTTCTCTAGGGATAGAAAACTGAGCCATGTATTGGGTGTGGACAAAAGCAACCCGGATACATTGTCAGAAGAGTGCATGTCGTATGGTTCATTTAGAAACAGGTCATTGTTAGGTTTACAATGCTCTTCAAGATGCCCATTCAACAAGTGCGAACCATCATCGCACAAAGGATCATACTAATGAGTCGTGGCATAAATATATGCATATCTGTCATGCTCAATATATATGCTTTTGGATCAATAAATGTTCAATATAACTTATAGCTGAGCTGTCAGGAAAATTAAAAGGAAATCACTCCGAAGAGAGATTATTACAATTATAGACAAACGTCGAGCTGTCAAAAGATTCCAAAAATCACCAAATCCCAGTTAGATCACTGGGTAAAAAAGGGGGGGAAAACACTTTCCCGTTTTGGGATGACTGGCTGTGGTGTTTTAAATGAATGCGCCTTCACGATAGTTCCTCAGCATGAGAACGCTTCTTCGGCCTAACGATGCAGCCTCAGGAACTCCTGTAAAACTCACACTCAAGTCAATGAGAGTTCTGTCTAGTGAAGATTGAAGAAAGGACTGTAGGGATTGGCCGTTGACATAGCTAGCTAGCTAGATGCCATGTGATTTTTATTTGTAATATTTGTCTATGATAGTTAGCATATGGTTTGGATGCTGTGGGATTTCGAGAACCTAACTACTGATATCTGGGTGTGATTGATTTGACTGAACAATTATTAAGTACTATTAGTAAATGACCGTAAATCGACGTATAAATTACTCTTCTACACAATCTAGTTTTGGTAAGGTACAAAAAAACAAAAACAAAAAACAATAAGAGGCCTGATGGCTACTCCTTCACCTCACTGCTTTGTCTTTTCCTTAAGCCATGTGATCCGCCTGTGTGTATATTTTCCTCTGTAGCAGACCCATCTCTGTCAGTTACTCCGGAGTGGGAGAGAATGATGCAGAGATTTAGGAATAAGGGACAGGTCTGGATTTTTAGGGCTAAACTCTAGGGCTCCGCTCCCCTCACTCCCATGGAGTTTGGCAGAGAACTTGGCCCTTTTTGTTTGCAGCATTCAGAAAACGTATTTCTTTCTTGGTCTGTTTTTTTCTATATTCGAACCATACACACCTTACAAAAGAATCTGTGTATTGGTTTTCAAGGGCTTCATACTATTCTGGCACAAACGGCACAACACACACTTTTCACGTTTCTCCTAAGGCCGAGAACTGCTGATGCACCAAGATCGAGCAAATAAATGATCGTGAACTAACACTACCTAGGATCCGAGCCCTCGCCCACCGAATAGCAAATTTCCCAGTTATTTCAGTGAGTGCAGAACCGGGTCCAACAAGAACATAACATAAGAAAGGCCCTACTGGGTCAAACCAAAGGTCCATCTAGCTCAGTATCCTATTTTCCAGCAGTGGCCAGTGCCAGGTGCCCCAGAGGCAATGAACAGAACTGGTAATCATCAAGTGATTCATCCCCTGTCAGCCATTCCCAGCTTCCGGCAAACAGAGGCTAGGAACACCATCCCTGTCCATCCTGGCTATTAGCCATTGATGGACATATCCTCCATGAATGTATCTAATTCTTTTTTTAACCCTGTTATAGTCTTGGCCTTCACAACATCCTCTGGCAAAGAGTTCCACAGGTTGACTGTGTGAAGAAATACTTCCCTTTGTTTGTTTTAAACCTGCTGGCTATTAATTTCATTTGGTGACCCCTAGTTCTCCCCCCCCACACACACGTGAAGTGAAGTTAAAGGTGTGGTGGGGTTGGGAACCCACAAGGGAGAAAATTAGACCATTCACGATCACTTGTGCATACGTTGCCTCTGCCGCTGGAATGAGATATACAGTATCCTTTCCGAGCTTCTGAAATAACAAGATTCCATTTTCCATACATTCTGTTCGGAATCCCTCCCTTGAGTCAGCCTGTAACCACCGCATCACGGTTTGTGGCAGCCCCTGAACTGCAAGACGTGAAATGATTCCGCTCTCTCAAACTCATTACCCTCGTTTTGTGAGTCAATAAAAGCCATCTAAAATATTTGTCTCTTTTTCTGTTCCGGCACGGGGTAGGCAGAGAGCTATTTCTGTGCTGTGAATCAACTCGCAGTTATACATTGTACATTGCATATATGCCACATACAAAACATACATCTTAGATCGATTCAAAATAAGGGTAACATATGGGCAACGGGTGGTTGAAAAAAATCCTCTGTTGACTATGACCTATAGAGTTTGCTGGTCTGAAACGTAGGAATCCTATGGAATATATATATAAAAAAGAGAATCTTCTATTTTTTTCTACGGTAATCTTTTCCTCTAGTGGATGCGAAACTCACAGATAAATCGTCTGAGCCCTCAATGAAGCTACACTCGTTTACATCAGCGGTAGAATGTCTGATCCTGCTCATCCTCAGGTCAAAGGCATAACTCCTCTTGATTTCAATGGAAGCAAATGGGAACCATCACGACTGACCAGCGGGTTCATTTAGTTTTAGAACTTTAAATCAGCAATAAAATGTGTACTGCAAGTATATTCCCTGATTTGAAGACGATCAGGATCGAGAAAGACCCCTGTCCGTCCAGAACTGATCCCCTTCACGCAGCCCCTATGCGGGCAAAACTTCTATTTACTTAAATGGGAATCTTGATTGATGAAGGAATTCAGGATCGGGCCTATTGTGTCCCAGGTTCTTGCTGCCCGAGTATATTGATCAGGATTTAGCATACAAAGGGTGAATCAGAGCTGTGGGGATGTCTTTTTCGAGGTAAACCACCGGTCGACCGTGGGATTCAAGTCGATTGATAACCGAAAGTTTTCCAGTCTGAAACAGAGGGATTGTGTCACTGAAGAATCTGTCCTGCGGTTTGGTATTTTTCACCCTATTGATTTTAAACCTTATTCACCCTGTAAGTCTCAGATGCCCTTTTTCTTAAAAGTTATGGGCTCTTCAGTTGTGGAAAGAGTTTAAGTAATCGGAAAATCAATAGCTGCATCCCCTAGTCTCTCTCTCTCTCGATAACAATCAGATCTCAGAATAGGGCGGGAAAAGAGAGGCGGGGCAATGAGGGGTGGGGTAAGAAAAGGGGGTACTAAGAGCATCTTCCCTTCTCAGCATGAATTAGCCATCCAATAGAAGAGCTGGACGGCGTTTCATTATAAAATGTAGGGAAAATACGTACACAAATATAACACGGCCGTTCTCATTTCTTCCTCTCTTTGATCAACATGGGCAATCCCCTTTGGTCGGTACTGGGGTGTGTTGACACGAGAAAGCTTGAGTGTTGCTGCGAGTGCGTGGCGGAAGGTCACCGTCAGGGAAGGAAGAAGTGAATAGTCCGACATCTGTGTTTATGGGCGAAAGTAACGAGCCGACAGCATCTCGTAGCAGGAGAGCTCGCTCTCTGGTCTGCTCTCCCTTTTCAATTGTCAGGCCAACGGGAGAGTAACTTATACCACCTCCAGGAGGCCGAGAGTCGGAGCTCAAAACCCGCTTGTCAATCTTTCACATGGCTTTATCAGCCAATATGAGCTTTATGTCTCCCGGGGCCGGATCCAAAGCCCACTGAAATCAATGGAAGTCTCCGATCCCATTGACTTTTATAGGCATGGAATCAGGCCCGTAATGCTCGCTGTATATATTTCTAAGGCATGTCTAATTATACTTGTAAAATAACTCCGCTTTGTAGTTCTTTCTGTGTTAATTTTAACCCTTTTCTGTATAATTGGATCGCATCCCCCTCAGTGTATTTTTCTCGTTGATTTCCTGCTGCTTTAAAAAGCATTAGCTACGCGGGTTTTTTTCTGGAGGATGTTTATATTAGTGGTAGGGTTGAACAAACGAGCGTCATTGGACGTTGGGGGAGAGAGATCCGTGTTTCGTTTTTGTTTTTGTTTTCCCTGAACACGAAATAATCCTTGCGTCCCCCCGAGCAGGATTCCCCTTAAACTGCTCCGCTCGCCACCCCGTCAGAGTCCAATTATGTCATTGCAGCTTTCTTTCTAATCATCTTTTCTCAGGAGCTGTCATGAACATTTGCTGGGCTGGCAGTCCCACCGAGAGACATTAGCCCGGTCATTTTCTGTCTCTCTTTTATTTCCTTAGTTTCTCTCCGAAATCTTTATAAATCTCCTTTCGAGGAGGAGTGTCCAAGCGGGTGGAAGTCTGCATACAATGAAACCTGAGAATTTCTGTCACTCTCTGCATATGGTCCTAAGTGCTTTAATCCCAATTAGGGGCGGCTGACACACGGTCCTATTCATCCCAATCAGCTCTTGAATACATTTGCCTAGAAATGAACTTCACAAATAGAGTCTCTCCTAAATGTGCCCAACAGCAAGGAAAATCGAATTGAGACAGGGGCTCATTCTAAGGCGATGGAGGGAGAAAAGGTATGAATTTATAAGGTACACCGAAACATTGCAATTCAGCAACAAGTTTACTGACTTTTATTTGTACCATGTCAACCGAAAGAATCAAGAGATAAGTTGGGGGCTCGGGGGGAGAATCCGGTTAAAAGGCAACTTTAGACGGACTTTGAATACCTTTTGTGGCAAGCATCGCTTCCAGCTGAAACCGCGTTTAAAAAACAACCACCCTACGCTGGAATTTTTAGCTAGCACCAAACTTATTTTAACCCGATCTCGAATGAAGCTTGCTTGCCCCTTAGAATAAGAATCCCAAATTGAGATCATGTCATCTGCTGGGGTTCCCATAGAACCTTAATGACTATTCAAAAGCTGCTTTAAGATCCCACCCGCATCTTGTCTGCCCTGCACCGCGCGGCTTGTTAGGAGCCTTTAGCGCTTACCTCCGGTCCTATCACTCTGCCAGGCCGCCTCACATAGGTAACAATTAATATTAACAACTCATTCTGATTACGACTATTATTATAAAAGTGAAACGAGACAGAAAAAATACGCTTAAAACTATGCTTGGATACTCCAGGGCCAAGGAAGTTTTAAATTAAAAGCGAAGATTTATGAAAGAACTCCGGGTCTGTTTTAAATGCGCATTTTGCCTTATGAGGTGGAAAATAGCTCGCATGTAATTCGGAGTGTTGTGATCTATGCACACTGGGTGCGTGTGTGTATATGTGTGTGTAGTGTGGCCAAAGACTGTGGCACCCTATCAAAGCATGTGAAATCTGAAATGTTACAGCGGATCATTTCGAATCTGCCAGGCTCATCGCTCGCAGAGCGGTTGTTTTCCTTTCTGAAATGGATAAAAAAACCAAAAAGGGCCAATGGGGGAATTGGCTGCTTCAATTTACTGCGAGAATATTGACTAGTGAATGAAGGGGCAGTATTTTGTTAAAGCGTCCACTGTGTTTCTCTGCAACATAATGAAGCTGGCCCTGTATACAGGCATTCATGCTGGTTTGAATGTAATGTTGAACCTTCTCTGTGCTGGAGCAGTTTGATGATTTGAATGGAGCTCCCTGGTGGGACATTGCTCTCTGCAACTGTGCCTCTTTGGATGACTGTTGTTCCTTAACATTCATGCTTCATTATGGGGCAACCTGTTAAATCAAAAAGAACACTGTGCCAGAGTGTTCCGCAGGGGCATTGGCAGTTCAGCGGTGGGCATAAATAAGGGCTGACTGCTAAAATATCTTTCATGAAATCTCTGGGCAAAAGTTATTTCACTTTAATGGTGTTTCGAGCAGCCCAGCTTAAGTATATAAAAAAACGAGAGTGGAACGTTTTGATTGAGTCTAAACATTGTCTTTGAATAAAGCTGAAACCATGTAATTAATGTGTCTTTTTAATAAGGGACAATACGGTCGTTCAAGCTATTTAATTTCATTTAATTTTCCATCCCATTTGCTCCAAAGGCTGCTTTTACTTTTAACACCCGGCCTTTCATGCTGCATCTTGCTCCAGTGGGCACATTAGATCGGTTTCACCCTTCCTTTTTAGGGAAGGAAAAATAAAAGAAAATGTGGTTCCTTTCCTCTTTTGTGGACAATTTATTTCACTTGGGGAACTTCAACTTTGAGCCACAGGACAGAATAAAAATTGGAGAACTGGTGTGAATGCTTCCAGAGCAGGGCTTTTCTTTTCTGAGTGGATGGGAACCAGCCACAATTGGCTATATTAATAAATAACTTTCCTCACAGTCGGCCTTTACATGGTCCTATTGATAAAATTGTTCGCGTGTCGTTCACGCTTTGTGACTCATTAAGGAGGGGATGGAGCAGCTCCCCAAATGGAGCGGTAGGGTACCTTGGTTTCCTTAAAAGCCGTCTCTCTATCTCTGCAGCTCTTGCAATTTAAACTGGGTGTCATCCTAAAGTCGCCAGGCCAGAGGTTATAGGGACATGTTCATGGCTTAAATTTATTGCCCTCAACTTCTTGTTTATCCTTTCCCCCCCATTCATGCTGCTGATCAAAGGGGTCATCTCCGTTTTTTTCCACCCCTGCTGCAGTCCACACCGAACCCTATTCTCAGAATGTTCCCTACAATTACACCATGGAGAGGAATGATCGATAATCATTAATGTTTTCACAGACGTCGTTTACATTTGTTTCTGCTTGCCTAGTGCGCGCGCAAATGTATCGTTATTGAAAATGTATCCATGACCTACATTGATTTAGTGCAGGGGAACAATTTGGGACTAGAGAAGGCATTTTGCCACAGCCATTTTCCTTGTCTTTCACTTAGGCCGGGTTTCTTCATTAGTTATTTAAATAGGGGCAGATTCTGCTCTCATTCAAATCTGCAGCAAAAGTCCCGTGCTGCCACAATCTATCCCACGGTTTGTATCTCTGTGGACATAGCCATATAAACAAAATATAACAGGCAAACAGGGATTTAACGCCATGTCCTAGAGGCATGATACGGGACTTCAGCCATTTAGCCACTGCAGTGTTTAAACAGAAGAAATATTTAAAGTTTATGAATTTACGTGAATATACAAATACTTTTAAATGTCTGACATGTGGCAGCTTCCTAACATTCAATCAAACACCAATTTGTTGCTGCAGCGGACAGAAGATGGGTTTGATGAAATTAACTGTCTGCATAATCAACTGCCATGTTAAGCTCTGCATTAACTTGAAAGACATGGCCTGCCTTAATTGGTGTCATAGCGCCGCGTGTTGCGATGTCCGTCTTCATATATACTTAGGTCAAGCTAACACAAATCATGCAGATTTAAGAATTATGAGGCTCATTTAAAATCACCTTATTTCTAAAGAGCTTTTCCGCTTATCCCATGTCGTGCCATACTTCTGGAGAAAAATGCGCCATCTCACCATTAGTATTTATTATACTGACGAGTGCTGCTGTAAACAAACAAACAAACAAACAAACAAAATAACGATTACAAACCTTATGATGACACATTGAGAGCTACCTGCTTGCCTGCATAGCATTTACTCAGTTTCATATCGCCTATCCTGAGCTGTACCTAAAAGACTAAAATGCTAACTTTTTAATAGCTTGTTTTTGAACTGATTAGTATTGGATTATTTCTCAAACTACAGGGAAAACAAACAAACAAACCGAGAGTACTTGCTATTGGAAATAATGTCTAAAATATGCATATGCAGCTGTTCTTCAAAGAAAGAAACATTCATATGCCGCTTATTTAGATTAACTTCACATATATTACAAAGAGCTTCCTATTTAGAAATGGGAAAAATTATAAAAGCGCAAATAGAAGTTTCAGTTATTGACTCTTTAGTATTTTGTGCACATCTGGAATTTTTGTGTGTGTCCAATGAATAGATCACGATAAATTCCCGTTCCAAAATCTTGTTCTTCCGGCCCCTCAACTCTCTTAAGTGTTTTTATGCGCTACAAATGAACTTGTAAGCTACTTGTAGACCAGTGTTCCATGTTTGTGTAATTAAAATATGCTCACCCTTTACAAAAAGTGCACATCATTTGGAATTATGGATTGTGTCTGAAGCACATTGTTCTAAGTTAAATTACATTTTTTAAAAACTTTTTTAAAAAAAAGTATTCTCAGTGGGAGCAATTTAGTATATGGAAAAATAGCCTGGAGAAGTACTAATTTAGAAGGGGTACAAAAACATATATTATCCTCTCTAGAATTCTGTGATGTCTGTTTGTGTTTGAATCCATCTCTTGAGTTTCTCTAACAACACGAATTAAACAATTCCCACGGTGTTCACAAATGCAACACTTCGTGATTTAAAAGGACAACAATGGTTCATATTTTGTGCCATTCATCCCAGACGAAAGTAAAAGTTAAGGACCAGAGCTGTTATAAATAGGTTACTGGCCTGAAACCAATCCACTGAAATGGTAATATGGTTGGGTTAGTTTTTTTAAAAGTGTAGGTATTTTCTGGTGTTTTCCCATCAAGTACCTGCCCAATTTCTGTATGGCACACGCCAGGAATCAATAGAAGTTAACAAGTCCTCAAAACATTCCCCATCTCTTTGTTTAATCTCCTTTACAATAAAGCCAAGGGAAGAGAATTAAAAATCTTTGAAGTATATTAAACCTCAAAAGAATCAGCCAAGTAGACTTAAAATAGTCACTTATTTTCCAAAACTGGTTTGTCTAGGAACAATAAAAGGAAGTAAAATTTATGGAGAAATTATACAGTGGATTTGTCACTTAAAATATCGTAACTGTCTAGGGGACAATACCCCATGCTGAGGATTAATGGTCCCTCCAGACCTTTGATTCACCAGCGCCTTTTCTTTGCCCTTGACAAATTGGATTTTTAGGAATGGGAAGGTCGCCTGGACCATTGTTTGCTAGCCATTCAAAGTACTTGATTATGCAGGAGGGTTAGGGAAAGGCTCCACGTGACCCACTTGGATGGAACTCTGCAGCTGCTGTAAGAGCTAAACTCTCTCACCAAACTCTGCGCCCTAGAGCATCAACGTGCCAAGGGGTACCCCTCCTGCTCCAATTGAAAAGCCGGCGTGCACACACCACCGCGTCACTCTGCAGGCGGAGATAAGCCTGTGTTCATCCTGCTCGCTGGCTGTCTCTGTCACTCCATCCCCGTTAAGTGCTTTGGGTTCCTGATTCCTTATACCCAGAGGCAGCAATGCAAACAAGCAGGGCTCCGGCCATCAGCGTGAATGCAGAAAGTTGCATCCCAGCCGGACTGCGTCTGGGTCCTGTGCCGGGCATCTTCAAACTGGGCAAGTACCTGTCAGACCGCAGGGAGCCAGGACCTAAAAAAAAGGTATTTCCTATGGTCTCACCTGCACTGTTGGACCTTGTTTGATCAGACAGTGACACAGGGGGATCTGTACTTAGGAGAAGAGGCTGCCTTCTCCTCGGTTCATCCTGCCTTTTAGAACAAGCCAGAGTACCAGGAAAGAAAGGGAAGCGTTTGATAAAGTGTCCCAAGATTCCTTGTTACTGCTGTGAAATTGAATGTATAGAAAACCTATCCAGCCTTCCTGCCCACTCCCTGCATTGCTGGATAGTGTCACGGCAGGCTGGACTTGGTAGGGGGAAGGTGAAGGGGCTGTGGCGGTGTTTTCAGACAAGAGGATATGTCCCTGCCCTTGAGATCTTCATTAAGCCAAAGAGAAGAGGGATGGTAGAGGGGCACATTTCACAGCCCGTGACTGCAGAGAGCTTGTTTCGATGTAGCCTGCACAAGAGGTGCTTGCCCCTGGTTTTAGGTGTGAGGGAGTTTCGCTAGTTTGCAGTTTTGTGGCGCTGGCTATCTCTCAGACGCGGTTACATGGGGGGCTTCGATAACTTGTTGGTGATTTGTTCCTTCCTTTCTCCCTTTTGGTCTTTCTGAAACGTAATCACCGACCTGTTCAGAGAAATCGTATTCTCCGTCCAAGCGTCCCTGGATTTGTCACGGTTTCGTTGATATATATTTTTATTTGGTGTTTATACGATGGGGCCACAGCGACAAGGTCAGCCAAAGCCATATTGGATACCACAGCTCTTACTTTTATTCGTATTTTTAAAAATCGTCTTTTCTTCGGCCGGTATCGAAATCTGAGCTCCAGTAATAATTTGTACCTTTTCGAGCTGGACGCAGGCGGATGGGAGAATGAGATTGGCTTGCAAATATTCCAGGGGCTAGGTCATTTTCAGATACAGCACAAGCCCCAGATGCCTGTGCTGAGCCAAGGCTCAGAGTTAAGGGCAGTTTTTCCAGCTACTGAAAACAAACCCGTGGCTTAGAGCTCAAATACATGTACAATAGAGACGTACTGAAATCAACACAGTCGCGTGTACTTCATGGAACTGACTGATGTTAGAACTCCGTAAGTCTGGAATGCGGAAACTATCTCAGGCTTCCAGTATCAGACACCTCAAAGTTTCAAAATCTTCCCTAATAAACAAAAGGGATTTCATGGAGATGAACTAGTTACCCCCAGCAAATTCTGCTAGAGAGTGGTTTCCATAGACCCATTTACAACTGGCTTGTGTTGTAAATGGGTCTATGGATGCGATGGCCACAAGGCAAACACCCTCCCTCTATTCCCCCTCTCCCCCAGTGCACAGGTTGGTCATAAGTTCCGCTCGGATTTTTAATGCCCTTTAATTGTTTTTAAACGCTCTGCCAGCCCCCTCAAATTTATTTCTCATCTGGCTCCATTGGTTTCTCTCTTTAGAGGGCTTTGTTCAATTGACTTTTATTACATGGTCATTCAGCGAGCTGGCACTTCATTTTCTCTTTGTATGGGCAAGCAGATTATGAAGTATGAGGCCACAGAGACTTTGTAGCTAAGCAGAATTCTCTCCTCTCTCCCTCCTTTCTTTTGACAAGTGGCGTATTTTACAATTGCTTCACTGCAGGCGTAAGGCACGAAACCGCACTCATTAAGAAACGTGAATTTGAAATATTACCTGTGCATTTTAAAATGATCTTAAACTTTAAAACCGAAGGCAGCAGCAGCAGTTGAACAAGATATATTTTAGCAAATGCTGGCCAGTGGAGAAATTACTTACACAGAATTGTTCTGACAATCATGCAAAGAGTGACAGCTTTTAGAGCCAGACTATGCTGCTATCCTTCCTCACAATGAGTGACAACCTACTCCATGAGCAATCTCATTTGTCTCAATGCACAGTACTCTCAATATGAGTAAGGATGGCAAAATCTAGCTCTTATAAATTAGCTGCTTCTTTCTCTTTCACCGCTATCAAACGGTGTGCTGTTATTCCCAAACACTTGTTCGGCCTTTATATATTGACTGTTTAAACTAGCGATTCCCTGACTGGGAAGATGATGTAGTAAGGAGCACGTTTAGGCTTTATTTATATAAGGGATTTGTGTTTGTGTTTGTGTTTTGCCTTGCTTGAATCCTGTGTGGAAATGACAGTGGCTGATGCCTGTGTTCTAGGTACGGATGGTGAGAGGGGAATTAGTGGATGAAGCCGGGGGCTCAGCTCTGGAGTGGATAGGGTTAATCCGGGCTGCCAGAAACACACAAGAACAGACTCTGGAAGCTATTGCAGATCTACCAGGAGGACAGGTATCTCTCGCTCTCTCTCTCGATCGCGGGCTACGTTCTGGCGGAATGTTCTTTAACAGCGTTGGGTTGCTGTAAGGGGCACGGCACTGATAAGGTTTTCTCTCCTTCGAATAGATTTTCTACAGAGCGCTTAGAGATGTCCAGCCAGGGGAGGAGCTGACCGTGTGGTATTCAAACTCTTTGGCTCAGTGGTTTGACATCCCAATCACTGCTACTCCGACACACGACGAGAAAGGTACAGCAACTTGGACTTTATTATTCTGTTCAGTAGTCACTGCGTAGAAGTCAATACAACTCACAGGTGCCTTTTCTAACAGAGAGCTTCATGCCGATTTCCCCATTGCAAAGGTGTTTTTGTTTTGCTTTGTTTTTCTCCAGAGCAACGTTATAATTAGCATCCACTTTGTGATATAAAACTGCAGTTAGAAAACCTAAGCAAGTAAAATACGTGTTTGCAGACAGAACCTTTAAAAAATAATACCCGCACAGTTACAACGATTGTTAATCAGCCACCCTTTTTATTGTTAATTGGTCATCTGTTCCTTCTGCTTATTTTTAAAAAGCTGTTTTTAAATAAGTGGAGCCAGCAATTTGACAATACATTTCAGGATTCAGATAACGAGATTGTTTTCAACATAGACACTATCTTATAATTTTCATAGGAAAAATGGGATTTTAAGATCGTTTATAAAACAATCATTCTCTATTTTTACAATACAGTAATTTATCTTACTGCTCTTTTAAAACATTGTTTTCACCTTTTCCCTTCTGTCACAGCTTCAGATTCCATGTTCAGGTTAAATATGGGACAATTTCCAGCGACTCCTCAGATTCGTTTAGTCGTTTTAAAAGGGTAATGGTCAGTTTACGCAAATTAGTACTGAGTAAAAATAATGTGGGAGTTAAATTCAGTTTATATATGTGCACTAGCAAACTAGCACTTGGCATGCATCAGTCTCGGATAAATTATTTTAATCTGCAATTTGTTTTTAGGCGAAGTTATAGTGTAAACATAAACGATGTTTTAAAATTATTAAGCCGGTAGTTTCTGAAAGGGGGAAAGCGTATGTTTCGAAATATGACGTAGGAAAATATTTCAGTTATCTGTCTAAATGGTTTGCTATGAATCTGATAGCTAGCATATTTCCATGTGCAGGCATTTTGTAGCTGACATGGGGTTTCAATGGATGTAGAATTGTATTCTAAGAGCAGTTACATTGAGTATTTCATACAAGTCTCTGCAAAACTGGAATAAACTCTTCCTAGTGAAAACGTAGGCAACAGATTGAAACTCGTTTTGAAAATTGCTTTTGGGGATGGTCTACTTAATCACTCTGCTTGGAGCCTGAATATATTCATTGCTGCTCTGAAATTTCCCTGCACAGATTAGGTATAAAGAGCCTGATAATAGAATAGACTTGTTCAAAGAGGAAATGAGCAGCGCACATTGATTACATGATTCCTACAGATCAGAAGCCCGATCCCGCACTGTCTACACACTTCTTGCTCAGAAGGTTTCCCACATAAATCAGTGCCCTACGTAAGGAGGAAGGTCTTGATCCTGCAGGGTGCTGATCATCTCCTGGAGCATATTCAGGACCTGGAGCACTCAGGAAGGAATTCAGGATAGGGCCTGCTATTTAATATATTGAGAGGCACTATTAAAATAATACCTAACATTACTAGTTTATGTCACTCTACAGAGAGGTAAATCATTTCTATAACTAATACTGCGACATGAGAAACAAACTCAGGGTCAAATTCGTATTCATCCCATTAAAGCCAGTGGGGCTACTGCCCGGAGTAAGGCCTGCAGAATTTGACCCGTTGTAACAAAATCAATGAACGAGAGAAGATCTGCTAAGTAGTCTGTCTGCTGCCCGCACTCACCTCGAATATTACTGTACCTTACTCCACAAGTAGTCTCACTAATTCCAATGGGAGTACAGTACTAGAGCACTGCTCTTCCAGAATAAGGACAACAGAATCTGCTCCACTGTAAAAATACACACGTTTATTTCATATGTCCTTTCCAATCCATTGTAAATATAGCACATATGATGCAATCTTATTCTGAAAATCAGCTCTTTTCCAACTTCCAGAGTGAAGTTTCAGACTAATCAATACAGCGTGAGGGCTGTATAAGTGAAACAAGATGTAAGTGTAGTTATTACTAATTTTGCAGGGGTGCTGGAACAATTTGTATGGTGAGGGTGCTGAGAGCCATTGAACCAAACTATAAACATTGTAGCTGATGGAAACCACTTCAAGCCAAGGGGTGCAAAAGCACCCCTAGTTCCAGCACCTATGTACTTTTGTGGATAGCATTTTGAAAAAATGCAAGAAGAAACTTCTAGGCAGCCGATTTTGTTGAACAAAGTTTTTAACTAGATCAATTTAGTTTTAAACTGATGTAACATTATAAACAAGGCTTTTTTTTACTAGGTCATTGCTTGGAAACAGTTGCGGGGGAAGGGGGAGTCATCCGTTTTTATTCAGGATACGTTTGCGTTTGGAACAAATCTTAGTTGGTATTGCAACTACTTTGTTAAGAACATAAAACACCCACGCAGCTTCTTTGAAAAGAGCCAGAAAGTAGAAGTTTCTAAATCAACACAATAGGCTTGTTAGGCGGTGGAGGTTGTTTCTAACTGCAAGCCTTTTCGTTTTTAAAGCTAGTTTACCTGTATCTCAATGCACGGTAATAGGATTACTGAAATGGATCAGAGTCAGACCCACTGCAATTGAGCAATTAAGGCCTCGGCAGACTCACTCTTCCCCCCCCCCCCCCCCAGCTCAGCCCAGCAGTGCGAAAAAACACACAACGTCCGATTTAAGATTCCAGCATAGATCCAAAAAGACCACTCACTTCAAGGCAAGCTAGTGAGCGCTATGCATGACAGAAACTACATAATACTTAACAGAAGAGAAAATACGCAACCCATGTTTTGTTCTGTGCTTTCATTATTCAGTGTGCATGACAGTGTTCCAAAGAGGAATGGGGGGTTGGGGTGGAAAGACTTTTATTTTATCCTGAATGATACTGAATGAATGAACTGACACTGGTTGATTCCTGAATTAAAAGTCATTTTTAAAAGGCTGTTTAGTGTGCTAATTCCATGTGAACTTATTCATTAACAACCCAACCATTTTACACGCTCCTCTTGCACTCTTCCGTACTTTGCTTCAAGCTAATGCATCATTTTAACACATGTTGGAACTATGTTTCTATGACATTTCTTAAAAGGCCAAACCAGGAATCGCTGGTGTTTATTTACTCCGCTTTTAAGGTTGATTGATTTCGCACCTCTTAATATTTGTAAAGATACTTCGCCAATATTTTAATAGGTTTCCAGCAATCTTGAAAATATATACTATTTTACTTGCTCAGTTTCACAACTTTGCTTTTAGTGTATTCTTTATAAAGTTAGGGCTGCCCAGGAATGTACAGCCTGCACTACTACTGTTATGATTTTTTTAATTGTTTGAAACATCTAATTTGTACGTTTTGGATGCTGGTAAGTAGGAGAGCCTAATATATAGTTAAAAAAAATCTCCTGCAGAGAATACATATAAATGTCAGGGTTGATAGAACAGGCCAGGCTTTATTTTATTCCTCAGAAGGAAGAGAAAGAAAAGTCTAAGTTTAAAGTAACATGAAGTCATAACACAAACATGGCCATTTCGGTTTGTTCCGCTTCAGGGAAGCCTAAATGTTTAGGGATGGGGCACAAAGGGCATTGTCCTTTGAAAAGGAATGATTACATATGGCCTATACATATAGGAGATTGTCCCGCCGGGTAATGAGGAGCTCACGATCATTAGATTGGCCTTTGTTCCGTTTAGTCAACTCCTCGACATACGCTACCTATTCTGCGAACGCCAACAGATGGGCCCAGCGACAGACGATTTAAGGCAACAGCTGCTCTCCTTTCCCCAAGCCCACTTTAGCCCAGTCCAAACTCAGTTTAGTCCACCTCCGCCCAGCCAGCTCTGCTCAGCCCAGCCCGGGCCAGGCCAGCTCAGCTCCTGGGCCAGGAGGCTTTTGTGACCCAGCTTGAAAAGACAAACCAGAAAGTTGTGGCAGCATTCTAGTCCCCCAGGGAGGCGTTAGACGAGGCGCTGGGCTGGCGGGCGGGCGGGTGGAGAAGGGGGAAGAACCCGTTTGCAGTTAGGATCCGATCCAAACCATTGCAGTTAACCGAAAACTTCCCATTGATTTCAATGGGGTTTGCATCGGGCCTTTATTGTGCAACTTGAGGGAAGGAAGCAAAAGTAGTGGGCAGTGAGGGAGAGCAGCATGACTTTCCATTGCACCCTCCTAGCAATGATTCAAAGGACGTGCATGGACTGTCTAACGCAGGAGTGGGCCATTTTGCTGGGGTACCAGGGTGTGCAGGGGCCTCTCTCTCGCTGACCCAGGCGGGTGGGGCGCCACTGTTTGTCTAACGGCGGGCTCCGCTTCTCTTCCCAGGGGAGGAGCGCTACATCTGCTGGTATTGCTGGAGGACGTTCAAATACCCCAACAGCCTCAAAGCCCACGTCCACTTCCACTGCGTCTTGAACAACGGCCGCGGCTTCCTCCACCACCCCGACCATGCCCGCTCCTCGGACCTCTTCAGCCTGTCCCCGAAGGCGGCGGCGGGCGAGCTCCCCGGCGCGGCGGCTCCCCTGAGGACCCACGGCCTGCAGCAGGCGGCCCGGGAGAGCATCAAGCGGGAATCCGCCGCCTCGCCGCCCTTGAGCAAGCCGGGGGCGCTCCGCAGGCCGGCGGGGAAAGAGGAGCAGGAGCGAGCCTTGGACATGAGCGTGGGCTCGGGCCGGAGCCACGGGCCCTTCCTCGGCCTGGTGGGGAGCTCGGCGGGGAGCAACGGCCTGAGCTTCTACCCGGGGGGCAGGTCGGCGTTCAGGCCGGCCGGCCTCTCCAAAGCGGACGAGGGCAAGGCCGGCGGGCTGGGCTTCAGCAAGGCCCTGGGGAGCAGCAGGGCCGGGCGGGGCGGGCCCGAAGCGCTGGCGGGCGGCCCCCACCCCAAGTGCGGCAGGCACCCGGCCGAGGGCCCCTCGCCGGTGCTGGCCTGCGCCGGCGGCCTGCGGGCCTTCCCCTTGCTCTCGCACTTCGAGGAGACCTCGGCCTTCAAGCACGTGGAGCGGGGGCTGCACCACGCCGGCCTGCCGCCCAGCCGCTACCCGCCGCTGCCCGCCGGGGCCGGGCTGCACCTGGAGCGCTTCTCGCTGCCGCCCTTCGAGGGGCTGAAGGCCTACCCCGGGGAGTGCAACCTGCCGCTCGTGCCCTTCACCCTCTACAACGGCGAGCTGCTCTACAGCGCCCCCTACTACCCGCTCAAGCTGCACCTCGGCAACCTGCTCAAGTACCCGGACTCCGTGGCCTACTTCAACGGGCCGGCGGCGGCGGCGGGGCTCCACCCGGCCGAGCTGGGCTCCCTGGCCGGCATCGACCGGGAGATCGCCATGCACACCCAGCAGCTCTCCGAGATCGCGGCCGAGAAGAGCCGCGGCCGCCTGGAGAGCCTGCAGCCCGCCGCCCTCGCCGGCCCAGCCGGCGGCAAGCCCAAGACCGGCCACCTCTGCCTCTACTGCGGCAAGCTCTACTCGCGCAAGTACGGCCTCAAGATCCACATGCGGACTCACACCGGCTACAAGCCGCTCAAGTGCAAGGTCTGCCTGCGGCCCTTCGGCGACCCCAGCAACCTCAACAAGCACATCCGCCTGCACGCCGAGGGCAACACCCCCTACCGCTGCGAGTTCTGCGGCAAGGTGCTGGTCCGGCGCAGGGACCTGGAGCGCCACGTCAAATCCAGGCACCCGGGCCAAAGCCTCCACAAGGCGGCCGAGGACAAAAGCGAGCCCGGCTACCAGCCCCAGGAGCCGGAGCAAAAGACTGACAACGAGAGCGACGTGGACGTTTGCTTCACGGATGACCCGAGCGACCAGGAAACCAGCAGCAGGGGCAATGATCAGTAATCCAGCGACCGGGGTGGGGGTTGTCACAGCGCAGATCCGCTTCTGTTTACACGGGCTTTGAAACACTTCAGCGGGCTTTGCCCTCCTAGGTAAATGACAGGGGGTACCGTATGGAAAGGGGCTCGGAAACAAACCCTTGCGGATAGGGACAGAACGGGATGCTTGTTTTGAACCATCCACTCTCACTCCGTTCAGTGCTCTTGTAAAGCCCCCCTCCTGAACTGCCAAAGCATCAGCCCTCAGGGGGTTTAATCCTAGTCAGCACGAGTCCACACGCAACAAGCGCCAATGTTTTAGCCGCCATCTATTTTGTATTGTACCTTCGTGTCGAGGAAATTGTGCCTTTTGGAAACAATTCTTTTCTATGTATTTTCCTGCCACTTGTTCTAGCATTCCAAGATCTAGGTACGGACAGTAGTCACCATTCTGCAGACATGTCTGGCCTCTGTACACTTTATTTACACTTCAGATGTGCTTGCTCGTGTCTAAAAAGAAAAACAAACAAACGCATTGCAGTACTGAATAGGATCGTATAGGATGATAACAGGGACACAATTTGATCAAGTTGCAATTATTTATAACAGAAAAAATATTTGAATAGCAAATGTAAAATAAATATTGAAAGCATGAATCTAAAAAGCACGCACTATATAATTTTAAAGAAAATACACTGTTTGGTAGACTACAAATGTGGTGTATGTTTGTTTTATAATGAATGATGTACAGTGGACGCAGTATTTTGGTCTCCATTCCGGTTTGTCATGCGATTTTTTTTTTTAAATAAAGTTGCTGACAAACTACTGTTTGTCTAGTTGTTCACTTAAATGACTTCAATAAGTTTGGTTCTTGGAAATACCACTTTTAACTATCTAATAGTAATCAAAGGCCTAATTCAAAGTTCATTGAAGTCAGAAGAAGCCTGTCAATTATCTTCAAAAGGACTTTAGATGAAGCCCTAAAGGAATTCAACTCTGAATATTTTGCTACTAGTGAGTATTTTGAACCCTATAGAGTTATTTTAATGATCAAACTGTGACAAAAAAAACAACTGGATTTTTCCCTATAGCCAAGATTTTCTTTAAAGCAATTTTCTGAACAAGGACAAGTGCAGCAATATATTTATGTTATATATATGTTAATATATATAACAAAGTATTTACTTTAATTGGCTTTCAGATGTTCGGTAAACATGTTCTATATTTGCAAGCATTCGTATTTATAATCATTGTTGATTTGTATTTTACATAGGCTATAATAGAAAATGCCTTTTTTCTGTTCTTTTGCACAGAGAAACAAAATACACCAAAATTAAAATCTCTGCAGAACAATGGTGAATATTCCTACCTCCCCAAGAAACACACTAATGTGGGGCCAGACTGTTTGCCTTCTATTCCCAGTGGTGCAAAGTCAGTCACACGAGCAGCTCTACTGAAATCAGTAGGACACCTTGTGTGAGCAACTGCTCACCAGTTCAGTTTAAGGGGTTAACAATGTGGCCCATAATGCAAAATGTCATTCTACCCTCCTTGTACTTTTCCCTTCCCCCCTTATCTTTGGAGAGTGCAGAAGTAGGACCCAGTCCTGCATTCTTTTTGCATCTCAGACTCTCCATTGATTTTAATGTGATTTTTGCAGTCACATAGGCAGGAAGGATGGGCTTTATAGTACAGTTGGGGCCTGATCCTACAGCCCTTACACAGGTGAGTAATCTTTATTTCCTTGAGTAGTCCTATTGATCTTGTTAGGCAGGAGTATTACTCTTTGAGTAAGGGTTGTAGGATCAGGCCCTATTTCAGTACAAGGAGAATAGAGTGTAATTTAAGATTCCAAAGGAATTGCATAAAGCATTTACTTAGAAACTAAGACTGTCTCAAATAAGATAACTGTATCATTGGTCTATGCAATATATATATGTTAGTTACAAAGCTGACCATCTTTTTTACTTAGTTAAAATTTAACCTCTATGACAGGTATAGGAAAAGGAAACAAAATCCATAATTGACTTTAAAGCATTGGATTTAAATTCAAAATTGCCATTAAATAAATAAATCAACCAATCCATCAGGAGCTAGGTTATTTCTCAGAACTAGGATTGTTTCACACATAGTGTCTGCTATCTAATCACTGAAGCCCTGGTTCAATCCTGCTCCCATTAAAGTAAAGGACAAAAATCTCCCTCATGGACTTTAGGGGATCAGGACCCTGCTATTGCCGTCAGCTGAACCAATGGGACGTTTGCCATTAACCTCAGTGGGAGCAGGGTCTGGATTTAAACCAGTCACTTATTTTAGCAGGTGTTTGTGCCTGCTTTATTTCCTTTTCAAAAGAACGAAATCTGTCATTGAGATCCTGCACGCGAGCGATACGATCATGGCAACTCCTTATTGCCCTTTCACTGAGGTCATAACTCCTGCATCAGAGCTGGTATGATCTCACAGCAGTGTACGAGGCACTCACACTGTCCAAGGCATCTGGAAGTGCATCATGCTGCCAGGCTCCCCTTAGCACGTATTGAAAAGAATGATTCTTAAAATCTCCCAGCAACCCTGTATATGGGTACTTGACATCATCGAAAGGAGCTCTTATGGTCTAGCATGGCGAAGGGCAGAATAAGGGAACCCTAATCTGTGGATTATTTAACATGATTATATCAGTAGAGTGTGCATAAAAACAAACAAACAAATCCAACCCAACTAACTACAACAAAACACCAAACTGCAATGCTTTGGTTACGTTTCCTTTAAATCTCTACAGGAGAGTCAACACTGTAGATTAATGATCTGTAGAATATTATATTTTAAATCAGAATAATCTTTGAATCAAGAAGGCACCACCCGCAACAACCAAAGGGGGCAGAACCCCTCAGTTCTCAAGTCATCAATATTTCAATTTTTTGTTCTCCCACAATCATAAAATAGCTAAATTGAATTATATAAAACTCAGGTGAAGTAGAATAATTTCTGTGCTGAGATCCTTATGTCATATTTCATTTGGTCATTTTTTCTGGATTGCTCTATTATCTGGAAGAAGAGGTTTCTAGTGGGAATGTAGATCACATTAGGACACATTTTTTAACTCTTGGGACAGAATTTGCAATACCATCAAAGCCACAAGTGTCTCTAACTGGTGTGTGATTAAGCACAAGGGCAGAAAAGAAAAGCATTAATCGTAAATTGTCACTTAGTTAAACAAACCGGCCGGTTTACAGATCTCTCCTGAAAGGGTTCAAAACACTATATTTTCCAGACGTGACGCTTCGTTTCATTTGGTGTCACCTGAGTACACTTTCTCACCACCTCGCTGTGGAAAGCTGTTATCGGGTTATTTTAGGCTTGCCGCACCTATCCAAGACAGTTCATATACTTATGAATGTGTGTATCATGGGTGTTTCTGAGATCCCCATATAACAGGGTTGCAGAAAAAAGGTGAGCTCCCTGACAAGGGCAGCCACAGGAGTGAAAGATTCTAATGTTGTTCATAGACATTTCATTTGTGTATGTTTGGCTTGTCATCATAATATTTGCACTGCCTGACTCAGTAGCTTCCTCTGCTATGATTTCGAAGACAGTTATATCTGAAAGAAAAGGGCTGAACCCAATGTGTCTTTCATGCATGCCTATCCTGCGGCAGTGCAGCTCCTGTAGAAAACTATTTTGCCTGAAATGCAATTTTTGATAAGTCAACTTTCAAATGTGATGCAAACTACAAATAATAATCAGACATTGCTATGATAGCCAGGAGCAGGGATACTGATTTGTTCACATGAGAAGGTGTTTGTGTGTCTGTGTCTCCCTCTGTGTGTGTGTGTGTGTGTGTATGTGTGTGTATACCAATCTGGGATGAGGGGAATACTCTCCCCCTAACTCTCAGGGAAAGGCAGGATTGGAAGTTTGGACTGCAGTGGGTTTTGCAAGCAAGTATAAAGGCAAAGGAGGCAGATCCACACTTAAAGGAAGCAGCACCAGCATTCTTTAGACTGGGATTCACGCATGTGCTTAGCCCTCTCTCAGCCAGGTGCAGATAGACAGAGCTCTGAGCGTGAGGCTCCCTTATGTCTCTGCACCTGGTTTGCAAACATCTAATTGGTTGGGAAAGTCCCTGGAATGGCTGGGTGAGGGGTGGCCTGTGATGTCTGTGGTTATGGGGGCAGGTGTCTGTGTGACTGATTGTGATCACACAGACACTATTCTCCCCACAAGAGGCCTCTGCCTCATTCAGTGTAGAGCATGTAAAGCACAAGGGCCCCAGTTAAGGTTGCAGGGGCAACTGTAATTTTGGCTATTCCTACCATTTGAGTGCTTGACTAAGCAACCTTAATAATGTTCATTTAATGTCAAAAACATAATCAGAGAAATGTCCAGCCCCTTCCATGGGGAGATCTCAAAGCGCTTTACAAGGCACTAGTACCATCACCACAGGGCAGATGAGACAGCAGGTGCAGGGACCTACCCCAGCCACCAGCAGAAGCTTGGAGACTTAGAGCCTGCCTCCTCGTCACTGGACCATGTTATCGCCAGCAACCTGGCTGTGCTGCTGCGGCGCCCTGGTGGCTCTTGGGGCTGCTCCCCTGTAGGAAGGGTGCTGATGGGACCGGCTGACTTCCCCTGAGGCTGGACCCAGGCAGGATGAGGGAGTGAGCCCCCCATGGGCTCTATACAGGAGCTGGGTCCTGCAACACAGAGGACCCCGCTCCAGTACTCCTTGTCGCAGTGCAGGGTCGTCCCTTTACTGTGAGCACACCCAGGAGTCCGCCCCCAGAGTGTACCAGTCCAGAAGAAGCACGGCCCCTTTAAGAGCCCCAGCAGCACCTTCTGGGACCTGAGTCGGCTAGTGTACCCTGCGGGGTGGCTGGGACTGGCACAGCAGCATATACCTGGGCAGCGGAGCATCTTCAGTGCTATGCATCTCCAGGACCTGGTGCAGGCTGAGCACTCGGTGCAGCTAAGCAGGAAGGTACCATGAGAAGTAAGCCCTCTCCCATAATTGGAGCCCTGGGTGTGACAAGTTGTAGGGTCTAAAATTCTATTAGTTGAGTTCTTGCAGCTGAGGTTGCCATTGGGTGGTCATCAAACCCCTGCTGGGGAGGTGGCAGGGAAGGGGCATGCAAGCACTGGCACTCTGTCCCTCCCCACTTTGAAGAAGCTGCAATCCTGAGTCAGGCAACAGTCCAGCTGGGGCCTTAAGGTCTGGGAAGGGCAAAGATCTTCACTCAGGCCTTGTCTACACTACACAATTAAGTCAATTTAAGTAGTGTAAGTACTGCGGTTTTTCATGTCCACACTACCCTCCTTCTGCTGGTGGTGTGCGTCCTCACCAGGAATGCTTACACTACCTGAAGTGGGGCAGTGTAGAGGGCTGACAGCTTGAGTTGTTAGCCCCATGCATGGCTCACAGCTGAAGCCTTTCAACCGTGGGGCTGACAGCTCGGGGTGCGGGCATGGCTCCAGCTGTGAGCCCTGTGAGCAATGTAAATAACACAGTGTCTACATGGCCACTGCCTCACCCTAACTACATCAACCTAAGCGCTATGCCTCTCATGGAGGTGGAGTTATTCGATCGGTGTAGAGGGCAACTTACATTGGTGGGAGCAACGTTGTAGTGTAGATGCTTACAGAGTGAGGTCGAAGTAAGCTGCCTTATATCGACCTAAGTCTGAAGTGTCGACCAGTCCTCATAGCCATGGCACAGAGGTGCAAGCACTTTAGGAAACAAAGTATCAGTGACCTAGATTTGAAATGCTCAAAGCCTGTAGCTACACTAACATGGACATGAAGAACTTGGGGTCTGGGGCCCCCTGTCCTCTGAGTGGTTATGCATGGTGGATTTCAACTCTTATGTTATTTGTTAGGCGTCATTGGTACCTGTCCCTGCTCCAACTGAAGCCTCTTCCAGATCTCTTACTGATTTCACTGGGAGCAAATCTGGGCTGCAAATGAGATAGACTCAGTTCAGACTGATGATATACTGCGTGAGCAGTTGCTAGTGGCCCAGACACAAAACTGTCCCTTTAAAATCTTTCCCTATGTTTGTACAGCTTCCATTCATGCAGTGGAAAAGCAGAAGAATGGGCTAGTGGTTACAGTGGGTGACTAGAAATCAGGAGAGCTGTGTTCTATTTCCAGATTTGCCATTTATTTCCTTTGGTTTACAGTAAATAATTGGCAAAGTTTCTCCATCTATAATGTGGTGAAAATAATATTTAATCACACTTACAAAGAGCTTTGAGATCTTTGGATGAAAGGCACTGTATAAATGGTAAGTACTGTTGTTTTCCTTGTACATAGGGACAATAGAGGCATTAAGACCTGCAGCATGACTGAGAGCAGAATTATTCCTTCTAAGTGTGGTTTAGTGGGAGGTTTGTCTGCTCATGGACTAGGATTGTATAGATGACCAAGTTTTCACATTTCTTTATCTATGGAGAGGACTAAATATGTTTTTTTTGGGGGGGGAAAGGGCAGGGGGAATGAACAGAGAATAGTGAAGAGTGAAATGAGTTTAGCCTTATTGGCTTATAATCAAAGTGTCCCCTACTTACTAGCTTATTAGAAATCAGTGGCAGAAGCTATTTGTTTTATGTATTGGGAGGGCTCTTGGATAGTGATTTGAAGTGGTCTGAAACTCTTTCCCCCAGAAATTTTTGAGTTTTTTGTTGAAATCATTGGATTTTCAGCCTCAAACACTTTCCATGAAAAATTTTGTTTAATCAAAAACCCCATTTTCCATCGAACAACCGTTCTGATGGATTTTTTTGACCAGCTCTAATATTGACCTTGTTTCAGAAACAGCTCCAAAAGTCTGTGTGTACTATTTGGTACATTGTAGGAGAAGATTAGTCAGGGCTGGAAAAATATGTCCCGTGGATCAGATGCAGTTCCAAACAATTCTGTCATGAGATCTATGGCCACTCTTATCTTTAGTATGGAGCTATGCTCTCCAGATCCCATTATGAAATGATGCAGGTTGTCCTATAGTGTCTATATGCTACACTTACATATGAAGAAGCAGCAAGGTCCAATGGCTAGGTTACAGGACCAGGCCTCAGGGAGCATGGGCCTATTTCCAGCTCTGCTATAGACTTGCTGCATGATGTTGAGCAAGTTACTTAGGTTCCTAACTTTAAACATCTGATTTTCAAAGCTGCTGAACACAAGCTATTGATGCCAATGATGCTTATCCAACAAGCATGTTGAAATCTGCAGATGAAACGGTAAGATTATTATTGGATAAGAGCAATTTTTTTCTAGCTACTGCTATTAATGTGTGGCTTTGGGGCTAGCTGCTACTACAGTGCTCAGCTAGGCAAAGTTTGATCATCTTTGGGACAGGGATTTGGCTCCACTGACCTATGTAAACGATATAGAGACATATATTTGTGTTAAAGACTGAAGGCCTTGTTGGTCTAAATTTGTATTTTAAAATCCCTTCCTTGTGCAAAAATAGCACAGAGATTATTAGTAAAATGCTCAGTAGAGTCTTGAAAACTGTTACAAGAATGAAAATGTGTGGGTATCTTTAAACATCTATTTGTAAGACTATAGAACTGTGGTGAAGTAACACAATTTGCATTCTAGATTCACAAAGGTCTCTACATTGATGTGAAAACATTATACTGAAAATATTTGAATGTTGATATACTCTCAGTAGAAGTCAGTTTACTTGTAAGGATGATTTAAAATAAAGTCACTTTATTGGCAAGCTTTATTTTAAGCAAAACATAAAAAAATAAAAATCTGATGAATTGGGCAGAAAGCCTCGGGTTGAAACTTCTTATGTGACAGAAGATATGGACAAGAAAGAATCCAACAGCAGTTAGCTTTAGGTCAGGAAATGGTGAAGGTCAAGGATTCTTTTTGATCTTTTTGTTTTTTCCCTTAAAACCGGCAGAAAGAATTATTTTAAACTTGACGATGAGCAGTTGCTTCCTGAATTATCACCTTAAGGTAAACAGGAACATGTCAAGGTCAGGTTCAGGCTTGCTTGAGTTCACTGGACCATATCAGATAAAATCTAGGAGCAACAAGACGCTTTCAGGTATGTTCTAAGTCAATCCAATAAGAAATGGTTCCCAATAGCATGTCGAGTTTTATAAACTTGTGTTGTACAAGAAACAGGAGAAAGAAAACCCTTAGCAATCGAAAGACATAGCAAAGGAAATACATTAGTAGGTTTAGGAGGTATATATTTTGCTATGTTTAAAGCTAGCATTTTGAAATATGTAGGACTTAATGGAATATTTTGAACAATCTTTAAGCCAGTTTTGATTTATTGTAACATTTCATTGGTAAGTTTTGGAACATATTATCCTGATCCAAAGTTACTTCCCCCTAAAAGGTTACTAGAAAGGCTTGTATTTATTCTTGTGTGTTACTTTAGACTAGTTGCCTCTGGGTAGTGTCATGTGATACTGATTAATTTGAAGCCCACTTAGTTCTATGGAAATAAAGTAGTAGTGATTTGTAAAAAAGCAAAGCCGATGACCTTGAGTGGCTTGGAGTGTGTTAACAAGTAATTAATAATCTTTTAGGTAATGGCACTGCTGTCATCCTAGTGCAAATGACTAAACAAGTATCTTAGAAAAATATAAAATTTAGGGGGGCTATTCTGAAAAAGGTTTATATTTTACACTTTTAATACATTTCTGCAGATTGTGAAAACTGCTTGTGATTCAGATGGTCTCCTCACAATACACAACTCTGGATCAGAGAATTGGCAACATAGCTTTGCCTTTAGGACACTTGGGGCAATGCCCCCCACAAAAAATATAGTAGATTCAAAACAAATCTTTTATCTTAGTTCTGTATGTCATTTACCTGCATAGAGCTTCCACCTTACTGCTTTCCAGTGCTGCAAACTCAGTAGCATTCCAGTAAAAGGCTTGAAGGAAAAAGTAAAGAGCAGGTGTTCAGTAGTTGCACATCACTGTGCATCCCGGTAGCCACAGCAAAGGGCTAAAGAGCACTTTCAGAAATGTCCTTAATGAGAACACATGAAGCTTATAAGCAGCTAGAGAGAATTATAGAGCCCCATGTAAAACCTTGACCAACTGCCACCTTTGGCGCTTAGCTCACAATTGGAAATTATGCCTCTTTCAGCCTCTCACTCTCTGTTGAGCGGCTCCATCAATGTATAACTACGGACAAAACGGAGCATACTTAGAAAGAACAGGCAACGTTGATTTAACCAGAGGACTCTTAGGGCCGTATGCAGTCTTTGATGTGGCATCAGCTGGAGTTGGGTTCTGGACTGACGGTAGCATATGGCCCATAATGATAACTTCCTTCCATCCCAGAGCTCTTAAGTAAAACTGTATCAGCCTTGCTCAGCCCAGAAATCACAAGGTGAATACATTTAAATAAAATAAAATATACAATTGAAATTGGCATTTCTTAGCGTAGTGCTGGGGGCAGCCATCTTGCTGGGAATTAAAGCCTGTTGGACATAGGGAGGGTAGGAATCCAACCGTAACTAATTTCCAGCTTGTTTTAACACTGGTCTGACTGTCAGAAGAAACAATGACAAAGTTAAATGTATTAAATACTTTTTCATAGCTGTTCAGTCATTACTGTCACACTGTCTGGAGTGGCTCATGACCATGAGTGCCAACCTCAGGGCAGACTGTCAAGAAGCAGGGCAGAGACCCCAAACTGGTTGTATATTCTATAATTAGATTTCACCAACCCAGTAACAAATGTGAACTCCTGATGCACTATAACAGTCTTACCATGGAGTCACGGATAGGCCCCTTGAGCATTCCAGATCTTGGCACCAGGCAAGCTGGATTTAGTGATAATTGGTTGCTATACATCAAAGATCACAAAATATTCAGGTGGCTCCCAGTCCCAAGGGACCAGTCACTTTCCCCAGGTCAGCTTGTACCTTGGATCTCATATAAAAGACAATGCATGTAGCCAATCCCATAGTAAACCATCTAAGGATTTATTAACTAATAAAAGAAATAAGGGAGTTATTACAAGGTTAAAGCAGGCAAGCATATACACAAATGAGTTACAGTCCGTGGTTTTAAAAATTGACCTAATTGTAGTAATCTGTCAGTTCTGAGTAAAAAGAAAAAAGAAAAGGAGTACTTGTGGCACCTTAGAGACTAACCAGTTTATTTGAGCATGAGCTTTCGTGAGCTACAGCTCACTTCATCGGATGCATAGCATATCGTGGAAACTGCAGAAGACATTATATACACACAGAGACCATGAAACAAAACTTCCTCCCACCCCACTCTCCTGCTGGTAACAGCTTATCTAAAGTGATCATCAAGTAGGGCCATTTCCAGCACAAATCCAGGTTTTCTCACCCTTCCCCCCCCCCCCCCCCCCCCACACATACAAACTCACTCTCCTGCTGGTAATAGCCCATCCCTCTTTGAAACCTCTCTTTATAATGCGCATGATAATCAAGGTGGGTCATTTCCAGCACTAATCCAGGTTTTCTCACCCCCCCCCACCACACACCCCCCTCCAAAAACCACACACACAAACTCACTCTCCTGCTGGCAATAGCTCATCTTACAATGTGCACAGCAATAATCCAAGTTTAACCAGAACGTCTTGGGGGGGGTTTGTAGGAAAAAAACAAGGGGAGATAGGCTACCTTGCATAATGACTTAGCCACTCCCAGTCTCTATTCAAGCCCAAATTAATAGTATCCAATTTGCAAATGAATTCCAATTCAGCAGTTTCTCGCTGGAGTCTGGATTTGAAGTTTTTTTGCTTTAAGATAGCGACCCTCATGTCTGTGATTGCGTGACCAGAGAGATTGAAGTGTTCTCCGACTGGTTTATGAATGTTATAATTCTTAACATCTGATTTGTGTCCATTTATTCTTTTACGTAGAGACTGTCCAGTTTGACCAATGTACATGGCAGAGGGGCATTGCTGGCACATGATGGCATATATCACATTGGTGGATGTGCAGGTGAACGAGCCTCTGATAGTGTGGCTGATGTTGTTAGGCCCTGTGATGGTGTCCCCTGAATAGATATGTGGGCACAGTTGGCAACGGGCTTTGTTGCAAGGATAGGTTCCTGGGTTAGTGGTTCTGTTGTGTGGTATGTGGTTGTTGGTGAGTATTCGCTTCAGGTTGGGGGGCTGTCTGTAGGCAAGGACTGGCCTTTCTCCCAAGATTTGTGAGAGTGTTGGGTCATCCTTCAGGATAGGTTGTAGATCCTTAATAATGCGTTGGAGGGGTTTTAGTTGGGGGCTGAAGATGACGGCTAGTGGCGTTCTGTTATTTTCTTTGTTAGGCCTGTCCTGTAGTAGGTGACTTCTGGGAACTCTTCTGGCTCTATCAATCTGTTTCTTCACTTCCGCAGGTGGGTATTGTAGTTGTAAGAATGCTTGATAGAGATCTTGTAGGTGTTTGTCTCTGTCTGAGGGGTTGGAGCAAATGCGGTTGTATCGCAGAGCTTGGCTGTAGACGATGGATCGTGTGGTGTGGTCAGGGTGAAAGCTGGAGGCATGTAGGTAGGAATAGCGGTCAGTAGGTTTCCGGTATAGGGTGGTGTTGATGTGACCATCGTTTATTAGCACTGTAGTGTCCAGGAAGTGGATCTCTTGTGTGGACTGGACCAGGCTGAGGTTGACGGTGGGATGGAAACTGTTGAAATCATGGTGGAATTCCTCAAGGGCTTCTTTTCCATGGCTCCAGATGATGAAGATGTCATCAATATAGCGCAAGTAAAGTAGGGGCGTTAGGGGACGAGAGCTGAGGAAGCGTTCTAAATCAGCCATAAAAATGTTGGCATACTGTGGGGCCATGCGGGTACCCATAGCAGTGCCGCTGATCTGAAGGTATACATTGTCCCCAAATGTAAAATAGTTATGGGTAAGGACAAAGTCACAAAGTTCAGCCACCAGGTTAGCCGTGACATTATCGGGGATAGTGTTCTTGACGGCTTGTAGTCCATCTTTGTGTGGAATGTTGGTGTAGAGGGCTTCTACATCCATAGTGGCCAGGATGGTGTTATCAGGAAGATCACCAATGGATTGTAGTTTCCTCAGGAAGTCAGTGGTGTCTCGAAGGTAGCTGGGAGTGCTGGTAGCGTAGGGCCTGAGGAGTGAGTCTACATAGCCGGACAATCCTGCTGTCAGGGTGCCAATGCCTGAGATGATGGGGCGCCCAGGATTTCCAGGTTTATGGATCTTGGGTAGTAGATAGAATATCCCAGGTCGGGGTTCCAGGGGTGTGTCTGTGCGGATTTGATCTTGTGCTTTTTCAGGAAGTTTCTTGAGCAAATGCTGTAGATGCTTTTGGTAACTCTCAGTGGGATCAGAGGGTAATGGCTTGTAGAAAGTGGTGTTGGAGAGCTGCCGAGCAGCCTCTTGTTCATATTCCGACCTATTCATGATGACAACAGCACCTCCTTTGTCAGCCTTTTTGATTATGATGTCAGAGTTGTTTCTGAGGCTGTGGATGGCATTGTGTTCTGCACGGCTGAGGTTATGGGGCAAGTGATGCTGCTTTTCCACAATTTCAGCCCGTGCACGTCGGCGGAAGCACTCTATGTAGAAGTCCAGTCTGCTGTTTCGACCTTCAGGAGGAGTCCACCTAGAATCCTTCTTTTTGTAATGTTGGTAGGCAGGCCTCTGTGGATCATTATGTTGTTCAGAGGTATTTTGGAAATATTCCTTGAGTCGGAGACGTCGAAAATAGGTGGACATCATACCAAAAGGACTGAAGGTAAAAAATCCATTACAATCTACATACCACACAGACTATGCTGACAGCTTGTGCCACACGCTCTCAAAGAAACTGCGGAATCACCTGATCAACATCCTCTACAGCAAACAGGGAAAGATTAAGAATGAGCTCTCAAAAATGGATACTCTCATAAAAAACCAACCTTCCACACAAACTTCCTCGTGGCTGGATTTTACTAAAACTAGACAAGCCATTTACAACGCACACTTTACTTCTCTACAAAAGAAAAAGGACACTAAACTTTCTAAACTACTACAGGCTACAAGGGGCCACAGCAATGGTTCCCTCAACCCACCCAGCAATATTGTTAACCTATCCAACTATACTCTCAGCCCAGCAGAAGCAGCTGTCCTATCTCGGGGTCTCTCCTTCTGCCCCTCCACCCCCTCGAACATGATACAGTTCTGTGGTGACCTAGAATCCTATTTTCGACGTCTCCGACTCAAGGAATATTTCCAAAATACCTCTGAACAACATAATGATCCACAGAGGCCTGCCTACCAACATTACAAAAAGAAGGATTCTAGGTGGAAGCTTTGGCAAGATCTGGCACCTGGTTTGCCAGTGTCACAATTACTAAAGCAGGTCTGAACCTGCTTAGAGTCTGGTTTGGATCACAGTTTTTCCCTTAGGCCTCGCATAATGTTAGAGTTAAAAAACAACAACTTTTCAGCAAGATGGACACTTCCAGTAGCAGGCCCCAAAATGCCAATTGTAATTACATTTTAAAAAAAATGACATTTCTCGGTTTATTTATTATGACAACTGCTTTCTACTTTGTGATCTCTTAAACTGCCTAGCTGAACAATATGGTTGCAGTTTGCCTTTAAAAAATGTTTCTTGCTTATTTTTCTAATAAGCATTCCCAGACTGTAGAATATGGATTGCAAAGTTTGCCAGTATTGATATTTGTATCCACTGGTTAATTGTGAGTATGAGGCCCTTCAGGGCTTTTAGCTCCATTTCACAGTCAGACTAGTTCTTATGAAAAAAGAACAGTTCCTAAAATTCTTCTTCCTCTTTTTTTTTTTTTTAATAGCCATCAAGTCTCTCTATTTAATAGGGTGTTACCATATTGAGAGTACAATACCTATAACATCTCATTTCTAGTGATTTGGTTAAATTGAGTGAAATCTCTGATTACATATTTAACAGACTATGCCTGTCTATCAAATGCTAATATTAAAAAAAAAAGTTGGACTGAGGGACTGGTTTATTGCAGGTGGATATACTCTTAGTATTGAATAAAAGACCACCAAATATTTAAGTATCTTTTTGACCACTATCTGTTTTGCTAGATACATTATTGGTGTGTTGGTTTGCTAACATTCTTTTTATTTCAGCCCAAAATAAAAGGGTACCAAATACTTTTTGACACACCATGTGACTTTACTGATATTTTAGGCACTGCCTGAAATTCCTCTGTAAAGGATGGTGCTCTCATTTTTATTCAGAAAGCTTCTTTAAATGCCAAAAAGGAACTGAGCAATTTGTTAATGGACACAATGTTATTTGAACACATAGGCATGACTTTATATTTCCAGAAGCCTGGTTATGAGCAAATATCTTTGCTGTTTCAGAGTAACAGCCGTGTTAGTCTGTATTCGCAAAAAGAAAAGGAGTACTTGTGGCACCTTAGAGACTAACCAATTTATTTGAGCATGAGCTTTCGTGAGCTACAGCTCACTTCATCGGATGCATACTGTGGAAACTGCAGAAGACATTATATATACAGAGACCATGAAACAATACCTCCTCCCACCCCACTCTCCTGCTGGTAATAGCTTATCTAAAGTGATCATCAAGTTGGGCCATTTCCAGCATAAATCCAGGTTTTCTCACCCTCCGCCCTACCCCCCCCCCCCCCCCCCCCCCCCGGGCCCACAAACTCACTCGCCTGCTGGTAATATCTTTGCTGTGTTCAGGAGATGCATCTGGAACAATCTCTATTGCAACCTAGGCCTCACCCCTTCTGTCCCCAGCTACTCTGCTAGGAAAATCTTAGGGGAGGGGAGTTAGTTGCCCGATTCCCACTAATTTCAATGAAAATTGGGTATCTAACTCCCTTAGGCCCCTTTGCAAGTCCAAGCCTTTATTAGTTTTAAAACTTATTTCTCATTTTTTTGGGGATGATCTTCCAGTAAAACTTTACACTAGAAGGAGATCTGGCATTTGGAATTTTAGGAGTGTTGGTTTTACCTGGGGAAGTTGGTGAAGGCAGCTCTGGTGAATGCACATTTGTAACTACAGTACAGGGTTTAACAGCAATCGTGTTTACTCTTTGATTTGCCCTGAAGAATTGGGATGCATTCGCGGCAGTACAGCTACTGGAAAAGTCAGTTCACATGTCTGGGGATGGAGTGGGAATCCTCCAGGGACATCTCCATGAAGCTCTCCTGGAGGTACTCTGAAAGTATTCTGGAATCATTGCAGCACAAAGCATGGCAGTGAATGGTCCTCGGTTTTGGTCGTATTCAAGCAACGTTCGGTCTATATTGTTCTGTGTTATCCTCAGAAAAGTGATATCATTCATGGTCACCTGGTTGAAATAGAGGAATTTTTGTAAGGGAACAGTAAAAGGACCCCCTTCATGTTGGGCTGTTTGCGCTTGGCTAAAAGGGATCATCCCGGAGAATAGCCACACAGTGAGGTTGGGAGGGAGGTGTGTGCTGCACATCCACCTGAAAACCGCAACCCCTCCTTTTAAATGTGAAACCGAACCCATTGCTTGCTATGGGAAAGGATGGTGCTGCAGTTTGAAACCATTCCCACATGTTATACGTAAGAAGCCAACCCCACGTACCCTTTGCCTTACCATGGCTGCATGAAAACCGAATTCTGTTGCCCAGCCGTGTGTGATGTGTCACCATACCTGCAGGCGCTCATTATAAAAGGCAAAATGCGACCTTGTACCTAAAGCACATGTGCTCTCTGGTGCAGCTGCAGGAAAGCCAACAAAAGCACAGACTTCCGCTGCATCCATTGTACAACCGCCTGCCCTCCTTCCCAAGTTCCATATCCTCCTCACTCAGATGCCCAAGAACGTGGGGGTGGGGTGAGGAGGGGAGGCTCCGGGCATCCAGCCACTCCACTCCACAGGATGGCCCAAGGAACAGAAGGCTGTCATTCAAATATTTTGATTTGTAGTGTGGCTACAATAAGCAATGTGGCCTTGTCCTTCCCTCCTCCCGCACCCCACCCCACCCGGGCTACCTTGTCAGTTATCTCCCTTTATTTTTTAATTAATAAAGAAAGAATGCATGGTTTCAAAACTATAGTTACTTTATTTCGAAGGGGGGAGTGTGGTTGGGCTACAGGGAATTAAAATCAACAAAGGGGGCGGGTTTGCATCAAGGAAAAATACACAGCTGTCACACCGAAGCCTGGCCAGTCATGAAACTGGTTTTTCAAAGCTTCTCTGATGCGCAGTGCACCTTGCTGTGCTCTTCTAATCTCCCTGGTGTCTGGCTGCTCAAAATAGGATGCCAGGTGATTTGCCTCAACCTCCCACCCTGCCATAAACATCTCCCCCTTACTCTCACAGATATTATGGAGCACACAGCAAGCAGCAATAACAATGGGAATGTTGGTTGCGCTGGGGTCTGACCTAGTCAGCAAACAGCACCAGCAAGCTTGTAAACGTCCAAATGCACATTCTACCACCATTCTGCACTTGCTCAGCCTATAGTTGAACTGCTCCTTACTACTGTCCAGGCTGTCTGTGTACGGCTTCATGAGAGCAAGGGGTAGGCTGGGTTCCCAAGGATAACTATTGGCATTTCAACATCCCCAGTGGTAATTTTCTGGTCTGGGAAGTAAGTCCCTTCTTGCAGCTGTTCGAACAGCCCCGAGTTCCTAAAGATGCGAGCGTCATGTACCTTTCCTGTCCATCCAACGTTGATGTCAGTGAAATGTTCCTTTTGATCCATCAGTGCTTGCAGCACCATTGAGAAGTACCCCTTGCGGTTTATATACTGGTTGGCAAGGTGGTCCGGTGCCAAGATAGGGATATGCGTTCTGTCTATTGCCCCACCACAGTTAGGGAACCCCATTGAGGCAAAGCCATCCGCTATGACCTGCACATTTCCCAGAGTCACTACTCTTGATAACAGAATGTCAATGATTGCATTGGCTACTTGGATCACAGCAGCCCCCATAGTAGATTTGCCCATTACAAATTGATTCCCGACTGACTGGTAGCAGTCAGGTGTACCAAGTTCCCACAGGGCTATCGCCACTCACTTCTCAACTGTCAGGGCAGCTCTCATCTTGGTATCCCTGCGCTTCAGGGTTGGGGAAAGCAACTCACAGAGTTCCAGGAAAGTGGCCTTACGCATGCGAAAGTTTCGCAGCCACCATGAATCATCCCATACCTGCAACACTATGCAGTCCCAGCAGTCTGCTTGTTTGCCGGGCCCAGAATCGGCGTTCCACTGTATCAACCAGCCCCACTGCCACCATGATGTCCCAATTGCCACAGCCCATGCTTTCAGGAATGTCTGTGTCCATGTCCTCATCAAAATCGTCCTCGTGCTGGCGTCTCTTAGCCTGGTTCTTCATATACTCCAGGATAATGCGCGAGGTGTTTACATGCTCACAACAGCAGCGGTGAGCTGAGCGGGCTCCATGCTTGCCGTGGTATGGCGTCTGCAGGAGAGCAGAGTTGCAGCAGAAGTGGTGGATGACGACGGATGCCACGAGACTAGATATTTATACAGAACGACGAGAGGACCTGCGAGGTGGATTCATGGCACCAGGAGAGCAGGAGAGCAGAGTTGCAGCAGAAGCGGTGGATGATGACAGTTAGCAGTCTCCTGGAGGATTCTCTGCACCTTGAAGTCTTTAAACCATGATTTGAGGACTTCAATAACTCAGACATAGGTGAGAGGTTTATTGCAGGAGTGGGTGGGTGAGATTCGGTGGCCTGCATTGTGCAGGAGGTCAGACTAGATGATCATAATGGTCCCTTCTGACCTTAATGTCTATGAGTCTATGAGCAGCATCCAGGACACAACAGCAGCGGTGACGGTGAGCTGAGCTGAGCAGGCTCCATGCTTGCCGTGGTATGGCGTCTGCACGGAAAAAAGGTGCGAAACGATTGTCTGCCATTGCTTTCACGGAGGGAGGGGTGACTGACGACACGTACCCAAAGCCACCCGTGACAATGTTTTTGCCCCATCAGGCATTGGGAGCTTAACCCAAAATTCCAGTGGGTGACAGAGACTGCGGGAACTGTGGGGTAGCTACCCACAGTGCACTGCTCCATAAGTCGATGCTAGCCACAGTAGTGAGGATGCACTCCGCCGACTTAATGCACTTAGTGTGGACATACGCAATCAACTGTATAAAATTGATTTCTAGAAATCAACTTCTATAAAATCGACCTAATTTCGTAGTGTTGACATACCCTTGGCTTTCATAGAGCTCTTAATTCAAAATTCAGGGATACAAAAGGGATACTATCTCTATTGTCATCTCTAGAGTCATTGATATAGATCTGGCTATGCAGATACCATTTGCCATGTATAACTCATAAGTTTTAGTCATCATATTTGATGATCTTGCTCTTCACTTTGTTTTATTGTTGAATTCTAAATTCACAACTGGACATACAACTGGATATTGCTTGATTTCCCATGACTAAAGATTTTAACTTCTTCTCGATCTTCCTTTTTACCCAAGGGTTTTACTCACTTTTCACCCTGTTAGCATGTGGGAATTTGTGGCACCCCAGTTACTTCTTAGCTACCTAATTCCCAGCAATCCTCATCCATTGCTCTGGTACTCTTGTTTTCCCTATTTCCATTACACTTAGCCCAGAAGGTTAAATCTAACAATGTCATTATTAAATTCATGGGTGTAGTTTGAGAGGACGCAGGGGGTGTAGTTTACCCCCCGAAACAGAGGCGAGGGGTGTGTGTGTGTGTGGGTGTTACATGGGGTCACGTGCCACTTTCTCCCCTCCCCCGATTTCTGTGAGCGCTGAGCTGCCCTGCAGGGCTTGCTCTGCTCAACCTGCGGGGGGAGAGTAGGGGTGCTCTGTCCTTCCCACGCTGCATCTCCCCCCGGCATGTTTTGGCTCATGGGGAAGGGGTGAGATGGAGCAGCTGTAATCCTGTGCTTCAGGCCGCAGCCTCGGCAGCTGGAGGCTGCCTCCTGGGTTCTAGTGCCTGCCTGTTTCCTCTACAATGGTGAGTGCCAGCAGGGGGGCAGGGCAAGGGATGGGTTGGATGGGTGGGGGAAGAGAAGGGGACGGGGCAGGGGACAGTGGAGAGAGGAAGCGGGAGGGGATGGGGAAGAGAAGGGGACCTGGGAATGGGTGGGGGGAAGAGAAGGGGACATGGGAATGGGTGGGGGGAGGCAGCAGCCAGGCATGTGGCATCCACTTGGCAGCAACAGCAGCCCTAGCAGGGAGGTGGCTGCAGCGGCACCAGAGCAGCCACGTCACTGCCACAGCTGTTGCCAGAGTGGCCACTAGCAGAACCAGGGTTCCCCTCTTAAGCCAGCCTGTCCCCCCCGGCACCAGCAGCCCAGGTTCCTCTCCAAGTGGGCGGAGAGAGCCCGTGAGCCAAGGGAACTGGCTTCAGCGTGCACGTGCATGGGTATGCCCCTGCTTTGCTGCCCCCCCCCCATATAGCGGTGGACTTACGCCTAGGCTTAAATTTATAGGCATTTCTCCGGTTACTACCTGCTGCACAGACAACAGAGTTGTAACACTCGTATCACATGTGATTCACAGAGCTTGGGCTTGGATCAGCTCTAATTTATTTAGGGGTGATTTAGAAGCTGAGTTAAAGGCTTGGCATCTATAATCTATAACTCATCTTATTAATGCCATATACAGCATCAATGTGTTCTTATCTGCAGCCCAATAGTTCCCAGTAATACTTTTAAGTTGATGCAGCCTATCTTTACATTTAGTCTTGATATTATCTATATGACCTTTCCAAGTTAGTTGATTATCAAATATAACTCATAAGAATGTAAAATTATGAACTACCTGTATTTTTTCTGTATAGAGATATTGGTTCCATTCTTCCCCAGTCTTCCTTTTTATGTATATCATTCCCTTTGTTTTAGCAAGTGAGAACTTAAATCCCCAAGTATCTCCCCATTCTGAAATCCTCCAGAGTGCCTCATTGGTTCTCTCCACAGCTATCTTAAGTCTTCTGTGTTTGGCCCATATAGCACTGTCATCCATAAATATTGTAATACCTATTCCTGCCCATATACTCTCCACAAGGTCATTCATTATAATGCTAAACAGGGTTGGGCTGATAACACATCCCTGTGGAGTGCCACTAGTAAGTTTATAAATATTCAACAAAGCACCCCCACCCTGACTTGTATGGTTCTATCACTTGAGAATTCTCCTATCCACCAGAACATTCTTCCTCTTATTCCAGTTGTGGCTAGTTTCTACAGCAAGCCTTCCCTCCATAGCACATCATATGCTTTTGCAATGTCCAATAAGAAAGCTAGCAAACTTGGTTCCTCATAAGTTTTTTGTATTTCTGTGTCTAATCTTATTATATGATCAACTGTGCAGCTTCCTTTCCTTTGTACACAGTTGAGTAGCATACTTGGAAAAAAAGAAATTATAATTTCTCATTTAGCATGCATTCCACAATTTTGCCCACATGTGAGGACAGTAGGTCTATATGCATCAGGTCTTGTATTTTCCTATTGGTATAATGACTGCTTCCTTCCATTCTGCCAGTAGAATCTCTTTTCCCTATATATTATATTATTTCAATAAGAGTCTTAAACTCCCTTCCGGTAGGTGCTTAAACATTGCATTACATATGCTATCTTTACCGGAGCTGTATTTTTTGCTTTTGTTTATAGCTTTTTTGCGTTCCTGTATGTTGAAATTGTCATTCAGTATGTCATCTTTACATTCTACTGAGCCAGGCAGGGCCTCACAATTTTCTTCATCAAAAATTCTTTTTTGTTGACATAGAATCATAGAATAGAATCATAGAATATCAGGGTTGGAAGGGACCTCAGGAGGTCATCTAGTCCAACCCCCTGCTCAAAGCAGGACCAATCCCCAATCAAATCATCCCAGCCAGGGCTTTGTCAAGCCTGACCTTAAAAACTTCCAAGGAAGGAGATTCTACCACCTCCCTAGGTAACGCATTCCAGTGTTTCACCACCCTCCTAGTGAAAAAGTTTTTTCTAATATCCAACCTAAACCTCCCCCACTGCAACTTGAGACCATTACTCCTTGTCCTGTCCTCTTCTACCACTGAGAATAGTCTAGAACCATCCTCTCTGGAACCACCTCTCAGGTAGTTGAAAACAGCTATCAAATCCCCCCTCATTCTTCTCTTCTGCAGACTAAACAATCCCAGTTCCCTCAGCCTCTCCTCATAGGTCATGTGTTCCAGACCCCTAATCATTTTTGTTGCCCTTCGCTGGACTCTCTCCAATTTATCCACGTCCTTCTTGTAGTGTGGGGCCCAAAACTGGACACAGTACTCCAGATGAGGCCTCACCAAGGTCGAATAGAGGGGAATGATCACGTCCCTCGATCTGCTCGCTGTGCCCCTACTTATACATCCCAAAATGCCATTGGCCTTCTTGGCAACAAGGGCACACTGCTGACTCATATCCAGCTTCTCGTCCACTGTAACCCCTAGGTCCTTTTCCGCAGAACTGCTGCCTAGCCATTCGGTCCCTAGTCTGTAGCTGTGCATTGGGTTCTTCCGTCCTAAGTGCAGGACCCTGCACTTATCCTTATTGAACCTCATCAGGTTTCTTTTGTCCCAATCCTCCAATTTGTCTAGGTCCCTCTGTATCCTATCCCTGCCCTCCAGTGTATCTACCGCTCCTCCCAGTTTAGTATCATCTGCAAATTTGCTGAGAGTGCAATCCACACCTTCCTCCAGATCATTTATGAAGATATTGAACAAAACCGGCCCCAGGACCGACCCCTGGGGCACTCCACTTGACACCGGCTGCCAACTAGACATGGAGCCATTGATCACTATCTGTTGAGCCCGACAATCTAGCCAACTTTCTACCCACCTTATAGTGCATTCATCCAGCCCATACTTCTTTAACTTGCTGACAAGAATACTGTGGGAGACCGTGTCAAAAGCTTTGCTAAAGTCAAGAAACAATACATCCACTGCTTTCCCTTCATCCACAGAATCAGTAATCTCATCATAGAAGACGATTAGATTAGTCAGGCATGACCTACCCTTGGTGAATCCATGCTGACTGTTCCTGATCACTTTCCTCTCCTCTAAGTGCTTCAGGATTGATTCCTTGAGGACCTGCTCCATGATTTTTCTGGGGACTGAGGTGAGGCTGACTGGCCTGTAGTTCCCAGGATCCTCCTCCTTCCCTTTTTTAAAGATTGGCACTACATTAGCCTTTTTCCAGTCATCTGGGACTTCCCCCGTTCGCCACGAGTTTTCAAAGATAATGGCCAATGGCTCTGCAATCACATTCGCCAATTCCTCTAGCACTCTCGGATGCAACTCGTCCGGCCCCTTGGACTTGTGCACGTCCAGCTTTTCTAAATAGTCCCTAACCACCTCTTTCTCCACAGAGGGCTGGCCATCTACTCCCCATGTTGTGATGCCCAGCGCAGCAGTCTGGGAGCTGTCCTTGTTAGTGAAGACAGAGGCAAAAAAAGCATTGAGTACATTAGCTTTTTCCACATCCTCTGTCACTAGGTTGCCTCCCTCATTCAGTAAGGGGCCCACACTTTCCTTGGCTTTCTTCTTGTTGCCAATATACCTGAAGAAACCCTTCTTGTTACTCTTGACATCTCTTGCTAGCTGCAGCTCCAGGTGCGATTTGGCCCTCCTGATTTCATTCCTACATGCCCGAGCAATATTTTTATACTCTTCCCTGGTCATATGTCCAACCTTCCACTTCTTGTAAGCTTCTTTTTTATGTTTAAGATCCGCTAGGATTTCACCGTTAAGCCAAGCTGGTCGCCTGCCATATTTACTATTCTTTCGACTCATCGGTATGGTTTGTCCCTGTAACCTCAACAGGGATTCCTTGAAATACAGCCAGCTCTCCTGGACTCCTTTCCCCTTCATGTTAGTCCCCCAGGGGATCCTACCCATCCGCTCCCTGAGGGAGTTGAAGTCTGCTTTCCTGAAGTCCAGGGTCTGTATCCTGCTGCTTACCTTTCTTCCCTGTGTCAGGATCCTGAACTCAACCAACTCATGGTCACTGCCTCCCAGATTCCCTTCCACTTTTGCTTCCCCCACTAATTCTTCCCTGTTTGTGAGCAGCAGGTCAAGAAAAGCTCCCCCCCAGTTGGCTCATCTAGCACTTGCACCAGGAAATTGTCCCCTACGCTTTCCAAAAACTTCCTGGATTGTCTATGCACCGCTGTATTGCTCTCCCAGCAGATATCAGGAAAATTAAAGTCACCCATGAGAACCAGGGCGTGCGATCTAGTAGCTTCTGTGAGTTGCCGGAAGAAAGCCTCATCCACCTCATCCCCCTGGTCCGGTGGTCTATAGCAGACTCCCACCACTACATCACTCTTGTTGCTCACACTTCTAAACTTAATCCATAGACACTCAGGTTTTTCTGCAGTTTCGTACCGGAGCTCTGAGCATTCATACTGCTCCCTTACATACAGTGCTACTCCCCCACCTTTTCTGCCCTGCCTGTCCTTCCTGAACAGTTTATAAACATCCATGACAGTACTCCAGTCATGTGAGTTATCCCACCAAGTCTGTGTTATTCCAATCACGTCATAATTCCTTGACATCACCAGGACCTCCAGTTCTCCCTGCTTGTTTCCAAGGCTTTGTGCATTCGTATATAAGCACTTGAGATAACCTGCTGATCGCCCCTCATTCTCAGTATGAGGCAGGAGCCCTCCCCTCACAGACATTCCTGCCTGTGTTTCCTCCTGGTATCCCCCTTTCCCACTTACCTCAGGGCTTTGGTCTCCTTCCCCCGGTGAACCTAGTTTAAAGCCCTCCTCACTAGGTTAGCCAGCCTGCTCGCAAAGATGCTCTTCCCTCTCTTCATAAGATGGAGCCCGTCTCTGCCCAGCACTCCTCCACCATGGAACACAGAGCTCTTTCCTGTGATTGAAATCACTTGTTGTCATCAACTATCCCTCAATACGAGGATAAAAGGGGGAAAAAAGTCATTGATGAGACTTAAGATGGCTGAGGAGTGCAATCCGTGCTCTGCAGGTTTTTCCTCATATATGACAGGTGGTTGCTTGGAGAGAGCACAACTGCTGGCCGCGATGCTGTACCCTTTCCTTCCTCCTCTGCCATTTTGCAGCCTCTTGAGCAAGGCAATTCTCTTCAAAATGGGCTGAGGCTTGAGATATAATGCAATGCCATTGCAGTCTATTGCCAGCCAGCTCTTCCTAGTTCATGGGGTCAATGCCTCCCTTCTTAAGATATACTTTAAGAGTGTCCTTGTAGTGTTTCCTCTTATATCACTGCTAACTTTTTGGAACTCCTTTGCTAAAGTGTCCACTTTTCCTAAGTTAGAATTTTCAACTTTATCATTTACTATAAGACCAGGTATAAATTTGTTTTTACTTCGTATCCCATTCATTCTTTTAACTTGTTTATATAGCTCTGTGTAACCTTGGAATCTTTGTTCATTTTCCCACAATACTGTCTCCAACTCTCTTTCTCTGCCTTTTTAATAGTTCTTTGTGCCACTGCTTTACATATTTTATAGTTCATTAAGTCCTTGTTATTCGTTGTAGTTTTTGCTTATTTGTATGCCTTCTCTCTCTCTCTCTCTCTCGCTCTAGTTGTTGCTTTACAATCTTCATTCTGAAGATTTCTGAGTTTGTGGCAATTCAATGTTTTATGTATCGCTAGGTTAACTGCTGTTACAACTCCTGTTATTATATTATCATGAAATTCCGCTAGATTATCACTACAATTTGGTACTTAGATATCAGCACATGTACTCTTAAAGAGTCCTCAGTTTGCTTTTCTAAGGCTCCAGGTAGGAATTCCTTCATTGTTTTTAACATTACCTTGGTCTTGATATGTAATTTACACAGGAAAGTAATCACTTCCCATTCCATCTCTTTTATAGGTTTACCAGCAGCATTTGCTTGCTGTTTTGCTTGTTGCAATTCCTAGCTCTAAACCTGAAAAGGTTCTATCCACCAGATTAACCATAGTAGGTGCTCCAGTACTGAGCAATACCATATTGTGCATGTCAATGAACTGTCCCAGGCATTTGTCATTATAATCAGTTTTCATGCTTCCCCATAATTCATTATGGCTATTAAGGTCTCCACAAATAATATATTGGCCTTTGACACCCTGAATTTACTCTTCCAAGTCTAGATTGTCTTGTTTTTAAAAGGGGTTGTAAACATTATAGATTCATATAAAGCTGCTATTGTTCTGCAGAGGAATCTCAACAATATTGTACTCAAAACTTAAGTTCTGTACAGTTAAGTCAACATAACTAAGACCTTTCTTTATAAATACATAAGCCCCTCCTCCTCTTGTTATTTCTTTGTCACATCTGACTACATTGTATCCTGAAAGTCTAACCATAAGTTTCCTCACTGACCTTGTTTCTCGTACGCATATCACTCCAGGTTTGCTTTCTCTATTTCAAAAACAGTTTTCTTTTAATTCCTGACCATGTGTTATTAAACTATATGCATTCCAGCAAAAAAAACAAAACCAAACCCAAACCCAAAACATTAGACCTGTGTTGTTTAAACTGCACTGTTATTTTCATTTTTAAAATTATATGAATGCAGTCTAAAGAGAGAGGGCCTATATGGAAATACTTTTCTGCCACTTGTTATAATTTTTATTCTTTCAGTCTTCTTCCCTGTCTGTAAAGTGCACTTAATAACTTCTGTCAGAAAAGCTATAAATTTCTCTTTGCCTACAAGCAGTACATCTTCATTTATTCCCCTTATATTATCTTTCCTGCCTTGAACGGCATGTAGTTGTACTGGTAGCTCTTTTCCCTCAACAGCATTTTCCTCCTTCTGTATATTGTGCTGTGAATATATTTTGGTGGCTTCTACATAGGATATTGTATGGATAATTTTAATTTTCTGTATCTCCCTCTCGCTCATTCCTCTGCCACACATCCTTTGTATGCTGCCCTGTGCTTATCCTCACAATTGCTGCATTTTAGTTCTCTTCTTCACGGACAGTTCTCATACGAGTGTTCTCCTTCACATTTGGGACGCCTTGTTTTCCCCTTACAGACAGCTGCCACATGCCCAAAACTTTGACATTTAGAACATCTCAAAGGGGCTGGGAGATATGGGATATCATCTCTTCTGGGTTAAGCCATATTAACCCTATTAGGTAGCATTGCACCTTTAAATGTTACTCAGATGGCTGTGGATGGTTTGTGTTCTCCCTCTCTCCTGCTAATCAGTCATTTAACAAACAGCACTTGGTCCTCACTTATACCCCTTTTCATTTCATCCTCTGTCATGCCAAGTGGAACCCCATACATTATTCCTCTTGCTTCTGTTATATGTTTAGGTAGCTTGCAAATTACTTTTATTTTCCCTAAAACTGTAGTTTTAAGAAGTTTTTCTGCCTTATGGGTACATTCTACTAATAAATCTCCACCCTGCAGCCTTTTAGCTCTTAATATATCACTGATATTTCACCTAATCTATTCCATGGTTTTAAAGGGATTAACATCTCCTGTCTTTACCTCTTTGGCTAGTGATTTAATAATTAGAAGATGTCGATCCTTTTCCTTCTCTTTTTTCCATCCATGTTTGCTCCCTCTTCTTCAGATACAGGTATTTCTATTCTGTTTTTCTTCTTCCTAATCCGCAGCCATTCCTCATCCCTTGCCTCTTCTCCCTCTTTTTTCAAAATCACTTCCAGCCTGTCCCTCTCAACCTGTATTTGCAGCTCTGTTCAGCCAGCCAACCACCAGACCAAGCCGCTCTTGAGTTACAAGTCCCAGCTCTCAGCCTCTCCCAGCCTACACAACCAGTTCACAGCCTGGTCAGCAACCACCACTGCCAGTGCAGCCCAGCCAGCCAGCCCCATTCTGTCCTCAGCTTGCTGGCTTTATAAAAGCTCAGCCTGCCTCTGCCCAGTTGGGCGTCATCATCTTCAAACCTAAGTCTTCTCCCAGGTGCAGCCGACCAGGTTTATTGACTTAATTTAACCTATTCTGCCTTGTGTCGGGTGGACACCCCATCACATACCCTCCCTCTTAAGACTATTCCATGGAGGTACAGGTGCTGCCTACCTTGCATTTTTCATAACTGGACCCACAGGTTATCGCTTTGCCTGCCCCAGGTCCCGCATGAAGAGAAGCAGTGTGCCCTGTTCCTCCATAGTGCCACAGTACTTCTCCCATTGGAACTCTAGGGCCTGCTCCTCAGCTATCAACTCCTCAGATAGCCTCTGCCGTTGCTTCACAGGCTACCCAAGAACCCTGTCCTTCTGGGTCTGAGCTCTCACCATATTCCAGCTAGTCTCCATATTTATCCCAGTATCCTTCAGCTTTATCTTTGTGGGAGTGTTTCTTCCTTCCAACTCCTCTCTACCTTCCATCATTATAGCCCCTTTGGCCTTCTCTGCTAGCTTTTGTGCCCAAGTAGTGGGCCATTGGCACACCCTTCTGTTCCTCTCCCTCAAACTTGCTCTTTTCCTGGGTATTTTTACCCTTCTTGTTAGGATAGCCCCTCATTACATGCCCTAATTCCCCACAGGAAAAACAGGTATCCCCCTTTCCTGCTCTCGCGACAGGTGGGACTCTTCTTGGCTGTTCTGCTTTCCTCCCTTCCAGACAAACCTTTTTATTACAACGTAAGGAGGGGCATTCCTTTTTCAGGTGTCCCCTCCTCCCACAGGCGTGACACTTGCTTGGCAGGACCTCTGGCTTCTTAGCCACAGAACCTCTTTTCCATTCCTAATGGCTAATTTCCTCCTGGAGAATCTTAAGGAAACATTGTTGCAGTTCGGCCAACTTTACCAAATAACTCTGTAGAAATAACTGTGTTTCTCATTGTCTCTGTTGGTTCTCTAGGATCTGCATAAATAGTGCTTGCATCCCTTTTTGTTGTTTATTGGCCCCCTCTGATGAAAGCGGCAACTGTGGGGTCCAACTCGAGAAAGTATACATGCCTTCAGCAAAAAAGGCCTTCACACACTGTAGTTCTGTTGTTGCTTTCCCTTTGCTTTTTCTACTGGAAAGACTCATCCTCCCCTTATATCAAGGTAACCATCACGCCCACATTCTCAAACTAGTTGTTATGGGGTTTGCACATTATTGGCTGTCTCCTTGTGGCCACATCTGGGGATTAGCTCTTTTCAGGTCAGATGCCCCCATTCGGATGGTTGCTAACACTGTGTCCTTCCTTGCTCTCCAGGACTTGCAGAGCTCCTTCTTCATGACTCAGGGTGCTCCATCTTTGTGGCTTGGCCCTCCAGCCAAGTCAATGTAGTTTTCCCTTTCCAGGGTATGAAACTCTTGCTGGATTCGTTGTCTACATGCCATTCAAGATGGTCTTCTGCTCTGAGGCCAGGTCCTATGCCACATTCCCAGTGGCTGGTAGGAGAACCTAGGCCCACCCACTACTCTGGGTTCCAGTCCAGGGACCTTATGTCTAGTAACTCTTGCCTATTTCTTCCCAGACTCTGTCGCTATTTCCCTAGACTCCTTCCTACTTCCCTCTTTGACTTCTTGCCAGACTCTAGTCCCAAACATACATCCCTTCTCCTAGGGAGTGACTGCTGACTACTTCCTCTGCAGCCCCCTTCTGTCCTCAGCTTGTTGGCTTTATACAAGCTCAGCTTGCCCCTGCCCAGCTGGGTTTCATCATCAATCAGTGCTTGTCACTCAAGCCTAAATCTCCTCCCAGTTGCCGCCTACTAGGCTAATTAGCCTAATTTAACCAGTTCTGCCCTGTGTGGGGTGGACACTCTATCACATATGCTTACAAGCTTGTCAGCAATGGTGGATATATAAAGAAAGAGAGGCTTTCCATGATATAGTAATTTTCATAAGAACAACTTCACAACATCAACCAGATTTTATAATTTGTACAGACAGATTCCCCAAATTGTCACACCTGGTTCCCTAACATGGTCCTATCATTGTCCTATCACTTTCACACTAGAATAAAAAAAGTTAGGCTATAGACATCTCTAGTTATTGCATGCATTTGTGCACTGACACTATTAGAGTCGTAGGCTCTAATGTCCAAAGGAGTCAGGTGCCCAACACCTATTGATATGCAATGGGAGCTGGGTGCCTAACTCTCACCTTGCCTGTGGTATACAATAGTTTAGTTTCCTGAGGACTAACATCCTTTGATTTAACTGAAATTATTGGCTCAGTGATGGGGTATTTGAGTGAAGTCTGATTGCCTGTATTATGCAACGGGTCAGACCAGGGCTGGCCTTACCATGAGGCGAACTGAGGCGGCCACCTCAGGTGCCAGACTGGGGGGCGCCAGTAGGACCCAGAGTTTCAAAGTTTTGGCCCAAGCGAGGGGACATGGGGGGCGTCATTTGAGCTCCCAGCCTCAGGTGCCAAAATGTTGTGGGCTGGCCCTGGGTCAGACTAGTGATCTAATGGTCCCTTCTGGCCTTAAACTCAATGAAACTATGAAATTCCCTTGGGCTTCTTTGAAAATCCCAGCTGCAGTGGTTTGCAAAATAGGCTCGTTTGCTGCTTGATTTCTGGTCTTGATTCTGATTCTTCATTAGGATCAACCAACTTGGATTCTGTAGAGAGAGCTCTGTGGTGTTGAGAGGGTGTGGATCAGGAAAAGGTCTGAAGGGATGCAATTCATCCTCCCTGCCCAATTCCCATGGAAAAAGTAGCACTGTTAATACAGTCTTTTCCATGGCTTCCTCTGTACTAAGGAAACATTTCTTAATGGTTCCAGGACCAGCTGCTGGCTAGAAATTCCACAGGGGAAAAGGTCTAGGAAATTCACTCAGGGTATCCTCAGAGTTTTCAACCCCGCAGGCATTTTCTGGGGAGAGGGTTGATCAAGGCAACTGGTTAGTATGATTTTTGTGTCTGTGTGAGAGAAAAGTATTGTGTTTGTGGCTTAGTATAGTCAAAATTAGCGAGGTTCTACTGTAGGGAGACTGGGATATATTTTTCCAGTTGTAAAGCAAATGTCTTAAAAGAGGACCATTTTCTAAAGCAGCTGAAGAGTATTTAATCACTAACGCACAGTCAATATCAGTCTTTCCAGGTGTTTCTTGATTGAATTGCTCAGAAGTGAGGCCTCAGTCACAGTAATTACATAACTGTTCAATGGCTTCGTATATTAGAAAACAATATGAAAATATTCCTGAGGTTTAGACCACCTGAATCATCCTCTCAACAAGACAATGAAAATGTCACCCACATTCACTTTATATTCAGGCTATTACATATTATTGCATCAAAACCAAAGGTTACAGAGAAACTTGTGCTATTTTAGCCTTCCACATAAAATTCAAGTTCCTTGTTTTCTCTTTCAAGGCCGGGGACAAATTGTCCCATCTCTCTTCACATCTTCTACTCCATTCCTTGCCCACTTTGCTCTGGCCAAGCTGCCCTGCTCACTATCCCCCTTTTCCTACTCCAACTTCTATTCGTTCTATTCAGGTTCTTATACTGCATTTATCACCATAGTATCTGAGTGCCTGCCAACAGTGCAATAAGCAATGGGACTAATATCTATTATGTGTTGTTTATTCTCACATCTTCTCCACAGGGGCAGAAACACCTTCAGTGGCGTGTTTTATTTTGGTAGGGTTTTTCTGCCGTGTGGATCCTTTTTATTTTGTGGGATGCAAATCATTGATTAAAAGGGCTTATGGGGCCTGATTCTCCTCTTGCGCTGAGGAGTTCTACCTTTGAAGTCAATGGAATTATTCTACTGTAAAACCAGATGTGAGAGGAGTAGCAGGCCAGTAATATGTGCATGTTTCATGTGCTGGGCATGAAGTTGTATTGAACTACGTAAGTGTTGATATTGTAATGAACTAGCTAATATGGGTAAAATTGTCCTTCACTGGGTAGAATCAGAAATACTCAACTGTAGAGCAAGCTCAAGCATATATTGTAGAGTATGCTCCATGTTGCTAATATGTAAGAGATATTCTTTCAGCTCAACTGCTAGGGGTTTGGGTTTGTGGCGCAGGAGCATCTGAATTCTGTCACCGTGAAATCACAAGTGGATAGTGGCTATGGATTTGTTACAGATGTCACAGAATACTGGATTATAGGGTTTAGCATACATAGATTAGCATTCATGTCGCACTCCCCATCAATATCCAGGCTGGGGAAGCTAATGATCCAACCAGCAGACCAAATTCAGTGATGAATCCTGGTCATGGGCCACCTGAGGCTCGTTGCACATACGCTAAGAAGACCAGTGACGGCAGGTTTGTATAATTTTTGGTGGTGCCCAGAATGGGTCCAAGTCCTACCCCCCCACCTTGTAAACTGATATATATTTTTTAAAATAAGGTAAAAATGGACTGGAAACAGTAAGCATTTAACAGTTTCCCTATACTGCAGAATATCGCTATCGTAAGAAAAAATTATTTAACTAGGAATATTGACTTTATTAATATTCTTTTGAATATGGAAACAACCAAGCACTCTTGGATCAATAACACACAAAAGCAAAAAGATCTGTCTAATTCATTATTGTACTCCAACCATGTAAATCTTGATAGCCAAGATGGATGAAAACTCCTTTTCTTATCTTTTAGATTTGCCGCATCTTTCTTTTGTATAACTTCAGTTTGAAAGCTGGGTGTCGAACTCAGGCTGTCACTTGATGAATTACCCTTTTGTTCTTTTTCTCTGGGTAACTTTATTAAAAATTTATCCATTGCTGATTATTATTATACAAAATTAATGGGGTGGGGCCGAGGGGTTTGGAGTGTGGGAGGAGGCTCAGGGTAGGGCAGAGGTTTGCAGTGTGGGGTGAGGGCTGTGGGGTGGTTCACGGTACAGGAGGGGGCTCAGGGCTGGGGCAGAGGATCAGGGTGTGAGGGGATGAGGGCTCTGGCTGGGGGTGAGGGCTCTGGAGTGGGGCTGGGGATGAGGGGTTTGAGGTGTGGGAGGGGCTGAGGCAGAGGGTTGGGGTGTGGGGATGAGGGGTTCATGGTGTAGGAGGGGGCTCAGGACTGGGGCAGAGAGTTGGGGTGCAGGGGGGTGAGGGCTCTGGCTGGGGGTGTGGGCTCTGGGTGGGGCAGGGAATTAGGGGTAAGACATTCCTTTCCTCTCCCAGGCTGGAGAGCAGGCAGAACTGGATTATTGACATGGCTGTGCAGAGCATTACGACTGGGGATGTACACTGATTTAACTGGATTTGTTGTTTTAACTATTATACAAATATTTCAGCCTAGTAACCAAGATGAAAGGAATCTAAAAGGGTAAATCTTCATTAATGTGCACAGAGAGGTAAATGCAAAACTCTATTATCGGGCACATGGCCAGCCTGAAAGCCATATATTGTAAACAAGTATTTCTTTACCTATTTATGACTCTCTCACAGTCTGTGCTTCACTTATCTTGGACAATGAAAATTAATTAAGGTGCTTCCAAGTTCTCAGTGCTGTAACATTTGGGTAGCAAACACTTCATGGAAATTTGTCCTTGCTGTAAAAACCAGTGTTTTCAACGGAATTTAAAAGAATAACATGGGGAACATTTTTCAGAGGGTCTTAAGGGTTTGTTTTTATAAAACTAATTTTTTAGATAAAGTGGAGTTGTCACCTTACTAATGGCTTATCCACACTGGGATTTCACACTGAGATAAACTGTACCAGCACAAGTCATGGTTAACTGGGCATGGATTGTCTACACTAGAGGCTTGCACAAATGCAGCTATGTTGGTGTAAAATAACCCAGTGCAGACAAGGCCTACAAGTCAGACAGTCTAGCACTCACAGCAATGCGCCCCGAAGAACCACTTATAAAGAACAAAGGAAAGAAACGCCAACTCCTAAGCAAAGAATGGGGCCTGGGATGATGGCTTCATGGTGCAGGAGGGGGCTCAGGGCTGGGGCAGAGGGTTGGGGTGCAGGGCAGGGGTGAAGGCTCTGGCTGGGGGTGTGGGCTCTGGAGTGGGGCTGGGGATGAGGGGTTTGGGGTGTGGGAGGGGCTCAGAGCTAGGGCAGAGGGTTGGGGTCAGGGGGGTGAGGAGTCTGGCTGAGGAGTTCAAACTTCGGGGTGCAGCAGGCAGGCTGCCCTGGGGCTGGGGCCAGAGAGGAAGACTCTCCCTAGCGCTCTCCCCGCCGGCAGCAGAGAGCTATGGGGGAGAAGCCTCCTCTCCTTTCCCTCCCCCGCCCCCAGCACGACACTCACCCAAGCCCCAGGCTGCGGCTCAGGAGATCCAGACAGGATAAGCCTCCTGGGAGTCGCCTGCCAGGGTTGGGGGGGTTCAATGCCGCTGCGCCTCCTCCCTCTGCAGGCGCAGCAGTCAGCCTGCTGCCAGCGCCCCTCCCTTAGCCAGCAGCGGCGGATGAGGGAGTGCAGCACGCAGCTGCAGGGGGCAGTCGCCCGCTGCTCAGGGCACAGATGAGGCAGGGACACTCAGGGGAGGTGTGCAGGGGCAGCAGGTGGGGATGGGGGATGCTCCGGGGGAGGCACGCAGAGGTGGCAGCAGGCAGGGCCAGGGGAGAGACCCGGCCCCGAACATCCATGGAGCCGGGCCGCTGAGGCCCTGAATTTGCTGGAGCACAGGCACCACAGGCCCATACAACTTGCTGCCCCTGAAGAAGACTGGAGAATAAAAGGTACTGTGTTACTCTCTACAGTTAAATGTTGAAGAGAAAAGATCTGCAGGGGGACCTGCAATTCTGAGTTTGGAGTATTGCCATTGACAACAAGCATGCACTTGGAAAGACAGTGGACCAATAAACTGTTCTCTAACTGTGGTTAGAATTAAAGAAGATATGCTTTCCTGGGACGTTCTTCCTCTTAGTATTGTTATGAGCTGGATGAAACCTTGCTATGGGTGGAGTTAAAACCTAGTTCAAACTGATATGTGAACAAGTCCCCCATTTAGTAAGAAACACTTAAAGGATCACACATAAAACAAGAGTGTGCCCAGAAACTAGCACCTGGCGGGCCGAGGGTTCAACTGGGTATTTTGATCAAGTGTCTGTGCCTGCGTGTGAGAGAACACACAGAAACTGAAGACAGACAAGAACAGAGGGAGTGGCAGAGGCAAAAGACAGCAAAGTCTAGCAATAGCCTGTGAACACAATGTGCCCCTGGAAAAAGCTAGAGAGAGGGAGAGCTTTTGGGTGTGTTGGCTAAAGAGGCTTGGGCTGTAAACTAAGAAATTTCTCCTTTTGTTTGTGGTTCCTTCTGCATTCAGAGACAAGAGCTTGTATGTTCTTTGTAAATAAACAAAACTGCATCAAAGAAATACCTGATTATCACCAATTTCTACTCCCAACTGGAACAAACTGTTAGACCCTGAATTTTGTCTAGCCACACAGGCCAAAAGGAGTAACAATATTTTGTGGCTTGGGGGTGCCCTTCTTTTTTTGGAAAAAAATGTGAATCTATCAGAGAGATTGTCTGTCTGTGCAGTCCGAGAAAAAAAACGGTGTATATTTATTGATTTATGACGGTACCCCATACCATGATTACATATTTAAAAATCCCTGAGTCTGACTGTTTGCCCTTAAGTACATCTTCACCCTGAAAGTTATAAAGATCACAAATGTTTAAGTAATTCATCCCCTTTAGCAGCAAGGATAATATCAATAGTCAGCACTACTTAATTTCACCATCTGTTTTCTACCATGTTACGTTACTTTTTCCAGTGTTGGGGGCAGTAAGTCTTGAACTTAAAATGAATCTTAAATAAATAAAATCAGCAACAGACAGACCCTCAAACTCTTCTTTTTGGTGACCTTTTTTATGCAGCTTATAGGTTTTAAATGGTAGCTGTTAGTCCCTAATTCTTAAAACGGACATTTAAAATAATAGAACCATAGACATGTAGGGCTAGAAAGGACCTTGAGAAGTCATCTAGTCCATCCCTCTGTGCTGAGACAGGACCAAGAATACCTAGACCATCCTGATAGGTGTTCGTCTAACATGTTCTTAAGAATGCCAATGATGGCAATTCCAGAACCTCCCTTAGAAACCTATTCCAGTACTTAATTATTTTTATAGTTAGAAAGTTTTTCCTAATATCTAACATAAATCTTCCTTGCCACTGATTAAGCTGATTACTTCTTGTCCTACCTTCAGTGGACAGGCTGCCTTTAGTAGACACCTCTACATAAATCAGGCCCAACATTTCTTTATCCAGAGTAGGTCTACAAATCTATAGCACTTGGTGATGACTATTTTTTGGAGAGTTTGCTCTTTGTGGCATTTTCTTCTTTCAAATACAGTTTTCTGTCCATTTTTACAAACATGCAGACATACCATCTTGTGTTTATCTTGACTTTGAAGGTGAGGGCGAGAAATTTGAATCTGGCAGAGGGAAGGCACAGGGTAGTCAGTTAAGGGATGCCAAAAAAGGAACGACAAGATGAGAGCATTAAGAGGAAGACTGTTCTAATGCCATAGCATTATAGTTGGGAGAAGAGGGATGAAAGTTGAAATATGGGGAGACCAGAGAAGAAGCGGTGGAGGCATGAGAGCATCGACTAGAATTTTAGTACTAGTGCGGAAGAGGAAAGAACAGTTTCTGGAGATGGAACCAGCCGGATTTAACTATAGCCTGGATGTCATGAGCATAGAAGGAAGATTTGTTAAATGAAACACTGTAGCCTTGTCTTCCCTAGCAAAAGAAAAAGGGTGTTTTTAACTCACGTTAACTAACTTGAGGTAAAATCCTGGTGAAAACAAGGCAGGTTGTAGTTTCACCACAAGTTAACAAGTCAAGTTATAGGGGAACCTCGTCAAAGGATGACTATGAGACACCAATATGGTGTGGCTGTGAAATATGCAAATGCAATCCTAGGATGTGTCAGGAGGGGCATTTCCAGTAAAGCTACAGAAGTGTTAATATCATTGTACAAGGCACTGGTAAGACCACATCAGGAATACTGTATAGAGTTCTGGTCATCCAGATTTGTGAAAGATGAATTGAAACTGCAACAGGTACAGAGAAGAGTTACTAGGATATCAGGTGAATGGAGGGCCTATCTGACAAGAGGAAACTAAAAGAAGTTGGCTTGTTTAGCCCAGCAAAATGGAGGCTGAGAGGGGATATGATTGTTCTCTATAAATACATCCAGGCGTAAACACCATGGAGGGAGAAGAACTATTTAAGCTAAAGGACAATGTTGGCACAGGAACAAATGGGTATAAGGTGGCCATGAATAAATTAAATTGGAAATTAGAAGATTTCTTACTGTCAGACAAGTGAGGTTCTGGAACACCTTCCCAATAGGAATTGAGGGGGCAAACAAACTTAATTAGTGTTAAGATAGTGCTTGACAAATTTATGTATGGGAGTGTATGTGGCAGCAGGGGGCTGGGCTCAACAGCCCTGAAGGTCCCTGCTGATTCATGTCTTGTATTCCTAAAACCTCCGGGCTTCAGTTGGTCACCTGCAGTGGTCAAAAGGATTCCCCCTCCCACAATATATTCTGTTTCCCCCATTCTACCTCTAAAGCATCACAGATGGCCATAGCTGTAGATGGGACACTGGATGGGTAGGCCATTGGCCCAAGGTGTTACTAAGAATTTGCTTTCTCAGGTACTTGGCTGGTGGGTCTGACTCACATGGTGAGGGTCTAACTGATCACCATATTCAGGATTAGGAAGGAATTTTCCTATAGGTCAGATTGGCAGGGACCTTGGGGTTTTTTTCCCCTTCCTCTGCACTGTAGAGTGTAGGTCACTTGCTTAGGATCATCTGGTATATTTCACTTCATTCCCTGCCATTGTGGGGGCCTTGGGCACTGGTGCACCTCAGCCCCTTCTGTTCTCCTGCCTGGAGTAGACAGGAGGTACTGGATCTCCCGGGCCTGTGGGGAGAAGAGGTTGTGCAGGCACAGCTATGGACCAGCCATAGAAACATGGACATCTACTAGTAGTTTGCAGGCAGGGTGCAGGGGAAGGGCTATGATCAGCAGCAGTGCTGTGTGAAAGTGAAGGAACAGCTGCAAGCACACCAATAGATCAGGGAAGCCAACAGCTGATCTGGTGACGAGCCACAGACCTGCTGCAACCCCACAGAGCACCATGGATACCTCCAAGGAGCCCAAGATGCAGCCCCCTGCTGCTAACAGCAAGGAAGAGGAGGAGAAAGAGGACAAGAAGGATGGGAGACATGACTGAGGGCTCCAGCTATGCCACGAGCCAGGACCTGTGTGAGAATTCACCACAGTCTAGCCACTCCTGGCAGCCAAGAATGGGTGAGCCCAATGCAGGGGAAGGAACCTTGGGTAAATGTGTGAATACCTTTTCCATTACTACGTTTAGATATACTGATGACATCCAACCCCAAGCTAAGCCGGACTTAAGTATTGACTTCTCATTAATTTACTCATATTAGAAGAGGCAGAGGTACAACAAAGTGAGGTGGAGTTGGTATCTACTTTTCATTTCCCCGTAGGGTTAGGTGGTGGGGAGAGGGGAAGGGAGCCATGTGGAGCAGTTTGTTTATGTTTACTGGGATGTCCCTTGAATTCTCCTGAGAGATCTCAATGTAACTTTCGTGGAGGTATCTGCAATCCTCTTTCAAAGTGTAACAAGGGACACTCACAGCTAAGGCACCTCCTCCTGGCTGCTCCTTCCAGATCCAAGAACCCCTTCTGTCATTCATTTGTGTGCTCCATCACCTCTCTCTCTCTCTGACACGGGGTACTCACTCTTTGTGGCTTAGCCCTCCGGACAGGTCACTATATGTTTTCTCCCTTCTGAGGTATCAAAGGCCCACAAGATGAACCATCCCAGGTAGTCTTTAAATCCACTGCCCTGACTGTGCCACTTCCCCAGTGGCTGGTAGGGGAACCCAGGGCCACCCTCTATTCTGGGTTCCAGCTCAAGGACCCTTTAATCAGCTGCCAATGTCTGCAACATCCTACCTTGCCACCATTTCCTTGAGCCTTTTCCTACTCTGCCTCTCTCAGGCTTCTGTTCCACCAGCATAAAACCCTTCCTACAGGGCCTGGATCCTCTGGGTTTGTACTCTCCCCCAGGGTTTCCTCCTTTCCCTGTGTAATGCATAGTGAATAACTACAGGCTTCCCCACTGCAGCCTTTTTCTGCTTCCAATTTCGTGGCTTTATACCAGCCCCACTTGTTCCTTGTCAGCTGGGCTCCACTATTAATTCAGGGTTGCTTAGGCCTCCTAATTTCCCTCAGGTGTGGCCTATATAGTTAACTGGTCTTTTCTCAGCCCCATTAATCCATTCCAGGTTAGTGTGGGGGTGAACACTCCATCACACAAAGTTCTTTAGGAAATGACAGCCTTATTTGTCTCTCCGCGGTAGGACACTTTCCTATGCTAGTCTTCGATGACTTCAGCAGGCACCATTGCAATAAACAGTCCAGAGACATATGGGCCCCAATGGCTCCAAGATACCAGTAGCAGCTGTACTTTTTGTGTCTTGGTTACCCTCAGGAGTGAGATATCAGCTAAAATCACCATCACCTGTCAGAGGCAGGTTAAGATTTACTGGTGCCATGGGTAGAAAGAACATTTTGCCCCCTCACACCCTGGGGGCCAAGGGAGCCTTTCTCCCTCCTCCGCTTATAAAAGTGGGAGGGCCATGGCCCCCCTTTTAACATGGGCATAGTAGCCTCGGGAAGGTGAGGAGTGGTGGTAGTATGGGTGTAGTTTGGGGGATGAGGGAGCATTGTCCCTTCAAACTGCAAGCCTGGGGCCAGAGGCATATGGTTGCTACCTTGGGCACAAAGGCCAGCGGCAGCCTGTCACTGGGAGCAGGAGGGACCAAGCAGGGGCAGCTTGGCAGCAGCAGGGACAGCCTGGCAGTGGGAGCTGGGTGCAGGCACTAAGCAAGCCTGGGTAGAGTGTGGTGGCTGCTGAGGCCGGGCCAGTAGCAGCAGGAGCTGCGCTGGAGGAGCCTTCCTTGCCCAGCTTCTTGCCACAGGTACTGACTTTACAATGTGCCTGGGGATGCTCAAGCCCTGGCTCTACCCCAGGCCCTGTCCCCACTCCACTCCTTTGCCCAAGGTCCCACTCCTGCCCTACCCCCACCTCTTCCCACCCCCACTCCACCTCCATCCTGCCCCCTCCCCTGAGCATGCTGCGTCCTTGCTCCTCACCCCCCAGCCTCCTGCGTGCTGCGAAACAGCTGATTGTGGCAGGCAGGAGGCGTGGAGAGGGAGGGGGAGGTGCTGATCAGCGGGGCCCACCGGTGGGCAGGAGGCACTGGAGGGAGAGGGAGGTTCTGATTGGGGGGGGGCTGCTGGTGGATGCTCAGCACCCACCATTTTTTCCCAGTGCGTGCTCCAACCCCAGAGAACCCACGGCATCTATGCTCCTCTATGTCTGTGATCTTTCTGGAGCTCCCTGATACCTGTCAGGCTGGGCCAGGGCCTCCTCCCTCCACAGAGCATGTGTGCAGGATAGGGTTACCAGGTGTCCGGTTTTTGACCAGAATGCCCAGTAGAAAAGGGACCCTAGCAACTCCGGTCAGCACCACTGACTGGGCTGTTAAAAGTCCAGTCAGCAATGCAGCAGGGCCAAGGCAGGCTCTCTGTCTGCTGTGGCTCTGTGTGGCTCCCAGAAGCAGTGGCATATCCCCGCTCTGGCTCCTAGGCATAGGGGCATCCAGGGGACTCCACACGCTGCCCCTGCCCCAGGCACCGGCCTTGTAGCTCCCATTGGCCGGGAACTGCAGCCAATAGGAGCTGCGGGGACAGTGCTTTTGGACAGGGCAGAACATAGACCCCACCTGGATGGACTTTCGCATGGTAGGAGCTGGAGGGGAGCCACCTGAGGTAAGTGCCGACCGGAGCCTGCACCCCTCACCCCCTCCCATGCCCCAACCCACTGTCTCAACCCTGGTCCCCCCCTCCCGCATCCCAAACCCCTCATCCCCAGCCCCAACTCAAAGTCTGGCCCACCATCCGGAGCCCTGCCCCTGGCACCCAACCCCTCTCCCCCAGCCTGGAGCCCCCTCCTGCACTCTGAACCCCTCTCCCCCAGCCCTGAGGCCTCTCCCACACTCCAACCCCCCCAGCCCGGAGCCCCCTCCCACACCCCAAATGCCTCATCTCTGGCTTCACCCAGAGCCCACAGCCCCAGCTGGAGCCCTAACCCCCTCCTGCATCCCTGCCCTCTGCCTCAGCCTTTAGCCCCTTCCTGCACCCTGAACTCCTAATTTCTGGTACCACCCCAGAGCCCTCAGCCCCTGCCAGACCCCTCACCCCCTCCTGCGCCCCAACCCCCTGAGCCAGCCTGGTGAAAGTGAGCAAGTGACAGATGGAGTGAGTGGGGGCGGGGGAGGGGGCAGGGCAAGGGTGTTCGGTTTTGTGCGAGTAGAAAGTTGGCAACCCTAGTGCAGGACCCGGGGTGGGGGCAGGAGTCTGGACCTGAGCCCCTGCCCCTGGGTCCCACCAGCAGTGGCGTGCCCCATGGGGCAGGGATGCAGGCTGGGGGCTGCTCTTGGGCACCCCGGACCCTCCCCACAGTGGCCCGGGCTTCCTGGGCTGCTCTTACAACTGTCCAACTCCAGCTTCTGGCCTGGCCAGGAGGCGGGGCCCTGGGGGAAGAGGAGGAGCAGGGGGCATGGCCACAGTTCTGGTGCTGGTGGCTCCCCCACTTCTACGCCCCATGGGCCAATGCGTTAATTCACCCCTTCTGCCTGTGGAAGACCGTGCCAGTACCCTGTACTTGCACCCGTGTTAATGGGAGCTGAAATTGTATTGTTTTATGCACCTGAACAATTCCCTCCTCCTTCCCTCAGTACTGGTCCCCATGACCCTGCTTGCCCAAATTCACCATGGCTGGGACTGCTGTGCAGAGCTGCTCCAAAGTTGAAGTGTCAGTAAAAGCATGTGGTGTTTAAAACTTTAGGGGAGCAAAGAGTGGGAATTCTGAAACGCAACTTTCACTTTCCTATGTGACTATGAATACAATGATACATCTGTGTGTGTGTTTTTATTTCTAGTTGTTTCTATTGCGGCCTTGAGGGCTCCCTCCTCCACACCTGTGGAACACCTGACCAAGACAAAAAGGGGAAAGAAAGGACTCAGGAGCACATGTTCTCAGAGATCCTGCAAGTCAGTGCTGCATCGGACTATGAACAGAGAGTCTGGAGGGTGAATATTTCAGACACTATGGAGAAGGAAAGAGCGGATAGGAAAAAGGCCCAGAAGTCCCAGCAGGAAAAGGGGCGGAAGATGCACCAGGATATGGAGAACTAAATTTTAACAGTTCCCTACACCCCAGTGTTTTTCGTGGCATCAGGCCCTGCATCCCTACCCATACCACCCCAAGCTGGGGGACAATGAAGGCAACCACAGCTTCACCATACATTGACCTGTGATTGCTGTATGTGTAGGCAAAATGGACTGAAAAGGACATGAATGTCCTTTCCCCTTGCTATGTTCTGTTCCATTAATTTATTTGCATAACTTTTTATTGGATTGGTTTTTAAACTGAACACTTTTTTTACATTGGTTTTGATTCACAATAAAACTCTGTTTTAGAAATTAATTCATCTTTATTACTTCATAACATCTACCACTGCAGAATGCACAGCGGTACTGACAGCACCCACTCCTGGTTCTTGTACAGGACCACAGGTCCATGACAAACAGAGTGTAATAATTATAAAAGTACAGCAAACCCTGCACAATTACTAGGTGTATTAACAGACTGCTATATTCATAAAGGTACACTTAGCACCACACCATTCCTAACCACATCCCGAAACTTCAGGGTTGGGTACAATACAGTGCACTGTACCACAGTACTGTGGTTGGTGGTTAAAGTACTCTTTCAAGATTTCCTTCATCGCCGTAGCTCCTTGTTGAGCTCTTCTAACAGCCCTTGTGTCAAGGTTCCTTCCCCACTCTGAACTCTAGGGTAAATGAAAGACCCCCTAAGCTTATTCTTACCAGCTTAGGTTAAAAACTTCCCCAAGGTACAAACTTTGTCTTGTCCTTGAACCGTATGCTGCCCCCACCAAGCGTTTTAAACAAAGAACAGGGAAAGAGCCCACTTGGAGACATCGTCCGCAAAATATCCCGCCCCCCCCCCCGAAGCCCTACACACCCCCTTTCCTGGGGAAGGCTTGATAAGAATCCTCACCAATTTGTACAGGTGAACACAGACCCAAACCCTTGGATCTTCAGAACAATGAAAAATCAATCAGGTTCTTAAAAGAAGAATTTTAATTAAAGAAAAGGTAAAAGAATCACCTCTGTAAAATCAGGATGGTAAATACCTTACACGGTAATCAGATTCAAAAAATAGAGAATCCCTCTAGGCAAAACCTTAAGTTACAGAAAGACACAAAAACAGGAATATACATTCCATTCAGCACAGGGTATTTTACCAGCCATTAAACAAAAGGAAATCTAACGAATTTCTAGCTAGATTACTTACTAACTTAACAGGAGTTGTGAGTCTGCATTCCTGATCTGTTCCTGGCAAAACCGTCGCACAGACAGATCCTTTGTCTTCCCCCCCAGATTTGAAAATATCTTGTCCCCTCATTGGTCATTTTGGGTCAGGTGCCAGCGAGGTTACCTTAGCTTCTTAACCCTTTACAGGTGAAAGGGTTTTGCCTCTGGCCAGGAGGGATTTTATAGCACTCTATACAGCAAGGTGGTTACCCTTCCCTTTATATTTATGATACTTTGTGTCTGGTTGTTCAAAGTCAGCAGACAGCCACTCCCACCTCCACCCCAATGGTAGCTTCCCCCCTCCCCTTTGCCTCAGCGATATTAAGCAAACACAACAAGCAGCTGTTATCATTGGGATATTTTTCTCACAGAGATCTAATCTCATGAATAAACAATGCTAGAGTCCTTTCAATCTACCAAAAGCACATTCATCTGCCATTCTGTACTGCTGAGATGGTAGATCTTTCCTTGGTCCTATTGAGGGGGCCAGTATGGCTTCATGAGCCAAGGGAGCAAGGCTGGGTCTCTCAGGATCACTGTTGTCAATTCATCATCACCAGTGGTAATCCATTGGTTGGGAAAAAATGTTCCTGCTTGCGTCCTTTTGAATGCAGCTCTCATTCTGGTGTCCCTGCGCTGGAAGGCTGGGGCTAACTCAGCACAGAGATCCAGGAATATAGCCTTTTGCATCCCAATGTTCTGTAGCCACTGCTTGTCATCCCCAACCTGCATTACAATGTGATCCCACCAGTCAGTCCTTGTTCCTTGGGCCCAGAAGTGACTCTCTACCATCTGCAGCTGCTCTGTGAATGCCACCAACAACCATAAATTGTTTTTTTGCTATGTCCCATAGCAATCTGTCCACCACAAAATTGTCATGTGCCCAGGTGTTCTGAGTCGTCTTGTGGCTCTGCAAACATTGGAGGATGATTCATCCTGTGTTTGCAATTCTCCTGACAGTAGTGCAGAGCTGTGCGGGCTCGGTGCTTCTGTCAGAGATGATGGACAGTGAAAAATGCTAAGTAGGTTTGTGGGATTTTTAAAAAAATATGGGATATGAATGGATTATGGGATGTGGAATTTGCATGATGGGAACTTAACCACTCGAGTGTTACTCATTTCTGGACAAGGCACCGAATGATGGTGAGTTGCACACTGGGATACCTACCCATGGTGCATCGACAAGAACATCTGGTGAGTATGTGCTACACCGATGCAAGGAACCAAATATGCATGTGTACAAGAGATATACTAACTATGGTGAGTTTATTCTGATGTAACTTGTGTCAGTCCAGTCTACTGTACTGTAGACATGGCCTATGACTGTGACTCTATACTGACTTGTGAAAATTACACACTGCTTTGTTTTCACTAGGATTTTATCTCAAGTTAGTTAACTTGAGTGAAGAACGTGCTTTTTTCTTGTAGTGAAGACAAGGTCTGTGAGATGGGAAAGTGAGGAAAGTTCTTGCTGGCAATGCATAAAGGACTGAAAGGGGAATGTTTGGGGCACAAATGGCCTGAACTGCAAACTTTGGGTCTGAATTCCGTCAAGTTTTGGAGGGTGGGCATTGAGCCCATCACAGAGATATGAGCCAGCGGTAACTGTGGAGTGGGAGCTGGGCTTTCCCAGACTCCAACTGGGCAGTTTGAACCTACAGGTAGGTGGGTCTCTGTGGCTTTGCCCCACTTCCCAGCGCAAGGCAGCTCTACTGGAGCCACACTACCAGAGGCTCCACTGGAAAGTTAACAGAGGGCTTGTCCTCCTTGGTCTACACTGGGTGTTGGTGTGGCATGATGAGCACCCTCCAGCCTCACCCTGGCCTGCTAACTCCTTGTCCCCTTCCTGCCCCTGGATAACCATTGTAGGGCCTGGGAAGGCAGGAAATGGTATCTGATCATACCCCCTTCTACATGAGGAAGGGGGAAATACATACAGGGGGACCACTTCAAACATGGACATGATCATAAAGACATGAGTCTAGCCTTTGTTCTGCTGAAAAACAGATGGCTCCTAATTTTTAAACCAGACCATAAGCCTATACCTCTCATTAATAGAAACATATTTTTGTTTTAAATGAATTATTTCCTACCATTCTTTCCTTCAGCTTTCAAGTAGTATTTTTCCTGTGAATTTCATTTATCTAAATACTACTTATGCAAAACTGTCTCCGGGAATCTGTTTCAAGGCTGTAACTAGCTGAATCAAGTGTCTTATGGCAAATAGCAGGTACTGAGTATAGCCCCTACCAGCTGTAGAAGACTGGTAAGCACTCCAACAGGAAAACAAAGACATGCAAATAAGGTGGGCTCTGCAATCAAACCAAGAGGAAATGATATTCATTTGTAAATGAATGTTGTGTTTGATGTGAACACAAAGAAAAGTGTCCTATTGAAGGACCTCTGAGACCCAGAAAAGTTTATAAATACATCTTTTGGATCAGCAAATGTTTATAACATTCAATATGTGTCACTGGCTTTGGTCATTCCAGAATTTTTTGTGTATTGATTCTTTTGATTCACACTAACAGATTGAAAGTCCACAGGGAAAGAATCACTTCTCACCACAGACAAACAATGGGAAATATTAAAAAAGACAACAATACTTCCATTTAATTTAAGTAAATTAAGGGGTTTATTCATTCAAACAGTTTTCAGCAGTTTCCATGATCATAAAGCAATAGGATTTGAATATTTCTGAAGTGCTTTAGGCAGCTGAAATGCACGCAATTGATACCCTAGGCCTGATGGAGCAGTTAAAAGTAAACTACAGCCTCATAAAAGATATTCTAATCACTACATCTAATTACAATGAAGAATAAGTTAATAAAAATACAACCAAAACCCATGATTAACAAGCAGCCAAGGAGTAGCCACTTTAACAGGCTGATGTAGGTTAGGACATAGGAAATAAATCTCATACATTGAGTGAATGGGAGATCAGTGGTCATCAAGCTGTCATGTAAATTCTATGTCTTAAAAATTATTTAACCATAATTAAATAATTATTTAAAAAAAAGAAAAACAGAATTTGCTTTGATAATCTGATTTCCTGTTCACTCCAGTAGTGATGATTACATTTCATCTCACTCTGCTTCCCAGCTGCAAATCCAATCTGTAGCTTACTCTCCCACTGAAAGAGAAAGCCGCACCATTCAACTGGCGGGATTGTTTCCTTTCCCCTCAATCCACATGCTTGAAGGGGACCGTCTGTGTGCAGAAATGGGGAAAAAAGGGATGGGTTAACGTGCCTCTAGCAAAATTCTTTCTTCTGGATCCCATTAAGGGCATTTCGGGGGCTAGAATCTGTGCTGGAGGGACAGGGGGCAGAGTCTGAGAATGGGCAGGCCGGGAGTCAAAACATAGGATGCACTTTAGTCTTCTTTCTTAATTTGCTGAGGTTTATGTGGGGCTGTGTTATCTTTCACATGGAGCCCTTTGTGGTTACTGAGACCAGGGGTAGTCCCTGGTAGCCTGGCTCAAGTAGAACCATAATGTCAGAAACTGAGGGTTCTTGCTGGGGGTTAGAACAACTGTGAAGGGCTCAGGCGTCCTGTAGCCACCTAGGATCCTATGTGTTTGGTTCTATTCAGTGGGGGAGAAGCGAGGGGAATAATTCTTTACATATGTATTTCCATAACGCTCTTGAAAATGCTACACTGGGGACAGAGTCTTGTATGCACTAGTTCCATGTGCCCCTTCCCAAACCCACCTCTAGCTCTTGGGCAGCTGGCTAAAACTAAGCCACGTTGCCAGACTGTCTCCTGTTCAGGAAACCCTCCTGCAAGGAGAGGGTTCCCAAAGGCAGGGAAAAAGCTTATGCATCCTGATGCAGCACTCAGTTTTTAGCAGATTTGACAGTGGTGGCTGGGGGAGATGGTATGCATCCACCCATCCCCCAGTCCTCCTACTTCCTCCACATGTGCAACCAAATTCTCTCTCCTCCATCCTCAGTGTTTGGCAGCATTTTAGTCCCTTCAAACAACAGGAGGTGGCCCTTGCATTGGGTACCCAAATAAGAACGTAAAGAGCAAGCTGCATAAGCCATCTGAAACAGAAGGGCCAAATCCTCTCCTCACCTTCAAGAAAAATCCCTTCTCTGACAATGGCTCCTCCTACACCTCTCTGAAGGGGGGAGGGATAGCTCAGTGGTTTGAACATTGGCCTACTAAACCCAGTGTTGTGAGTTCAGTCTTTGAGGGGGCCATTTAGGAATCTGGGGAAAAAATTGGGGATTGGTCCTGCTTTGAGCAGGGGGTTGGATTAGATGACCTCCTGAGGTCCCTTCCAACTCTGATATTCTATGATTCTGTGAAGTTGATAGAACACTCATCTCGGCAGGTATCCTGGGCTAAGATGTGGGCGAAAGGGCGAGGCCGTGAGAAGAGGAGGTAGGGAAGGAGGAGCGGGCGGATGTGCCAGTGTGAGTGGAGGTTGTGGTTTAAATACATTTGGATGTTTTTGTGAAGGGACAGGATGAAAATCTGAGTGAGCGGGGGCTGTGTTTTGTTGATTGCAAAGACAGGGGCTAGGGGTATGTCTACAATCATCTTCTGGGGGTAAGAGCTCTTATGAGTGGAGAAGAGGCTCATTAGCTGAATGGGTAAGAAGGAAGAGGGTAGATTGATATGACCTTTGTGTGGAGAGGAGAGCTGCATGGAGACTGGTTATTAAAGCTTCTCTCTGATTATACTTGCCTACTATACTTGCCTGGCCCAGCTGTGATGGGGTAGCAACATTCCACACTAAGTGGAGCTGAGAAGAGTAGGAGAAGTGGGATTTGCCACTAATGGTGAGAGCTCCACGCTAATTAATACCATCAGGGCTCACCCATAGTGAGGAATCTCCCCTCTCCCCCTTCTGCCTGGGGAAGCATAAAGACAATGGACCAGATTCACTGAAGATGCTGCACAGAGGAGAAACCTCCCTGAACCAGCGAGGTCCCTGTGTCCCAAGGATGAATCCTACTCAGACACATGGAAGGAGAGCTGGTAGTGAAGGTCCCTCTAGCTCTACATTCTAGATGTTTGTTTCACTGAGAATCCACATTCATTGTTTTAAAGAAAATGCTTGTCCCCAACTCCCAGCTCTCCTTGGGAGTGTTGTATATAGTGTCCAATCTATCAACATCTCAGTGTTGCAAATTTGAATTCAGACTTTACTAGCTGTCATGATTAACATCACATTTCTCTAATTCATGTGCTGATGATGTCAAGTTCTGGGAAAGAGCAGCAGCAGCAGCAGCTGGGAGCTGTTCCTGTTATTTCAGGATTCCCCCCCGACGTTTGGGTTCTTTATTCCTGTGCTTGTTGCACACTGCTAGAGGTCAGTCAGCACTGGAAGTTTTCTACAGCGATGGGAGGGTACCTGAAGAAAATGGAGAGCTTGAAATAACGTGTCAAAGAGAATAGGACTAATTTCTTTTTTTTAGAAGTAAAAAGACAGAGATTGATCCTTTTTTGCCATTGAAGAAAGTTCAGTTTTCAAGAAATAACGAATTCCCTGCTCTTGTTTCACACTGAACAACTAGTTCTAATAAGGAATTTTCAGTATTTTCATCTTTATGATAATTTCAGAAGCAGTAGCTCATTTGTCCTTAATAATGTTACTGAAAAATGCCAGTAATTATATAATGGCCGCAGAAATCACATTTTAAGCAAATGAAGAAAGAAATGATTTTTTTGATTGTAACTCTCCAATTTATATGTAATTACTAACTATAAAAGAACCTTCCTGGTATGCATAATGACCACCTTTTGTCCCTGCATGAAAAGTCGAGGTGTTTTCATTCAAGGTTTTGTTCTCGACAGCTTATTTCTGGCTGGTTTGGGAGACAGAGGCAGCTGTTTTTATGACATGTCTCACAGCCCTTCTCCAGACTATTGAACATGTTAGTTTGAAAACCAGCTGGGTATATTCTTAGTCTGTCAAACCCAGTCCACAGAAGCAAGAATTCTGGGCAAGCCAGTGGAAACCTGCTAATAGTCAGAAAAAGTGGTCCTGGATCGTTTTTTAAAAAAGTCTTTTAACAGTAAATGACAATTTTTAATTACTGTATCTGCAACTTCTGTGAGAAGTATTAAGAATAATACAACAGGCAACATATAAAGAAGAACACATTTTTTTCCCATTACATTTGGCTTTACTGGCAATTTCCTGGTATATGGACTGTCCTTTTTATAACTACACAATGAATTCTAAAAGAAAAAAAATATATACATTCTCCTGTCTTGTGGGCTCAGGTGGTTTATATGATTGTCTCAATGCTACAAGGTTAGGTATAATCAAAATGATTTTTTTTGGTCTTTTGAATGGAAAAATAATGTTTACCCCATCTGTCTGAGTTCTATAGCTTGATACAGTCTTCTTTCTGATGGAAATGTGTCAGATCATTGGTAGGCAATGAGATAACTTTGGCAGATGCATTTTGGCTGGACGGGAGGGAGCTTTGCTAGGAATAAGGAGGCAACAGAGGAGATGATTACTGTAAATTAGGTGCAAGGTGACAAAAGCATCTATGGTGGGGTGCTCTTCTCACCACTAGGATGGCACCTCCTCCTGGTCGTCCTGGGGAATAGCTCATGAGGTCAACACCCCTTCCCACAGTTGCATTTTATCTTCTGCCTCTCTCTCTCTAGGTCTGTGGCCCCTCTCTCACTGCATGAGCTGCTGCTGCCTCTTCATGACTCAGCCCTCTGACCAGATCACTAGATGCATTTTCCCCTTCCTGGGTATCAAGTCTTTCTTCGCCAGCAGTCCTAGGCAGTGTTCCCATTCACTGCCTCTTAGTGCCACTCCCTCAGTGACTGGCAGTGGAATATGGGCCCACCCCTTACACCAGGTTCTGGCTCTGTGACCCTTTAGCCAGCCAGTCAAGGTTAGTTCCCATCTAGACCTTACTGCCTTTCCCTGAGCCTTGTCCTACCTTCCTAGCTCCCCCAGGTTTGCTAGCCCAAATGCACTCTTCTCCCCAGAAGTGACTACATGCTTTCCCAGCAGCCCCCTTCTGCTACCAATTTCCTGCCTTTATAGCCCTAACCCAGCTCATTCCTTCTCAGCTGCACCCCCTCACTCAGTCAGGGGATTGCTTGGCCACCTGATTCCCCTCAGCTGTGGCTTGTAGGGTTAATTAGATCCCCTTCTGAGTCTGCATTAACCCTTTCCAGGCAAGTGCGGGGTAAACACACCCAATCACAGCATGCATAAGGATTTTAGCCACTGGGGCAGAAAGAATCATAGAATATCAGAGTTGGAAGGGACCTCAGGAGGTCATCTAGTCCAACCCCCTGCTCAAAGCAGGACCAATCCCTAATTTTGGCCCAGATCCCTAAATGGCCCCCTCAAGGATTGAACTCACAACCCTGCGTTTAGCAGGCCAATGCTCAAACCACTGAGCTTTTATATGTTGTGGAGGAAGAAGTAGTAACACTTGATAATAGTCCGGATAGAGAGATGGTGCAAGAGAGTCAAAGGATTTGTCTAGACTGCAATAAAATTGTATCGGCACTGAGTCTGAGAGCCTGGATCAATTGACTTGGGCTTGCAGTACTTAGGCTCACAGGACTTGGGCTGTGAGACTAACAATTGCAGTATAAACATTCAAGGTCTGAGCTTGGGCATCTGCACTGCAATTTTTAGTCCCTCAGCTCAAGCCCCACAAGCCTGAGTCAGTTGGCTGAGTCAGTCACATGGCTGTGCCACAGGTCTTTTATTGCAGTGTAGACATACCCTTAGCCTGCAAGATAATGACCTGAATAACAGGTGTAAGAGTAGTCACCGGAGTCAGTGGATACTGATCTCTTCATATTACAAGAGTTTTTTAAACTTGATCCATATTATGTGACAGTGCCGAGGTAATAAGAAGCTGCCTCTTAAATGCTGTGTGTTACAACTTTATGAGGTAGTATCAGAAGTGAACTAAATCAGTCGTGCAAAAAAGCCACCTGAATCCCTCAGTATGTAAAGGAACCTGGCAGAGAATTAGATGAAGTGGCTGCAGAACTTCTTTATTAATGATAATTTTTACTACTATTATTATTGTGAGAGGCAGCGCTGAAAGTGACATTGCAGCTAAGGTTGCCTAACGCTTTCTATCGTTGACCTGGATTCAGGTATTTATGATATTGCTAAAAATGTAATCTTTTGGGCTGAAATTTTCCAGACCTTGGTCTTTACCTCAGGCTGAATTATTTTTTTAAGCTTTAGCAAAAAACGGCGTAGTTATTTCCAAGAACGATGGTAGGGGAAAAACAGGTAATTTTTCTCATTTTAATTTTTGTACAATCACTTTTTAGAAGAATTTTAGCACTTCGTGCTTTGGATCAGGAACTAGAAATTTTTCCTGGAGGTAGACTTGGGGTTTGGTTAGTCCCTTTTGCTGTTCCCATGAAAATCTTCTTAGATTTGGTCTCAGAAAAGCTAGGAAAATCCCTATTTGGACGTACACAGTAGGATTGTATATAGACATGCTGCTAAAGTCTCTGAACATTCCATCTGCAGTGAGCATGCTCCAGATGCCACAGAACTTGAACTCCAGATAGGACGCACTAGTAGCACCCCTTTGGCCAAGAAGAGTGCTGAACTAGGAGCCAGGAGGGGGTTACGATTTCTAGTCTGAGCTCTTCCTATGTAAACTTAATTCAGCCCCTCCCTGTGTACATGCGTTATGATAACCTTTAAATACATGATTATTCTTTATTGTATCCAGTACCTCTGCTTCATTCACTACACAGGATGGTTTGTGAATGAGGCAGAGATGACCAAGTTCAATCTCCTGCGGTTAAGGCACTAAATCTTGATCCAGGAGAACTAGCTATAGACTTCAGCTGTTGTAGCAGTCAAGGCTATTATGAGTTGCTACAAGGGGGGCCAATTAAGGTTGTAGGGATAAGCTTTATTCTGGCATTTTAAGTGCACGACTTTGCAACCTTAACATTTTTAATGTAGTCCTTTGCACAATGTTTATTTGCATGTTTTATGTATGTATTTATTCATTTGCCCAAAGTGTTTTAGATATTTTCCAAACACATAAGATGACACAGACCCTGTCCTGGACCATAGCCTAGAAGAGAAAAAATGGACAAAAGCTGAGGAAAAGTGATAAACTAATACACTGGACAAGTAGAAAGGTAAGGGTGATGACTGGTACTTATATAGGTACTTTCCCATTTTTAGTTCTCCTTTGCTGTGCAAATTATCTCCAGTTAATTTCCTATCTATCGATTATGATTTGAATAATTTCTTGTAGGGCTGAAGTAGATCTTGGAAGGAAATGGAGACAATGGGAGTGTAGTGATCTGCAATATTAGCTTAAAGAGGGCATTCCATGTATTAGGTGGTATATGGAGTATAGAAATGCACCAGTTGCTGGCAGTGGATCACCTGCTCAACCACTAATGGACAGTTGTTTTCATTAAACGTTGCCTCTCACAAACCAGCATTTAAACCAAAAATCATCATTCCAGGTACAGTTCAGGAAAAATTTAAGAGTAAACTGTCCTGGCATATCAGATACTGCAATAGGAAACAATAAATCCTTACCACTTATACATTAGCTCTAGTTAAGAACCTCTGTTGGCTTTAGATTGGTAGCATATTTTATTCAGTTACTGAATTGTGAGAAAATGAACCATTAAATGATCAACCACTTTTACAGGATTGGCAATTTATTTCTAACAATAATAACATAGAATTTTCTAGTAAATGTTAGACTTTTGTTAAATAGGATTTTGTCCCCTTCCAAAAGAACCATATTTATTTACTTGATAAATGCCATAAAATAAAATATGTGAGGTAGCTGTGGTTTGGTGCCACTGAACCTGTAACAGCAAAATTGCCAATCTACTTAAAAAAATGCATTGACTTTATTCCAAAATTCAGTGTAAACCAATTGTCTCTAGCCCATTGTTGTTAAGAAATGGCAATGCTTTAGAATGCTTTTGCTGGGTTGCAGCAAACACATTGTACTAGATTCAGACTCAGAGGGTATTTATGCCAACATGCGTTATGTATCTGAGGCTCTTTCAAGAGAAGCTGCCAACTGTCTTCATTAAGTAGTGCCAGATGTGTTATGCCATTGTGATGTTTTAACTCTATGAATTGATCAAAGATCTTTATTCATTTCATGGCGATCCTTTTATAGCTTCTAATCTCAATCTTTTTTTTAATTACTTTGGATGAGACTAATTTAGATTTCAGGGGTGGAGGGATAGTGCCCTAGCCCACTGGAACATGCACTTCTTTTCTACACTAGAAAGACGTTAGCTGATTTATAAGCACATCATGGAAATCATGGAAAAGTTGTGTCTGATATGATCTTCATGGTTTGGTAGGAATGCACCATGTGTTCTGCTTGGAGAAATTAGGTGAGTGAGAACAAGGGGGGAAAAATAGACAAAATAATTCAAGCACCTTTGCATAGATTATGTGCATCTCTGTTTACTCTGACCTATTTAATAAGACTCCCATCACCATAAGAATTGTTCACCAACCAAATGTTTAAAAAGAGAAATGACAAGATCAGTCTGTTTCTCTTTTTCTTTCTTCTCAGCCTATCAGAGAAATACCTTAAAATACCTCGATTAACTTAGGGTTGCTGGAGTTTTTTGTTTGTATGTGTGAGTGGGTGTCTGTTTATGTGTGTAAGTGGGATGGTGGGTGTATGTGTGTGTGTGAAAAATTTACTGAGAGAAAGCTAAGTCTAATAGATACATTTTACACTTCTGAACAAGGTGAGGTCAGTGATCAGTCTTATATTTTCTAGTAGTGAGTTCGTGGTGTAGTTCCCAATTTGTAGATTCTAAGGTCAGACAGAACCTTAGTTATCATCTAGTCGAATCTCTTGTATAACACAGGCCCAGAGACTTCCTTAAAATAATTCCTAGAGTTTATCTTTTAGAAACCATCTGAACTTGATTTTAAAAACTGTCAGTGATGAAGAATCCACTATTATCCTTGGTATATTGTTCCAATGATTAATTGCTCTCACTGTTAAACATGTTTCAGAGCAGCAGCCGTGTTAGTCTGTATTCGCAAAAAGAAAAGGAGAACTTGTGGCACCTTACAGACTAACCAATTTATTTGAGCATAAGCTTTCGTGAGCTACAGCTCACTTCACGAAAGCTTATGCTCAAATAAATTGATTAGTCTCTAAGGTGCCACTAGTACTCCTTTTATTTTCACTGTTAAACATGTATGCCTTATTTCCAGTCTGATTTTGTCTAGCTTCAACTTCCAGCCCTTGGATCCTGTTATGCCTTTGTCTGCTAGATTGAAGAGACCATTATTAAATATTTGTTCCCCATGTACATACTTACAGACTGCAATCAAGTCAACCCGTAACCTTTGTTAAGCCAAATAGCTTGAACCTTTCGAGTCTGTCATTATAAGGCATGTTTTCTAATCATTCTCATGGCTCTTCTCCGAACCCTCTCCAGTTTATCAATATCCTTCTTGAATTGTGGGGATCAGAACTGGACACAGTATTCCAACAGTGATCGCATCAGTACCAAAAACAGAGGTGAAATAACCTCCCTGCTCCTCCTCAAGATTTCTCTGTTTATGCATCCCAGGATCACGTTAACCCTGATGCTACAGCGTCACACTGGGAGCTCCTGTTCACCATGAGCCCCCAAATCTTATTATCTCCAGGTGCATTTCCCTTTTCTCACCCTGCTGGGACTCTTGGGCCTTTTTCCTGCCTCTCTGTCTTTTTCCATGCTGTTGGTCATGGCCCTCCAAACTCTTTGTTCACAGTCCGTGAAACAACGGCTTGCAGGATCTTGCAGAACATGCCCTGCCTAGTCCTCTTTTTGCTCGTCCTCATGCATTCTGTGGGCGTAGAGGGGGAACCCCTCAAAGCTGCCATGCCAGACGCTGCTGATAAAAACAGGATTTAGAGTCACTATGGAAAGGGAAAGAAAAATTTCAAAACTCCCTTCCCTTATCCTTATAAACATTTTAAATAAGAAATGTGCATTGACACTTCAGCGTTGGAGTGCCTCAGCACAGCACTACTCTCCAGCCCCATCCATGATGCACGTGGCCCACCAGGGATTGGGTGTGGTACGGGGGTGGGAAAGGATTTCTTGTTATTTGAAACCATAAGCTTTTGATCCGTTTTCCTTGAGTATGCATACAGGACAATGGTGTTGAATATTGACACTATTTTCCACAGGCAGTGGTGATTTTAGTTGATGTCTCACTCCTGAGGAGTGCAAAGATAAGAGAACACAGCTGCTGCTGGAGTCTCGAAGCCACCTGGACCTGTATGCCACTAGCCTGTTTACTGCAATGGTGCCAGCTGAATTTATCACAGAGTGGCATGGGAAAGTGTCCTACTGTAGAGGAAAAAATAAGGCAACCAACCCTAGAAACATTTGGGAGAGGACTGTAGAGTATCTCCATGAAAGTTTAATTGAGATTTCTCGGGAGGATAAAAGGGACATCCCTATGCCCATAAACAAACTGCTCCCCATGTCCTTCCCCCATCCCGCCTTGCTTAACCCAGCAGGGGAATGAAAGACAGATGGTAGTTCTAACTCTGTTTGTTTGTACCTCTACCTCTTCTCATACTAGTAAAACAATGAAAGTCAATACCTTTGTCTTGTCTGCCTGGGGATGGACTAGGCGCTATTTTTAAAGTTAAGCATTGTAAGGAAAAATGCATGCACGCTTAGCTGAGTCCCCTTCCCCTTCATCAGGCTGGTCTGTGCTTGCCTGGTGGACTGGCTACACTGTGGCAGAATCTCATACAGGTCCTAGCTCACAGCATGGCTGCAGTCCCCACTGCATCTCCCTGACTTTTCCTCCCTGTTCATGGCAGGGTTCTCTGTCTTGGGCTCCTCTGAGTTATGGTGGTGATGGTGGTGATGGTGGGCTCTTCTGAGTTATGGTGGTGATGGGATCTCTGCCAAAGCATGGCATGCAGTTCCTTGTCAAAATGGCAAGTCTGTGGTGCAGCACCAGATCTATTGCTGCACTCCTGGGTCTTGTGGAGTCTTGGCAAAATTCCTTCATTTTCATGCAGCACCGTACTCCTGTTGTACTCCTTTGTCTGCATCCTCTGTGAAATCTGCTTGCGGATGTGCACATTTCTACAGCTGGGCTGTAGCTGTGCTTGCATAGCCTCTTCTCCCCACAGGCCCAGGAAATCCAGTGCTTCCTGTCTACTCCAGGCAGCAGTGCAACCTAGTGTGTGGAGCTGGCATGATCAGTTGGGCAGTTGCGTGCAACAAAGGGGAGCTGCTAAGTGTAGTTGCTAAGGTGGGCAATCAGGAAAAGGCATTTCAGAAACATGGGATTTTTTTAAAGTGTGGGATGGCGTCACAGGGTGTGGCTTCTCTTCTGCCTTCTCCTCACAGAGACTGCACAGACTCCCGTCATTGTGCCTTTACTGTGTCCTTTTATTGTAAGTTCTCTCCAGCCAGTTCACAACAATCTCTGGGCAACAGCCTATTTATGATGTTAACCTAGCTTTTAGCCCTCTTACCAGGGCCTGAGAGGAATAGAGGTCTCCCTACTCTGAGCTCCTGTGGGGCTAGGCTGAGCTAGCCCTGTTCCACCCTCTCTTCTTTACACTTCCTTCCTGTGCCTCTTCTTATCAGCCCTGTGCTGGCAGCGTAATTGGCTCAGCTGGCCAGCTTGACTGACTAATTATCTCTGTCGGCTTTCTCCAGGGGAACTAATTAATACCTGAATGATCAGCGTGCAGGATCACCTGTTTGTACCCTGCACCCTGTCACAGGTGGCTTTCGGTCTCTGTGACCCCTGGGCAGTGGAGTTTAAAACTGTGAGCAGAGCGGTCACTGCTGCAGGGCCTGGAGCATTGTGGAACAGCTGCTGGAGGGCTGTGTGTACACTCCTGCTGCTGTGCTAACCTCAGTAGGTCAGCCATGGCTCTGTGCTCTTCATGGAGGTGGTTTTACTACTTTGTTGTAATGGGGTGCTTACGTTGGCCAGAGACAAATTTGAGTCTAGACACATAGGCCGACACAAGATGATTTACATTGACCTAACTTTGTAGCATAGACCGGGCCCAGGACTCTCTATTCAATGGAGAGCTAGCACAGGAGGTGGAGCACTGGGTCATGTGTTCATGGTGACTTGTGTTTTTAAGCATATTGGCTGCTGTGCTTTGTACAAATGGGATCTATCTCAGAGTGACTGCCTAAATTTGTGTTGCAATAATGAAGCTTGGAGGTCATGAGTGAATTGATCATGGTGTCCAGATCTGTGGCTGGTAGGAGGAGTTACAATTGCTTGGTCAGTTGTAGGTGGAGGTGGGTGTTTTTTTTGCTGCTACAGCTATTTGGGCTTTCACTAGATTTGAGGAATCCAAAAGAATCCCAAAGATGGATGTAACAACCTGAGAGCAGATGACCTCAATAGGCGAATATGTCCTAGAACAGACAAGTTCTTCATAGTGCGTCCATGTTCCTTACAAAGAAAAGGAGTACTTGTGGCACCTTAGAGACTAACCAGTTTATTTGAGCATGAGCTTTCGTGAGCTACAGCTCACTTCATCGGATGCATAGCATATCGTGGAAACTGCAGAAGACATTATATACACACAGAGACCACGATATGCTATGCATCCGATGAAGTGAGCTGTAGCTCACGAAAGCTCATGCTCAAATAAACTGGTTAGTCTCTAAGGTGCCACAAGTACTCCTTTTCTTTTTACGAATACAGACTAACACGGCTGTTACTCTGAAACATGTTCCTTACAGGATCAACTCCATTTTGTCTGTGTTTACCTTTAGCCCTCTGCTCTTCAGGAAGGTCTTTATCTCTGCTAGGCATTGGGGAAAGTTTGAGATCAATTTCTGCTTGATATCAAGGCAATGTAGAGCTGGGTATTGTCTGCATATTGTTGGTGCCTGTGTTGTTTCACCATCTCTCCCCCAGGCTCTGAATGGATGATGATGCATATGAGAGAGAAGACATTGCCTTGTGGAACTCTGCAGCTGAGGGTTTTTGGGGTGGAGGAACAGCTACCCATAAATGACCCTCTGAGTTCAATCTGAGAGGAAAGACCTGAGCCATTTTAGGACTTTTCTGTTCACCTCTGACATCCCTTAGAGATGGGGCAGGAGTATTTGGTGTTCACCGTATCAAACATACCAGAACATTACGCATCTGAATAGAGTTCAAATGGTGTTTCACTTTTTATCCTATAGAAATGTTCATATTATTGACTGTGAATAGTGAATATAATACATAGTAACTCATGCTAAAGCCTACAGGTAAAAATCTATCTTATTTGTTATAGATGATTTTCCATTTAATATGCTGGAGTTGTTCCAAGGACATCTTTTCAAAAGAGAAGCAGGTGTAGATGAAGTTTTGTGGAACTTAGGCTGTATTTTTTCGATAAAATGTTTAATTAACAAGCATGAACACAGTGAGGCACTTGAAATGGAATTAAAACAATTGTTTGATATTAAACAGCACACATTCAATTTTTGAATGCAGTTGCATTGAAAAGCTTGAAAATATCAACCAATTGCTGTGTGTTCAAAAGAGATATTTTAATTTTCTTTCAAGGTTTTTCTTTACACAAGTTCTAAGCTTAAAAAATTGTTCAAATGAATGTGAGAAATAAAAGAAAGAAAGAAAAGATTTTTTTCCTAAGTGTTAGAAGCTTATAATGCTTGCTTAGCAGAGCAGGAAAAGAATTCAGACTTATGTTCTGAAGTACAGTACTGAACAGCTATGTTCTTACATGAAGAAGTTATAGTTGTTACAACTTTGCATGACTACAATTTTGATATATCACACTGCAAAAAATCCGAATAAAACATATAACAGAAAAAAGGCCAAACAATATTCAGGATGAGAGCTTGATGAAAAGAACAAGGAAATTCTTAATTAAAGGTGACATAGGGCTCAGTTATACAAGTTGCTGAGCACTCTGGGCCAAATCTAGCAAAACACTTCAGAACATGCTTAGTTTAACTTTAAGCATGTGCCCAGTCCCTGTGATTTCAGTAAAACTTCTCACATGATTAAAGCTAAGCACATCCTTAAGTGCTTTGCTGGATCAGGGCCAGTGTGCCCAGTACCATGCAGGATCCAACTCATAATGTCCATAACACAGCATTCTTGAGTTGCCTAGCTCTGTTGAAGTCAATGGCAAAACATTCATGAACTTCAATAGAGCCAGGATTTCACCTCTTGTTCCTATGCCTTTCCGCACTTGTGGTCCCTTATTGGAAGGTGCCATAACACTAGGTACTGTAACTTATCCTGCCTCGTTCTTTACAAGTATTATAGATAGCAATAATATTTCATAATGCAAGTGGGCAAACTGGAAAAAAATTTTAGATCGAGGCAAATACTTAGACCGTGTTTGTGAAATACATAATTACATCACAAAGAATTATGTTACAGACAGTAATTGGCCAGCTGGAGCCAGAGTCCTGGTAGAAATAGGCAAATATTCTATAAAATTCCTTTTAAGGGCAATAAAAGACTATGTTAATATTGTCATGGAATACATCCATGTATTCATACCGTACATGCTATTGTAATCTTTGTACAAAGTATGCCTTGTAAGGTATCATTTGAAATCTCAATTTGTTGGTCAGTATTGTCCTTGTAAAATATGTGTGGCTACATTGTATGTGGAGTTATAAGAATCCCCTTTACGGAGTTATTAAAACGTTCCAAACCCCACAGTTCTGCCCAAACAGAAATTGGCAAACAGATCTGTCCTAAACAAAGGGATGTGTGCTTTGCTTAATTTGCATTTGCAGTAAACAGAGTCATCAAGTAGGAAGGGAAGACAAAGGAAGTTCAAACAGGTGAAAAAATCAGCAGGGAATATCCTTCTATATAGACTCTTTGGCTCCTGGTTCTCAGCTGGGAAATGTTTTTCCTGAGTGGGGACTGAAACTATAAAAAGGAGGGTCAAACACCCCAAGACACCCCCACTCTCACCTATCACATTCACTGCATCTGAAGAGACAAAGGAAGCAGGCATTGGACTGAGGGGGAGGGATTTTGACCTGAGAATTTGGCCAGTAATCTGCTGGAGAATGTGATGAGAAACTTTGCTTGAATCTAATATAGTTTGTTAAGTTAGGCATTGGTAAACATTTTATCTTTATTTCTCTTGTAACCATTTCTGACTTTTATGCCTCATTGCTTGTACTCACTTAAAATCTCTCTCTTTGTAGTTAATAAACTTGTTTTTATTGTTTTATCTAATCCAGTGTGTTCAAGTTTAAGTGTCTGGGTAAGTCCATTTGGGGTAACAAGTTGCGTGAATATTATTCTGTTAAAGGAATAATGGACTTAATACACTCATACTGTCCAGGAGAGGGCTGGGCAATACAGGGCATATGTTTCTGGGGGGAAATCCAAAATTGGGGTGTGTTGGGATCACCCTGCAGCGTAACTAAGGCTGCTAAAAGGCAAGGTCTGTCTGTCTGTCTGCAACACTCACACAGATATAGCTGGGAGTGACTTACATGGAGACTCTGTGTGAGCAGTCCAGGCTGGAGGCTACAGCAGCAAAGCAGTGTAAAGGGCACCCCAGATAAGAGGGAAGGGGTAATGCAGTTGCTTATTAGTCTGGATTGTACCTTGGCATGTCACAAATATGTCCTGGAATAACATCCCATACTGTTCTTTCAGTTCAGTAACTGTCAAAGTAAAGTAGGATGACTTTTTTGATACATGGGAATTGGGAGAACTGATTCTAGGCTTTTCTCTAGTTTAGGGAGTAGAGCATAATGTTAGAGGCCCAGATACACCCAAAATAATAGAATAATAACTTTTTGGTTAATAGGAGCTTAATGACAAACATGGTGCTACTAATAAAATAGTACATGGCCAATACTGTGTGACTGTGAGTAAAAATTATACTTTATATCTTGTAGTATGTATCATGTTCCATGCAAAACACTGCTAATGCAATCAGGACCATATCTTGGTTCTTTGGGAGTTTTGCTGTTGACTTCAATGGGACCAGAATTTGTGCCTTTATGTTACTGCTGTGACTTTAAACTCACAAAAGTCTGTGAATTCCAGGTGAAAGTTCACAAAGAAACACTTTGCACATATGCATTACAATAGGGTCTTTAAACACATGGTCACACAACAATGGGCAATAAGACACATATTTGGAAAAAAAAAGATTCACTATGGGCTAGGCCAATGTTTCTGAACCTTTTTGATATCAGGGACCGGCTTGCTGCCTTCCTAAACTGTGTCAAGGAGATCTCGGGGACCGGCGCCGGTCCATGGACCGGTCGTTGAGAAACACTGGGCTAGACTGTGGAACTCTTACTTATGTGAGGAATGAATGAACTGAAGTCAATGGGATTATTTGCTTGTGCTCACCAACACAAGGAAGACATTCACAATCCGGCCCCATGTGCATGTGTACAAAGAGGAAGTCCTTTAGTGATGATAAAGTTGTAAGGCTTCTGATTAAGTGATATAGAAAAATTTAGTAATAGTCTTCAAATGTGAACTATGTAAGGCTGTTTAAATAAAATGAAAACTAAATTAGATGACTTTTTATTGCATTTTTCATGACTTTGCTATTTACTGTATGCACAAAAATAAACAAAAACAAGAAGTTTGGATCCTCAGCTGCTGAAGGTTAGAATTATCCCTTGAAGTCAGTGGAGCTACTTTCATCTACACCAGCTGATGATCTGGACCACAGGAAGAAAATTCCAAATTAAAAGCTCATTCCTGTAATATTTAAAAGGGGTTCCAAGATCAGATGTGATAAAGCAGTGAGATTAAAGAGCACCATACCAGGGCAAACAGAAGGCGTCTGAGAAAAGAAACATGGAATGGGGATGATTAAGTAAACTGTAAAACTCTTTGGAAGGAAGTACAAAGGAAAATTAGAAAAGCAAAAAGAAATAGTAATCAATACATTGATTTCCCCTCCCCCCCAAAAACAATAATGGTGTTTCAAATAAATACAACAAAAACAAATGATGAAAGAAAACAAACAAAACCCTCCCCAACCCATGGACCCTACTAGTAAATGGAGTTTTAAAGCAAGTGAGCACAGTAATTAATAACTTATTAATCAAAATTTAAAAAGGTTCTGACAAGGCACTTAAAAAATACAGTTTTCAGAGTAACAGCCGTGTTAGTCTGTATTTGCAAAAAGAAAAGGAGTACTTGTGGCACCTTAGAGACTAACCAATTTATGTATGACGTTCAATACAAAAAACAGCTGGCATTTAATTAAAAAGCTCACTAGACTGAGGAATGTTTTTTGATTAGAAAGAGGCAAACGGAACTGCATTATTTTTAAAAAAGGATGAAGAAGCAAAATAACGTGAAGGTCATATTTGCTATTTTGACTGCTACTTCTGCGAGTGCCATTTCTGTAAGAGCCTGAATGTGTGCCAAGTAAAGCTGGTCAAAAAGGTTTTAATTTTTTGAATTTTTGACCCCCGGATTTGCTTTTTCTCCAGATCGTTTATAGAGTAGTTGCAATTTTTCAAAAATTAAATGAAAATTTTAAAGAAAAAATTCATTTTTTAAAAGATTTTTTTCCCTGACCTTTTCAATCAACGCCAGTGTCATGTAACGCCAGGCACAGGCCAAATTTAGCAGGCCTACACTTCTTGTTTGATAACTGGGTACGCCATACAGATGTGTAAGAGAAACTATAAAGCAGTTCAGCTAACTTCTTCTCATTGGTCACACCTCTATAATCCCAGAGAAATTCTATTAAAGTGAATGGAATTACTCCAGATTTACACCTGTGCAGATGGGATTAGGATTTGACTCGCTGTTTCTGAAAGGCTCTTATGTTAGAAGTACTTAATGCGTCAGAGAGAATAGGAAAGCAGATTTACAGCCCAAACACGGGGAGGATAGTATGGACAAGTAAGGGGAAAATTGGGCATTTAATCCCAAGGGCAGGGCTTTTAGAAGCAGCCACTAAACTGTGCTTCCCACTGTTCCTCTCCCTACATGTATAACATATGCACGTGGCTCTATAATGGCTGTTGTGGCCATGCAGTAAAGGAGCTCTGAAAGGCACCAGTGTTGGATTACGTTGGGTGGTGGAGATCACAGAAGGCCCGTGTTAAGTCACAGAGCATGTTGTGTGCCCAGTTACTAGTTAAATTTTCAAAAAAAATAGCACTTACTTGATTAAGGATTTAGGACTCAATAAATAATGAACAATTTGCATATGTAGTGCTGTGAGTTCCACACCCAACCCGTGATTTTTTTAAACAGCCAGTTGATGCACAGTGGGTATGTGAGAGTCCGTTGCTCTCTGGTTGCCAGCATCTGCTTTATGTGGTGGTTTTGGGATGGCTGGCTTGTCAGACTCAGTCCAGAAGAGATCACATGACTGACCCAGGCCATCTATAACTTCCTCTTTGAAGCCCTGTCTGATGAAGTGGTGGCTATAGGGCAAGACTATGAATGGAGGCAAATGTTGTGACAGGCCACTGGAATGATCTGGAGGGCACCAAGAAGTGAGGTGAAGAAGGCAGTCACTGAGTATGCTGAAGCTGGAGAGGGAAGCTCCAGCAATAGGAGGGGCCATGGGCTCTCTTCTGTGAGGAGACCATTGTGCTCCAGCCCATCTAACAGATGGCCACCCATGGAAGACAGGGGCTGGTCACTGTCCCATGAGCCAGCAGTCCTCAGGTGAGCATGAAGGAGTTGTTATGTGCCATACAATACAGTGTGTTGACATTTCTCAGAACATATAGGTTGCATAATCTTTCCCCTGCTGATTCCTACTGCTCCAGTGACCGGAAGCAGAGTGTTTATCAAAAGTGACCCCCCCCACCCCCAGTATGTCCAGATTTTAACTTCCACAGTGTCTGAACTCTGAAGAAAGCATTCCCAGCTCTGTGAAAACTCAGACATTCCCCCACTGTCAGGCAAAAGCCACATGTCCTACAATGGTAACTGGGTGCAGCAAATATCTTGTCCTGTCAATTGCGTCTTTACAGCATGTAGCTGGAAACTCTGTGTCTGTGAGAATGAAGTGTTTCCTTTTGTATTGTTTCCTTCACACAGGAGCATGTAGGCTCCAGCAATAGATAGCTGCCACTAGCCAGGACCAACAAACACAAACATCACTTCATCCTGGAGGAGATATGGCTATCTGCATCTGGTGAATGGAAGAAATCTTGCATTGACTAACAGGGGACTGGTCAGGAAGCTGCAAACAAAACACTTATAAATAAATAAAAGAAAGCATCTCTCTGACAAGTTGACACCCATACCACTTCCTCCTTCCCCCTTTTTTGTTTCTATACTCTCACCTTACACTTGTAGGAGTACTTTGTTATTCCATACATTGGCTGTTTTCATGAATTATCCTTTCCACTCTCAGCAGGTATCTTTGGCATGTCTTCAGAGGCAGCCTCTGCAGCAGTGACCTAGAACCAAGGAGCAAGGTAGTCCCATACCTAACCATTTAGACTTACCTTGGGATTGCCTAGCTTTTCAACACTTAGTTCCCGTAATGCTGCCCTGGTAGGGGAAAAACTACAAGTTCCGTTTTGTTTAGGCAGTTCACCATTTTGTTTGTAAGGAGTTGTTGTTTGTCCACCATGTTGGTGACCTTCTTCTTGAGACAATTCGCAGCTTTTTCTCTCTAAGGCAGGAAAGAGCCAGGGTCACATGCATAGGCACCGACTCCATGGGTGCTCCGGGGCTGGAGCACCCACGGGGAAAAATTAGTGGGTGCTCTGCACCCACCGCCAGCCAAGCTCCCTGCCCCCCCCCCGAGGGCGCTGTGTCACCGCTCCTCCACCTACCTCGCAATGCTTTCCGTCGGGCCACGGCCAAAGAGCTGTTTGGCAGTGTTAGCATGCTCTGGGAGCGGGGAGAGGAGCGTGAACATGGCGTGCTCAGGGGAGGAGGTGGGGAAAAGGCAGGGCTGGGGCGGGGATTTGGGGAAGGGGTTTGAATATTGGCAGGGAACAGGTGGAGTTGGGGCAGGGACTTTGGGGAAGGGGTTGCAATGGGGGTGGGGAAGGGATGGGAAGAGGTGGGGCAGGGCCAGGGGCAGTGGGGGAAGGGGGGTCAAGCACCCATGGGAAAGAGGAGAAGTTGGTGCCTATGGTCACATGGCCTGTGTTCTGCCTAACAACAGGAGAGCATAAAAGACTGCTGCACCCAAGAGAAGAAGCTGTTCTTCCTGGTGGCAGCACAGTACATGTCCTAACCAAGACTTCGAGGGATCTAAAGAAGACCACAGAAGAAGATTCAAACTCCATAGTTCCAGCTATCAGTTCTTGATTGATTCTTAGCTTACCTGTATCCTGAACTCCTGTGTCCTCACCTTGCTGTCCTGATGTATTCCATCCGTGATGTCCTCTGTCGTGGGTCCATTGCTCTGAACCTGGTGTAGTATGCTGTGTACCTCTGTACCTTATGTGTAGTAAATTCCCCTTTGTCATTATGGGTTTGGGACCTTGACTTTATGGCAGTTTCTTGTGCCAACCTGTACCTGTATGCCCTTTGTGTATTATTTTGCTGGGGGTCCTATAAGTTACTGTTTCCTGTTTGAGTCACTGTTTAATAAACCAGTTTGCTTTATAGTTAACCCTGTCCTTAGTTTTCTCTCTGTTGATAGATGCAGTTTGGGGGAATGAGTCTGCTGGGTGGGGACTCTGAGGTGTGGAACCTAGAGCACATCCAGTTAACCACAGGCAAGATCTGAGTTCCTGGTTAACACCCTCGTGCCTGAAATTCCCTGCAGACCCTGTAGGGTGCCTGATCCTGTGGCCCCACTCACAATGGCCAAAAGGTGTTCACCACCTTCCCAATAGTGCATAGCCACTAGATGTTCAGACCAGGCATTTTAAAAAATCCCAGTGAGTGCATAAATTTCATTATGTACTGGATTAGGTACAAGTCTTCCTCTCTAGGTGCCTGGGTAGCTCTGAAAATTCTGACATTTATATTATGGGTCTTAGTTATAATTACTTGGATGACAATATTTGTACAGAGGCATTTCAGACAATCTCAGCTCCATTAACTACTTTTGTCAGCAACCATTTTTATTTTAAATTAATCCTATAGGACAGAGGTTCTTACCCTGTGGGTCATGATTCCCCAAAGAGGGCTGTGAACAGATGTCAGGGGGTTACAGCTCTCTTGTCCTTCCTGTATTGCTAAAGGAGAGGGTCCCTACTAGATCCTGGCCAGGCGGGATAAGGGTCATGTTATGGAAAAGAGGATGTGAGTACATAAAGGGTCGAGAGCCACTTATATACAGCTTTGTAACTTGAAACTAACGAGCTAAACATTCTAGGATGTGTAAGGTATATTTATTAGTTTTCCAATACCTAACAATTCACTAATTATCTTGGATACCTTATACATGTTGTTGCTAAACTTTGAAGATTGTGCTGTTCCATGGTTGGCATCCTATTTAATCCCCTCCACTAGCTAACCTTGCTTTCTTATAAGGGAGGTCAATAACCCACTGTTGCACAGAAAAGCTGATTTGTTAATTAGTTTAATTGCCTCTTCTAATAATGGCAGAATAAGGTTGGCAGAGCAAGCTTGTTATCAATCTGTGGTACCGGTAATCAGTAATTATACGTAATGAGGCTTTTTTCTTGTGGTATCCTGAAGATTGTCTTGAACTCCTCCTCACCTGATTTAACAAATAGATTCTCATGTTGAATTTTCCTCTTATCTTCCCCAAAAGAAGAGAAATTAGAGCGTGTTAGGTGGAAGCTCTATTTGAAGCCTCAATTTTCTTGAGTGTCCTGCTCTTATTGGGAGTACCAGGTGTGCTTAGTGACTGCAGCCTTCAGCTTCAGGTTCAAACTCAACTCGACTTCTGTGAGTCTTTGATTTCCCTTTTGCTGAAGAGGCAGCGGTTGTCTTGACAGCAGGAACAAAGCTTCATCCTTGCACTCTGATATGCACCAAGGTTTTAAAAAATAAAAGGAATCAAAGAAGGCTTTGGAGAAATTAGGTGTTCACATTTTTGATGGCCAAGGTTAGAGTAAATGCCTTCTGTAATTTACAAGATGAAATCAAAATTAAGAATTCTACTCAGGTTGGTTTACCATCGACATCGCTGTAGTAGCTGAAGACATTGCCCCTAAAAGTAAATGCTTTGAACACATGGTCCTGTGAGGTGCTACACACCCAGAAATTTCAGAATCAACCTAATGATGAGACAAAGAGTATGTTACGAATCAATTTTGCTGGAGAGGAATAGAGACTGAAAAATATCATAGATCGTGTTAAAATAAAACTGAAGAAGGGACTTGGAGTAATGTGGAGGCAATGCAATCTTGCTTTTAAGGGGGAAAGAGGAAGTACCTTACATTGCTCTTTACCAATTCTTACATCAATCCTTTCTACAGTATTGACCTGCTTTGGATGGACTGATGTTCAGCTATTCTGCACTGGAAAGGAGGTCATCCCAGCATAGCAGGAAGAACCAAAAATAATTTCATATGAAAAGATTAAGTTTGTAACACCAGGATTTTAAGTATTGTTATGAAATCCTATCACAATTTGCACTGTCTGCTCAAATCAAAGCCCATTTAAGATAGAAATCTATTTATGTGTAACATAATTGGTGGTTAGGGAAGAAAATAGGGGATCATCATATGAACATCTTGCACTTTGGGTGTCCTGTAACCAAAGTACTTCAAAATCTTTACTTACTCCTGATATTTAGAAAGCTAGATACTGGGGGCCAAATTCTGGCCAGGTTTAGGCAGATGCTTATTGAATGTACATATGGATTAAGACACTTATATGAAGCATCTATACTTCTTTTTTGTTAACTATCTTGTCATTGTAGACCTTTAAGAAAGACGAAGATTGACTCTTTGAAAAGGGGTAGACTCTTGCAGGATTGTGTGGGAGAAAGGGAGAAAAGCCCCTGCTCTACAATGTAAGCAGATGCACCATTTTGGCTTTGATACTAGGATCCATTGGACAAAACTCTTCTGACAGAAGAATTCATGGTGATTGGATGAAATTGTCCATGAAATTGATGAACCGGTTAGGCAAAATGATGTGAGACTAAAATAGAGAAATGGTTGGGTCCATGTATGAGAGCTCCATATTCAAATTCAGCATGGTGTAAGCAGAGGCACTGTGAATACTCACTGACAATTCTTTTTCGCTATTTACTTGGCTCCACTAAATATATAGGACACAAGCATGGATATAACCAAAAATATACAGAAGCTCAACTTCATTTAAAACAGCAGTTGCAATTGTCACAGCATAGGGTGTAAGGCAGTGGTGGGCAACCTGTGGCCTGAGGGCCACACACGGCCCATTGGGAGAATCTGCTGGCAGGCCGCCAGACAGTTTTGTTTACATTTGCACAGCTGCCCATAGCTCCCAGTGGCCACGGTTTGCTGTTCCTGGCCAATGGGTGCTGCAGGAAGTGGCGCGGGCCACAGGGACGCACTGGCCGCTGCTTCCCGCAGTTCCCATTGGCTGGGAACAGTGAACCGCGGCCACTGGGAGCTGCGGGCAGCTGTGCAAATGTAAACAAACTGTCTGGTGGCCTGCCAGCGGATTACCCTGGTGGGCTGCAGCTTGTCCACTACTGGTGTAAGGAGTGGAAAAATAAATAAGTCTTACAAGAAAAGAAGCAAAATAACACTACGTTGGAGTGCTCTAGACATGCATTTCATATTTTTCCAGTATTGCAAAGGCAGAAAACTCAGTAATTACATCACGTACGGTGATAGTTACTAAAGAATGAGCACAGGCTAGCACAGTAGTTACATGTTATAGAAAACTCACTGTTTGTGTGAGGTTCTGACACAGAAAAAATTAGAAACTATGGAACCAATATCTCAAGCTGAGAAGACTAAAATACTGTGATGATGTGCACTATGGAAAAATGTCAGAAGACCAAAGGTTGTAGCACCATCAACATAACATACCTCCTAATGATTTAGAAGAAAACAACTGTCATTAGTTGTCCCTTGTCTTGAAAACAACTGTCCCTTGATTTTCTAACCTTCCTGATGACTGGAGTGACAAAGAATGTTTTTTCTGCACTCATTGCCATTAAGAAAGATTTGAATAAATTGAAAAATATGTCACTGTGTGGGGTTCTTGTGTATCTTTTGGGTTTTTATTGTCCATAAGAGGAGAAAAAATACAATTAAATAGGCAAAAATAAAACAAAACAAAACACCCAGGAGATTGTTCCTAAATCTTTCAAAGTAATATCACATTAGCAGACTTACTACAGCAAAATGTAGGCAAGACTTTTACTAAATATGGCCTCAATGCAGAAATAGAAACTGGAAGACAAAAGGCCCGCTGGAACTCAAAGGAAGCCAGATTTTATGGTCATTGCTGCAAAGGCAAAACGGAGAGACTTTGTACTTGAGTGTATGAAATTCAAAGGAGCACAAGATACTTCTTCAGTTTCTGTGTAGGGATTTAGAATATGTTTCACTTGAGGAGGTAATAAGACTTGCACACAATGTAAATCACAGTTTTTTAAAGACACAAAGGCCAAATTCATCCCTGTTGCAACATCAGTGATTGCAAGGGAGTTACACCAGCAATGAATTTGGCCCTATATCCATGTCGAACATGAGCTTCTCTAAAGTCATGTGACAAAAGCACTAAAGAATGCTGTTACTAAAGAGCACATGCCTCAAATCCATGTTGCTTGGACAGTGTTAACTATCGGATATCAGTGTTGCTGATACTCTCTTCCAGTGGCAGGATTCTGTAGCTTTCCACTCTTCTGGTACAATGAGAAATGAAGTCAAAAGATGATACTAGTTAGTTCCTGACAGCTCTTCATGCAGCTCTTGGAAAGCTCAAGGAGGTTTGTTGTCTGTGGCAGCACTGTACTCATTTGGAAGTCACTTGAACAAGCTGTGGGTTGGCACTATGAACCTTCCATTTGGAGGACTCAAGAGGTTGATCAAGCACAGCAACATCACTGATGGGGTTGGACCCATCTTCCTTTTATGTTCTGTGAAAGGCCTGTGCCATCCTTCTAAATGAATAGCAAATGCACATGAATATAGTAGATAAAAGTGAGGGACATTTGGCATTAGCTTCTTGAGCTAGGTGTAGTGCAGACTGAAGTTAGACAAAGTCTCTGCCATTGGATCTCACACCTAAGCTGCACTTTAACAAATTTGTGGTTCAAGTTCAGGGCCTCCTGTACCATAGTGAATGGACAAAGGGGTACTGTGACCACGCAGATCCCCAATTGCATTTTTACTTATAGTCAAAATGAGTGCCCAGGAAAATACACCCTTTCATCTTCATTTGAGAATTTGATTACTGGAAGATTGGACCTTAGAATTTCACACATGTTTATCACCCGGAAAAACACATTTAACTGCTTAGCAGAAGCTAAATTATTTCCTATTAAGTGGAATTTAAGTTAATACTGTTCTGATTAAGCAGTGGTTATTACCATTTACTTTCATTAGGCTCAATCAGTTTCCTGGGAGACAAGGACTTGAGGAGACTCAGCAGTTTGTAGGACCAAGCCTTTAAATGAATGTTTTTTTGTCTGAGCTGTATTTTTAGGCTTGTAATTTACATCATTTGAACCACTTTCCCTGTTTACGTTCTCTCCTTGCATCTGCCTATAATAATGTTCTTCAGGAACTATTAAAAATGAATATAGGACTAGTTTCTCTTTGTACACATGTGATGAGTCTTGTGCACATCCCAGATGCAATTATTTCACAATCAGATGGCATAAAGCTTGTCACAGCAGAGGCCACAATATTGTAGGCATAAATACAGGAACAAGCCATAACATTAATTCAGTGTACAGTAGCATAAGGGTTTTTTTTTAACATGATGTATAATTAACCTGTGGAACTCACTGCTGCAAAATCAAAATAACTTAGTTATATTTTAGGAAAAAGAAACAACAGACTTTGATATGAGTAAGAATAGATTCAGCAGTTACTTTAGCTAAAAATTATGAGAGTTATTAGCCCTCTTGATTCAGGTGTAGGCTGATGAATAGCTAGGATCAGGAAGAAATTTTTCACATACTTCCTCTCTATAGTATAATATTACACATATAGATGCAGTTTTGTCCTGCCCTGCAGAAGAAATATTGAATTCTTGGTTCCAGGAAAGGCATTACTTATATTTTGTTGTGTTAAGATGATTTTTGAACGGGAGGGAGATCTTGGATTCTCTCATTTCCCCCTTTAATTTTACAAATTTCAGAAAAGCACTGTTGTGCTTTTTCCCAGGCTGCCCTTGATCATATAAACATCATAGAAATGCAGGACTGGAAGGAACCTTGAAAAGTCAAAACTGATATTGGCTGGGTGGGTAAGATTCAAAGGACTACTACTTATCTCCTTGAGTTATTCATCCACAAAGCTACCTCACTGTCCTCTTCAAATCCCTTCTTTGTTATGATGTCTACAAAAACCTTGACATAGATTAGGTGTCTGGCATGATGAGACCACTGCCTGTCATGTTGACCTCATCATTTCTTTGTGCTCCCCCGTCGTTGTTTGAATCCACCTATTGTCTCTTGTTTTATACTTTGTAAGCTTTTTGGGGGCAGGAGTGTCTTTTTGTTCTGTGTTTGTACAGCACCTAGCATAATGTGGCCCTGGCCCATGACCAGGACTCCTAGGTGTTACTGCAATACAAATAACAACAAGTAATAATATATAATAATAATTCCCTTCTTTACAGGCTTTGTGAAAGGCTGACCCATTCCTTCAGCAAAGGAGTGCTGGAAAATGGATCTGTCTGTGGCTCATGAGTACATGGGTTAGCCAATGATGCTGCTTCCAGTATCTGGGGCTGAACACAGTGCTACTGCATCACGCCCACTACAGGTTGGCTTTAGTTCCTTCAAATGCCAATATAGCAAAAACATTACCAGTTTGGAATGTATCTTGACTTTAACTCTCTTCCTGAGTCCACTTACTAGAAGCCAGCCATCAAACTGTCGTCTGTACTAATCAGTAAGTTGCTACTGGTAAACGAGTTCTTTTATTAGAAGGTATTCATTTTCATTAGTCATCAGAGAAAGCAAATGGGCCTGAGTCTCCTCTCTCTTGCACTGATATAAATAAAGAGTACTCCAAATAAGTCAATACAGTTACTGTGTTTGAAAACTTTTCTAAGTGAAAGGAGATGCAGGCTCAGAATCAGTGCATACATACAAGTCACAGGTACTGTTGTACTGGACATGCAAGAAGAACGACAAGATGTAAGGGTTGTGGTTTCACTAGGCCTCAACTGTATTAACTTAACTCATCTGGGAACGCCATGGTATCAACTCGTCCAGTGCAGTTCATAATGCCTTCTGTTTCATTCACAAAGTGTGAAGCTGAATGCAGTTTAGGTTGAATAAGTGAAACTTTGTTAAACCCTGTGGACTGCTCTCTCCATGCGACTGAGTGCTCAAAATATGATTCCATCCTGCACACTCCGCTGACCTTTGGCTTGAAAATATGGTTCTGCTCCTACTGGTACTTGGCTTGTGTCTTCTACCCATCCTGCTAGTATCTTGATGGGCTGTAGCTGGATGTCCTTTCTGTTGCCTCTTTGATTCACTTCTCTGCTGAAACTGGGAGATAGTGCAGAAGGTCAGTGGATTCAGTGTCCTGATCCCCTTTCCCCAAACCCACTGATGATGGGTATATATCCTTTGGCACGTCTAGGTGTTACACAGGGCTGTGAGGCACCTTGCTACCATCTGCCCTTAATGTGAAGAAACCTTGCTTGCTGTGGGCCAGCTCCCCAACTTCACTAGCCACAGGCAACACAAACACTCCTCCCTAGGCCTCACAGTCTCCACTGTCAGCCTGCAGGTTAACAATAGGCACACGGCAGCGCTCCAGTGTCTCTCTGGAGTGCCCAGCTGCTCGTCTACTGGAGAAACAGTATCTACCAATTTGCTGCATCCCAAGAAACAGTGCAGCCCAGCTTACCAATTCCACCTTAGATCACCACTCCGCTTAACACACAACACTTAGATATACCTGATTTCACCATAAACATAAGTTTATTCAACAAAGCACAGAGATTCAAGTAGTAGCAAGTAGAAGTATTGGAAACAAATGGCTACATATAAAATAAAATCATAATATGCATTCTAGGGCCTAGACTTATTCTACAAGGCATGAGAGTATCTTGTTGATTATTCGCAAAAAGAAAAGGAGTACTTTGTGGTTAGTCTCTAAGGTGCCACAAGTACTCCTTTTCTTTTTGCGAATACAGACTAACACGGCTGCTACTCTGAAACTTGTTGATTATTGCTCATCCAAAATTCTTGCAGCGCTTTACAGCCAAGCAGGCTGTGACCCTCCTTTCATGAGACATGCACACTGTCAGTTTGCCTCCTAGGTGAAGGCTTAATTGTGTCTCTTTGTGCTCCAAGATATACCAAAACAAATTTTGTCTTTATTCAGAAATAGGACTTCTCCCTACCCCCTGTTGTTTGCTTCATCCTCTAGATTTTCTGTTTTGTGGATTTTGTAATCTCTCAGTTTACACCTGGCTCAGTATGCAAAGAGGCATACAGCACGCAGATATAGGGATATAGGTGTCTGTTATCTCCTGCCTGAAAGGAACATCTCTGAGATATGCATAGGGATAAAAGTAAGTCCAGTGATTTACCAGCTCTGGCCCCCGAAAGGGGCGGGATTGAGGGGGTCAGAGTCAGCCCCAGCCCACCCTGTAAGGTAAGTGCCCCTCCCCCCCGGGGTAGCAGCCACAGCCACAACCTGGAGCTCCGGGGGTTATTTAAAGGGCCCGGGGCTCCCCTGCTTCTACCGCCCCAGCCCTTTAAATAGCCCCGGAACCCTGGAGTAGCGGCGGCGGGGCTCTGGCGGCTATTTAAAGGGCGGGATGTTAGAAGCAGGGGAGCCCCGGGCCCTTTAAATAGCCACCGGAGCCCTGCAGCTACTACCCCAGGGCTCCAGCAGCGGGGCTCTGGAGGCAATTTAAAGGGCCTGGGTCTCCAGCCACTACTGGGAGCCCCAGGCCCTTTAAATTGCCCCCTGGGGAAGCTGGGCTGCCCCAGTATGGTGCACCAGCTCTTGCCGGTATGCCATACCGGAGCGTACCGGCTTACTTTCACCTCTGGATATGCACCTCCTGGCGACCGGCCTTAACTCCAAAACCTTAAGAGCAAAATTTTCAGAAAAGATACATAACTCCTTAAATATTATCTAGACATACATTTTGCAATGGTTATGACCACCAGTGGGTACTGGCTCATGGTAGGAAACTCACATGCCACCCTTTGGTGAACTATTATGCGGATATCTGGCCCACGGGATCCCTGTGCAACCCTCTGCACCCGCTGTGCCCTCTGCCAGTTGGCCTCAGGCAGTCCCTGCATCACAAAAGTCCTGTTCAGGGTCTCAGCTAACACCGGTAATCATACTGGGTAGTACCTGATCTCTACATGATAGCACTGGAGGTAAGCAACATGCACTGCAACCTCTTTGGAGTACGAAGAAGGGTCTTTGCCATGATTGTCTCTCAGGATTTGTGGTCTGATTGCACTATTGCTGCGTGCCCATAGGTGTACGGTTGGAATCATGCCACTCCAAATACCACAGCCGGAAGCTCTTTTTCTACTTGGGTGTACCCCCGTGAAGAGTCTGACAGGCCTCTGCTGGCAAAGGCGATCGGCTTCTCTTGCAAAAGAGCTACAGCTAGTCCTTTCTCTGATGCATCACACTGGAGTGTCAGTGGCTCTCTTGGCGGGGCTGCCTGGGGCAGAATAAAAACAGAGGCAATGTGAATGAGTCCCCAGACAGAGTGGTCTTACAACCTGGTTTGTGGGGTCAGAGTGCCCTTTAGGTTTGGCCCAACTGCCCCTCTATGATGGGGAGCCAGAGTGAGGCCCACCCCCATGACATAGGAACCGCCACTGCAGGGTGCAGGGTGAGTACAGTACTCTTTTCAACCCCTCCCCCTTTGCATCATTGTTTTTTTGGAAGGGTGAGGGGTCTTCAGTTTGGGATTTTTCCCCTAACACCCAAAAACCTTTATGTACCCAGACCGCAGGGTACAGGCATCCATTATCATTTGTTTCAGCATGTCAAATGCTTCTTGTTCAGGTCCTGACCACTCCCACTCAGCATCCTGTGTTGGGAGCTGACATATGGGTTCCATTACCACAGCCAGGTGTGGACAGTCGTTAGACAGAAAATTGATCATTCTTATGAAGCGCTGTACCCCTTTCACATCTACTGGAGCTGGCATGTCTCTGCCTCCATCTTGGTGTGATCTTCTTACAGTCTCTCTGCTGAGAGCAGATGTTCAATGTATGTCACCTTATGCTGTTAGAGTCACATTTTTTCTGGATTGAGTTTTATTTTCTTGTCCCTGCATCACTGTAGAAAAGCTTGTAGTTTTCTGTCGTGGCCTTGTCCAGCTTCTGTATCATTGGTCCCTTCCCCTACAATAAGGATATCATCTGCAATTTTTTTTCACCCCAGGCAGTCCTTCCAGTGTTTGGTTAAGTCTCCTCTGGAACACGTATAGTGCTGGGCTTATGCCCACTGGCATGCACAGCCATTGGTAGTGACTAAACAGGGTTGCAAAGGTTGTCAGCATGCTAGACTCTTTATCCAGGCTTATGTGCCAAAACCCATTCCTCACATTAGAGACAATAAAGGTTCTGGCATTGGAAAGATCTGGCAAGATGTCTCCAATTGTGGACAGTGTATAGTGGCACCTTTTCAGTGCTTGGTTCAATCACTTTGGATCTGTGCAGATGCGTAATTTGTCTGATGGCTTCTGTACCACCACCATGCTGCTAACCCAAGTTTATTGGCCTCTATAGGTGCTATGATACTCCTGGTCTGCAGACCTTTGAGTTCCTTCATACTGGGGTATGAAGTGCCACTGGAATTTTCCTTCATAGTAAGCACACAGATTTCATGGTGGAGGTCTACATCCCATCGCAGTTTTCCTTTGAGGCACCTGTCCCTTTTGAAAACGTCCCCATATGGTTTTAAAATTGTCTCCATTGTCCACGGGACTCCCCTTTTTCTTCTTACACTGCAGCAGTCCAATTCTGATGTTGCACCATGATCAGATCCATGGTTGTGTTCCCCAAGAGGGGTCTGTGGTGCTTATCATTCATCACCAAAAACTTTGGTTGGTACCGTCTGTTATCTTTTGGTCTGATGACTATGGGGTCACATTTTCCTATGGTCTGCATTATGCTTTCATTGTAGATTGTTAAATTGAACCTGCTATTTGAAATGGGAGTGTCTGAGTCCAATTTGCCCCGAGGAATCACATTGCTGAAGGCTCCCCTTATCAAGCTGAAATTACACAGGAAATTTCCTTATTAGCATTGTTTCAGGCACAAAGAATGTATTGTTCCTTGTTGCTTGCCTGTCCTGACAGCCTGAAGCTGATATGCTCTTGGACTCAAGGAGAGAATCAAGATGTCTTATCATTGTGTGATATGCCATCCTCTTGTACAAGTCTGAATCCTTCTGGGACCTTCCTCTGTTCTTGCGCACACTGCTAAAATGATTCAAATTTCTACATTCCTTGCAATGTTGTCCTAGTATTGGTACATATTTGCCTGCATATTGTCTCCCACAGTAAATGAATCTCACTATGGGTATGGAACCCTGGCCACCTGCTCTTTGTTACTCTTGTCTCATTGCATGTGCTACTCCTGAGGGCATTCTGTGCCAAAAAAATAAAAATTCTGTGCACAATATTTTAAAATTCTGAAAAATTCTGCAAGTTTTATTTGTCAATAAATAAATGCAGAGGCTCCAGCATGGCAGTGGGGAGCCCAGGCCACTGCCTGCACGAAGGTGGGAGATCACCCTGCAGTCTCCCTACTCTGGGTGCAGCTAATTGGGGGTCAGTGATGTGGGGGCTCAGGGTGGTGCAGTTGGGTGGGCTCATCAGTGTGGGGTGGTCTGGGTGCAGGGATGGAGGTCCAGAGGCAGGGGGTCTGGGTGCAGGGGGCTCCAGATGCAGGAGTTGAGGGTCAGTGGGGTTTGGATATGGATGGTTAGGGGAGTTCTGGGTGTATGGGGTGAGGCTTGTCAGGGGTGCCTGGGTATGAGAGGTCCGGATGCACAGGGGTTGGGCAGATGGAGGAGCAGCTCCCCGCCCCTTGCAGCTGAGGAGCAATGGAGGCAGGAAGCAGGGGAGGCTGCTGAGCTTCTTGCAGCTGGAGGAGGTTTCTGGGGGTGGGTCTGACACAGGGGAAGAGGAAGTCCCGTCCTCTCCTGCCTCTAGCCCAGCTGGGACTAACAGCTGATCCTGGCTCAGGGTAGGAGCCACTGGCTGGCGTCTTCTCAGCCCTGCGTTGATTTACCTCTCTGCTGGCTACTCCGGGTGCTTGAAACGATGTACCTGAGCTGCTAGGGAGTGGTGTGTGACTGCTCTTGCAGCTTCCCTTTGCTTCCCTGTCAGAAAATCATTTTTCTGCAGGGAAGCAAAGAAATCTGCGGGGGACATGAATTCTGTGCACATGCAGTGGCGCAGAATTCCCTCAGGGGTAATGTGCTTCTGAGGGTGTTGTGCCCTCTGGGGCTTTCATCCATTCTCTTGTGTCTCTTCTGATTGCCTTCCCAGAGCAGCCTCTCCTGCAGGTGGTGATTCCAAGTGCTGCAGCCTATCCTGTCCTGAGTCAGGGGCTCTGTGAAGTCCCCCAAATTACACATAGCAACCAGTGTACATAAGGCAGTAACAATGGGGGTCTCTCTTCTCCCTTTTGGATTGGTCTCTAGAGAAAAACCTGTGTTGCTGTATATTTCATTCTTCTTTGGGGAGCAATAGATCCCAGGGCTCCTAGGACTGATGTGAGGTTTGAAGCAGTGATGAGGTTCAGAGTACTGCAGACCTTCCTGTCTTGCTTCCTGATAAGGTAAAGTAACAGTTTTATCCTCCTGCTGTTGCTGTTCTCCTGCATGTCAGGCCTGCATACATACAGCTTGAACTCGTCCTTCCATGGGTTCCCTGCTGGGCTAGGTTTGTGCCTGCAAAATCCAGGCCTCAAGGGCAGTGTTCTCCAAACTGGGGTGCGCGAGATGATCCCAGGCGGTGCGCGGCAGCAAGAGTGCTGCCGGACGGCACTCCGCCTTTTTTTTCCTTTGGCAGCAGCTCTCCATGTCCATGGCTGGTGTTCCCCTCTGGCAGACCGCCTGCAGAAGGTCTTCCGGCCCTGTTCCGGCGGTGGCGTGTCTGTGGCAGGTCTTCTGGTCTTCACCGTGGGGGTGCGCGAGCCAAAAAGTTTGGAGACCAGTGCTCTAGGGACTTCAGACTGAGTTCCAGGCCAGTTGCTGCATTGCAGAGAACTCACATCTCAGACGCTGCCACCATGTTTCGTTTGCAAAGAGTAAAGCTGAATGCAGGTTAAATTGAACAAGTAAAACTTTATTAAACCTGTGCACTGCTCTGTCATAGAGGAGTTGCTTCCAGACTAATGTCCTGCATTCTCCATTCTATTGGTGTCTCCTCAATAACAATCTCTCCAGGGAACATTTGCCCTCTGACTCCAGTTCCACTGGGCATGATACACCTTCCTTAATTGTTTCTACCTGGTGGACAGCTGCTGTCATCTCCCATTCCTCCACCCTTGGTCCCAGCTTGTTGGTGGGACCCCACCCCCATAGGAGGATTCAGTGGCTGGGGAAAAGGGATTATCTCCCTATTGTACCAGACATTAGGTGCCCCATCCCCTTTTCTCCAGCTTCTTTAGGGGATGCCTTTCTCCAACTCCATTTCCAATTCTGATTGATCAGGAAACTGGACCCCCTATGGAATTAGTACCTGCACTGGACACCTGCCACCTGCTAAGTTGTGAAAACTTGAACCTAGCTTTCCTGACCTACCTCCCTGACCTGCTGTGAGAAGGCAAAAAACCCCATCCCACCTCACCCAATTTGGCAGTGAGGGAAAAATTCCTTCCCATTCCCAAAAAAGTGACAATGTCCACAGCAGACAGCTTCCTCTTGAGTGTGTAGGGTGAATGAGCTTACCTGAGCTTCACTGACCCACCCATCAGCTCAGGTGGAGCTCTTACATGAGTGGCAGGGGTGGGGAGAGCCTTAAAGGAATCACAGTCCCTTATTCTCCTGCCAGTTTCCTGCCTTTGAGGTGATGTGGGGGGCGGGGGAAGTACATTTGACTAGTCTAATTTTCCTCCCTGTGAAAGGGTAATGCTGCTGCACATGGCGTACAAGTTGTGGTTTGTGAAAATGAATTCAATGCCATAAAGCAAATTGAATGTGCATATTTTTCATCATCATGTTCTCTATTAATTAAAATAATTAGCAACAAATAGCCTGACAATTAAGTAGATACAGTATTTCTTCCTAAGAGTTTTCTCTTTAAACTTTATTAATATCTTAGCTGTATATTCATAAGAAACAGACTCTATCAGAAGACCTTTAGCTCAGGCCTATTATGTATTATTCCATCTGTCTGTGATGAACCAGAAAGAGCTATGTGTTAGGTCTTGCCTTATGGCAAATCCTGATCTGCAGTTGCTGTTTTCCCACACTTACTTAAGCTTCTTTGCACATCTACGCACACAAAGCAGATGCCGGTGCCACAACAGGCCTGAGAGCCTCCTTCTGAGTGTGAGACACTTTTATACAGCCAGGTCCTTAGGACTAGCCTCCGGCAAAACCAACCAACCAAACAAAAAGGCTGCATACAGTTGACATCAGACAATCTGAAACTGGTTTATTGATTGAAAAGGCAAATAACATACGAGATCATCAATTATATGCCATAAATCTTCTGGGCTACCTCCCCATTGTGTGAAAGTTTTTGTGATACGAAGTTAATTTGAGGAGCGTGAATCTTTGAAATTCAAACTGCTAAGGGGATTGCAAAAGAAAATGATGTTTAGGGAGCTCAAGACATGACAATGATTATTCACTAAATAGCATTTTCTTTTAAAAACACAACAAAAAAGGAACAGTGAATGAAAACGCAAGGTATGGTTTTCTATGTTTTTGGTGATTGGTTCTTTTCCACTAGTGTGAAATCCTGACCTATTGAAATTAATGGTAGTTTTGCCACCCCGGAAAGCTAAATGTGGAATCTCTCTTTTGGCACCTATCCCATCTTAAAGACGGCTCTGGGAGTTCTCTTTGCATTCAATCCCACTCCTCATAAAGCACTGTGAACATGTTTATTAGAACTGAATGGACTCCTCATAGCGGTTTATTTGCTACATTTAGCCCCTGTCTGTCCAATTAGCTTCAGACTTTTTTTTTTTTAAACTGAGTTCATTATTCTCAACTATTTAATGAGTGATTCATGCAAACGTGGTTTCAGACTGTTGATTGCTTTTGAACCAAAGCTGGTCAATGGTTTTTTTTTGCACAAAAAAAGCTTTTTCTGAAGAAAAATGACCTTTTTTCGAAAGTGGAACTTTCATTGAAAAATTATTGACATTTTCAAACTTTTCCATATTTCATTAACACGACGGTGAGATTTTAATCAGGATTTTCTAATTGATATTTTTTATTGAAATCATGGTCAAAATTGATATTGGACATTTTTCTTTAACAAAAACACATTTTCAATAAATGTCAGTGCTCAGTAATGGTTTTGATTAAAAATTGCAATAAAAATGTCATGGAAACTTTCACAAATATGAGTCCATTTCAAGCCCTGCAACATGGAAACAATTTTGAAATTTCGTGCAAAATTGTTTTTCCATTTTTTGACCAGCCCTCTTGTGAACAATTCACTATCACCTTTGCTTCCAGGATTCATGCTGTCACCTAAGACGTGATACTGTTTGTGCCTCCTGATCAAACGATTCCTAAGCCACAACATTGGCTGTGCTAATACTTCTAGTGTATACAGTCATATAAATTCTCTGTTTAGTTTTGAATATTGAATTATCCTGGCCATATTCATAATCAGAGATCTATTGATATTTGGCATTTTAATCCTCTCTGTCAATTTTGATCAGCATACTCTTAAGATCAGAAATTAATTGAACCAAACAGATATAGGGCCAGAGTTATTGCTTATATATCCATAGACTGGAATATTTGTTTTTTTCAGGTTTGTCAATTGCTTTGGGATGCCTTTGTGAACCAGTATAAATCCTTTTGGTCTTGTGCTTTAAAATATAGAGATGAGAAGGAAACCATCACAAATATCTTGCTTTTGTGATGAGGACATTATTAAAAGACTAGCAGGGTCCTGGAACTATAGCTGTGAGAGTTTATTCAATACCTAAAGCTTTTTCACTACACAATGAACACTCACAAATAAGAATCTATTCAGACAGCATGCTATTGAGTCAAGTTCATTAAAGTTAAAGTAGTGCACATTTTCTGAAAGCTGTGGATGATTATACATTGGTCAGAATTCATTCACTTTTCTTACAATAATAACTTCCTTGAAATATAGCTAATTAAATTATTTTCTGACTTGGGTTTGCCTTCCTTGTATGGTTGTGATTTTAAAATACTTTATGATGTTACCTTTCTTTGTATCAGATTCTATTTTTTAACATATTTGTAAGATACAAATAAACAATTTCTATTGTGTCGACTGATTCTTTTCATGTGCTCGTTCCAGATTGTACCTGCCAGAAATAATTACCAGCAGACGTATACTGAACTAAAACACATTGGGGCAGATTGTGATTGACAGGCACATAGAAGGTCAGTGTGCTGCATACCTCACCTTGGGCAGAGCGTCTTCAGAGATGCAATCCATCAGGAACTCCTCAGTGTGCAGGGGTTGTATGTGGAACCCACTTGCAGTGTGTTTTATGCTCTGGCCCGGTTCCACTGAGGAGTCTGTTACAGTTGTGACTGACGTCAATGGGACTACTCACATGCGTAATATTAAGCATATGCTTAAGTGCTTTGCTGGCTATGATCTGAGTGCTCAGGACCTCACAGAATTGAGAGTGTAGTCCTTTAGCTCAACCTATAGAGGTTCAGTGCTGGTGAGCCTGGGTTCAGTCCTCAGTGATGACCAAGATAACAGTAATTACACTCGTACACTGCAACATCTCTTAGAGTGGTGCAACATGCTTAGTTTGACAGGATCTATTTTCCATAAACCCAAGTTGATTTGCATTAATTACATTATCCTCCATTACTTTTTTATTAATTGAGTCCCATATCAGCCACTCCATTATCTTGCTCAGGATCGACATCAGACTCACAGGCCTATTGTACCCAGTCATCTTGTTTACCTTTTTAAAATATTGGCATAACATTAGCTTTTTTCCACCTTTTTGGGACTTCCCCAATGTTCCAAGTTTTATTGAAAATCAACATTAATGGTCCAGTGAGCTCCTCAATCAGCTTTCTTAAAACTCTGGATGCAAAAAACCCACAGGGTCTCTGCCAGTCTGACCCAGGAGAAAATTCCTTCCATCCCGTGGTGATCAGTTGGATCCTGAGCATGTGGGCAAGACCAACCATCAAGACCTCTCGGAAAGAATTCTCTGTAGTAGTTCAGGGCCTACTCATCTACTGTCCTATCTCCAGCTGCTGGGGATATTTTCTATTAGCAGTTGCAGATGGGCCACATGCCACTGTAGGCAGTCCCTTCATATCATCCCCTCCATAAACTTATCAAGCTCAGTCTTGAAGCCAGTTAAGTTTTTTTTGCTCTCACTGCTCCCCTTGGAAGGCTGTTCCAGAACTTCACTCCTCTGATGGTTTGAAAACTTCATATAATTTCAAACCTAAAATTGTCGATGGCCAGTTTATAGCCATTTGTTCTTGTGTTAACCCTGGCGCTTCTTTTAAATAACTCCTCTCCTTCCCTGGTATTTATCCCTCTGATGTATGTATAGAGAGCAACCATATCTCCCATCAGCCTTCATTTGATTAGGTTAAACAAGACAAGCTCTTTGAGTCTCCTTTCATAAGGTGGGTTTTCCATTCCTCTCATCATCCTAGTAACTCTTCTCTGCATCTGTTCCAGTTTGAATTAATCTTTCTTAAACATGGGAGACCAGTACTGCACAACGTATTCCAGATGGGGTCTCACCAGTGCTTTGTATAATGGTACTAACGCTTCCTTATATCTACTGGGAATACCTCGCCTGATGCATCCTAGGATTAGTTACAAATATCAGTGGCTATTTATTTATTGCTCAGAAATGCATAACTGGGAAATAATGTTTATACAAAATTGTTATTGTCACCAACATACAAATCTGCAAGTTGTTGATACAATGAAGAATAAATAGTCTGGCCTTCAAGTGTGAAATGAAGAAGAGTTCTGTGTAAGCTCAAAAGTTTGTCTCTCTCACCATGAGAAGTTGGTCCAATAAAATATATTACCTCACCCTCCTTGTCTCTCTAACTGGGAACTATGACACTTTGGCCCTTCCATAAGTGCCTGCATTGGTCCCCTACCTTCTACTAGAGAGCAAGGTTGGTTTTGTGGTTGTGGCACTGAAGTGGGACTCAGGAGATCTGTGTTCTGTATTCATGGAACTTTAATTCATTTGACAATTGTGGCAACTGTATGATTGCCATTGACACTGAGTGATTGTACTGTAAACTCACAAACCTGAAATATCTGTAGATTGGGAGTTGAAAGTTATATTTAGTTGTGCTTTTTGGTCTGTGGGCTCTCCACTTGCAATCAATGCTTTATTGAAAATGATTTTATTTTTTAAAAGCCCTGCAAGCTAACTGATTTGTTGCACAATGACTTGGAAAGGAGTGTTGTTCATTTTTAATTCTGGGCCTGCTCCTGTTCCCATTAAGTTCCAGAAAAAACCCCAAATAATTTTGCCTTCATGACAATAAAATAATGTTGAGGTTCTAGTGCAGTACTTGAGGCTCTTGGGGAGCTAATGTTGGCAAATGAGAGTAATGGGGCTTTACTGTCAGCACAATTCTTTCAAAAAGTATTCGTAACTAGTTAAATAAATTGTGTAAAAGTGGAGTTATTTTAATGTTATATAGAAAGCAATGGATAGGAACATATGCATAACTAAGATCTCAATCAATCTTGAGCTTCTGATCTTATTAAAAAACACTTGATCTTTGATCTTGTGGTTTATGATATGCTTTATCAAAGCCCATCGATTGATTTATAACGGCATAATCCATCTACCCCATTCGTTATTCTGAATAATCCCATACAAAGCCATATATTTGGGAGGGGAAGTAAAATACTAACCAATATTTGTTAAATCTGTGCATCGCTGATCTGAAATTCTTCTATGCTAATATTTGCTTGCTACAGTTTATGTATTTTTAGTCTGGATGCTACAATATAGACAGAAGAGCAGGTGGCACTTTTCTTAGACAAAATTTAATAGTCTGTTTATATACGACTTATTCTTTCTGAGATGTCCAGAACCCTGAAACACCACTGCTCCTCATTACAATGTAAATTTATATATTGTAATATTTGTTTTGAAAATTTATATACTGGCTGACCATATGAACATGTTCTCATTGCCTACGCAAGCCTTTGAGCAATTTGCTGCCTTTTGTTAGCAAATAAAGGCTCTCTGAGCCTCCTACTTGAGCTCAGAGTTTACCAGCTGCTATCCACTACTAGGACTCATTAGAGGCCTGCTGTTCTGCTGAGAACCACACCACATGCTACACCCTGCCTTGTCTGCATATTAGCCTGTTGCTGCTCCTTAAATTACCAGGTACAAAAGGTTGTTCTATTTCTCCACAGAGAACTACCATTTTTATCCTGTTTGAAGAGGCTTTATATCATGATCTCTCTAACTAATTAAGGTTCAGAGACAGTCCACAGGTTGTTATAGCGGATTCGTCCCCATGGATGATGTGAGTGGGTTTGGGTTGTTTTGCAAAGGATTAAAGTGGCTGTATCTCATGTTCAGCAGTCTTCTTCTTTTTTTTTAAATAAAAAACACATAGATGTTTAAAACAAAAATGCTTTCCTTGTTCTAATCAAGGAGATTTAGTGGGGCTGTTACTCCAACTACCCTAGTAGGTAAATCAATTTATTTGAGCATAAGCTTTTGTGAGCTACAGCTCACTTCACTATTTGAGCTTATGCTCAAATAAATTGGTTAGTCTCTAAGGTGCCACAAGTACTCCTTTCCTAGTAGGTAAAGGAAATCTTCTAGAAGAAAATACTGTATATACTTTAAAGTTGGGTTTAAGAACATAAGAACGGCCCTACTGGATCAGACCAGAGGTCCATCTAACCCAGTATCCTGCCTTCCAACAGTGGCAAATGCCTGGCACTCCAGAGGGAATGAACAGAATAGGTAATCTTCAAGTGATCCATCCCCTGTTGCCCATTCCCAGCTTCTGGCAAACAGAGGCTAGGGACACCATCCCTGCCCATTTTGGCTAATAGCTATTGATGGACCTATCCTCCATGAATTATCTAGTTCTTTTTAGAACCCTGTAATAGCCTTGGCCTTCACAACATCCTTTGGCAAAGAATTCCGCAGGTTGACTGTACGCTGTGTAAAGAAATACTTCTTTTTGTTTGTTTTAAACCTGCTGCCTATTAATTTCATTTGGTGACCCCTAATTCTTGTGTTATGAGAAGCAGTAAATAACACTTCCTTATTTACTTTCTCCACACCAGTCATGATTTTATAGACCTCGATCATATCCCCCCTTAGTCATCTTTTTTCCAAGATGAAAAGTCCCAGTCTTCTTAATCTCTCCTCAAATGGCAGCCGTTCCATACCCCTAATCATTTTTCAGAGTAGCAGCCGTGTTAGTCTGTGTCTGCAAAAAGAAAAGGAGTACTTGTGGCATCTTAGAGGCTAACAAATTAATTTGAGCATAAGCTTTCATGAGCTACAGCTCACTTCATCGCAGTGGAAAATACAGTAGAGGGATTTTATATACACAGAGAACATGAAACAATGGGTGTTACCATACACACTGTAATGAGAGTGATCAGGTAAGGTGAGCTATTATCAGCAGGAGAGAAAAAAAACCTTTTGTAGTGATAATCAAGGTGGGCCATTTCCAGCAGTTGACAAGAACGTGTGAGTAATAGTAGGGGGGGAAATAAACATGGGGAAATAGTTTTACTTTGTGTAATGACATATCCACTCCCAGTCTTTATTCAAGCCTAATTTAATGGTGTCCAGTTTGCAAATTAATTCCAATTCAGCAGTCTCTCGTTGGAGTCTGTTTTTGAAGCTTTTTGTTGTAATATGGCGACTTTTAGGTCTGTAATCGAGTGACCAGAGAGTTTGAAGTGTTCTCCGACTGGTTTTTGAATGTTATAATTCTTGACATCTGATTTGTGTCCATTTATTCTTTTACGTAGAGACTGTCCGGTTTGGCCAATGTACATGGCAGAGGGGCATTGCTGGCACGTGATGGCATATATCACATTGGTAGATGTGCAGGTGAACGAGTCTCTGATAGTGTGGCTGATGTGATTAGGCCCTATGATGGTCTCCCCTGAATAAATATGTGGACAGAGTTGGCAAGGGGCTTTGTTGCAAGGATAGGTTCCTGAGTTAGTGTTTTTGTTGTGTGGTGTATGGTTGCTGATGAGTATTTGCTTCAGGTTGGGGGCTGTCTGTAAGCAAGGACTGGCCTGTCTCCCAAGATCTGTGAGAGTGATGGGTCGTCCTTCAGGATAGATTGTAGATCCTTGATGATGCGCTGGAGAGATTTTAGTTGGGGGCTGAAGGTAATCATTTTTGTTGCCCTTTTCTGAACCTTTTCTGCACGCAGTATTCAAGATGTGGGATACTGTGGGGGGAATTGTTGTTAACCTTGCTGTTGAACCTGACCCCACCCCACTCTGTGACAAGATCTATGCACTATATGCAGCAAAGGCAAGAGCGGTAACGCAAGAGGCCTACAGGCCTGCGTCCTGTAAGACTTAGCTTAAGCTAAGAGCATTTGCATATGCTGGGCCATGGTATTTTGACCCAGATAATGAACTAGGCCAACCTCTAGCCTAGCGCAAGTCCCTAGCTGTCCATTATATGCAACCCCTCCCTCAAACCTGCAAAAGCCCCTAGAGAAAACGCTGCCACAAGCAAACCGCAAATCTTGATAATAATGAAGTGCGTCAGCACAGTGCTAATTATAAAACTGTTTACTTTGGCTCCTTATAAGGCTTTATTAACAATTCTTGAGTGATAAAAAAAATTAAGGAAATGTATCATTTGACTTGAATGTAAAAAAACTATATAAGACTGGTATTATTATAGGGGCAGGACAGAGAGAGAGCAGTGTGGCACCTGCGTGTGACCATCTCTGTCTCCTTCTCCCTGCATGCTTGTAGTCAATAAAAGGACCTCAGACTGTTTGAACCAAACAGATGGTGTGACTCGTTTTCCATAAGAATACCATGGATTTATAGAGAGGCAATATGATATTTTCTGTCTTATTATCTATCCCTTTCTTAATGATTCCCAACATTCTGTTCTCTTTTTTGACTGCCACTGCACACTGAGTGGATGTTTTCAGAGAACTATCCACAATGACTCCAAGATCTCTTTCTTGAGTGGTAACAGCTAATTTAGACCCCATCATTTTATATGAATAGTTGGGATTATGTTTTCCAATGTGCATTACTTTGCATTTATCAACATTAAATTTCATCTGCCATTTTGTTGCCCAGTCACCCAGTTTTGTGAGATCCTTTTGTAGCTCTTCACAGTCTGCCTGGGACTTAAATATTTTGAGTAGTTTTGTATCATCTTCAAATTTTGCCATCTCACTGTTTAACCCTTTTCCCAGATCATTTCTGAATATGTTGAATAGGACTGGTTCCAGTACAGACCCCTGGGGGACACCACTATTTACCTCTCTCCATTCTGAAAACTGACCATTTATTCCTACTCTTTGTTTCCTATCTTTTAACCAGTTACCAATCCATGAGAGGACCTTCCCTCTTATCCCATGACAGCTTACTATGCTTAAGAGCCTTTGGTGAAGGACTTTGTTAAATGCTTTCTGAAAATCCACTGGATCCTCCTTGTCCACATGCTTGTTGACCCCCTCAAAAATTCTAGTAGATTGGTGATGTATGATTCCCCTTTACAAAAACCATGTAGACTTTCCCCCAACAAATTATGTTAATCCATGTGTCTGACAATTTTGCTCTTTACTATAGTTTCAACCAGTTTCCCCGGTACTGAAGTCAGGCTTACTGGCCTGTAATTGCCAGGTTCACCTCTGGAGCCCTTTTTAAAAATTGGCATCACATTAGCTATTCTCCAGTCATTTGGTACAGAAGTTGATTTAAATGATAGGTTACAAACTACAGTTAGCAGTTCTGCAATTTCACATTTGAGTTCCTTCAGAACTCTTGGGTGACTACCATCAAGTCACCTGGTGACTTATTAGATATGAGATATGTGATACAGCCACTTTAATCCTTTGCAAAACAACCCAAACCCACTCACATCAGCCATGGGGATGAATCCTATATAACAACCTGTGGGCTGTCTGTGAACCTTAATTAGTTTAGTTTATCAATTGGTTCCAAAACCTTCTGAGACTTTAATTTACATTCTCCTGTTATTTGCTTTTTATTGCTACAACCCTCTCGTTCAGCCACTTAGTTACTACTGTATACTAACAAAGACTCCTTTATATCAGTTTACACTTTTCCTCTGAATTTGTATCTTTAGGGTTTTCTCATATATTCTCACATATTCTCATATGTAAAGCACTTCTACTGGAGATACAGGAACATTATGTGTGATTAGGAGTAGTCTTATTTTATATTTTAGTGATATGACCTAAGACTTTGAGCAGAGATTAATGATTCTGGGTGCCTCAATTTTTGGATGCCCCACTTGAAACACCTAAAAGGGGCCTGATTTTCAGGAAATGGATTCTCAGCACTTTCTGCAAATTAAACCCGTTTAAAGGGTCTTAAAGGCACTCAAAATCACTAATTACTCTTGAAAATCTTGGCCATGGCTAAATTTGGGTGAAATAATGCAACACCAATTATGGGGCAGATTTAAATTCTTATTGTGATTTTTTGAAATTAAAGTTTGGGGTTGGATTTTTTTAGGGGGAGGAACATGGGAGAAGTGGTTGTGTGAAAGTTGTAGAAAATTTCACTGAAGAATACAAATTAACATACCTTTCTCCTTTCAAACAAATTGCTGTCTTTCACCTGTTGTCTCTTTAATCTTCCATCAGGTTGTTATCTTTGGATTCTATCCTATGTTTTAATCAACAATATCTGCATATAGTGCAAGCCAGAGGGCTCATATAGTAATCACTCATTGGTGGTGGTGGCAAGAGGGCCTTTGCCGTGGAAAGTCCACATGGCCAACTGAAAGCTATTTATTTACAAGGCGGCTGACAGATGACACTGAAAATTTGAACCAATAGTGGGCCAGAGGTGCAACATCATCAGCAAACAGAGCAGGTAAAATGGTGGCTGATCAAATGGGGAACACTTCAGAAATCCGTTTTTTTTTTTTAGGTTTAACTGTAATTTTGTAATTTAGAATAGGGAGAGAGCCAACAGAGATAGAATTTACAGGGATTTTTTCCTTGAAAGTATGTTCTTTTTGTCTGATGTAACCTGAAGGAAGAAGTGGAGAGAAAAGAAGAAGTATGAAAGTTAAAGATCAGCTGCTGTTCAAAATTGGCATTCTTTTCTGAAATCATTTTTGAAGACAGGGGAGCTTGCTGTAGGTCTGTTTATTGGCTGTGGGAGTTTTTCCCTGGTTTTCCTATCTCTTATTCCTTAGGAGGTGGCACATCTTTAAAATAGTCAAGTTGCAGCTGCTAACTTTGACCTTAAGAAGAGCTCTGTGAAAGCTCAAAAGCTCATCTTTTTCACCAAGAGAAGGTGGTCCAATAAAAGATGTTATCTCACCCACCTTGTATCTCTAATATCCTGGGACCACCATGGCTACAACAACACTGCAAACAATAATGGAAGATGTCGAATTTTGCCATTTGAAATAGCAGCTCCACAACATGAAGAAAAAGGAAGGGTTTGTCCACACTGGCACTTTACAGCGCTGCAACTTTCTTGCTCAGGGGTGTGAAAAAACCCCTCCCCTTGAGGGTTGCAAGTTTCAGCGCTGTAAAGCACCAGTGTAGACAGTGCGCCAGTGCTGGGAGCTGCTCTTCCAGTGCTGGTAGCTACGCCCCTCATGGAGGTGGTTTTTTTTTAGAGTGCTGGGCTCTCCCAGCACTATGCTGCGACGACACAAGCCGCTGGCAGCACTTTAACGTTGCCAGTGAAGATGTGCCTGAAGCCAAACTTAACCATGACATCTACTTCCTTAGCAAATGCAAGAAACAAATCATCATCAACTGACTCCACAAACTCTGCAACATTAACAACATCCCTCAGAATGTCATTCTTGCCACCATGGATGTCACCTCCCTATACACCAATATCCCTCACTGTCTACCTCAAATCTACAAGACAATGGACAGCCCTCAGATATCCACCCCAAACACATTGCCCAACTCATCCATTTCATCCTCACCCATAACAATTTTACATTCAACAACAAACACTTTATACAACCTATAAGAACAACTATGGGTACTAGGATGGCTCCCCAATATGACAACCTCTTCATGGGCCACCTCAAAGAAGAATTTCTGGACAAGTGCAACACAAACCCAATGAATACAGCCGTGATATTTTCATCTTCTGGACAGAAAACCTAAACTCCCTCAGATTTCCACCACAAGTTTGACAACCACCACCCATCTATAAAATCTCTCTAGAACTCTCTGACATGACATCAACTTTCTGGACACCACCATCAGCTTTAATAATGGAACCCTACAGACACTATATATAAGAAACACATGGATCTCCACACTTATCTTCACACATCCAGTAACCATCCCAAACACACCAGAAAATGTGTAACCTACAGCCAGGCACTCAGATACACCAGAACATGCTCCGAGGAGACAGTCCGGGATACACACCTTAACACACTTAAAACTGCCTTCACCAAAGAAGGACACTGCACCAGAGAAGTAGATCACATCATGGAACAGGCCACCCAATAATCCCAAGAGAACCTGCTTCACTGCAGAAAAAAAATCCCTACTGATCGCCCACCCCTACTTGTCATCTACTCACACTGACACCCATAAGGCATATCATTAAACAGTTGTAACCCATTCTCAATGGGGACCACATCCTGAAAGAAATCTTCCCCCAAACCCCTCTTCTGGCTTTCAGACAACCCCCTAACCTTGCCAAGCTCATCATCAAAAGCAGGCTCCCCACAGACCAGGACACACCAACTCAGAATGGCAACTGACCTGGCCATAGCAGCAGATGCAAAACCTGCAGACATACGTCCTCTACTACACAACACACCTTTCAAGATCCCTGGGTCCTACCCATGCCTATCACAACATGTGGTGTATCTCATCCAGTGAACTAAATGCCCTATTAACAACTATGTGGGTGAAACAAGATGATCTGTAAGTTCTTGAATGAATTCACACAGAAAAATGATAAAAGACAAAAACACCCTGTCATCTGTGGGTGAATACTTTTGGCAAAGCGATCACTCCATATCTGACCTATCAGTCCTCATCCTCAAAGGAAACCTGCACAACACCTTCAAAAGACAATCCTGGGAGCTTAAATTCATAACTTTGCTAGACACTAAAAAATCATGGATTCAATAAAGTAACTGGATTTATGGCTCATTACAACAATCTATAACCCACTAACCCTCCTTTGTCCTACTACTGCAGTGGTCTTAACTGCTCACTTCACCTTGAATGGTCTCTTGTAACATGTTAATACCTTTGCTTAACAATCTGTTCCACCTTGTATTTAGCTGTGACACTCTTGAGTACTGTTCCCAGATCTTAAGAAGAGCTCTCTATAAGTTCCAGAGCTTGTCTCTTTCACCAACAGAAGTTGGTCCATAAAAGATATTACCTCACCCACCTTGCCATTCTAGCTTTGTTCTTGTAGGTTAGTAGACACCATTTACAGGCTATCTGGGAAAAAGTGCTGTTTCCCCAATGGCACCCCATAGAAGAACCCTACTTCAATGTTATATAAAGAGATGAATGGTTTGGGTAGAGACAAGACAGCCACGAATGACAGCCATACTTCTCAGCTTGCTATGTCCCAAATGTGGGACACAATGTGTGACAAAGTTATAAAATGAAGGACACAAAAAATTATTTATGCAGAAGACTCAAAATGCTGTGGGATTCTTTCCTTTAGTGTAAATCTTTATGTATCAGTTTAATGATTCTTTATTTCTGATGTAAATAATTTTCAACAATAAAAGTGAGGAGACGACAAACATAGGTAACTCTGGGATTAAAGTGAGCAATTTTCCTAGAAATGAAAGACACTTGAGAGTTATGATACAGGTGCAATTATCAGTTATGCTTTTTGGGTCACACAGTGTTAAGGCACAGTCAGATGTGTTTTGGTTTAATCAGGTGAGGAATAATTATTTACATGCCAAAGAGGAATTAATTTGGAGGAGTAAATACTAGATGTAGGCATATGTTCACACTCATGAGTTTACCAAAATGTGAAGTGGAAGGGATGCTGATAACTAAAAGGGAGGCTAAATGGGAGAGAGGGCATAAGATGGTAAAATAATCAGCAACGTCCATATTCTAGATTTGATTTTCAGTCATGATAGAGAGAAATACAGGGTACTCTGATTTATTCTGTTACCTGGATACAGACTGTAATGTGTGAGTCATTCATGGTTGTGATTACTGGCTCAAATATGCTGAAAATCCAGCAGGAGACTGGCAGAGACTCTGACTAGAAAACAGAATATAGAGAGTAATGATTTATTGTTCAACTTGATGATTGTATACAGTTTAATGCCATTTTAGCACATGGAAAGTGGGAGGTCTGCTTCCTTCCCTCATAATGCAGCTGGGGCAGAGAAAGGTTTGTGCTGTCAGTTTAGGGTCACTCATCTGTCAAAGAGGTTCACATATATGAATACTTTGGGAGTGATAAGATATCTGAAGCAGAGGACAAAAGCAAGTTCTATTCCAAGTTCAAAATTGCTGAAGCTGGAGCAATCAGCAGCAAACACAAATAAATTAAGATATTGGCTATTAAGGGCACTATACATATATACAGAAATGGAAAAAAAGCATGGAGACGTTTGTTGGAGAAGTATGCAAGTGGTAGAATTTTGTATGGATTGAAGGGGGTCAAGCTTAGTATCAGAGAGGAATACCTTGCAGCAGTGATGACAGGAGATGATGAAGGCCTGGAGGAGATTTAAAGATAGAAAGAAAAGGACAGATCTCTGGGAGAAGAAGTGGCTAACTAGGGTGCAGCTTGTTTATGGACAAATTGCTGAAGAAGAGTACAAAAAAATTAGCATAAGCATGTGGGGACAAAATCAGAAAGGCTGAGGCACAAAATGAGTTACAACTAGCGACGGTCATGAAAGGCAATATGAAGAGGTTTTTTATGAGCAAAAGAAAGACAACGGGAAGTGTAGGTCCTCTACTTAGCAGGGAAGGAGAGGTAATAACTGATGACATTAAGAAGGCTGAGGGTGTGATGCCTATTTTGCTTCAGCCTTTACTAAAAAGGTTAATGATACTCGACACAATTAATATTAACAACAAGGGGAAAAGAAGACACGCCAAATCATAGTACCTATCTTTAAAAAGGAGAACAAAAAGGACCCAGGAAATTATAGGCCATTCAGAATAACTTTGATATCTGGAAAGAGACTGAAACAAATTATTAAGCAATCAATTTGTAAGCACTTGGAGGATAATCAATTTGTAAGCACTTGTTATAAGGAATAGCCAGCATGGATTTGTCAAGAACAAATCATGGCAAACTAACCTAATTTCCTTTTTTGACAGGGTTACTGACCTAGTGCATTGGGGGGAAGCAGTAGAAGTGATATATCTTGATTTTAGTAAGGCTTTTGATACAGTCCTACATGACATTCTCATAAGCAAACTAGGGAAATGTGCACTAGATGAAATTACTATAGAGGCGGTGCACGACTGGTTGAAAGACTGTGCTCAAAGGGTAGTTATCCGTGGTTCACTGTCAAACTGGGAGGACTTATCTGTCCTGGGTTCAGAGCTATTCAGTATTTTCATAGATGACTTGGATAATGGAGTGGAGAGCATGCTTATAAAATTTGTGGATGACACCAATCTGGGAGGGGTTGCAAACACTTTGGATGGTAGGATTAGAATTCAAAATGACCTTGACAAATTGGAGAACTGCGTCTGAAATCAGCAAGATGAAATAGAGACAAGTGCAAAGTAGTACACTTAGGAAGGAAAAAATTAAATGCACAAACTATGAAATGTGGACTAAATGGCTAGGTGTTAGTACTTCAGAAAAGGATCTGGGGGGTTATAATCAAATATGAGTCAGTGCGATTAAGAGAAAAAGGCTAATGTCATTCTGGGGTATATTAACATGAGTGTTGTATGTGAGACACAGGAGGTAACTGTCCCATTCTACTCAGTATTGATGAGGCCTCAGCTGGAGTGCTGTGTTCAATTCTGGGAGATGCACTTTAGGAAAGATGTGGACAAATTGGAGAGAATTCAGAGGAGAGCAACAAAAAATATAAATGGTTTAGAAAACCTGACCTATGAGGAAAGGTTTAAAAAACTGGACATGTTTAGTCTTGAGAAAAGAAGACTGAGCAGGGCCTAATAACAGTAATCAAATATGTAAAAGGCCATTATAAAGAGGATGGTGATCAAATGCTCTCCATGTCCACTGAAGGTAGGGCAAGAAGTAATGGGCTTAATATTCAGCAAGGGAGATTTAGCTTAGATATTAGGAAAACCTTTCCAACTATAAGTATAGTTAAGCTCTGGAATAGAGTTTCAAGGGGGGATTGTGAATACTTCTCATCAGAGGTTTTTAAGAAAGGCTGGCCAAACACCTGACAGGGATGGTCTAGGTTTACTTGGTCCTGCCTCAGCGCAGGGAGCTGGACTTGATGACCTTGTGAGGTCCCTTCCAGCCCCCCATTTCTGTGATTCTATGTGACATGGGAGAGTGCAGCTTGGATGCAGTCTGGGATTGGAGCTAGAGTTCAAATTTAGAACGATGGTGAGGTATCTAAGACAATGTGTCACAGAGTCAGGCTGAGATGGCAGATGGGATGGAAGAAGACAAGGTTAGAGATGGTGGTTGAAGCTCTGTGAGAAGATGGTATTGCCCAAAGAAAGGGTGGAAAGTAAGAAGGTGATGGGAGGAGGCAAGGATAGAGGCCTGTGGGACACCAACAGACAGAGATAGGGTGACCATATTTTCCCAAATGGAAAACAGGACACCCTATGGAGTTGGCCCAAGGTCTCCCTCTTCCTTGGGGTGGGCTGGCCTGAGCCCTCCCTACCTCCTGCCCGGGGCTGGCCCAAGGCCCTCCCTCTCCCACTTTGCACACGGGCCAGCCCAAGCCCTCCCTCACCCCACCGCCTGCGCGGGATAGGCCTGAGCCCCTACCCCGCTTCCTGCGAACGGGCCCAGCCTGAGCAGTTGTCCCGAGCCCTCCCTCCCTTGCGGGGCTGGTGTTGCTGCTGCTCACCCCTCCCCCCCCCCCGCACATTCCTCCGCACCCCAATAGTGGTCACACCCCACATTTTTAGCAAAACTGAGCATCTGTCCAGTTTGCTCTTGCCAACTGGTGATCAGGACATCCGGGACAGGGCTTATAAAAGGGATTGTCCCGGTCAAAACGGGACAAATGGTCACCCTAGACATAGAGAGAGAGAGAAAAGAGGAAGGAAACTGTGAAAAAGTGATGCTGTAATGAAACCCCCACCCTCTTAGCAAGGTGGCTGTGCCCCAAGAGAAAAGACACCCATCAAGGGCCCTTGTGGGGGTCGATGACAGAGTTCTGTGCTGTTGACTTCCCCCAGGCAGCTGAAGGGGGGGGGGAAGTGACACCCCTTCCAGTCACCCTGGCAAGCCTCTTCCCTCAGCCAGTGGGAGGAGGGGAGACAACAGCCATCATCAGCAGCCAGTTAGACGGTAGAGGACAGCCAGGCAGCAGTGCAAGTAGTCTCTGACCATGGGCACAGCCAGGGATGCCCAGGAAAGCAGGAGGGAGGCTATAAATAGCCTGCATTCCCTCCACATGGCAGAGACCAGCAGGGAGATGAGAAGGTCTCCTTACAGCCAGCCAGCAGAGCACTTTTAGTCCCCACACTGCCCTGACCGCAGCATTTCCAGGCCAAGTAACTGGCCTGTCTTTACCCTCAGCCTGCCAAAAAGCCTCAAGGAGGGGACAATCCGCTCCTCCTGCAATCTGCCTGCTAGGAACAGGAGGAGACAGCCCATCTCTCCTGCCACGACCTGCAGCCTGCTTGCCCTGCAGCCAACTCAAACCAGATTCCAGACTTCGGACCCAGGGATCCAACCTGGTTACATCTGCCCCTGTAGGTTCCAATCTATAAAACTGCCAACATGGGTCCAGGAGGGAGCAGATGGTTAGTCACTCTCCAGCGATCCCCAGTGGCAGCTTTCAGTAATAAAAAAGTATTATTAATATCTCCAATCATTTAAATCATTTAATATTCTTATTGGTTGTATATTTTCCTTTAATCAAATCTTTATATAAAGTTTATAGAAACTGCTTTTAACTAGTTTGTTGTGTGAGTCTGAATTATTTGTGAATTCAAGTGTGGTAGCCACTGCCTTAGTGTGGTTAATCCCTTGTTTCAATGGAGCCACCACCAAATGTATTTATTCTTTAGCACACTAGAAGGAGGAGTTGGGCACCTATCAGCAGCACTACAAAATGACCCCAGGTAACAGAAACTTTGGAACCATCAAAGACCGTGAGGTACCCCATTCCTGTTTGCACATCATCCAGGTACCGAACCAGTACCAAAAGCAGAATACAATAATAACAGCTAAAGTGGTAGGAGGAGAATCAAAAGGACAGTGCCTTGATAACCTAATGAGGACAAAATGTCGAGAAGTGAAGTAGGCTTTGTCAACAGCAGTAGGAGAGGTTGAGGAGGATGAAAATGAAGTAGAGATCCTGAGATTTGACCAACAGGACATCATTAGAGACTTCTGTGAGTGTGATTTCAGATTAGAGGGGATTGAAGATAAAGCTCAAGGAAAGGAATTTGAGGCAGCGGTTGAAAACGGCTCATTTGATGAGTTTAGATGACAGAAAGAAGCGAGATGAGACAGGTGAGGTACAAGGGACTGCATCTGGAGAATTGGCAAGACCGGAGTGTTGTTGTATTATGTGAGGAAGGAACAGAGAACAGTGACAGGCTATGGAGGAGGGTGAGAAAGGGAGGGAGAGCTGGAGGGGAACAGATTGGTGGGGTAGATTGAAGGGATTAGAGATGGAGAGAAGGTGGAAAACCTCAGTGTTGGACACAGAGGTGAAGGAGGATAGGAGGTCCAGGGAGGAGGGAAATGATGGCTGATCTGGTTGATTTTCTTTTCCAAGAAGTTGACACAATCCTGCATGGAGTCAGGTGGAAGTGATTGTCCTTGTCTTACTTTATTTCTCTGCAGAACCATGCACACATATGGTGCTATATCAGTAATAATAATAGTGTTGCAGAATGATTTGCAGATTAATTTTTTTAAAGAGACAAACAACGCCATGTGTCTGAGCCGGTGCATGCTGCACCTCATCTTCTCTTCTTGATAAACCACGTAGCAATGATAACCCTGGATAAAATGGTTACCAGAATTTTGTTTGCAAGATCATGATCTTTTCTGACATGTCATTTTGTTAGGTCAACCCGGAACATGCAGTAAGTTATTAACTGAAGTCAGAGTTACACCGTGGGTGAATCTGGCACCCTATGCCATATATAGCTCTAACTTACAACCCTAGACATCAGATGGGAGCGAGAGCAGAGTTTAGCTCTTTGCCATTTGAGACATCTATTTTGAGTCTTTCACTGGCACACCAGTGTGGCAGGTGCAATTAATGTTTAACAAAGAGGAGCTAATTATTTACAGATGCATCAGGAACAAAAGATTCTAAAATTTATTTTAATTTTTCTGAAACAAAGGGAGATGATAACACCAATTAATTGAATACAGCAACATTAGCACAAGTTACTCTGAATGTATATTAATGTCAGTGGAGTTATTTCTCTATCTAGTTACTACGTCTTGTCATAAAATATTATTTTGGATTAACTGTGGCCCTGATGCTCCTCTCATGTGGAAACAACAGCTAGAGAGGAGAAACTTACGCCAAATCCACCATGAGGTTTGTCACTTCATGGTCCCTGCAGGGCTTGCAGAAGGAGTTCACAAGCTCTGGGATCCACAGGGTAAAGTGATTTCATTTCCCTGGATACTTGGCCATCGCAAGGATAACTTCATCATCTAGCACTGCTGCCTCTGGAACTGTGTAGTAATTAGTAGAGCTACACGGAGTTCAGAAATTCCATGAAGGATTTTGAAACTTGGCTTCATTCCAAATCGGACTGAAAATGGAAAATTTTGGAATTCTCCATGAAGGAAAATTCTGAAATTTTTTTTGTTTCCGGTTGATCGAAAGGTTGTGGATTGACAAAATGTTCAGCTAATCCAAAATTAAAATATTTTGAAATGAAAAATCTTTTCAAACTGAAAAATTGAAATGTTTCATTCTGAAAATGGCAAAATGGGACATTTTGATATTGCTGGAAATTTTTAAACTGCTTTCTTGGGAGATGGAATTATGGGAAAATCAAACCAATTTCACAAAGTGTTTCAGTTTTGAGAAAACTGCGTACTCCAATGGAATATGATTCTGTCAAAGTGTCTTCAACCAGCTGCAGTAATTAGCCACCCAGATGGACAAAAACCTCAGAGAGGAGTTAATGTTGCTTTGGGGGCATTAATTCCAAAACAGGTTTTCCATTTGGAAATCTGCCATTTTAGAAGGGGAGCATTCAGTATAAAACAGCTCTATACCTGCCGTACCCTATCACCTTTTCCCAACCCCAGTGTTCCCTCTTAGTCCCTGTAGTGGGAGCTTTAAGATGCCAGCGATTAAGCTTTGAGAACAGGCCATAGTGTACTGTTTGCATCAAATACCAGGAGTTGATAAATACCCTAGTTGCTCCATTTCAGTTCTTGATAGCAAAGCTTAAGAGTTATGTATAATCATCGCCTAGTGGTTAAAGTACAGGAATGAGAGTCAGGAGATCTGAGCTCTATTCCTGGCTGGCTGCAAAATTCGTTAACTCACTGGGGTTCTGATAGGCTTAATTCATTAAAGTTTGTAAAGAGCAATGAAAGCCTTAAACAAAAGGGGGTAGGGAAAAACAAAGTGTTATTAACAGTCAAGATCCTACACACCTGTCTCATACCTTGTTTGAAGGCAATGGAAGTTCTGGGGTGAGTAAGATGTGAAGAATCAGGCCCATTATTGTTGAGGTCCAGGGGAAATCATTTCTAGGTGGATAAAAATCAATAATTCTATCAAAACAGCCATGACCTCTTATGACCCCTCCCCCTTCTTCCGTTTTCAATGATTTTTGTTCAATTAGTAAGGTGACCATATTTCATTATGCTGAATGCGGGAGAACTGGCAAAATTACTTATATTCAAGCGAGTTCAATGGCAATCATGCAAATGTTCAAATTAACATCAAGTTGACTGAGCCCGTTAAAAAGAAATACTATACTGCGTAGTTGGATTCTTTTTATCTACCTTCTTACCTTTAAGGCTTTAGGGTTCATATGGGAAGGGGTGACACACACACTCCCGTACACCTCTCTCACAGCAGGGGTGACTGACCGACCCGACCTTCCCTGCCCGGCGTTCGCCACCCTCCCTGCCTGGCTGGGCTCTCGGGATGGACCCGTCTCTCCTGGTACCTGGCACCATGTCTTCCTGAGGCAACATGTTGCGGGGCATGCAGGGTTGCATCCCCTCCCCACCCCCAGATTTCTGCCAGGGTTCAGACCAGAATGTGGCCAGAAGCAGCCTTTCGGCACTGTGTGGGAGGGAAGGGATGGGAGCTACTTCCAGCCACAGGGGAGGAGGAATGGGGGAAGGGATGACCTGGCCTGTGTCTTTGCAGAGCTCATCTCTTCTCTCCTCCTCCCCACCTGTGCAGCTAAAAGTAGCTTGTCCCTTCCTGCCCGCACAGTGTCAAAAGGCAGCTAACACCTCCAGGCTGCTGCCGGCCACCAACATAATCCAGCCGCCTTCTGTCCACTGGCTACAGCGCGGGCAGGAAGGGGTTAAGTCCTATGGATGCATTGTGCACCAGGGCCCAGGGAACCTGGCTGCAGGGGCTTCAGTGAACCCGGCCAGAGAGGTGACTCAGCAGAGGAGGGTGCCTAGGGGACGGAGCAGCCCTGTGCTCCCTGGGGGCAGGATCTGGGGGGAGGGGTGGGCAAAGAGGGTGCTAAGCCCCTGTCCCAGGGCTACTGTGGAACCTGTGGGTTTGGGGCATGAACAGGCTGAAAATTGCTTCCCCCTGCCACTCCAGAGCTTAGCTGAGGGGCGGAGAGGCTTCCCCGTGCCAGCGCTGTGCGGGGCTTTGGCACATGTAGGGCTTGGCTCCTCTTGGCCAGTGCCCCAGGCCAGAGGGTCTTGGGCTTTCCCAGGGCGCCGGCCCAGCCAGAGGCAGTGAGGGAAGGAATGAGCCTGCCAGTCAGGCTGTTGGTGAGCTGAACTCTCTGACCAGGAGCTGGTTCTCACACAGCACTGGGAGCTGGACGTGCCCACCAGTGGGGATATGGAGGAGCAGTGGGTCTGGGGGGAGGGAGGGTGAAGGGACTAAGCAGGGAGAGGACAGAGAGGGGAAGCATGTAAAGGGCTGATGGGTGGGCAGCAGATGTGACGTAACCAGCAGTCGCCAGGCGCCTGCCCGCACTCACCAACCATCGCAGCTCGCAGCACGCAGCAGTGCCAGCTGGAAATGGGATGAGGGAGGGGCCCTGCTGGCCAAGAGATGTCATGCCTTACACCCCCTCCCCCATCGTTGGCTACTGGACCACCGTACTCACCGCTGGTGGGCGAGTGGCTGGCGAGCAGGGATCCAGTCAGCAGCAAGACCCCCCAGTACTGATGGCGGGTGAGGGGAAGACAGAAAATAAGGGACAATATGCCAGTTTGTAACAAAAAGTCAGGACATCTGCAGGAGGGCTTAAATATGGGACTGTCCCTTTAAAAACGGGACTTCTGGTCACCCTGTCAATTCGTGAATTTCAGGTCTGATCATTTCCCATATTGAAGCCAATAATGAAACTCCTTTTGATTTAAATGGGAACAGGGCTTATATCAATTGAGTGCTGATATAATGTCTCTGGACGTAGAAAGCTCTCCATTCATTCTCAGAACAGGTACTGCATGAACATTACAAGCTTCCTCAATTTATTCTGACAATGTACAAAATGTTGGCTTGGAGGGATCACCACTGGGACCAAAGGGTAGTTCTTTTTCCATAACTAGTCAATCCTTGGCCTCACAGCTGAGATTGCCAACAAGGCTATTAATTAATGCCAATTGTGATGATGTTTTTTGTGATGGAGACACCTGTCCACTAGGAACTGGACTGAGACCACCACATTATTTTAGATAGGTCAGCAAACAGCTGTCAGGTGGTATAATTTCATTCTCTTGATTTGGAAAGGGATGTTATTCACAGATTGAGCTGTCTGCCTGCTGATGAGCTCAAATGTATTATATAGTGCATAATATGCATGATTGATGCTTGTTTATTGGAACAATTTTATGCTGGAACAAAGCTATGGGGTTTTCTTTTTGTTTGTTTATTTGTTTTTGCCAATGATAATGTAGCTTTGCGTCAGTAAGGAACAGTTCTGGAGAGGGAGAGAATCATATAAAGCTACTTAGTGGATGAGTAAGAAAGCTATTCCAGTACACTGTGGTACTAATGTTTTCTTTGAAGCTACCATTATGGTTGACTACGAATATATTTGTGTTAAGTTTAATGTTGATCTGCAGGTGGCAAACATTCTAAAGCAGCTGTGGATTTTGTAGAATGGCTTTGCAACATTTGTGCTCAAGGATGGCTCGCCTGATGAATGTTATAGTACAATCTCACTGGCCATGTGAGAAACTCCAGTTGGCTGAGCTCTTTTAGTCAGCAGACATTCTGTAGCTGTTATTTAGCTTGCTTTTGAGTCTCACAAGCCTTTAGGTTACAACCTGCATTGAGGCTAGAGCTTTCACTATCATTATCCATATTGTTTAGTGCTGGAACTAATTTTTGTCTATAGGTGGCAGCAGCCTTCTAAAGCTACCACAGATTTTCTTTCCCTTTATATATGAGCATTTTTGTTAAAAGAGAATTTTGCTTAAATAGGTGGAAGTACTGGGAGGAAGCACGAGGAGGAGCGTGTGAGAGGGGCGGGCTCCTGCCTCATACTGAGAAACAGGGGCGATCAGCAGGTTATCTCAAGTGCCTACACAGAAATGCACAAAGCCTGGGAAACAAGGAGGGAGAACTAGAAGTCCTGGCAAAGTCAAGGAATTATGATGTGATTGGAATAACAGAGACTTGGTGGGATAACTCACATGACTGGAGTACTGTCATGGACGGATATAAGCTTTTCAGGAAGGACAGGCAGGGCAGAAAAGATGGGGGAGTTGCACTGTATGTAAGAGAGCAGTATGACTGCTCAGAGCTCAAGTATGAAACTGCAGAAAAACCTGAGCGCCTCTGGATTAAGTTTAGAAGCGTGAGCACCAAGGATGATGTCGTGGTGGGAGTCTGCTATAGACCACCGGACCAGGGGGATGAGGTGGACGAGGCTTTCTTCTGGCAACTCGCAGAAGCTACTAGATCGCAGGCCCTGGTTCTCATGGGAGACTTCAATCACCCTGATATCTGCTGGGAGAGCAATACAGCAGTGCACAGACAATCCAGGAAGTTTTTGGAAACTGTAGGGGACAATTTCCTGGTGCAAGTGCTGGAGGAACCAACTAGGGGCAGAGCTCTTCTTGACCTGCTGCTCACAAACCGGGAAGAATTAGTAGGGGAAGCAAAAGTGGATGGGAACCTGGGAGGCAGTGACCATCAGATGGTCGAGTTCAGGATCCTGACACAAGGAGGAAAGGAAAGCAGCAGAATATGGACCCTGGACTTTAGAAAAGCAGACTTTGACTCCCTCGGGAACTGATGGGCAAGATCCTCTGGGAGAATAACATGAGGGGGAAAAGAGTCCAGGAGAGCTGGCTGTATTTAAAAGAATGCTTATTGAGGTTACAGGGACAAACCATCCCAATGTGTAGAAAGAATAGTAAATATGGCAGGTGACCAGCTTGGCTTAACAGTGAAATCCTTGCTGATCTTAAACACAAAAAAGAAGCTTACAAGAAGTGGAAGATTGGACAAATGACCAGGGAAGAGTATAAAAATATTGCTCGGGCATGCAGGAGTGAACTCAGGAAGGCCAAATCACACCTGGAGCTGCAGCTAGCAAGAGATGTTAAGAGTAACAAGAAGGGTTTCTTCAGGTATGTTAGCAACAAGAAGAAAGTCAAGGAAAGTGTGGGCCCCTTACTGAATGAGGGAGGCAACCTAGTGACGGAGGATGTGGAAAAAGCTAATGTACTCAATGCTTTTTTTTTTTGCCTTTGTCTTCACGAACAAGGTCAGCTCCCAGACTACTGCACTGGGCAGCACAGCATGGGGAGGAGATGACCAGCCCTCTGTGGAGAAAGAAGTGATTCGGGACTATTTAGAAAAGCTGGACGTGCACAAGTCCACGGGGCCGGATGCGTTGCATCCGAGAGTGCTAAAGGAGTTGGTGGATGTGACTGCGGAGCCATTGTCCATTATCTTTGAAAACTCATGGCGATCCGGGGAAGTCCTGGACGACTGGAAAAAGGCTAATGTAGTGCCAATCTTTAAAAAAGGGAAGAAGGAGGATCCTGGGAACTACAGGCCAGTCAGCCTCACCTCAGTCTCTGGAAAAATCATGGAGCAGGTCCTCAAGGAATCAATTCTGAAGCACTTAGAGGAGAGGAAAGTGATCAGGAACAGTCAGCATGGATTCACCAAGGGCAAGTCATGCCTGACTAATCTAATTGCCTTCTATGACGAGATAACTGGTTCTGTGGATGAAGGGAAAGCAGTGGACGTGTTGTTCCTTGACTTTAGCAAAGCTTTTGACACGGTCTCCCACAGTATTCTTGCCAGCAAGTTAAAGAAGTATAGGCTGGATGAATGCACTACAAGGTGGGTAGAAAGTTGGCTAGATTGTTGGGCTCAATGGGTAGTGATCAATGGCTCCATGTCTAGTTGGCAGCCAGTATCAAGCGGAGTGCCCCAAGTCCTCGGTCCTCGGGCCGGTTTTGTTCAATATCTTCATAAATGATCTGGAGGATGGTGTGGATTGCACCCTCAGCAAGTTTGCAGTTGACACTAAACTGGGAGGAGTGGTAGATATGCTGGAGGGTAGGGATAGGATACAGAGGGACCTAGACAAATTGGAGGATTGGGCCAAAAGAAATCTGATGAGGTTCAACAAGGACAAGTGCAGAATCCTGCACTTAGGACGGAAGAATCCACTGCACCGCTACAGACTAGGGACCGAATGGCTAGGCAGCAGTTCTGCAGAAAAGGACCTAGGGGTTACAGTGGACGAGAAGCTGGATATGAGTCAGCAGTGTGCCCTTGTTGTCAAGAAGGCCAATGGCATTTTGGGCTGTATAAGTAGGGGCATTTCCAGCAGATCAAGGGACGTGATCGTTCCCCTCTATTCGACACTGGTGAGGCCTCATCTGGAGTACTATGTCCAGTTTTGGGCCCCACACTACAAGAAGGATGTGGAAAAATTGGAGAGAGTCCAGCGAAGGGCAACAAAAATGATTAGGGGACTGGAACACATGACTTATGAGGAGTGGCTGAGGGAACTGGGATTGTTTAGTCTGCGGAAGAGAAGAATGAGGGGGGATTTGATAGCTGCTTTCAACTACCCGAAAGGTGGTTCCAAAGAGGATGGATCTAGACTATTCTCAGTGGTAGCAGATGACAGGACAAGGAGTAATGGTCTCAAGTTGCAGTGGGGGAGATTTAGGTTGGATATCAGGAAAAACTTTTTCACTAGGAGGGTGGTGAAACACTGGAATGCGTTACCTAGGGAGGTGGTGGAAACTCCTTCCTTAGAAGTTTTTAAGGTCAGGCTTGACAAAGCCCTGGCTGGGATGATTTAGTTGGGGATTGGTCCTGCTTTGAGCAGGGGGTTGGACTAGATGACCTCCTGAGGTCCCTTCCACCCTGATATTCTATGATTCTATGAAGTCATTATGTATGCAAAAGTCTTACAGCTTGTATCACATTTCTGCATATAGAAAAGGAGTACTTGTGGCACCTTAGAGACTAACCAATTTATTTGAGCATAAGCTTTCGTGAGCTACAGCTCACTTCATCGGATGCATACTGTGGAAAGTACAGAAGATCTTTTTATACACATAAACCATGAAAAAATGGGTGTTTACCACTACAAAAGGTTTTCTCTTCCCCTACCCCACTCTCCTGCTGGTAATAGCTTATCTAAAGTGATCACTGTACTTACAATGTGTCTGATAATCAAGTTGGGCCATTTCCAGCACAAATCCAGCTTTTCTTCTCACCCCCCCCCCCACAAACCCACTCTCCTGTTGGTAATAGCTTATCTAAAGTGATCACTCTCCTTACAATGTGTATGATAATCAAGGTGGGCCATTTCCAGCACAAATCCAGGGTTTAACAAGAATGCCTGGGGGGGGGGGGGTAGGAAAAAACAAGGGGAATAGGTTACCTTGCATAATGACTTAGCCACTCCCAGTCTCTATTCAAGCCTAAGTTAATTGTATCCAATTTGCAAATGAATTCCAATTCAACAGACCAATGTGATATATACCATCATGTGCCAGCAATGCTCCTCTGCCATGTACATTGGTCAAACTGGACAGTCTCTATGTAAAAGAATAAATGGACACAAATCAGATGTCAAGAATTATAACATTCAAAAACCAGTCGGAGAACACTTCAATCTCTCTGGTCACGCGATTACAGACATGAAAGTTGCGATATTACAACAGAAAAACTTCAAATCCAGACTCCAGTGAGAGACTGTTGAATTGGAATTCATTTGCAAATTGGGTACAATTAACTTAGGCTTGAATAGAGACTGGGAGTCGCTAAGTCATTATGCAAGGTAACCTATTTCCCCTTGTTTTTTCCTACCCCCCCCCCCCCCCCCGACGTTCTTGTTAAACCCTGGATTTGTGCTGGAAATGGCCCACCTTGATTATCATACACATTGTAAGGAGAGTGGTCACTTTAGATAAGCTATTATCAACAGGAGAGTGGGTTTGTGGGGGGTGGGGGGTGGGGGACAAAACCTGGATTTGTGCTGGAAATGGCCCAACTTGATTATCATACGCATTGTAAGGAGAGTGATCACTTTAGATAAGCTATTACCAGCAGGAGAGTGGGGTGGGGGGAGAGAAAACCTTTTGTAGTGGTAAACACCCATTTTTTCACGGTTTGTGTGTATAAAAAGATTTTCTGTACTTTCCACAGTATGCATCCGATGATGTGAGCTGTAGCTCACGAAAGCTTATGCTCAAATAAATTGGTTAGTTTCTAAGGTGCCACGAGTCCTCCTTTTCTTTTTGCGAATACAGACTAACATGGCTGTTACTCTGAAACCTGTCATTTCTGCATATGTATTGTATTAGCTTATAGTATGATTTGAATTTTGTGTAAATTGTACTGTATTTTGTTTGACTTCTCTTCTGTAGATAAATACTTTATTAATTTTACTTGGAAAATGACCACCACAGACCATACATACAGAGTTATGTAAGCAATTAAAAGATACTTAGAAAAGAGAAACACCAACATCAATACAAGCAACTATATCTAAACGTATGTATTGTTGTTTGATGTAATCAGAAGCAATTTGAAATTGTTGCATCATTTTCTCTCTATATTTACACTAGAGAGCTTACAGTCGCACAGCTGTACCGATGCAACTATGCCACTGTAAGATCTCTTGCGTAGCCGCTCTATGCTGATGGGAGAGAGTGCTATTCACGCTGGCGCTTGTATTGGTGTAGCCTATGGCGCGCAGGGGATTTTTTTTCACACTCCTGATCAACATAAATTTTGCTGACATAAGTGGTAGTGTAGACATAGACTCTGTGAGGGTGTGGCTTCCTTTTGAGTCAGATTTGGACAGTAACCATCAATAGGGGCCTTTACACAGGTGTATGTACTTTACTACTTGGCCTTTTCCTAGCTTTTTAGGTAAAACAAAGAGAGAGAAAACATTGCAGCACTTAATGAAAAGAAGAAAGAAAACAAAAAAGGAATGTATTTCCTTTCACATTTTATTCATGTAACATTCACTCAGGCACCCAACATGAGAAAATCCAGAACAAAAAAGAATACTGAATCTCTAAGGGAAAACAAACAAACCAATATTCAGTCTCTTAAGGGGACAGATATCCCTGTCACACTCCCATTCTTTGTTTTTATGTTGTCTGGATTCTAAACTCTTTAGGGGTAGGGACCTATTATATAATATGCCTGCAAAGCACTTATTGCACCTTTGGGCACTATATAAATAATAATAATTTTAATCCACCATACCTGTTAATACTGACCTATATTGATACTGACTTATTTCACTGTTAGTAGAACAAACTATATTGGTTCCTGAGAGTTAGTCTTTCCTGATAAGGATTAACTGATGCATGCAAGAAAGCATGAATGAGATGCTGTTAGACATGTCTTTTTGAGGTCTGAGAAATGCCTAAAAGGAGGAGAGAGGCACCATGGGCAAGGAACCCAGGAACCTTTTGGAAGAAAGAGTGGCTATGAGAAGAGAGGATTTGATACAAAGAAAGACAAAGAGCTATTAATAGTCATTTATATTGCACTGCAAGATAAGCACAACATCTTAAAATTGGCTGTCTTACAAAGAATATAAATCAAGACCTAAGCAGCTCATAGACTAAAGGTGCATTGTGACCCTTGGCACACCTGTATTCACACCCTGCACACTACTGCTATAATATTTGTGCAAAATATGTCTTGTGAGGTATAATATGAAAGCTAGTAATACACGGTTATTAATGTCATAGTAAAAGGCATGTGTTAATGTTATAAATTCCTTCCGTATGATGTTACTAAAATGTGTTTGAATCAGACAAGTCTGGGGTATGGGTAAACAGTTTTTTTCCAGACAAAGAAAATGCCGATGCCTGCCTCCGTGTGCAATCACAGACAAATGGCAATCGCAAAAAAACAGACAAGTGACCCTTTGGTGGCATATTGGAGACTGCAGAAACAGATTAATTTGCATTGTAGAAAGCACCAGCAGGGAAGAAACCATTGTGAAACCTTCTCCATCAGGCTCCATGGCACTTTTCCTCACAAGGTAGTAGTTTTGTTAAATCTTAGTCACTAGAAAGTGTTTTTGCTTTTATTTACTTGTGACCATTTCTGACTTTATCCCTTATACTTGAACTCACTTAAAACCTCTCTCTTTTTTGATTAAATAGACTTGTTTTACTTTTATTCTAAATCAGTGATACTCAGACTGAGGCTCGTGAGCTGTAAGTGGCTCTTTAATGTGTCTCCTGCGGCTCTTTGTAGCACATATTAAAGCACTGTGTGATTTAATTATTAACCAATCTAAGTTATTAATCAGTCAGGATGCTTTTCTATGTTATTTACTGATTGTAGTTGACAAAATAATAATACCTGGTCAGTCATTTTGCCATGAGAATAAAAATATATATGTATATAATTCTATAATCATATATATAATTCTATAATAATTTATATATATGCAAAATTCTCACAGCAAAATGTACATATTTCCCCTTTCATACTGTCTAAATATGCATACATAGTACTTTAGTAAATGAAACAATGAATTCACTCTACTGTGGCCCTTTTGGGTAATGTCGATTGCTAATTTGGCTCCTTAATCACTGAGGTCTGAGTATCACTGTTCAAAATCAACCTATTACTGTGGTTGCCTTGAAGTGATTATTAATTCCAGTTAAAGCAACAAGCTTCTGTGCTTTGGCTCTTTAAAGGAGCAATGGACCTTATTACTCCTCTGAATGTTGCAGGAGAGGGCTGGACATTTCAGGACAGATGGTTTTGGAGAAATTTGGGACTGGGAGGGTGTTGGGGTTACTTGGCTAGTTGTAATCAAGGCTGGTGGAGACCAGAGGGTGACTGTGGCGTAACAAGCAGCCTGCTGGAGTGAGAGTTTCTAAATCAGGGCTGCTCAACACGCAGACACTCAGTGCATGCTTGTATGCTCGCTGGGAGTGCATGCTTGTGTGCTGGCTGGGAATGTCCTGACAGGAAGCTGCAGCAGAAGAGAATTTTAAAGCCATTCAGTGTTACAGGACAAGTGGTGACATAACCTCTCGCTGGTCTGAATTGCACCCCAGAATATTGGTGCAATAGTACAATATTAGCCCAAACAACACAATACAGACAAATGCCTCATGGCAATGTGCAGTCACTGTAGCTGGAACACTGCCCAGTCTTATTGTACAATGTGGGTCATTGCAGACATGCATATATGTATTCCCTTGAAACTTAGTGAAGGGGAGGAAAATTAGCCAAAGACTTCTCTGCCTCATCTCCTACAAGGTCCAACCTCTGTTTCTAGGCCCTGAGGTCTGGTGTGCTGATGAAGAACAAATCTTGTACTGTGAGTCTGGTCCTTTCCATGGTCAAAGCTGATGAGCCCCATAATTGCGAGCTTGGATAATCCCTGGATCCCAAGCAACCTTCCACTGAAAGCCACTGATACCTATGCTGGTCAGTGCCTTAAGGGTAACTTTCACGTCTGTGCACAGAGCCTTTTTCTAAAATTGCTGTAGTGTTCTTTCTGTCCTTCCTAAAAAACCTAGGAAAAGGCTCATTCATCACACATTCTCACAAGAGGGCTACAGTGGATCACTGGCCCTCTGCACATGGGTGAATTTCACTCTTGGAACAAATTAATTAATCTTCCTATAAGAGCTACCTCCTAGAAGATGCTGCCAATAACCTACTTAGCTGTCATCCCTCAACCTTCTATTGACTGGATACAGGAGTAATATAACTGCCTGTGTTAGAGAAGTGAGTGTCATTGAATCAAAACAAATCAGGGCAGAGCTGTATGTGATTTCTTTGTACCTCAGGGCCTCTTTGCCAAAGGTGTATTTGCAAAGTTCATCATGGCTAGTTGATGCATTTCCAAATGAAGTGCTTCATGGTAGGGGCATTGCTTCTCCACCACAGTTTGATGGGAAGCAGGTTAGACCATACCAGTCCAGGCCCATGCGACTAAGTGCTTCAGACTGATCCAGTCTCTTTTGATCTAGACTAGCACCTCTCATCAGGATATTCTCCACAAGGTGGATAAAGACAGCATCCACTGCCTCATGGTGGTGATCTATATCATAACTAAAGGACATGAGCTGGTCCCCCTGCATTCTATGGGTGCAGTCCTAGGTGATCTGCATGATTAGATCCACTCCCAGCTGGGATCCTGACCTCCAGACAGCCATTTGTTTAGTGGGAACAGTTCAGTACGACTTACAATCCATGCCATAAGGGATAACTCTCCACAGATGCTAAAATCTGAGGTTTTCATCACAAACAGCACCAGCTGCTATCATACACTAGAATTATGACCTTTCCCACAGACATACCAATCCATCAGTAATAGACCTTTCAACTAAATTTTAACCAAACATATCCATCCATCCATCCATCCATCCATCCATACATACATCCATCCAAACTCTCCATTCCAGTTGAATAAGACCAAAGAATCCCTCACACACATGATAGAAATGCTGACTGCTCTGATAAGCAATAATGTCCCACTTCATATAAGTTCCCATCCATGTAATAGATGTGTAGCCAGTATGGACACACCCATATGCTTTTACCAAGTTCCTGGTCTCTGTATATTAGAACATCAGCAATGATCTCTCCTGTGAAAATGTGCATAAATGCACACAGCAGGAAATAGCAACCATATTCCTCTCAACGGTCATTAGCATGGCCCCAATCAGATGTGTTATTTCACATTTTTGTTAAATGGACACCAGGCAGGAAGAATAACTTTGGACACTTATTTCTTAAAGAAAGTCAGAATGAGCATAAAACTAAAGCTAAAAATGGTGTATGACATGACATTGTGGGACACAACAAATGTTAATGGGAAACCTGAAATGCAGTAGGTAGTAGTATAGTATGAAAAGCAGAAGGGTAAGAATTTAGGGGCAGCTGTGGGCTTAATTTGGACTGCAGCTGCCATATGATATCAGTTGTTGTCAGGACAGAAAGAGGAGTTGGGAAAAAGTGAAGAGGTGTGTACCCGACAGCTGGTGGAAATGGAGCAACTGAAAGCTCAGATTACTAACCAAGCTTCAACACAAACCTATGCCCAGGACAAGTTGCAAGCCTTGAGACAGGACTTCCAGGTGGAAAAAGCGGGATGCACCTGCCTGGAAGTACTGGCTAAGCAAGTACTGGTTCTTCAGGGACTTGTCAAAGACTTGACCACCCGTACTCAGCATATCCCCCAATGGCAGTGTGCCACCAGGAAAAGGAAATTGAGCAGTTAAAACATCAGTTGACTATGAGGTCGGTTCAGGTGGCAAGCCTCACGGGGGATGACTCGGGTGACCCTTGTGAGTGATATTGTTTAAGGAAAGGAACTAGGAGGGGTGGGGGCTAGTTGAGGAGCCTACCCTCCTTGCTCCCTCCTTGCTAAATTGGTAATGGAACAAAGCCTGTGCCCATGGAAAGGGACAGTGCAGCGAGAAAAAAAGGATCGGGCCCAGACAAGCGGGCAGGCAGCAAACAAATTGGAAAATGGGTTGGAAACCTTGAGAGCATAGTGGCAGGAGTAAAGGAAGCAATAAGTGCAGGCATGGGAAATTCAAATCCCTGAAATAGTACTTGGAATGTAAAATCTGAGTTGATGAAGGTGTCATTTTGGGAGATAAGCAAGTGATTTAAGGAAAGAAAGTGAGATGTTAAGTCTGCAGAGACTGGAGGGAATTAAGCAGTTAAATGTTGTAAAAGTGTTAAAAAAAGTGTTAAAGAAAAAGAAAATTCTTGGTTTCTTTGCAGACATTCTGAAGGAAAAATGGGCCCTTTTCCAAAGGATTGTCTGTCAATAATCCAGGCAAAGGGACTATCTAATTGAAATCATTTAACTATGAACAATTTAGTCAAATTGGCTAAAACAATATAAGGGGGTTCTATTGGAACATAACTGCCCCCAAATGTATAAAGGGAATGTAAGCAGGAGTTGAAAGTGAACAGTAATCAGAACTCTGGTGAAAGTTGATTGTGTCCCTTGTAAAACAGAGTCTCTGAGCTGCTAACAGCTTTGAATCCAAAAGCAAGCCAGAAAGCATCTGTGTTAATGCAAATTACCTAACTGATAAAGGTAGAAGCCATTGAAACCTGGCCTGCCTATAGAACAAACACAGGAAAATATAGGGGTAATTTATCTGTTTTGCCTGCAACCAGCAAGGGTATTTTTAAAAGAAAGGAATATTTTAAGCAATAATCTGCCACCCCCAAAGGGTAGAAATATGTTTTTCTTGTCTTTCAGAACAACAGAAGAAGCTGATGCCAGCTGAAAAGCAACCCAGAATACCATGAATCTACTGTCACAATAGAAATTGTGTTTTGTGTTCTATGTTTTGATTTGTCTTGTGTTTGTCTTGTTGCTAGCACTGTTGTGTACCAAATGCTGCAGGGAAACCTCCTCAGGCAGCAGACACCATATTAGAAGAAATTGGTTTTAAAGCAGGGATTATAAATTCCGTAGACCTGGAGGCAATTAAGAATAAATTAAGCTCTCTGTCCCAGCTACAGGACAGCCTAATACAGAAGTATACAATACACATTGCACTTAGATAGATGACAAGGTGAAAGGAACCTTATAAAAAGCAGGTATAATATAGGCCTCTTCACATTTAAAATGTCTTGCCTTTTAATGTGTTTATTCACTTGCTTTTTGATTATGAGACTGGATAAACAGGAGCACCTAACTGACCTACCTTTTCAATGCCATTCGTCATTCTATAAAGCTTGACTATGTCACTTCTTTTTCGTCTCGTCTGTAAAGAAAATTGTGGCAATCTTTTAAATTCACTTACTAAAGAAATCTTTCTGTGACTCTAATCATTTGCACTGGCCTTGCCTGGACCTTTCAGATTTTTTCTCTATTCTATTTTTGAGAGGATGATCCATACTGAATACAGTATTCAAGGTTAGGGAATACAAATGATTTGTATAATGGCACTAAGACATTTTCAGTGTTATTCTCTATCCCTTTTAAAATACCATCTAACAGTCTGTTTGCTTTTTTGACCATTGTTGACATTGCGTGTATGTTTTCATTGAATTGTCCACAACTATGCCTAGGTCTTTCTGATGAGATCATCTATAATCTATCATAGTTCATATTGTTTACTCCATTGTACATCACCTTACCCTTGTTTACAATGAATGTCATCAGCCAATTTCATTTTATATAGCCTCCTTGCCTAGCTTTGGTAAGTACTTCTAGAACTGTTTACAACCATCTCCAGCCTTGATTGACTAAATTTTGCCACCTCATTGGTCATCCCCTTTCATGGACCCTTAGTATATTAAATAATACTGGTTCTAATCTGGATTCTCGGATCACCCATTATTAACCACCCTCCATTTTGAAATTTATCTGTTTCTACTCTTTGTTTTCTCCCTTTTAGTTTCTAATCCATGACAGAACTTTATTCCCAATACTAGGACTGTATTTACTTTCCTTAATAGATTTTTTCCTGGCTTTTACCAATGGTTTTTTGAAAGTCCAAATCAACTGTGTCTAACCAGTCCTCCTTTTTACATTATTTTGTTGATTACCTCAAGGTATTCTAATAGAGCAGAGAGTCAAGATTTTCCTTTACATATGCTGTGCTGGTTTGTTCCTATCATATCATTCTTATCTTGCTGTGTTATAATTTTGTTTCTTTATTATTTCAGTTAATTTACCTGGTTCTGAAATGAAGTACACTGGTCTGCAATTCCAAGGATCACCCTTACTTCCTTCTGCAAAGCTAAGTAAAACATTGGCTACTTTCCTGACCTCTGATTTTAGTGAGAAGTTACATATATTTTGCCATCCCTTTTGCTCAGTGTGCAATTGAAGCTGTTAGGAGGGTTAGTAAGGAGACACTGGGAGCTGTGTTTTCTGTATGTGGATGACATCTAGCTTTTGTACTTCCTGAATGCGATTGGTGATTTTGTGTTTGAAAGGAAAAAAGTATGTATTTTTATTTAACTCTTATTCATTCTAGATGCACATAAGCAAATACAGACTTAAGTTACAAATGCACTCAAACATTAGCTACATCCATACACTAACAAAACTAAAATAAATAATTTAGAATAAAAAATATAAGCTTGTACCCAAGAAATGTTAGATTGTGTTGTTCAGAATTGATGCATCATAAGCACCTACAAAAATCAACTGTTAAACAGTAAGCAAGTCTCAGAATTAACAATGGTAGTGTTACTGCCCCATTGTAATAGAAGGAATACAAAACAGTCAGAGAGTTTGAGTCTGCTGCATCTTTTCACAAAATAATGTAATATGCCCAAGCAAGATACACTAGCTTCAATATTGTGATATAAGCTGTCATGAACATGTAAGACCTGTTTTCGAATCCTGCTTAAAAAAATCCAAGAAACTTCCCCACATTATATTGAATTCTAGTAAGAGTGGCAAGGTGGGTGAGGTAATTTGAGGTAATACATTTTATTGGACTAACTTCTGTTGGTGAAACAGGCAAGATTTTGAGCTCCTCAGAGCTCTTCTTCAGGTCTAGTAGTTTATTATGTAATTTATGATTTAGAATAGGTGACTTCAGCTATTTCAGTGTACTTATCTTGAATTTTTGAAGATGTTCCACCTGTACAACCATAGTATCTTTGAGCAAAATAAAGCTGTAGACACACATTGTTAACTTTTGATAGACAGGTTATTATTAAAGAGAAGTCACGTAGAAGGATAATATTTTGGCCAGACCCCCACCTTTTTGGGGGACAATAATATATGAGGCAAGTTCCACACAGATTGGTTCAAATTTCAACACTTATCTATTAAGATTTATCTTTCCAATCTTTTTGAAGAATGGTTGTTCCAATAATTGTTGTGTAACATCTTATAATGCATCAGCTCTAGCTTTGCTTCCTGGAGAGGTTTATGCATGATATTTAGAGCAACTTCCCATTGTTTGGGTGCAAACTCTATCGCTAACTGATTTTCCTGTTTGACTATCAATTTTTGAAAAGCTTAATTTAGTTGTACACAACCAACTGACAATAAATAAGAATTGGACGTTGCATGTGGCATTCTTGCAATTGTAGTCTAATGTGAATTTAATGCTCAAGAAAGTGCGGGGCTAATAGCACTGACTAATATCAGGAGTAGTGGAGACAATCACTTTGCAAACTTCCCTATACAGCTCTGTCACTGCACATCAGACCTGATCTGCAACACCTGGGCTATTCCATTCCATTCCATCCATTCTTGAGCATAGACTGCCAATCATACCAATTATATGAGGTGAGCAATGTTCTATTAGGGAGTAGGAGGAATCCCCCAAAATTCACTTGCCATGTAGCTCCCTGAAAACCTATTTTTTATTAAATAAAAATCATTAAGGACAAAATTTCAGGTCAGTACACTCTGAGTTGTATAGCTAAATCACAGCTCACTACACTGTACATTTGCTTGGTAGGGTATATTTACTTTGGTAGGAATTTTGGGTGCCCAAGGAATGTAGGATTATGCCCTTCATGAATAAAAAACTCCAATATACTTATAATGTTGTTACAGTTAATGACACTGAAGTGAACAATGGGAGCTTTGTATTATTAAATATTATAGCATTTGGCACGTACCTTTGAAACTGTCAACGCATTACAATTTCAGAGAGATTATCATTATGCTAGTGTAATATCAATGGCAATATGTTACACAAGAAAAAGATAAATATAAAATATTGTATTTAATTAATGTTATGGCTCCAAACTTAAACCCTCAAAGCAGGAAAATTCATAACTAGGCTGTTACTTGATCATTAATTTCCCTCTCTTCTTGCTATATCTTGGTATTGTAGTCTCAGCACAGTGGAGTCATCACTACTCTGTATCTTAGTGTGTGTCTGCAATAACTAGGCACAACTAGATGAATAAAAGTTTCAGGGCCTAATTTTCAAAATTATGCACATAAATTTAAGCGACTGTAATGACAATATATGTACACAATAACCAATGGGCATGCTAGTTTATTTTTGCGCAAATACTATTATCGTGCCTAACTGGTCTTGAGCATGTGTAATTATCTGATCTGTGTGAGCACTCTGGTTATTATATATGCATAAGTTAGGCATGTGCAAATGTATGCTAGCAATTGCCTAATGCTGTCATAATTTATTTTTACAGCGGATTTGCTGTGATTTTGTGTAATGTACAACATGAATGCAAAATGGATGTTCTGTATTTAAATACCAACATTTATTTTTCCCGGGACAGGAATAATTGTAAGCTTATCACTATGGACTATTAAATTCTCTCCTACTCCCATTTTTAAATGCTCAGAATTTCAACTGGAAATACACAGGTGAAACCCTGTTCAAATGTGGTACTATTCTATGCTTCATTAGATTTCCAGTGTTATTTTTTGTTGTTATATTGGTTGTAGATTTTATTATTCATCATTGCCCTACTTTTTAAAGGACTAATTCGACTTGTAGCCCATCAACAGCTGATTTCCTCAACTTGACATAAGCAGTAACACTTTGTCTTTAATTGTAAATCCATTTATTCCCTAGCATGTTAACTCTACTAAGCAGTTTAATGTTGTCTGATTTGACCTAGGCCTGGTGCTGCAGGACTGCTAGACTAGATGACTTTTCCAGACACACCAGGCCAAATTCTGCTCTCACTTACACCAGCAAAATGTCTTTGACATTAACAGGGTGCACGGAAGCAACCAGAACAGGTTTTGGCCCATTTTTTCTACTAACAGTTTCCCTGTGCTCACTGAATCTTCAGGTTTGATTCCCAAACAAAGGCAAAGAAGGAGGGAATACACTGGAGAGAAATGTTGCCATTAAGATAAACGAAAAAAGAGTCCTTAGTTTTCCATTTAAGAGTTTTCCTATTAAACAATCCACATGCTTGCTCAGAATATCAGCTTTAATTCCAAATAAGCATTCTAATTCTACGGGTTCTAACCAGAGGGAAAAAAATTGGGTAAGCTAATTTCTCATCTATCTCCACCTCTCTGTCACCCAGGAGAGTTCTTTGCCATATATGTTTTAGGTGCTACTGAATTATCTTCAGTGTTTGCAAAAGAAACCTACTTCACGCTTTGCCATCTGCCTTTTAGCAACTGGAAGTGCCAGTAACCCCTCAGTCTTCCTTTCCTCAGCTTTTCCAGCTAGTCTTTCTTTACAGAGCACAGATAAAAAGGATGAACACAGATGTACTGTTTGGAAAGGGCCTGGAAAGTCTGCAGCATTATTAAAATAAAATAAAGCAAGACAGGTCCTTGCAATAGCTGAAAGGAGTAGAGGCAACAGAAGCCTTTTTTTGGGGTCAATGCCCCTATGTTCTATGCCAGTGTTTCCCAAACTTGGGCCGCCGCTTGTTCGGTGAAAGCCCCTGGCGGGCCCGGCCGGTTTGTTTACCTGCCGCATCTGCAGGTTCGGCCGATCGCGGCTCCCACTGGCCACAGTTCGCGGCTCCAGGCCAATGGGGGCTGCGGGAAGTGGCGGCTGGTATGTCCCTCGACCTGCACTGCTTCCCGCAGCCCCCATTGGCCTGGAGCAGCAAACTGCGGCCAGTGGGAGCTGCAATCGGCCAAACCTGCGGATACGGCAGGTAAACAAACCGGCCTGACCCGCCAGGGGGCCTACCCAGAACAAGCGGCTTCCCAAGTTTGGGAAACACTGTTCTATACTCAGAACAATAAATATACAACTCCAGGCCCTCATATTATTATTGTTACTTATTATTTGTATTACCATAAAACCTAGGAGACTGAGTCATGAAATAGGACCCCACTGTGCTAGACACTGTACAAAGCCCCCCAAAATAAAATAAAAACGGTCCCTGCTCCAACTTACAGTCCAAGACAAATGACAATAGATGAATACAGATAGACTGATGGAGGTATACAAGGAAACAATGAGTCAGTATATGTCAGCCTGATTGACAATAGTGTCAGCACACTTGCGGCCTAACTGTAACACATAATCTCAAATCCAAAATACGCTGCAATCAAATAGCAATTAGGCTGCAGTCTAATAAAAGATGCCATCAAATCCCGTGCTGGACAGCTCCAGTAACCTAGCCCCCTTTTGCCTCAGAATGATGGGTTGATAACTAACTGACAAGGCCTATCTCTGAACTCTTCACCACAGCATCATTACAAGGTGCATCAGTCCCATCCCCATATTGATTTTAATATTGATTTTAATTGCAACCTCTTCCATCAGGATTATCACCCTACCATAAGAAACTGTTAACCAAGAGAACTGACAATGTGATCCAGTAGGAGGACCTGGTTGGCATTTTCTGACCTTGTTGACCCTGATTACAACAGTGTCTTTAATGACATTATCACATAGTACAATATAATGTCATATAATCTTTTCTACAAGCTTAAGTATACATACCTATCACCTTGTAGTACCAGACACCGCTCAAAGGCCATGAAAGTCACTCATATAAACATTACACAGCAAACCATACTTTTTACACAAATTTCCACACATTAAACATCACACACAATAATAGTCAAAATTTGCTTCACAGTTTACTGTCACATTCCTGGATGGTACCTAAAAAAAGCTAAACTGTTCATGTATGTCAAGTATCAGAGGGGTAGCCGTGTTAGTCTGGATCTGTAAAAGCGGCAAAGAGTTCTGTGGCACCTTATAGACTAACAGACGTATTGGAGCATAAGCTTTCGTGAGTGAATACCCACTTCGTCGGATGCATGTAGTGGAAATTTCCAGAGGCAGGTATAAATATGCAAGCAAGAATCAGGCTAGGGATAACAAAGTTCGTTCAATCAGGGAGGATGAGGCCCTCTTCTAGCAGTTGAGGTGTGAATACCAAGGAAGGAGAAACGGCTTTTGTAGTTGGCTAGCCATTCACAGGCTTTGGTTAATCCTGAGCTGATGGTGTCAAATTTGCAATTGAACTAAAGCTCAGCAGTTTCTCTTTGAAGTCTGGTCCTGAAGTTTTTTTGCTGCAGGATGGCTACCTTTAAATCTGCTATTGTGTGTCCGGGGAGGTTGAAGTGTTCTCCTACAGGTTTTTGTATATGCCATTCCTAATATCTGATTTGTGTCCATTTATCCTTTTATGTAGGGACTGTCCAGCTTGGCCGATGTACATAGCAGAGGGGCATTGCTGGCACATGATGGCGTATATTACATTGGTGGACGTGCAAGTGAACGAACCAGTGATGGTGTGGCTGATCTGGTTAGGTCCTGTGATGGTGTGCTGGTGTAGATATGTGGGCAGAGTTGCACTGAGGTTTGTTGCATGGATTGGTTCTTGAGTTGATTCCACCACGATTTCAACAGCTTCCACCCCACCATCAACCTCAGCCTGGACAAATCTACACAGGAAGTCCACTTCCTAGACACCATGGTGCAAATAAGTGACGGTCACGTTAACACCACCCTATACCAAAAACCCACCGACCACTATGCCTACCTTCATGCCTCCAGCTTCCATCCCGGACACACCACACGATCCATTGTCTACAGCCAAGCGCTGAGGTACAACCGCATTTGCTCCAACCTCTCAGACAGAGACCAACACCTACAAGATCTTCACCAAGCATTCTCAAAACTACCATACCCGTATGAGGAAATAAGGAAACAGATCAACAGAGCCAGACGTGTACCCAGAAGCCTCCTGCTGCAAGACAAGCCCAAGAAAGAAACCAACAGAACTCCACTGGCCATCACATACAGTCCTCAGCTAAAACCTCTCCAACGCATCATCAGTGATCATTGAATATGTAGATTATCCTGGAAATAGGTAAGAAGGGGACCACTTTTCTCTGTTTCATTCTGTAAAATAGAGAGATACAGGCCAAAGCCTCCCGGGTTAATGCTATAGATGACAGGCTGATTGTCCCTTCACATGCCACTTTCTTGTTTTTTAAAGTAACCCCCTCAAATGCAGACAGATATTAGTATGAGATAAAAATCCAGAAACTGCTGTATCCTGTGATGCCATGGGGGAAGAATTGTTTTAAAGAAGATGTGGAATTTTGAAGTACTGTGCATGCTGCCCATCTAAGTACATCATAGTCTGACACCTGTGTCCTTGTGAAACAGTCTGATCAACTTGTGAGCAGGCATGATGCCAGTCTAACAGATGGATGTGAGTGAAGGCAGCCAAGAGATCACGTACTATATGTGCATCAAGTGTGCTAGCTGAGGGCAGGATTCCCAGACAGAAATAGCCAAATGTTTGCCCTTTGTAATCTTGTATTTGCAAATTTGTACAAAAGGAAAAAAATCAAATTCAGACAAAAATAGTGGTTATAATAATAGGAACAGAGAAGCAGGAATGGAAGAAGATTAAAATCTTTCTCTATGTATTTGATATGAATAATACAGCTGCACAGCATAGAACAACATTTTCAAGAGTGGCCTCTCATTTTGTGTGTCTCAGTTTTTTGATACCCATGTTTTGACACCTATGTCAGCATTTTCAAATGTGGATGCTTAAATTAAGTGAGGCAGAGAAAGGGTTAATTTTCTTCAGCGGGGATTTGTGGAAGGTCACACAGCACATCTGTAACAGAGCCCACGTTTCCTGATTCCCTGTCCTGTGCATTAGATGCCAAACCAGTAAGAAAAGTAATCTGTTAGCACACCAGTTTGTAATAAGTTGATCTTCTTTATTTAGTGCCTTTGGCAACAAGGACAGAGTTCTATGTGTAACAATGATTTTAAACCCATATGATGTACAAATCACAGTATAGACCAGCTGAACTATCATGCAAGGAGCTGAAAATGAGGGCCTGACCAAATGGCAATCATAAAGAGAGAATAAAAAATCAATGTATATTTAAGATTTGCTAGTAACTTGTCAGACCTACTCGGTATATTATGAGATATTACAGTGTTGTCATTTGCAGTGCTATATAATAATGCTAGGTCAGAGGCAAAGATGGGCTTTATTTGCCATTTGGATGCTACACAAATACACTAAAACCGTCAGTGCTTCTACTCTGAACATCCTTTCAAGGGGTTAGAATTAGCTTGTACACATTCTCTCCAGGATGAAAATTGATATACTGTTAAGTACAAGGATTCTGCCAGAGCTTGGATCTTTAACCATGTTCCTAAAAATTATCTTACCTGGATGTATGTTGTGAGCAGCAAAATGAAAGGCAGGATTGTGATCTTCTCTGATGACAGCACACAGGGGACTAGGGAGATTCAAGATATCCTCTTTGCTCCCCTGCATGGGCCACCTACATCAGGGGTCACAGAGTGGGTGGAATGCAGCCTCAAAGGGCTATTACTTCCCCTGCACAGGTAGGTGGGCAAGGAGTGGGTGAAGCCATGGGTTCTCCCCTCAGTAAGCCAGGCAGCCAACTTGAACTACCCTAGGGGTGGTTGTAATTTGCTGCTGGAATAGACCATCAGCAAATTACTAGTCCTGGGAGCATGCAGAAATCAGGGAGGAAAGTGTGCATCAGAAAAGTGTCTCTGAGATATAAGGCCTTCAAAATTGTTCCTTTTCCTTACTCACCACCCATTGGCACAACCTGCCCCATGGAATGTAGATCTGAAGCCAAGAGAAAGCAAAGAACCTTGCTCTTACCTCCACCATTTCCTACTCCCCTTTTAGAGTGTAATCAGAAAAAATAGATGTCAGGATGACTACTCTTTAAAAGCCTTAAATCAGACGGTAGTGGTGTATATCTGTGACTTCAATGCAGGAGAGCGAGGCACTTGCCTACTTAAAGATTTGGAACAAAAACTATTTGAGGGAATTCATTTCTAATTACTTGTCTCTTTCTGCAGTTCTTCCTTTTCAGGAACTTAAAGACCCAAAAGACAGTGTCTACCACTATCTTCAGTGGAGCTACTGGTGGAATAAGGTGCTACTCACTGTGAGTAAAGGTGGCACAATCTGGTGTCATGTATGGATATGTTCCAATGAGCAATCAAAAACTATAAGGGCCAAACTGTGAACTCCTTACTCTCCCTGGTGAGCAGTTACTCACACAAATAGATTCCAGTGGAAATTCTCATGCAGTTAACTAACGCAATTGAACCCTTAAGAGGGTTTGGCTCCCTAATTGAACATATTCATACTTAGGGCTAGCTTGAGCCACCTTTCCACATGCTGAATCGTATTTATGTCTGTGGGCCCTAGCACTGTTGTATCGGAGTGCTTCACAGTCTTTAACATAGTTATCATCACAACACCCTTCTGAGCAGGAATGTGCCATTATCCTCCGTTTGGGGATGGAGAACTGAGGCACAGAGCGACTAAGTGACTTGTCCGAGGCCCAAGAGAAAGAGAATGTGTGGCACAGCAGGGAACTGAATCTGGGTATCCTGAGTTCCAGGCTAGGGACATTATCTTCCTTGCTGACAGTCACCCAGCTTATTTCAACAGGACTACTTATGGCATAAGGTATCACACAATGTCAGTAAAGGTGGACGAATCTGCCCTTTGCTGTAGAAAATTGAGCTGAAAATCATTTGAGACAAAATGTTTTGGTAGATTTTTAGTACTCCAAGGTTTTAGATAGGTTTGGAATACCTCAAGAGTCTTCAACACCTCGGTTCGTGTGGATGGATCTTCAACTGCATTAGATGTGAGCAATTTACATACGTTATCTGGCGACTCATCAGAAAGAGTATCTAAATGATTAAGTAGTTCACTAAAATGTTTTTATGTTTTCCTTTGACAGAAAAGATTGGTGGCTGGCAGAGTGATCTGTGACTAGAGATTCGCCATCAGCACTTGTTAGCATTGGCAAGGCTAGATGGGTAGGGCTGTGCACAGTTTTGACTGCATCATAGAAACCATTGGACTCATGTCTAACCAAGGCATTCAACATGGCGAATCACACTGCCCTCTGGAAATTTCTTACTAAATTTGGATGTCCAGGCAAATTTATTAACATAGTTTGGCAATTCCATGAAGGCATGGCTGGAAGAGTTAGCACTGATGGTGATCCAGCAGACCCATTTCCACTCACAAATGGAGTGAAGCAAGGATGTGTCCTTGCTCCTAGTCTTTTTGGACTATTCTTTGCTGCATTGCTAGAGGAAGCCCTCCATGGCTTTTCAAATGGAGTCTTTGTATGTTTCTGTACTGATAAGCTCTTTAGTCTTTCCCATCCCCAGGCAAACACCAAGGTGACAGAAGAGTTGGTTCAGGAACTGCCCTATGCTGCTGATTGTGCCTCGATGGCATACTCTAAAGCAGCACTACAAGATCTTACAAACTTCTTTGCTGTGGCAGCTCATAACTTTGGCCTCATCATCAGCCAAATGCAAATCAAGGTTATAGACCAGCGAGCTCTTCAACATCCTTATCAAGACTTGTTAAGCTTGGAAGGTACCATGCCCCAAACTGTCTAACAGTTTACTTATCTCAGCAGCATGTTGAATAACAACCGACTATGAAGTGGATGCATGAATTAAGAAAGCCAGAGCTGCATATGATTGCCTCCATCACCAAATTTGGAAGCAACATGAAATCTGTATACAGACAAAAATCAAAGTCTATAATGCTTGTGTCCTCTTCACATTACTCTGTGGGTGCGAAATAGCACATTAAAAAACTTGTCAGTTTCTATTTGCGATGCTTACAATGATTGCAGGGCATCAAATGGCAGGACTGGGTTTCCAACATGGAAGTCCTGATGAAAGCTGGTTTATTCAGCATCGAGGCTCATTTGAGCTGCACCCAACTGAGATGAACTGGCCATGTAATTCATATGCCTGAGACCCATCTATCAAAACAATTCTTGTATTCCAAATAAAGCTCCAGCACTCATAAGCATGGAGGGCAGATGAAATGCTTCAAAGAAAACCAGAAGCAAAATCTACATAAAACGAACATTTCTGTTGTGATCTTTGAGCAACTGGCGATTAATCATAGAATCATAGAATCACAGAATATCAGGGTTGGAAGGGACCTCAGGAGGTCATCTAGTCCAACCTCCTGCTCAAAGCAGGACCAATCCCCAACTAAATCATCCCAGCCAGGGCTTTGTCAAGCCTGACCTTAAAAACTTCTAAGGAAGGAGATTCCACCACCTCCCTAGGTAACGCGTTCCAGTGTTTCACCACCCTCCTAGTGAAAATTTTTTTCCGAATATCCAACCTAAACCTCCCCCACTGCAACTTGAGACCATTACTCCTTGTTCTGTCATCTGCTACCACTGAGAACAGTCTAGATCCATCCTCTTTGGAACCTCCTTTCAGGTAGTTGAAAGCAGCTATCAAATCCCCCCTCATTCTTCTCTTCCGCAGACTAAACAATCCCAGTTCCCTCAGCTTCCCCTCATAAGTCACGTGTTCCAGTCCCCTAATCAATTTTTGTTGCCCTCCGCTGGACTCTTTCCAATTTTTCCACATCCTTTTTGTAGTGTGGGGCCCAAAACTGGACACAGTACTCCAGATGAGGCCTCACCAATGTCGAATAGAGGGGAATGATCACGTCCCTCGATCTGCTGGCAATGCCCCTACTTATACAGCCCAAAATGCCATTGGACTTCTTGGCAACAAGGCCACACTGTTGACTCATATCCAGCTTCTCATTCACTGTAACCCCTAGGTCCTTTTCTGCAGAACTGCTGCCGAGCCATTCGGTCCCTTGTCTGTAGCGGTGCATGGAATTCTTCCATCCTAAGTGCAGGATTCTGCACTTGTCCTTGTTGAACCTCATCAGATTTCTTTTGTCCCAATCCTCCAATTTGTCTAGGTCCCTCTGTATCCTATCCCTACCCTCCAGCGTATCTACCACTCCTCCCAGTTTAGTGTCATCTGCAAACTTGCTGAGGGTGCAATCCACACCATCCTCCAGATCATTAATGAAGATATTGAACAAAACTGGCCCGAGGACCGACCCTTGGGGCACTCCACTTGATACTGACTGCCAACTAGACATGGAGCCATTGATCACTACCCATTGAGCCAGACAATCTAGCCAGCTTTCTATCCACCTTATAGTGCATTCATCCAGACCATCCTTCTTTAACTTGCTGGCAAGAATACTGTGGGAGACTGTGTCAAAAGCTTTGCTAGAGTCAAGGAACAACACGTCCACTGCTTTCCCCTCATCCACAGAGCCAGTTATCTCATCATAGAAGGCAATTAGATTAGTCAGGCATGACTTGCCGTTGGTGAATCCATGCTGACTGTTTCTGATCACTTTCCTCTCCTCTAAGTCCTTCAGAATTGATTCCTTGAGGACCTGCTCCATGATTTTTCCAGGGACTGAGGTGAGACTGACTGGCCTGTAGTTCCCAGGATCCCCCTTCTTCCCATTTTTAAAGATTGGCACTACATTAGCCTTTTTCCAGTCGTCCAGGACTTCCCCGGATCGCCATGAGTTTTCAAAGATAATGGCCAATGACTCTGCAATCACATCCGCCAACTCCTTTAGCACTCTCGGATGCAGCGCATCTGGCCCCATGGGCCTGTGCTCGTCCAGCTTTTTTAAATAGTCCCGAACTACTTCTTTCTCCACAGAGGGCTGGTCACCTCCTCCCTATGCTGTGCTGCCCAGTGCAGTAGTCTGGGAGCTGACCTTGTTCGTGAAGACAGAGGCAAAAAAAACATTGAGTACATTAGCTTTTTCCACATCCTCTGTCACTAGGTTGCCTCCCTCATTCAGTAAGGGGCCCACACTTTCCTTGACTTTCTTCTTGTTGCTAACATACCTGAAGAAACCCTTCTTGTTACTCTTAACATCTCTTGCTAGCTGCAACTTCAGGTGTGATTTGGCCTTCCTGAGTTCACTCCTGCATGCCCGAGCAATATTTTTATACTCTTCCCTGGTCATTTGTCCAATCTTCCACTTCTTGTAAGCTTCTTTTTTGTGTTTAAGATCAGCAAGGATTTCACTGTTAAGCCAAGCTGGTCGCTTGCCATATTTACTATTCTTTCTACACATCAGGATGGTTTGTCCCCGTAACCTCAATAAGCATTCTTTTAAATACAGCCAGCTCTCCTGGACTCCTTTCCCCCTCATGTTATTCTCCCAGGGGATCCTGCCCATCAGTTCCCGAGGGAGTCAAAGTCTGCTTTTCTGAAGTCCAGGGTCCGTATTCTGCTGCTCTCCTTTCTACCCTGTGTCAGGATCCTGAACTCGACCATCTGATGGTCACTGCCTCCCAGGTTCCCATCCACTTTTGCTTCCCCTACTAATTCTTCCCGGTTTGTGAGCAGCAGGTCAAGAAGAGCTCTGCCCCTAGTTGGTTCCTCCAGCACTTGCACCAGGAAATTGTCCCCTACAGTTTCCAAAAACTTCCTGGATTGTCTGTGCACTGCTGTATTGCTCTCCCAGCAGATATCAGGGTGATTGAAGTCTCCCATGAGAACCAGGGCCTGCGATCTAGTAACTTCCGTGAGTTTCTGGAAGAAAGCCTCATCCACCTCATCCCCCTGGTCCGGTGGTCTATAGCAGACTCCCACCACGACATCACCCTTGTTGCTCACACTTCTAAACTTAATCCAGAGACTCTCAGGTTTTTCTGCTGTTTCATACTTGAGCTCTGAGCAGTCATACTGCTCCCTTACATACAATGCAACTCCCCCACCTTTTCTGCCCTGCCTGTCCTTCCTGAACAGTTTATATCCATCCATGACAGTACTCCAGTCATGTGAGTTATCCCACCAAGTCTCTGTTATTCCAATCACATCATAATTCCTTGACTGTGCCAGGACTTCCAGTTCTCTCTGCTTGTTTCCCAGGCTTCTTGCATTTGTGTATAGCACTTGAGATAACTCGCTGATCGTCCCTCTTTCTCAGTATGAGGCAGGAGCCCTGCCCTCTTGTGCGCTCCTGCTCGTGCTTGCTCCCAGTATCCCACTTCCCCACTTACCTCAGGGCTTTGGTCTCCTTCCCCCGGTGAACCTAATTTAAAGCCCTCCTCAGTAGGTTAGCCAGCCTGCTTGCGAAGATGCTCTTCCCTCTCTTCGTTAGGTGGAGCCCGTCTCTGCCTAGCACTCCTCCTTCTTGGAACACCATCCCATGATTAAAGAATCCAAAGCCTTCTCTCCGACACCACCTGCGTAGCCATTCGTTGACTTCCACGATTCACCTGTCTCTACCCAGGCCTTTTCCTTCCACAGGGAGGATGGACGAGAAGACCACTTGCACTTGCCACATCATAAGTCTGGGCGTCCACAACTTTGCAAAGAATTGCGTGAGAAGCTTGAAACACAGTGCCAGGGACAGAAACAATGTGCAGTTCAATCCACGCAACTAGGCAAATGGCTGGCCAGTGCAGTAAATGTTCTTCGCAGAGTCACACAAAGACCCTTTAGTACAAACTATCATTGTCAACATCATCCTCAAAACTGAGGTGACCAGCATCACCTCAGGAGAATCCTTTCTTGTGGTATATTGGTTTTGTATTTCTGCTTCTAAACTGAGAATTCAGGGGTGGAAATGATGAATTTACTGGAAAAAATACAGTAAAAAATAATGCTATTTTATCATTTTTAAAATATGAAATTATTTCCAAGTTCAAAACACAATAAAAGAAATATGAAAATACAATGTATTAATCAGAAACTGAGAATCCTGGCAGAATACATGTTACAAAAGAAAGAAATATAAAGATTTAATGGATCTTACTCTTTCTTTTTGATAGTTTATGGTAGCTTAGGGACTAGGGAGAGCTAAAGGTAGAGCATGTGGCCAAATCTTAACTATGTGGTCTTCGCTATTTACAGACCCCACCCCCTTTCTCTGAGGAGCTCCAGCCCAGTCAGGTGACCCTTAGCAAGCTTTTTCTGACACAAAAATGACTTCACTTAGGCCCCAGGTAGAAGAAGAATGAGGACACTTCATTGTATTAAAAGCTTTTTCTGTTTCTCCAGGGCGTTAGATATTTCTTTTCTGTGACTTTTCTGGGACATTTCAAATAGATTCCAGCCCTATGAAAATTAATGACTTTCCTTGTCACCACTTGAATTCAGGTGATTCTTCTGCTAGGTGCTAAACCATAGCAATCCTTAAAGTGCAATCCTTTTCTCCTAGGTTCACATGGAATTTCTTATCTTATAAAAGTAAAACAACATTGCTGTCACGGTGGGGAAAAATAACAAAAGTCGCATCCTGTTAATGTTACACCCACTTCTACTAATGATGAGAATAAAACTTGATTTTCATGGTAGAGATGTATGGATGAAAAGTGCTATATGACAGCTAAGTATTATTGTGATATGTCACTTTTACATAAGACTTCATGATAATGTTGATGTGTAGCCCACTAGATTGTATGGAGGATTTCATGGCTGAGCTGTCTCAGATATGCAGTTTGGATGGACCAGCTTGAGTCTGATAGGACGTGATCAACACAAGGATTTAACGAGAAGTTTAAGGAGAACTCTCACAGGGTCAGGTATGTGCTTGACTTTTTTTTTTTTTAAACTGCTTAGGATATTGCAGCTATCTGAGTCCCATCTGACAGATGGTCTAACCATCTTCTCTTATGAGACTCAGTGCAGTGGTATTTAACACTTATACTGGCCACAGAGTTTGTTTTTGTAGTCACTCTGGAACTAATGAACACTAAGGATTTGCTTGGCTTTCTTACAGCTGCTGTACCATACATGTGACTTCCCCTTCCAGCCAGGGTGTTGCAGAGGGCTAGAGATTCCCTGGCTCGTCACAGTGCCCTGGCTATTTTTTGTGCATGGAGGCTAATGTGGTGGAATTGTAAAGTAACCATATATCCCAGATTTTCACATGATGTCCCATGGTTCTTTCAGGACACCTGAAAGCTCTTGGTTTTTTATTTAATTGATCAGAACATTTACTTTTTCAATAATAAAATATTCGACCAGGACATATTGCTATACCAAGTAGGCTTTGCTCTGTGTATACTGGGAACAATCTAGTGTGGTGTTTCCCAAACAGTGGGTCCTGGCCCCCTAATGGATTGCAGGAAGGTTCTATATGGGTTGTGAGTCTGCTGCTGAGGGAAGGCCCTGGGGGAGAGGCTTTGGAGAGAGAGCCTGCCCAGCACTCACTCTGCAGTGGTGGCGTCTCTCCTGCAGGGCTGAGCCTGACTCCCTGCTGTGGGCATTGTGCCTTGGCACACTGGGTCAAAGTGGCACTCAGGCTTGGCCCAGCTTGCCCCTCTGTCATGACACAGGAGTGGCCAAGCCACACCTAAGTGGTGCTGCAAGTCTGTGTGCCAGGTTGCAATGCCCAGAGAGTGGAGACAGCCAGCCCCAGCCCCACAGGACAGAAGCTGCCACTGCAGGATGAATGAGGGCAGGCTTGCTCTCAGACCCTCCCTCCTTGAAACCACCGCTGTGCACCAGGCTGGAATTAGGTGCTGGGGTGAAAGATGCTGCCATGCCTCTTGGCAGGGTGAGGAAGAGGCAGTGATGGTGAAAGATGCTGGCTTATGATGATTTTGGGCTCTTTCCACGAATTTGGACCCTGAGTGGGTTGCAAAAAAAGACAAAATGCAGTTGGTGTTTCACCTTAGTAAAAAGTTAGGGAACCACGGATCTAATGGAATGGGTTTTCAGTATAATGAAGTGCTTTGAATGAAGAGAAAAATCAAATGAGTTTAGACACTATTAAAGCTATTCTTTTGCTCAAAGAGGTTAATGACACTTATTCAGTTTTTCTTATATAATACTTAGTCCTGCCATGAGTGCAGGGGACTGGACTAGATGACCTCTCGAGCTCCTTTCCAGCCCAATGATTCTTGATAAACTTATTCAGAATACTAAGTTACTGGAAAAAATCCTCCATTTCTGTAGCTATTGAATAAATCTGGCAGTAGAGACTTCAGCCCACTTTTAAAAAAAATAGTCTAACTTTGTTTCTTGTAAACTATTTTGCAACCCTAAAAAATGTTGTAAAAAGCTATCCCAGATTTTATTTTGAAACTGTGGCAATTTTATTTAATGGTGGTCTCTTTGAAGTGAAGCAGCTGAGCCACAGACTGAAGAAGAGTTAACTGGGAAGTCACCTAGGCCCAGATCTAAAGTATTTAGGTGCCTGACTATCATTAATTTCAATAGGAGTTAGGTATCTAAATACCTTTCAGTATCTGGGGGCTATAGTCTGATCTTCTGTACAAGGGCTTTGTGTTGGCACAGAGGAGAGCTGTGACCAAGTGAGCTTTAACCTCATACATCGACAGCATGAAGAACTATTCAGCTGAATTCTTTTGGGTGGTGCATAGTTTAATTAATCCAGAGTGTCTTGTCCCAATAGTAATTGGTGGAAGAAACTGTCCTGACAAGCAGTCTTGAGTCTGGTCTCTTGCTGGGTCTTTGGTTTGACTTCAGGAGTTGTGAGATTCCTTTAGACTTTCCCTCCCCCATTCCTCCCCTTTTTCTTTTTTGTTTTTGACTTGTTTTTTTTTATAAGGTTCTCTGAGATCCGTCATCCATTTCTCTCTCTTTTATCCAGCTTGATGCCATGGCTGAGGTACCATTACTGGCAGACATTATCAACATCTCAATCAGTGAAGGTTTGATGGTCAAAAAAATAAACAGTCGGTCAAAAAAATTTGAATTTAGAAATATTTCAAACTAAAAAGGGACATTTTTTCACAAATAATTCATCTTGTCTTCCAATCAGCTCTACGAAATATGCAGAGATCATCTCCATTCAAGGAACCATCTCTCGACACTGGAGTATCTGCTGCTTACTAGCCTCATATTTACCATTTTGAGGGAAGGTTTGAACACCAATAACATCCTGGTATTGAGACCACGATCAATAAGTAATAATAATATTTAGCATTAATATTTGATTGAGAGAACTCAAAGTGTTTTATGCAGAAGTAACAATCCCCATTTTACAAATGGATACAATCTTCCAAACTCACAGCCTGTGGGGGATGACACTGTTTTCCCCTTCAACTTTCTTCCCTCCCCTCTTGGGAGGGAATCAAATCAGAGGAATCTGAGATTGCTGGTAGAAAAAGCTGCAGATACGGCCTCCTGCCTCCAGGGACTGCTGTCTGGAGCCACACCAGTTCCCTCCTGTTTGCCTCCACACCAGTTCCCTCCTGTTTGCCTCCAAACCAGCTCTAAGTGCGGACAGAGGAAGCTCAACCTGGCAGGGAAGGTGCTGGGCCGGTACAGAGGAGCTGCTTACGTTCCCCAAGCTTACAAATGCCTAATCAGCAGGGGCAGGTACAAATAGCTTATTTATATCTGTACAAGGGATATTTGCATTCATATCTAATGTATACACAATTTTGTGTGCAAAGTTGTATGCATCTAAGTTTTAAAAAATTGTTCATAATAACTCTGGGAAACTTGAGGGTATTGAAGCACAAGGATCCACACACAGACATATGAGAGAAGATAAAAAAAGAACAATCAGAATAGGACCTCTCTGTCTCTTTCTCCCTTGGTGCTTAGGTCCCAGTAGGTGTTTGCTGGCAATGATCAGCATCTTCTTTTCCCTCCTTGATTTGGTTCCTCCTGAAGCTGAGATGTATTTGTGCAGGAGTCAGTGCTGAAGATCCATTCACAAATTGCCCCCAAAATACTGTGACATAAATGTAGTCTTTAACTTTTTCTTTTGTATGCTTTGGAAACTGATTTCTGAGTCCATAAATGTTAAAAATGTTAGAGACCTTTGTTAGAAGAAAAATTTGGTAGAAAAGGAAAAAAGCAGAAATTCACAAATACAAAACCAGTGAATTTGTAATCACCACAATACTAACCCTATACATCCACATTAAAGAAATAAAATACCAATACCACTTTTCACAGAGATGTAGAAGAAGAATATAAAAAGGCATGTATCAAGAAAAAAATCATTGAAAAAAAGCAAATTTGGAACCATGGAAGAACTATGCAGGTTTTCACAAAGAGGTGTCAATATAAACTTTAGAGCCTCTCCACATTCTATTTGGTATATGCCATTTATTTAGGGCTAGAATGTAATCCTACAATCCAGCCCAAGAAAGGGGTAGCATGTACCTGCATTGCCCCAGGAACAGGTCAGGAACCAGACCATGGCTCAGAGTCATCTGTTTCCTGCTTCCTTCTTGTTCTGGAGAGGGGAAATAATCTGTGTCACACACTTTGCTTGCATTGATTAATTCTCCCTATGCGTGGATTACAGGGGATGAATGTTGGAGGGTCTAGAACCAAGGGTCCAGATTTTTCAACATTACATGCCCACCTACCAGGGAATAAAAGTAGCAATGTATGCAGTATGTGGAGGGCACCTCTGCATGATCTGGAAGAAGGGCTCCCATTTGGGCTTTGTCTATTTATATTTTCCCTCTGCTTTTGCCCGTACAAAATTACTGGAATAGTCCAAAATATTTGTATTAGTTGTCTTGTGGTAGCAACTAGGCTGTGTTAAGCACTTTCTCAATGGAGAGAAAGACACAGTCCTTGACCTGCAAAAGTGTACAATTTAAAAATAAAGACAGAGTAAGGGTGAGAGAAAGAGATACAACATACAAGCAAAGGACTGTGGAAGAAAAAAAAAGGGATAAAGGGGATATGGATGCAGACATCTTCGTTTTCTTAGGAATAGAGTAAGAGTCAGGCTAACTCTAACTCTAATAACGTGAGACTTTAAGGCAGGGCCTGGGCGAGTGGGAAGCAGGTGGGAAAAACTGTAAGAGATGCTATTTTGACCTTGTGTTAGATAAGAAAGGAACGCAGACTGTAGCAAGAACTGCTGAGAAAAGTAAGATATCAGGAAGGAATATGTATAAACAAGACGCGGCTGTTGATCATTATTGTATGCAACAAAAGGTATAAATGCTTGCCCTAATTGTTTATCTGGCGGAGATCTGCTTAGTAAGGCGGAATCCCTGTCCATACGCACTCTCCCCCTTGCAATTGCTTGAGAATAAAAGTTTCTCTGACTTGTTGCTGACAAACGCAGAGTGAGGACTTGTTTTCTTCTGCAAGACCTGAATTCTGCTTCCCTTACTTTTGTTGAATAATAGCTTACTCTTCAATTAGCATTGAAATAAAACTACTTACTGTTGCAGTATTACACAGTGTATGTAACGGTGTAAGAAGAGGGGCAAAACTGAGCAGAGTGATAAGGCAGGCTTGTTGGCTTCACATTTTTGTTTTTAGTTAAACACACTATATTCCCCTCCCAACATCAATCCTCACCTTCATTTCCCTCTGTCCTTAATCCCCTCATAACCAATATTTAACCCCCTTGTGATGCTTCCTGGGGCTACCCAGGGTTGTGAGGCACCTCACTACCATGCCCTTAGTGTGAGAATGCCTTGTCTTCGTCTGCCTTGGGTCAGTTCCCCAACTCCACTGGTCACAGACAACATAAGCATTTCCTTCTATGCCTTGCAGGACCTGCTGTCACTCTACAGGTTAGTGACTGGCACATTGCAACCCTCAAGCCCTCTGAGCATCTCCCTGGAGTGTCCTGTCTCTGGTCCACTGGACGCTTACAGTAGTCACAGATTCGCTCTTTCCAAAGAAACAGTACAGCTCAGCTTACCAATTCTGGTATGTAGCGTACTATGCATAATGTTTAAAAAGGAAAGGGCAGAGTTATGTAGAGCATTGAACAACAGCAAGCTTGAACTGGATGTGGTTGAGAAGGGGGAGACAATGATGACTGAGAAGGATGTGGTGATATTATCATTCCGCAGTGCCACAGGATGTTCTCCTTATTGTTCCTCAATACTAAGGAAAGAGGAGAACTCTAGCATCTCCTGCACCTTTGAGTTTCATTCTCAGGCCCTCCACCAAGCTATCAATCTGGATTGGTCTCCCGCTCTCCTGAGATTACTTCCTTTTCCCTGCAGCCATCACATTCCCTGTTCTCTAGACATGCCCTGAAGTACATTTCTAAGAGTTTTGCACAACCACTGTTCCTAGATTGTGCCCCTTTAAGTGGGAGAAAAAAGCCCACATGGGCTGTGTCAAGGTTCCTTCCCCACTCTGAACTCTAGGGTAAAGATGTGGGGACCTGCATGAGAGACCCCCTAAGCTTATTCTTACCATCTTAGGTTAAAAACTTCCCCAAGGTACAAACTTTGCCTTGTCCTTGAACCGTATGCTGCCACCACCAAGCGTTTTAAACAAAGAACAGGGAAAGAGCCCACTTGGAGACATCTTCCCCCCAAATATCCCCCCAAGCTCTACACCCCCTTTCCTGGGGAAGGCTTGATAAGAATCCTCACCAATCTGTACAGGTGAACACAGACCCAAACCCTTGGATCTTAAGAACAATGAAAAATCAATCAGGTTCTTAAAAGAAGAATTTTAATTAAAGAAAAGGTAAAAGAATCACCTCTGTAAAATCAGGATGGTAAATAGCTTACAGGGTAATCAGATTAAAAAAATAGAGAATCCCTCTAGGCAAAACCTTAAGTTACAAAAAGACACAAAAACAGGAATATACATTCCCTTCAGCACAGCTTATTTTACCAGCCATTAAACAAAAGGAAATCTAACGCATTTTTAGCTAGATTACTTACTAACTTAACAGGAGTTGGAAGGCTGCATTCCTGATCTGTTCCCGGCAAAAGCATCACACAAACAAACAAACCCTTTGTTCTCCCCTCTCCAGATTTGAAAGTATCTTGTCCCCTCATTGGTCATTTTGGGTCAGGTGCCAGCGAGGTTATCTTAGCTTCTTAACCCTTTACAGGTGAAAGGGTTTTGCCTCTGGCTAGGAGGGATTTTATAGCACTCTATACAGAAAGGTGGTTACCCTTCCCTTTATATTTATGACAGGCTGGAAAACAGACACAGTCCTGGATTCTCTGCTTCAAATTATGACTAAGAGCCTTCAGGCAGCCTGAATGTAAGAGTAAACAGTCTCTAAATTCCTTCCTGCTCCAGAAGGAAGACAAAATTAAAGTCTGAAGATCTCTTCTTCCTCCAGAAAGTCAAAACAAAACCCAGTCCTTAAACAGAATAAAACACAGAACTCATGGAGTAGGTTCTGTCCCTCTGCAGCAGCCTGACTACAGATCCACTCCCAGTACTTGTGTTCCTATTCCCTACCATTGCTCCACGTTGGGTTACCAGAAGGCTAATGAGTCCCAAATGATTCTGAGCTCTGTCCATTAACCCTTTCCTCCTCTATCTAGAGCACCATCACTTTTTATCTTACCTATGTTCTTGAACTTCTCATGGCTGTGAGGGGGCCCATGTCTGGGCAAGGATGAAAATCTTAGTGGCTGCTTTTTGCATGGTCTGCAAGAGGTGTTACAGTAATGAAAAATGAGGGCTAGATGAGTATTTTAGTTATGACGACAGAGAGGAATAGTCTGATCTTAGAGAGGTAGTGTAGAGAGGTAGTGTAAGAATTAGCAAGATTTAGACCCCACTTACATACTTGGGGTGAGGGAGAGGAGGAGCTGAAACTTATTCGCAGGAAATGGGCCAGAGAGGATGGCGGCATTGTCAATGGTGCCAAAGAATAGTGAGAGTGGCGAAGGCTTCAAAGAAAGGCTCAAATGTTCAGTTTTGGATATATGAAACTCATGTTGGAAATGAGACATCCAAGACAAGGTGTTAGAGAGACAGGTCCTTTTAAAAAAAATATTTTTTAGTTGTGCTTGTGAAGGCTATGTAGGTCTTTTTTTTTTTGCAGAGAAAAGGAAGTGTTTGGTAGATGTGTCACATAATTTTTTTTCTCTCTCACTGTGTCTTTTATGACAGTTCAGTTATTTTATATGAGGCTAGAGCCTGGTTGCCCTTTAAGAATTACTGTTTATAGTTTGCTGTGTGCATAGGAGTTCGCTGGCTAGGAGTGATTAGACATAAAATATATATATTTATTTATTTTTAAATATTTAACAATTATGTTTCACAATAGCTGTATGATCATTCCTGGGATCTGAAGATTTTAATTTAAGATGAAATAATCATCACAAAAGAGGCTTTGTATGGGATTTCACTGAATTTTAAAAAAGCTTTTCAAAGGGACTATCAATACACAGAAGGTTGCAATACAGTATATTTTGATTTCTGCGCAGTTTAAGCAAAAGGCTAAATGTGTAAATGAAAATCGCTTGTTTATATGTCTTAAACAAATTTATTAATTTTAAATAATAGAGCATTGTTTCTAATGTATTTAAAATGAAATTCTACATACACATTTATGAAAATGTGGAAGCCTGCATACATTATGGACCAAATATTAGAACTGTGCATAAACTCTCCCTGTACGGGTGCCTACCTATGCTGATAAAATACCATTAATATGTCCACGCTCTGAACAGACAGAGCACTAAACAACACCCTTGTACACAGATTTTTTTCTGCCAGGGCAAGAATAATATAAGAGTGTATGTATGGGGGCCTTTGCTGGGTCATGGGAGGTACAAGCAAACATGTGGCTTTCATGACTTTCTACTTCTACACTGCAGCTGTGAGTGTGCTTTCCAGTGAAACTAGCCTCACCAGTCTGTGTGGTAGTTTTCAGGGGAGTATGTATTTACAACACTCTGCTAGAATGTGGCCTTTTCAAGCCTTATATGTGAATGTGCCAAATATGCTATACAAATATGAAGGACAGAAAGAATGCATACAGTGGCATATGGCCCACTGGCAACTGCCAGTAGCAAAAATCCTCAACTGCTGGAGACGGGACACTAGATGGAGAGGGCTCTGAGTTACTACAGATAATTCCTTCCCAGGTGTCTGGCTGGTGGGTCTTGCCCACATGCTCAGGGTCTAACTGATGGCCATATTTGGGGTCGGGAAGGAATTTTCCCTTCGGTCAGATTGGCAGAGACCCTGGGACGTTTTTGCCTTTTTCTGTAGCATGGGGCACGGGTCACTTGCAGGTTTAAACTAGTGTCAATGGCGAATTCTCTGTAACTTGGTCTTTAAACCATGACTGGAGGATGTTAGGGGGCTTATTCCTTCACCCACTTTACTTCCCTGGTCCTTCTCGCATGAACAGAGAGCAGCAATACCCGAAGTCCAAAGGTGCAAACAATTCAATGTTTATTGGGGTGAACTTCCAGCAAGCATGATTCCAGTTTCCTTCCTTAGTGTCCCCCTCCCAGCTCTGACACCACAGAGGCTTACCTGTGTCCCTCTTCCCATTTCCCCCTTTAGCTAAACATGATTCCAATTTCCCCACCCCCATTTCCTGTTCCCATTTCCCTCGCACCCACCCACCCACTTCCTGATTGACTGCAGACTATATAGTAAAACTTGAGTTCTGCTTAGCTATACCTTAACCAATCATTTTACTGAAATTTAACTAACCAATCCTAACATATTGTAACATGATTATGTAACCAGTTACATCCCATCACCTTAATTAGTTTACACCCAGCAAAATTAATTATACAGTAGACAGAAACAGTCACAGAACCAGACAGAGATTATATAGACAAACAATGGAGAAATGGGGACTACAGTGATAGAACAAACACAGAAATGAGGATTTCACATCCCAGCTATTGATAAGTGAGTTCTTGCCAGACAGGATGCTATCAAACTAAGTTTCCTTTTACATTTTCTAGGCACTTCCCTTTCTCTGGAGGTGATCGGCATTATCAGGACAGGATTGTATTCCTAACAGCCCAATAGCACCTTATTTCAGTGTGACTAGTTTGGAATGTGAGGATGTGACCGGTCGCTTCCCAGCTTATGGCTGCCTCTGTTGCTTAGCCAAAGATCTTAGCCTAAGCACAGGGCCTCAGACTGTCACAGTAAGAGAAGGACCTTACACCGGCAGACAGTGATTTTGATTCTCTCTTTTATACCTCTATAACTAGCTAAGTGATAAGAATACACCTTAATTCTTAGAGTATAGGCCTTCACAGACAGGCCTGAATATCTATATCCTAACACTCCACCCCTTTTTTCCCCCTTTTTCTTTTGGGATCCTCCTGCCCAGGTATCCCTGGAAAAGCATAGGACATATGGCGACACATTTACTGATAGGGCCAGGCATCAAGGTGGAAGGTGTCGATATTCCATTTGTCCCACTGCCCCTTGTGTAGTATAGTTCCCTGCACCTTCTCTCGTACGGGCATACCACACCTATTCCAATTAGTGTTCCAGACTTCCCATTATAGTGGGCCCGAGAAGGTTGGGTCCGGGTTGTCTAGTACACTGTAGGGTTTGGAGGGCTTACTACATTACTTATAGGTTATCTCCATATGCAACATAACACAGGTACAGTTAACAATACAAAATCCACAGCAACACCGAGTCCTGACCACTGCAGTATGGTCCAACATCCGAGACACCCCCAAAACACTGCCTCTCCTCCTTCGACAGGGTCACGATCTTATGTGTCCAGTTGCTGGCAGTTGCAACAAGCTGCCTCTGCAGGTTTTACTTGCTTTTGTAGATATCATAAGTCCATTGATTGTTCACAGAGAAATGGGATATTGTCCAAACCAGCTTGACCACTTGGCATGGAATCAGGCAGTATGCCCTGGTTTGATTATTCACAGCAGTAAGATTCACAGATCCATTTGTGCACCAAAGTCCAGATAGCAGCATACAGATGGGTGTAGTTTGGTTATGGGCTGGTATAATTGTGCTTCCAGTAATATGTATATTCCCAGCAAAACACCTTATACACACTACACCCAATTGTCCACCCCTTGCATAGGCCATTGATTCTGCTCCACCATAGTCATAGGGGAGGGGCACATCCAAACATCTTCTGTTGATTTACACTATTTTACACACCCCTCCATTGATTCCCAGTGAGCTCTTCCCCATCTCATTATTTCCATAGGTCTTGTGGGACTGCCTTAGTTGCCATTCCATTTCCAGGTACCATGGTAGCTATTACACAGGTGCTGGCCTCCTAGTTGAGCATTTTGTATTCCCATACACATCTCCCCCCAAGATCAGCCTTTTGAAGCCATTCCCCACCCACATCATGAGATTTTCTGTTCATTAAAACACAACAATGCTAGCAACAAGACAAACACCACAGACAAACACAATACACAGATCCATGGTATTGTGGGTTATTTTTCCCGCTGGCACCATCTCCCTTGTAGAGTGTCTGAAAAACAAAAGAAACAATTTCCACCCCCCGGTGGGGACAGATTATTGCTTAATAATAATACCACTTTCTTTTACAAATTTCCTTGCTAATTGCAGGAAAAACAGAAGAATTACCTCCAGGCTGTCCTTATTTTGTTCGATAGGCAGGCTAGTGAATTACCCCACTCACTGGTCATTTATGAAATTCATGAGGTGGTGTACCTCAGTTTCCCCTCTTGTACAACAGACCATGTTTGCAATAGTTTCTCTGCTGTACCAAGCTTTAAGTTTATTCTCAGGTAATAGCTGAGACACAGCTTCAGATTTTAGCACTGTACACACACACACACACACACACACACACACACAGACACCCCACCCCCTCCCTTAAGGTTAACCTGTCCCCCTTATTTTCAGGCTTGATCTGTTTTTTCACCTCCCTTTCCTGGAGGGCCATAATCTGAGTCTTCTAGTAGCTTGTTTGCTGACCAGATATATTCATTATTTGCAGCTCCTTTGTGCCCATCAGCTAGGTAATTTGCATTTACACAGAGGCTTACTAGCTTGCTTCTGGATCCAAAGCTGTTAGCAGCTCAGAGACTGTCTTAAAAGGGAAACATTTTACTTCTACCAGAGTTCTGATTACTTTCCACTTTCATCTCTTGCTCCAAATCACACAGAGATCTGAAAAAGAAAGCACAATCTCTTGTGGCCCCTTTTGGAGCCCTCATAGGATTTTAATTAAGTACATGTTTTGTTTGCATTTCTTTTATCCCTTCTCCAATATACACTGCACATGTCCTGGGAAAATGCACATTCCTTCCATATAGTTTAACCTCCATAACATTATATTAGCCATATTAATTTTACACAAGTTGTAACTGCCTCCCATGCCCACAGAGTTTTCATGCACACCCACCAAAGCAACAATCTGGTCCCCCAGAGCCACCCCAAGGCTCAGTGTTCCCATCATTCCTCCCCTTTTCCTTTTCTTTTTACCTGTGCACACACACAAAATTCTCTTTTGCTTAACATCCCTTGCACTGTGATTATTCTTTTACACAACTGTACCCTGATTACACTTCCATCTTATACAACTAGGCACAACCAGGGGCAGCCAAGTTAAGTTCCAATAGAAACCCTTTACATCCTTTAGTGATTTTGATTACATTACCCAAGTCAAATAATTTGGATCAGATTCTCTCTCCGCCTGCTGCCTGCAGCAGTCCCTTATAGACCATTTCTGTGGGAAAAGGGCCCATTTCCCCTCAGAATAGCTGTAAAGGCTTCTGGGGACAGAAGCATAGTGGTGGTAGTAGCCACTCTACTTGACCCCCCTGGATAATTTAATTACCAAGCTTCCATCCAATGTGACTGCACAGAGTTGCACATACAGTTACATGTATATAACTGGGTTTTATCATTAAACAAAAACTTCCTTCTTGTAACACCACAACTGTTACTCTTTTAACGTCTTCACAACAGTTACCTTTTACCATTTCCACAACTACCAAATGTTTACTTTCCTCCAAACCCTGTATTATCAATTTTTTGCAAAAGCTATTTGTAACTTTTCGCTCACTTCTTTAAATTACTTACTCCTACATTTAGATCTTTAAGGTAGAGCAATTTGTCTGTAACAACTTCGCCACCAAGTACAATTATTGCCACACAGCTGCCTTAACCTGTGCGGTCTTTACCTTGAGACTGTTCAAAGAGGCAGTAAAACATTTGTGTCCATGGATGCCCATGGATCTTTTACTCCAAAAATTCCAGTGGAATACAGCAGACCTCCATCATACTTTGTCCAAAATAACCCAAAACATCTCACATAAGTATCCAAAGTACCCTCCATTAAAACTTCAGAAAAACAAAAGAGTCTGGAAAGGTAGGGGGAAAGAGGTGGAGAGAAACCAGTTGAAGCCTGTCAGGTCAGTTTAAAGTATAGGCTACCAGCAGCAAATTAAGTAAACGGAGAAAAAGAAGAAGGAAAAGAAGAAAAGGATATAGTTAGCTCTGAGCCAAGAGTAGGCTCCGTGGGTTGAAACAGTTGGGAACCCTTATCCCCAGGTTCTCATTCTGGCTCTGGGAGAAGAGTGGGGGTTGTTACCTGCTCCTGCAAACCCTGCCATTTTGCACTTTGAAACTTTCCCCCCCCCACCTTCTTTCTCTCCACTCCCCCAGGACCAAGTCCCAGCTCCAGTCTCTAAAGGTAGTCTGTTAACTCTGCTTTTGACTTTAAACCCTGTTGTGCCAAATCATCTTTAACTACCCCTAACTAATTTACAACCCTTCAGCAGCCCTTGCTGAAGCAGCACCAAACTTGAAAGATTACTGGCAGCTTCCCATAATGCTGCCCTTACTTCAAACCTCTCACAAGCAGACTGAAGTGCCTCCTTTCACTGGAAGGCATTCAGTCCCCATGGGCAGGGACCTTCTTCCACTACCCATATACCAAGGAGGGTGGGCTCCTCAGCCACCCCCCATCCCTCTGGGTCCCCTAACACTTCCTCCATTTCCTTTTTAATCTCATCCCAGGTTGACCCCTGCATCTGGTATGGGCCCTGGTTCTTCCTTATCCATTTATCCCAAAAATCCTTTACCCTGGCTTGCCAGAACCCGCAACTACCATCACGAGAGTTCGCGATACCCCCTCCAAGCAGCTGCGTGGACTGTTGGGGAGGGGGACTTACAGGCTGCCACTCACCTATCCGATGCGATGCATCCGAGTGAGTCACCGGCACCAAGATGTTAGGGGGCTTATTCCTTCACCCACTTACTTCCCTGGTCCTTCTCTCATGAACAGAGAGCAACAATACCCGAAGTCCAAAGGTGCAAACAATTCGATGTTTATTGGGGTGAACTTCCAGCAAGCATGATTCCAGTTTCCTTCCTTAGTGTCCCCCTTCCCAGCTCTGACACCACAGAGGCTTACCTGTGTCCCTGTTCCCATTTCCCCCATTAGCTAAACATGATTCCAATTTCCCACCCCCATTCCCTGTTCCCATTTCCCACCCACCCACTTCCTGATTGACTGCAGACTATATAGTAAAACTTGAGTTCTGCTTAACTATACCTTAACCAATCATTTTACTGAAATTTAACTAACCAATCCTAACATATTGTAACATGATTATGTAACCAATTATAGGTTAGGGGTCTATTTCAGAAGTAGGTGAGGTTCTGTGGCCTACAATGTGCAGGAGGTCAGACTAGATGATCATGATGATCGCTTCTGACCTTAAAGCCTATGAGTCTATGAGAATGATAGTTTCATACTTTCGAGCCTCAAAAATATGGGTGAGGGAATTATCTTGATTCCTATGAGAAAAATGAGAATTGATCACATACTTTCATGAATTAAAAAAAATCTGTTTGGTGGTCCCTTCCCATCATTTCATTTTCCAGCTGCCATGTAAAACACACGATATGTTTGACCACTGTCCATAACCCAGTATAATGGGTAGGTATGGAATAATTTAAACCTTGTTTGGAAAAATAATAATGTAAAATTCATTTTCTCTGTTCAAACGTAGGCTTGAAACTACTAGACCTTACAGTAATTACTTTAATGATGGTCCTCTGTTATAAAGACTATGCCATGATTAGTCCAATATGAGAAAGTTTTGAGGAACATAGAAGGCAGGCTGAAAATCTCATTAGGAATCATAAGATAAAGGAGATCTTGTTTGTTTTTTCTGTAATGAGCTATGAAATGATGCTTGTGTAGTCATGGCTTTAAAATACTGAAAAGGGCCCAAGGTGGTGGTGCTATTTACCAATCAGGTAAATGAAATTCCATATGTATAAATAACTGTTGAGAAGAAGTACCATCAGTTTTGCAGCACAGATTTATACTAGACTGTGTATTTACAGGTATTAAGCTGTTGACTTTGGCATACTTTATAGTAATTCAGGTACTAGGAATTAAGTTGGTCACAATCCAACCAGATATATTTGGAATCTGGGCTAAAATAATACATACTAAATAATTTTTTATCTCAGGAACAAGGTGGCCATTTGCTATAACTAGGACCTATGTAAAAATTATAGATTTGAAATATAAAAGCTTATTATTGTATTTAACAAACAACACCTAGTAGATTCTTATTCTGATTAGGTACAAAGATATCATTATTGCATCTGGGCAGTTTTTGCTAATAATTTGATAATAAAATAGTTATTTGTAGAATTATGTCAGTTTTGATAAATGCTATTACTTGATAATGATCAATTATGCTATAAAACCCCTATAACTTTATTTACATTACATAAAATGAATGTAGGCCCTTGAATTATGTGTGTGTAATGTTTGCATTGTGTGTGTCACACACCCACACGCACTGCAAACAGCACAAATGCGAAATAATAATGAGAAAATTATGTTTCTTGTGCTTATTTTCTTGGCACTTGCAGTTTGGTTAGATGTGAGATAGAAGATGCAAATGTTTCACCTATCTGCATAATGAGTCCTATACAAAATGATTGCAGCTCAAGTAAAAGACAGGGTGGCATGTTTTCAGTTTTAATGGGGACACTCAGAAAACTTCCAATCTTTCTTGACATTTCTTATAGCAAAATAAATGTGGTCTAGGTTGGAGTGTCTATTATGAAAATAAGAGAAGAGCAAGTCAATTATATTTCAATGACTGAATAGCCAGGGGTCCTCATTAAAATGATCAGAAAGGCTTCAGTGTTGCTTTCCTATATGTAGCCACTGATTAAGTTGTATAAGAATGACATGGCCTTTTTGGGAAGAAAACAGAGTATGCCTTGGTATCTAGCCAGCCAGCCAGAAATTGTTGACACTTACAAAAGTGAGATGCGCACTCCATCAAGAAAGGGAAGTTACTACTTATGGGGTCATGGACTCCTGATGTATTTAAAAATAGTTGTGGCTGTTTTATTGGAGACAGTCATAGAAAGCTTTGAATTTGCACTAGGTTGTATGAAAAATGCCTGCGGTATGGTGGTGATATGGTATGTTTTCCTTTCCACTGGCTTCCGTGAAGTATACATAGCTTAACAGAATAATAGTTTTCATATCATCTTTGAGTATTTGGACCTTAAAGCAATATTCTAGTTATCAGTTCATTACTATTCATTTTTGGAATTTAAATTCTTCCTATTTGCCAATTATTTTTTTGGTATAAAATGTTCCTAGGAAAAGGTTCTGCAGTTTTTCCCCGGAAGAGACTATATCCCATAACAGTAAAGAGATTATTTGTTTATCCCTCTTGATGATCTGCAGTCTAAATAATTATAACATTATTTAGGATCTGATAATCCTGAATCGAATGGCCCTGGAAGATTTGTGAGAAATTTTCTCTAGTGGTGGTTAATAGACAATACACATTTATTTACAAAATAATCATGCAAAGTCATGATCACAAACACTGAGTAAAGAATAGTGGTGTAGGATGGCTATAGTTAGTTGTGCCTTTTTTTATTGCATAGAGTTTTGAAGAAGATTTACATATTATGCTCCTGGGTCGCACTGCACAGAACACCACCCATATACAAATTAAGTTACAACTATTTAGGTTCCGCCCCTCTCCCCCCCCCCTTTAAATAAATTACTAACTGACTGTTTCTGGAGACGTATTGAGAAATGTAAAGTAGGATTTAGTAATGATCTCGCTTTTTGTCACTGAGGCCCAGTGATGAGGTAAAACAGTTTGAAGGGATGCATCTTCAATTCTTCAAAAGGAAAGCAGACTGAAGCTTACCTTAATGTTGTCTTCTACTCTCTCTGTCTGATTTTTATGAGTAAACCTAATGGAACAAATTAAATTACATAAAATCTCAGCTGAGCTGCAAGTGCAAATAATTGTTGGTCAAAACTTGAATTCTAAATCATACCGTCTCATATAATGCTCCATCATTCATAATGATGTTTCACTGTAAATTAGGAGAATTTGAAGTTTATATTACAAACTGATCACATTTTAATTAAGGGATTTTCTATCTGAAGTAAGATATCAAGTAGCTAGTAAAAGTAATTTACTTCACTAAAAATCACAATTAGAGCATCATTTGGCCAAAATAATGATGTCCCTCATTCTAGAGCTTAGTATTATACAGGGAAAACAGCATAAAATGCTTGCAAACAAGATTAAAATAATTGATAATTATGTGATACTGTAGAATAAACTGACACCATTAACAGTTTGCATTGTTAGTTATACAGTTGCAGCCTAATAAAAGTCTTGAAAAACATCTATATAATTTTCAGTACTCAGAGCCAAAGTAGTCCATTTAATTAGCTTTAATTTAACTTCTGTTATACATTTGACTTTCTATAAATTGCTCGATGGCTTCTAATGGTAGAATTTACCAGTGGCAGAATTTTATTTTGTGGTAAGTGGAGGAAGAATCATATTATGCTTAAAAGTACTTTGTTTATTATCCTTGATTTATAAAGATATACAATACAGAATGTGAATATATTCTTCTTCTTCAATTGTTGTAACAAAAATCAGTTGACAAAGTTTACATTAATTTACAGTGTAGTGTACATGTAAGGAGAGACATGGCTCAGAAGATTAATATGCACAGTAAGAACCTAGCCATGATTTGTGTTGTGCTTAATATTTGACTTTAGTACAAAATTTTCATATTCCTTTTCTTTCATCATTTTAGCAGCCAAGTATATTTTCTCAGTTGTCATACTGAAATTACATGATGACTATGGAAGCCAAATAGACTTATTTGTTATCCTTACATTATATCTTTTGGAACGCTGCAGGTTAACTGAAGAGTAAAATTAGATATTCTTTGGTTACCTTGGTTGCTTGTGTGTGAACAAGTTCAAAATGTTTCATACAGCCCATATAAAATAAAAATGTTTTGTCTAGCCCCTTTTCAGAGGCCTAGATTTTCTGACATACTGTTCTAATTCAATGCCATTGACTTCTGGTACTGTGTTTAAAAATAAAATGTGGAACAAAATTCAAGTAGAATGGTTTGTTAGCTTAGATATTTTAGGATATGTCAGAGTAAGCCTTTAAAGTAATCTGTGTTCTTCTGGCTGCTCTTTGAAAGCAAATCACCAACTGCAGAACATAGCAGGCTCATCCCATTGCTAATATTTGCTTATGAAATACTTTCACACATTTGAAAAGTTTACCTCATATATAGTCTTTTTGAATACTTCCTTCAGTGTATAGGCAGGGACAACAAACTGTAAGTACGAAGTTTTAATGCACTTCCTAATGTAGGATTTCTAGCATTTTGTCTGTAGCGAGATGTGAATGGAACGAAGAAAACTTACAGGAAGCATTTTAAAATTGCTACCATATCTTTTTTAAACTATTTTTTTTCCTGGAAACAGAATACCTATGTGGTGCTTAGATTCTAAAAATGGTTGTTTACATTTTAAGTGTTAAATCAAGGTTAAAAAGATAAAAGCCGAGAACAAGTAATTGTATAGGAATTTAAATGCAAAATATCCTCATTATAATAACTGAGTCAAAGACAAGAAATTGTAGAAACTGAACTCACCAAACATGACCTAATGTCAACAATGAACTCTATTTTAACCAGCCTTTCAACCTGTGTATCATCAGAATAATTGGTCTTTTAGTTGATTTGACTAACTGACAGCTAAGCCACTAATAATTACCTATGGCAGCATTTATATTTTTTATTTTATATTAGAACACCACACTAATGAATGAATGTATTTTAAATAATAACTATATCTGAATGCCTAGCCTATTATTTAAATAATTATTTATGGAAAGATGATTACACATCAATGATTGGAATGGAGAGACTTTTAATTTAATTAAAAAGAAAATAACAGCATGTCTGTATAGCTATTTTTTATGGTTAAACAATTCATGACTTATAATAATATATTAATTTTGTCAATTTGCTAGGATATCATTTCAACTTTGTGACAAGCTTTCAGATTTATTTAGATGAAGTCAGAATTCAAGATAATGCTTACTTCACAACTTATGCTTTATGTGGGTCTTCATCTACAAGGTATTCTAACTACCATCCACAGTTTTCCTACATTGTTGTGATGAGGTTCTTTAACATAAATATAATTCCATACAGCTAAGGCCAGAGCATATTTATTGGTCTTAGTTAAATAGAAATGCACTATAAAGGAATCCAAGGAGAACATATATTGGAGAACTTCATTCAGAGGTAAGCTAAAGATAAGAATGATTGATCTCAGTAAAACTAAATTGCTAAACCTATTGCTTCTTTTCAAAAGACTATTTTGAGGGATCTGTAATAATTTATGATCTGTAGTAAGAGTACACAGTTTATTACAACCAAGAAACCTATTGCAAATATGATTGAACAGAAAATAATAGATTGATTAGCAGGGAAGTAATTAACAAATCTTTAAAATGTATTATGTATAACTTTTAAATTATTTCAATTTTTTACAATTTCAGTTTCCTAATATTGATCTAAAGACATTTATATTTAAAAATTATTGCTTAGCTTCAGATATAGTGCCCTATAGATATCTCTTTCTTCCTCAAGAGAAGTTTACTTTTTTATTCCACCGCTCAAATATTGGTTGATAATGATTCTAACACAGATTTGTACTGTGTAATATCATGCTACATTTCAACTCTGAAGTTTGTTCCATTTGCAGAACTAAGGGTATATTGTTGTGTGTCTATTCATATATCCATATGAAAACATATACTGTATTTTCTTTTCTAAATATGGGTTAGAGGTGAACAGTTGACCACATATTTTAAATCCCATGCAGTACCCAAGAGAACAATCAATAGATTTTCCATACATTTGTGATAATTTAGACATGTCCTATGTAATTTGTTAGTTAATAGTACTTCATCATACATTGTGCATTATTACTTTTAAATAAGAGTGTTGTTCAAATGATTTATATTAAGAATGAAATCAAGTGAAATCATATAAGTGAAATCTCATTGAAAAGTTAAACCAGAGCGGTATATAGTGTAGTAGAAGAATATACACAGTGATAGCTACTACTCACTTAGTACAGATGGAAAATATAATTTCAGAAGAATTCATTTTATAAAACTGGGACTATTTAAGTTTATTAAAATTATTCAAAACACCAGTTGAATATATCTATATACACACATTTATTTTGTAGTTGATTTTATACTCAACACCAGGTTTTCATCCAGCTATACCTGTTTACTCAAAGAGGGTCATTCCTACTGGATTAAAATCTTTTCAGGCACCATTTTGTTTTTTTTCTATTTATGCATTTTAAAAGTAGTATTTCTAGAATTTCATTTGAATTGATGATTAAGGTAATAAATTCACATCAGTGGTATGTAGCTTTATAAGTAAGAAGCTTATGGGTTTTCATTTTCCATCTTCTGAGCTCTCTGTTTCTTACAATATATATCCATACATATATTAAAGTAATATAATTTTATAACTTAAAAAGTCTTTCAGTAATATACAGCACATGGATTTTTTTCCTGATGTTTCCATTCATTTTAAGTTGTCCTTTCTGAAAATATTAATAAATGATGTAAATATATCACCAGCAAATAATGACAGAAAATGAAATGCTCATGTTCAGAATATGGATTCTAGATACACAGTATTCAAACTTTTTTTTCCAGTTTATGTGTGTGTGTGGAATGCATTACTATGGTTTAAAAACACAGCAATATTACCTCTAGGTATTGTACTAAACAGTTGATTGAGATGGATCCCTAGAGAAGCAAGAAAATAAAGTCTAATTTTAACATAAATTCTGTTACTGTATTTTGGTTATATTGATAAATGATTGAATATATAATATTTTTGTCATGAAAGTTTTTGGTATATCCTAATCAGGAGAAATAAAATTAAAGTGTTACCTTCTTAGATATATCCAAATTTAAATGAAAAAATAATTATTACCAGATTTATAAGCTGTACCTGTCAGTGTACTTAAAACTAGTTGCAGATATTTTACATTTTATGATTAATATAATGAGGCCTTACATCAGATCTTGTGATTTCTTGAAAATTAACTTTTCAGTGTGGCAACACAGGTTTATCAACATCAGGACTGTAGGAATAATTGCTAATAAAACAAAAGCATGGATATTATATGAACAACCAAGAAAAGGAAGGTTAAAATATTTATCTTAGTATAAATGCAACCAGATCTTGACTTTATGGCATCTCATATTTGGACTGGAAGACATTTCATTGGTATTTTTATTTTTTAAGAGAAGAAACGCAGCACATAGGTACCTCATAACTTCCCTTTGATCTATTATTTTCCAAATACTGTGTTATTTTCTCTGAAATCATCAATGAATTATGAAAGCATTAATTACACTTGTTCAGACTTTCATAAAAAGGCAGGACATCAAAAATATATAAAAAATGCTGATGTCTGGAAATCTTTTAAAACAACTAATGTTGTCCAAAAAACACTTATTTTAAGCAAGAGATTAAGAAAAATCTTATTAGAAGGAATGTTACTTTTGTTTACCCAACATTTTAAAATCATCCTAGAAAAAATTAAACTACTACTGTTGTTGGCTGAAGACATATTATAATAACAAAAAGGAAAGTTAAATATGTGAAATGAGATTATTTTGAAAAGATCACACTGGTACAATAGGTTTGTTCAGCAGTAATGAAAATTACTTAAATGTTTTGACACAGAAGACAAAAACACTCAAATTCCATGTTTGCTAAGTAATACTAATCTTTTACATCCTAAAAATTCTCCGAAAAATTCTGAACCTTTTTAAATATTGTGTCCACAGAAATTAGCAAGAGATATTTACTTCACTGGCATGTGTAGTTGTAAACTGAAGTGCTCTAAAAAGTGCTTAATGAAATACCCAATATGTAAATTGATGTGTTCATTATATCTGTCAGGATGTTATAGTTAAATATCTGCTGGTATGTCCATGAGACATCATCTCTTGTTTTCCAAGGAGTCCTATAACTAAGAACAAAATATTCTAGATAATAAATCTATAAGGATTAATTGCTTCAGCTTTTAAACAAACCAAACTGACCGGCCTCTTATGTCCCTTCTGATTCTGGGATATCAGCCTTATCAATGAATATTTTATTTTTATTTAAATTTCCTATCTAAACACTGTGCTCATACAGAAATCAAAACAGCAATCAGGGATGCAAATAAATAGCCAGACATTCAAATAATGTTGTTGTGCTGGTCATTTCATACCAATAATCAAGGATAAATATCCAACACATAAATAAACCATCCTTTCTCAGTGTCTCTTCAGCAACACAAACAGCCTAATAAACGTGTGGACTCATTTGTAGACAGTAAAACTAATACCCCACAACAAACTACTCCACTTGCCCCTAATGTCACTCAATTTGCCCTTTCTGGGAAAAAAAATGGAGAAAATAGTTACATAATGCTGAATGCCCTGAAGGTCAATAAACCCAAGCTGTATTGGAGCAAGGAGTAAGATGGGGAAACAAGTTCTGAAGTTAGACAGATGGAGGATGTTTTACTATGAACCCCTTCTCTTTCAACCTAGAGTGCTATTAATTTAATTGCTTCTGATTGCAACTGCCACTGTATCCTACCAGGAGAGAGGTGACCCTTCCCGTAGCCAGCACCCAAATCATCAAGGACGTTGTTGGTCAGCACCCACGCCTCCTTAAATTCCACCGTGTGTATGTGTGTTTGTGTGTATTTACCATGTTTGCCACCCATAATTAAGGTTAAAGTGCTCTTTCTTTTAAAACCCTGCGGAATTTAATATCTCTGATAACTTTTGTAAAAGTAATATGTATAAATCACACTGTAAACACATAATACAGGTTATAATAAAACCGTAATTATACTTGGAATGTCTATAGAACTTTCTAACTCAAGTTCTCAAAACTCTAATCAAATATTAACAAATTAAATCTCAAAAAGAAAAGGAGTACTTGTGGCACCTTAGAGACTAACCAATTTATCTGAGCATAAGCTTTCGTGAGCTACAGCTCACTTCATCGGATTCATCACGAAAGCTTATGCTCAAATAAATTGGTTAGTCTCTAAGGTGCCACAAGTACTCCTTTTCTTTTTGCGAATACAGACTAACACGGCTGTTACTCTGAAATTAAATCTCAACACCCCTCAGAGGTAGCATTATTATTTCCATTTTATATATCCTCAGCTGGTGTAAATCAGCAGCACTCCATTGACTTCAAGGGAGCTTTGCCAATTTACAATATATGGCACAGATATACTGTAGATATTATGGCAAAGGTGGGGATAAAATGCACTTTATTGTCTTATTGGATTATGTTACCATATGAGTACTTGTTATGACACTCTGCATGGAAAGGGGCTGATTCTCATTTATGCTAAAGCTGCTTTGGGTTGTAATGGTACGTGTCATTTTCACCCACTTTGGCCATGTGTACACTGCGGACTATATCCAGGACATTGTACCGACCATGCAAACCCGGGCTTTCCAAGCTTGCCTTTGAGCGTTCGCACTGCATTGGTTTGCACAGCTCATATCTACCCTTTACATGAGCCAGCACCTCCATACTGTGGTATGCTGACATGTGTCAGATGCTGTGGCTTCTGGGGGCATATCCCAGGGTTTTTAGTGCCCTTCCTCGCTGTAGCTGCTTTAGGACTTGGTTCATAGTGTATTGTGGGAGAATTTGTCTGTCCATCCCATGGCACTTGATCGGAAGTGCTCTTTGCCTGCCAACACATCCAGCTGAATCATTTCAGGTCTGCATGCTCCCTGCAACTGGAATCAGAGACATGGATCCAGCACCGGTAGAAGACTTTTTCCTGCTCACTCTTCTGCTGCTGTTTTAGGTGGACGATCCGCAAGACGGAGGATCTGGTGGACATTTTGGTGACAGTATCCATCCTATCAAAGGCTCCTCTGAGAGGTATGAATAACCATGGCAGCCATGACTTGATTAATGCAGCTTATTCTTGCTGCCATTACTACAGATTCCCCATATGTAGACCGACACTTCTGGAGCAGGGCCACAAACAGAGACTGATGGGACTACATTGTCATGCAGACCTGGGATGCCCAGCAGTCCCTCCAGAACTTTTGCACGAAGAAGCAGATATTCTTGGCCCTGTGTGAGTAGCTTGTACTGACCCTTCAGCACCAGGACACGTACGAAGGATGGCCATACTGGTCCAAATGCAGGTTGCTATAGCCATCTGGAGACTGACTACCCTCAAATGCTACAGGTCAGTGACTGACCAGTTTGATGTTGGCACGTCAGTTGTGGGGGTTGTAGAAGTTTTTGAGGCAATCGGGACTGTTGTTTACCAAAGGTGGTGACCATAAACAGTGTTCCTTTGAGCAAATGGGCTTCCCAAACTGTGCTGGGGCTATTGATGGGACTCATGCCCATAATTTATCAGCCACAAGTTGCAAATGAGTACGTAAACTGAAAAGGGCACTATTCCATTGTTATGCAGGCCTTGGCTGACCACAGAGGCAGGTTAATGGCTGGACACCAATGTGGGATGTACTGGCAAGGTGAATGATGCCAGTGATTTTTGGAGATCAGGACTTCACCTTCATGGACAAGCAGGGACCTTATTCCCTCCAAATTACATTTTATCAATGGAGTGTCTGTCGCAACTGTTGTTTTAGGGAACCCTGTGTACTTTCTTCTGCTGTGACTTATGAAACTATATCCTGACTTCAGACAGCCTGGCAAAAGGAAGTTTAATTGCAAGTTTAGTAGCTGTAGAATCGTGGTGGAATGTGCATTTGGGAGGTGGAAAGCAAGATGGTGCTCCCTTCAAACTGTTTAGATGCCAGTGTTGCCAGTGCCATCAGCATTACTGTGGCTTGCTGTGCACTGCACATCATCTGCAAGGCAAAAGGAGAACCATTTTGCCAGGAGTGGACTCAACACTGTTGGATTGCAGGAATAGTACATACAACCAAGAAGTGCACCTTTCATTAATGGGGTGGAATCTTGATGTTCAAGGAAAATGAAGAATGCCTTGTGTCAAGGTTCCTCCCCCACTCTGAACGCTAGGGTACAGATGTGGGGACCTGCATGAAAAACCTCCTAAGCTTATCTTTACCAGCTTAGGTCAAAACTTCCCCAAGGTAGAAAATATTCCACCCTTTGTCCTTGGATTGGCCGCTACCACCACCAAACAAATACTGGTTACTGGGGAAGAGTTGTTTGGACACGTCTTTCCCCCCAAAATACTTCCCAAAACCTTGCACCCCATTTTCTGGACAAGGTTTGGTAAAAAGCCTCACCAATTTGCCTAGGTGACTACAGACCCAGACCCTTGGATCTTAAGAACAATGAACAATACTCCCAACACTTGCACCCCCCCACCCTTTCCAGGGAAATGTTGGATAAAAAGCCTCACCAATTTGCATAGGTGACCACAGACCCAAACCCTTGGATCTGAGAACAATGAAAAAGCATTCAGTTTTCTTACAAGAAGACTTTTAATAGAAATAGAAGTAAATAGAAATAAAGAAATCCCCCCTGTAAAATCAGGATGGTAGATACCTTACAGGGTAATTAGATTCAAAACATAGAGAACCCCTCTAGACAAAACCTTAAGTTACAAAAAAGATACACAGACAGAAATAGTTATTCTATTCAGCACAGTTCTTTTCTCAGCCATTTAAAGAAATCATAATCTAACACGTACCTAGCTAGATTACTTTCTAAAAGTTCTAAGACTCCATTCCTGGTCTATCCCTGGCAAAGACAGAATATAGACAGACTGAGACCCTCTGTTTCTCTCCCTCCTCCCAGCTTTTGAAAGTATCTTGTCTCCCCATTGGTCATTTTGGTCAGGTGCCAGCGAGGTTACCTTTAGCTTCTTAACCCTTTACAGGTGAGAGGAGCTTTCCCCTGGCCAGGAGGGATTTCAAAGGGGTTTACCCTTCCCTTTATATTTATGACACCTTGTGTGCCAACATGCTGGGTTTACAGGGTGCTGTTAATGGGGAGAGTGAAGTAATATAGCTATGCCACACTTATTCCACAATTTTGGGGGCTATTGCAGTTTATTACTTTAATAAAACCTGTTAATGTAGCTCTGTTTTCAGCTTGTACTGTTGCCATGAAGTTTGATTTTTATAAATTTAATAAAACCTATTCATGTAACCTGAGGCTTGTTCTTGCTTGCAACCAAAGCACTTTATCTGAAACATGTCAGAGGGCTTGGTGTGTGGATGGTGAGGGAAGTTTGAGCTTAAACACATGTTAGAGCACAGATATATTATGCAGTGTAGACATACCCTTTAAGGTACCTTTACGTTGCCAAAGCAGTGTAAGGGGGCCTCAGCATAAATGAAATTCTAGCATCAAGAGTTTAAATTATTTAACCTTGTCTAACAGACCCCCACAAGGGCTGTCTTCTGCCACCGCATTAAGGATATTGTTTGTATTAAGCACTCATTTTCATTAAAATGGAGACTCACAGAGAAGTGAACACCAGTGCCCACTGGTTATAGTTAAACCTGCCTGAGGAATTCCTTTGTGTTGTAAATCAGCTGGATGAAAGGAGGATTGACACCCAGGTCCATCTGAACCAGCCTGTGCTCAGTATTGACAGTCCTGGATCCCCTGAGTTCATGCTGTATGACTTACAGGGAACAGGCAGTACCACTCTGGAAGGATCAGTGTGCTCAGAGCAGGAGAAATGAAAGGTCAGAAAGGTTTTTCTGACTACAGGGCTAGACACTGGTGCCTTGGTTGGGGTTTATGTAAGTGGAATTAACTGTGAGTAGCCTTACGGCTATATTTGTCACCTCAGTTCAAGGCAAATAGGATTTATGAACTTATTCTAAATAAATAAGCCTTGAAAATATCCAGTCTTTTCCAACGAAACCATGATTTACTCTTCCCCTCCCGCCCAAAAAAACCCACCACAACCAAAATCCTGTTTTCTCTTGGCAAAGGAGACACACTTGTGTCAGGAGTGTGTATACATTTTCAAAGGATAGAAATTGTGATCTGGTATATGTCTCTATACAGAGATGGAACAAATATATGTGATGCTTGCAGAAATCAAAGCCATCTGAGAAGCAGTAAAATCAGGCCAAGAATAATTAAAATTGGGCCTGCAAGCTTCTCAGAAGGAATCGAGAGATGACTAAATCCAGTCAGCTGAAAATAAAATCTCTATTGGATCAGGAGATTCAAAGTGTCCTGGATTCTCAGACGCAGAATGGACTGGTAAAATGGACTGAAGAATAACCAGCACGAATAGAAAGAAACAGAAAGTTTTGACCAAGATGGAATTTGTGTACAGAGATGAACTGCAGCAATGATTTCACATCTTGAAAAACTGCCTGGAGAAAAAAACTCCACCTTAAAAGTCACCTGCTTGGAGAGGAATTGGGACAGCTAGACACTAGAACAGCTTGAAATTTTGCCAAAAAATTTGAAACAAAATTTTTTTTTGTTTCATTCAACAATTTTCACAAAAAAATTCTAAATGAAACTGGATGTCTCCTCTAAACTTTTATCTCTCCCCCACTGTTTGCTCACTCCTTCCCCCCCCCAAATGAGAGAAAGTGGATATTTTCCCCCATCAAAACAGAATGAAAAATGTACTCAGATTGTATGCTCTTTAGGGTAGAGGCTGCCTGTTTGTTCTAGGTTTGTACAGTAACTAACACAGTGGGGTCCTGGGCCATGACGGGGGCTCCAAGGCCGTTACCACAATAGAAATAATACTGAGGCCAGCTACCGGGTTGGATGAAGTGGCATCAATCCCTCCTGAGTGTCTCTTCCACTCCCCTTAGGGTTCTGTCACAGTGGCGGCAGAGGGGAGCAAGGTAGGGGGACCCAGGCCCACCCATTCCACTGGGCTCTGACCTAGGGCCCCAGAGGACTGTTACAGAGTCCAGACCACTTGCTGGTCCATCCCAAGTTATACTCCCCCCGGGTCACTTTCACTGTGCCTCCTCTGTTTGGGGTGTGGTCACAGATTTAGGAGTACCTGCATAGTCTGTCAGGGGGTGGAATAAAAAAGGGTTCCAGGATCAGTCTATTTTTAGTATCTGGAAAACTCTGTCATAGGCTTCAATTAATCTTGCACCAGGTTCATTAAAGGGGTGGCAATCATGGATAAATTGTCTATAGTACCCCACTAGCCCCAGGAAGCAGCATATCTGTTTCTGTGTAGAGAGGTGTGATGCTGACAGGCCAACAGGTCAGAGCCATAGGCCAATTCACACGTGTGTGAATATCAAAGAAATGTTACGTGTATGAATTCACTCAAATGTTAATTTGGTTCAAAGGAAATGTGAATGATATTATCTTCATTTATCTGTAACCTGTTGAATACTATCACATTACATTATGTATATCCTAATACTTAATTAACCCTAGGTCAACAGCATGTGTTAGTATTAAGATGACAATATACTTGATGTATAAACTTCATGAAAACTAATGAAGGATTGTTGTATGCTCTTACATTACAATTTACATAGCATATATTCTGGTAATTGCATTTACCTATCAAACGTGATTGGAGCCTTGGAAATGTAAATGAAGAAGGTTCCTAACTTCAAATCAAGGACCATTGAGTTCATAATGGGAGTTCACAAACTCAATATGAATTCCTCACAGACAACCAACAAAGGAAGGTCCACATGGGTTCAGAACCTGTCAGCTAGTTTTTTGTGTGAAGAAGATATAAAAGATGGATTCAAGGGAAAAAACCACCTCAGCCCAACACATTATAAACAATTCTCAGCTGCTTTTCTCTTCCATTCCCCTATTCCAGAAAAAGGTCAATGATTAACTCTCAGGTGTATGCCTGTCATAATACCCATCATTTCCTTAACTTCCTTATCTTTGAGTGAAAGTCACTCTGATAGGGTTTACTGACCCCACACTAAACCAGGGCAAGGCATAAACAAGTACTGAGGTAGGGAGCCCCTCCCCTCAGCAGCAAGGCATACTTCAGGTGGAGGGATAGTTTAACAGGCTGATAGCCAGCTGGCCTAGTGGTCAGGCAGTGGCTCCATAGTTCATTCTGGCCTGACCATTCTAGAGGGGGACCTGTCTGGGTCATATGCGGTAAGCCTCAATCCCTCTCCTTATGTCTCTTCCACACCCATTAGGGTTCTATCACAGGGGAGCCAGATGGGGGACTTGGGCCCACCCACTGCACCTGCTCCGGACCCAGGGCTCTAGAGGGGTGGAACAGAGTCTGGATCCCTCAATAGTCCCCCCGGGTCACTTCCACTGTGTCTCCTCTGTTTGGCGTGCGGTCACAGATTTAGGAGTATGCGTTTAGTCTATCAGTGGGACAATATCCTGTTCCTTGCAGTCTCTTGTGAGTTTCAAAACTCAAAGAGAAGGAGGAGGGATGGGAATTAGCATCATCACAGCTTCCAGAGGTCTCTTAATGCTGCAGCCACTCCTCTCATGGCTTCAGACATCAACCTTACTTTCTGGTACAGCCTATAGCTCCTTCCCCTGGGTTACCAGGGTCTTGTTAAACTATCCCTTCACCTGGTGTATGCCTTGCTGCTGAGGGGAGGGGCTCCCTACCTCAGTAATCCTCTATGCCTTTCCCTGGTTTAGTGTGGGGTCAGTAAACCCTATTGTAGTGACTTTCACTCAAAGATAAGGACATTAAGGAAATGATGGATTTTATGATGGGCATACACCTGAGAGTTAATCATTGATCTTTTTCAGGAATAGGGGAATGGAAGAGAAGAGCAGCTGAGAATTGTTTATAATGTGTTGGGCTGAGGGTTCCTCCCCCCACCCCAGTTCTTTTAAATTGTCTATTTGAGGCACCTCCATGAATTGAGAGGGTCATTGCCTCTGTATATATAAAGAGAGAACTGCATAGCATAAGCACATGATCTCTTACAAACCTCACAAATAGCAGTCAAATGCCGTGGCAGATTGTGCAGTACACAAAAGCTATCTCTGTGTTAACCATATATGACTTTGGATACTGAAGTGGATGGATGTATTATTTCCTGTGAATGTAATTATTTTAGCCCTATGTGAGTAATTCTAAAAATTATAATTGAAGTATTTTTATAAGAAATAATACAGATTTAAGTAGTTCTCGATAGCATTTTAACAAGCAGTCTAGGACAAGTTTTGTAGTGGAGACTGTCAAATAAATAAATAAGGTGTTTTAAAGCCACTTCAGAGGAATTTCTTGAAATGTTACCTTATGGTAACAATATAAGAGCTCCTGTGTCACTTTCCTTGGCACTTTGGGAATCCAGATTCAAATAATATAGGAAGAAACTGATGAAAAGGGAGCCAGTAATTGACCTGGCCCTTACAATATGGCACTTATGTTCTCATATTAGGACCCTTCAAAGTGAATAGTTAAAGGGTCTGTGTAGCTTATATTGTAGATATGAAGTATTAGTTTCTTTCATCGTGTTTTAAAGTTGACAGAAAACATGGATGACATGTTTGGAACCCTGTGAGGGAGAAATATAAAGAAAATGTTACAGTGGAATTTAGATAATTCCTAAATTATAGTTAACAAATGACCGTAAATTTAGAGTTTTCACAATGTGCATTGTTTTTGTAATGTATAATCTTAAGTGGCTATGATGCACTCTAACATACAAATACTCCATAAACTCCATTAAAATAACAAAGGGAATTAAAATCACCAAACCTCTCTATATTCAAGTAACATTTTCTTTTGGGGAAAAAAAATGTCCTCTACCCACACACAGAGAGGAATTTTAAAGGCAAGGATTAAAAATTAGGCTAACTCATCCTGATGAGTTGCTTTGTGTTTCACATGTAACAGTTCCTATTGATCACATGCTACCTAAAATACCAGTTGACTGGATGACTTAAGGAGAGTGTGTGAACCTGAAGTTCTGATTGAAACTCTTAATTCTTAATTTGTTTGATCCCTTAGATTATTTAAAGGTAGATATATGGCAGAAGAAAAATCCTATTATTACTATAGTTTATATATGTATTAAAATACAACATAGGTATGATCTGTACTGTACATGTCTTTTTGCAAAATGGGGCATTTTGAATATGGTTACAAAGAATAAAGAAATGCAGGAGTTAAAAAACCACTGTTCAGGGATTTTAATCTTTAAAGCCCAAATCCTGCAAACACTTATGCATTTGAGTAACGTTACACTTTTCAGTAGTATAACTGAACTCAGTGGGATTACACTTGTGCCTACATTTGTAAAAATAATTTCCTTTTCTCACAATTGTTTTCAGTAATCCATTGGTGACATGATTCTGAAATCTGTTTCCTTTAAAAATGCTTTACTTCTTCATAATTCTGCACACTAGCGTGTTATAGCAGGGTAATTTATGAGTTCTGGACCGATGGTATTTATACTTAGAAAAAGATAATATATACAAAGATAAAAATAATGCTTAAGGTCTGACAAGTTTACACGAAATTCAGAGTTCAGGACCAATCACTGGCCTTCGCTTATCTTATTTTATCAAATTGTGGCTGCTGATATGCAGTAGTCTAGGGTTTCTTGTGTTGTAATACCTAGGCACAATGTTGTTAATCAATAACAGATTTTTGGTCATAGCTCTCTTGTTTGTTGCCTTAAAACAGCTGCTAGAAGAGAATCATTGTCCAGGCCTCTCATCACACTTTGCCTTGTAATGCATTTTGAATAAATGGATGGGGTGCCTGAGTAAGCAGCAGCAGGGAAATGATAAAGCGATACAAGGTTTAAGATCTGGAAGGAACCCCCTAGATTACATTAAGAAATATGTTTGAATTAAGATTGGGTTTAGCGCAGGACAACCCAGGGATTGACTTCACCCATCCAGGAAGCGATACAGTGTTTATGATTTTTGGACTGTAATCACAATGACATCATGTTCTGTGTATTTGTAATGGTTATCAAATTTGTGACTTGCTTGCAATTACATTCGAGAGTGTTCAGTCTTTTAGACTGTACTGCGGCCATGTCATTTTAGTGACATCTTTAGACTTTGAAAACAAAATTACACAGCAGAAGGATGACACATACGGAGCTGATCACAGAACAGTGGCTCAATAAAGTCAGAATCACTTGATCTGCCAGACGCTGACCTCATTTCTGAATTCTTCTAAACTGTACAAGCACAGCTTTGCTTGGAAAGAGAATTTGGAAGAGAAATTATAAGTGTATTCATCTGACGTTTGTTTCCTTTCAGTGTATTATGATGTAATTCATTTTATTCTGTTTTTTAAAAAACATTAAGTTTTATTGAGCTCTGAGTCCTTAAAATGATTTGCTTGCAGAAGACGTCAATTATAATTAAGGCTGCATGTTTGTCATAAGCATGAATTTCTTACCAAAAATCATGACGTTTAGGGTTAATAAGACATGACCTTTTATTGAACTGAGGAAGACTCCTCCAGATATTTTTTTCAGAGCTGGTTATTCATAGATTCTAAGGACAGAAGGGATCACTGTAATCATCCAGTCTGACTTTCCTTCAGTTTCTGACTATTCTCTTTTTTTTTGTCATGAGAAACAGACAGACTTCACTATAATTAAAGAATATTCAGATCCAAGTCTGAAACTGTATGCTCAATTCCTAAATTAGCAATCAGAGCTTGTGGCTGGGAAAGAGATCTTTTCCCGCCTCACTCTGTACACTGAACTCCCATTATTTCAATGTGAGTAACACATGCAAATCCAGGGGAAATATGTTTCATGATGAGGAAGGAGTTCAGAATCCTTATTAGCTGAAATACTGGATAGAATGGTTCCAGGCTTATATTGGTTTGTCAGAACTTTATTATTTTACTTCATGTTATTTTTGAAGAGACTTTCTGAATGTAGTGGTGGTTGTACACCAGCATCTCCTTGGATCAAAGCAGTAAGACTTATAACTTTAAGCATTCTCAATCATGTCTGCACTGTCTGAGTATTCATACAACACTAACAACTCCTGAAGTTCTGTCCCAGCATCCACTGTGCTCAGTGTACAATGGGGGTGGATTCCTTTAGCAACAGTCTCTTTTTGGTTGTTCTAGAGTGTTAGAAAGAAATCCTGTGAGGATATTCTCAGGACATTAGTGATTAGAGGTTGATGGATTCAAAGAACTGCCCTTCCAGTTTATCCCAATTCTAACCTGGAGGAACCAGGGATGATGAAAGAGCAGTTTAATCTTCATGTGGATGCTAAATCTAAAAACCTCTTTAAAAATTCCACTCCGTGGCTGAGACCTTGTGTGCCAGTTTCATCCCAGAACAATGCTTTAAAGCGGAGTGACAAATGTGTCAAAATATTTTCATGGAGTGGGATTTTCAAAATCACTTAAGCGTCTTAGGAGCCCAAGTCCCATTGAAAGTGCGATTTGTGTTCCTAACTCAAGTATGCACTTTTGAAAGTCCAGATAGGGTGACCAGATGTCCCGTTTTTAAAGGAACAGTCCCATTTTTTGGGACTTTTTCTTATATAGGCGCCTATTACCCCCCCAACCCCTGTCCCGTTTTTTCACAGTTGCAGGCTGGTCATCCTAAGTCCAGATGATGATCCTTAATTATACTGGTGTGACCAGACACCACTGTTAGATTTTATTATGATCAGACCTACTTTTAGTAGGTTCTTATTTTTTTAACAGAAGACTTGCAATTCCAAATTGCTTGTGTCAGGATAAACATGACTAGTTTTGATATCCTAAGTACAGTTTTATAAATTAGCCTGACAAGTATTCATGCATGTTTGCAGAATTGCAAAAACAGTTCTTGAATTTGTTCTAGAGCATGTTGTAGGCCTGAGATTTAACTCACCCCATACTAAACCAGCCTTGGGTGAAACCCAGGGATTTCACCACTAAAATTAAGGGGAAAAAATGCTCCACTGCTGCTAAGGTACCCCCACCTCAGGAATGCCCCAACAAGCGTTATAACACTGAAGTTGTAAAGTAGAGCCTCCCAGGTGCTGGGAAGTTTAGGGAGGAAACCGAAAGACCTCAAGAATTGGTAAAATAGATAAGATAAGCTCTGATCAGTGAATTTATGCTGACCATCTGCACAAACAAAGAAGGTCATAAATAAATTACAATTTGGACATGAGAAATAAAATGTAAAAAGAGTTGAGCAGGAAGGAGAAAACATAGGTGCCAGCGCATGATTGGTTAAATTGTGTTACCTAGGGGTACTGAATAATGTGATAGGTTTAGTGAAGTTAAAGGAGGTAGCTACTTGTACCTATATAATGTAACAAAAAATAATGCTCTTTGGAAACCATCTCCAGACTGGAAATTAACATCAAGCTGCTAGAACCTGCACTACCGTGACGTGCAGAGGCATCGCCGGAACCCCCAGACGAGAAGATCCTAACTGGCCATTGGGTGAATTTTGTCTGTATATTGGGAGTGGTGAGCAAAAGAGATTTGCTTGGTATACATATTTTCTGTGTGTTGCTAATAAATAGATGTTTAGAGCACAGCTGTGTAAGGCTCTCTCATTGGGAAAAAGAAAAGGAGGACTTGTGGCACCTTACAGACTAACAAATTTATTTGAGCATAAGCTTTCGTGAGCTACAGCTCACTTCATCGGATGCATTCAGTGGAAAATACAGTGGGGAGATTTATATACATAGAGAACATGAAACAATGGGTGTTACCATACACACTGTAACGAGAGTGATCACTTAAGGTGAGCTATTACCAGCAGGAGAGCGAGGGGGAAAAAATCTTTTGTAGTGATAATCAAGGTGGGCCATTTCCAGCAGTTGACAAGAAAGTCTGAGGAACAGTGGGGGGTGTGTGTGGGGGGGGAATAAACATGGGGAAATAGTTTTACTTTGTGTAATAACCCATCCACTCCCAGTCTTTATTCAAGCCTAAGTTAATTGTATCCAGTTTGCAAATTAATTCCAATTCAGCAGTTTCTCGTTGGAGTCTGTTTTTGAAGTTTTTTTGCTGAAGAATTGCAACTTTTAGGTCTGTAATCGAGTGATCAAAGAGATTGAAGTGTTCTCTGAGTGGTTTTTGAATGTTATAATTCTTGACATCTGATTTGTGTCCATTTATTCTTTTACATAGAGACTGTCCAGTTTGACCATTGTACATGGCAGAGGGGCATTGCTGGCACATGATGGCATATAACACATTGGTAGATGTGCAGGTGAACGAGCCTCTGATAGTGTGGCTGATGTGATTCCACCATGATTTCAACAATTTCCATGGTGGAATCACACGTTCTTGTCAACTGCTGGAAATGGCCCACCTTGATTATCACTACAAAAGGTCCCTCCCCCCCTCCCGTCTCTCCTGCTGGTAATAGCTCACCTTAAATGATTACTCTCGTTACAGTGTGTATGGTAACACCCATTGTTTCATGTTCTCTATGTATATAAATCTCCCCACTGTATTTTCCACTGCATGAATCCGATGAAGTGAGCTGTAGCTCATGAAAGCTTATGCTCAAATAAATTTGTTTGTCTCTAAGGTGCCACAAGTACTCCTTTTCTTTTTGCGAATACAGACTAACAGGGCTGCTACTCTGAAACCTGTCATTGGGAAAAGGTTCTGCAGACCCGTAAAGCCCTGAGCTCCGAGGGAAAGGGTGGGTACTTAAATGGACCAGGTTTCTTCCTGAGCCCTGTGGTAAGGATAGGTGCTTTACTCCCTGAGCCCTTGGAAGGGAGAGGGTGGGGGTGCCTAAATTGATTGGGTCACCTTTTGAGCCCATGGTAGGGTATAGGCGGGATGCCCTAGATTTTTTTTGCAGGTAACAATATGCTTTTTGGGCTGGACAGCTGGGACTGGTGAACAGAACAAGCTATGACATTCTTCCTCCCTTTTTGAAAGGGTAAGGACCTGATTCTACTCCTATTGAAGTAGATGGTGTAGGTGGGAGTAAAAATCTCTTCCATGACTCACCCAGCCTTTGCCAGCTGAAGGTCATATAAACTTGTACCTTCTTTCAAATTAATTTGAACAAATTACCATTGTGCCACCAAGCTGTCCTGTTTAATATTTCTCCTTGCATCATTATTCCTTAATTCCAAAATTACTTATTCATTTTTAAATGTGCGTTACTCATCCAGCATATCTTGGAACTGCCAAATCTAATTTCTGGGTAAAGCAAATTAATCATTTCAGTGTTTTATGGGCCAAAGCAGTTGGTGATGTTTGTTAGCTATTTGAACCCAGGCCTTGTTGCCACCAACAATAGCTAGTAGAAACAGATCAATTGAAAGTTCAGCTATAGAAGCATTCAGAGCACTGGTATCTGCTGACAGAATTTTTGGTCATCACAACTAAGTGTAAGCTGCAGAGATTTGATGCATGAGTGTTATTAACAAGAAGAAAAAAAATGAGTGTATGGAGAAAAAATGGCTGTATTGAATCAAGAATGATATAAAATATTGGATTTAGACCTTTTGTTGAAGGTCTCTGTTTCCTGTAATTTCCTCGTATATGTCTGTGTAACTCAGGATTCAATATTTACATCTCATTGACACCACCTACAAAGTATTCAGTTCCATCAGAAGAAACATTACTTACATGAAAGCAATTTCAGACTCATATGAATCTTTGCAGAAGTACTGCTAGTTTTTTGTGTGTAAGTGTGAAAGCAGCTTCATAGCTGCATCTCTGCCCTTTAAAGAGTTACTGCTATGTTTTTATGCTATAAGCAATTAAAATATTAATATTATACATTCTTAAATAACACACACAGATTATATCATATAAAACAGTTATACTATAAAAATAAAGTAATAATAATTATTGCACTTCTATTGTACCTTCCAAGTGAGTCTCTCAAAGCACATCAATGAATTAGGTCTCACAACATCTTTGTCACATAAGTATTATCTTTCCTATTTTATAGATGGGAAAACTGAAGCTTGGAGAGATGTACAAGCCTGTGGAGGAGTTGGGAATGGAGAGCTAGGTCTCCTGATTGTAAAGCTTATGTTTCAACTGCATGACCATCCTCCTCCAATGCTCATACTTAATGACATAATTCAAACAACAAAATAATATAAAGAACCAATCCGATTATAATGAAGAAACAAACATTGCACATTAAAAAAACAGCAACAACAAATTAGAAAAACAACCACAAATTTAGGAATAAATATGGGTCTCATATCCAGGGTCCTAACCTTTCTATAAGCCAACAGTCATGAAATTCACCCGTTTCTGCATAACTGTGCTCCAGAATCTCAGCTTTCCTTTTAAAAAAAATGTTTCTAGTTGTGAAGATAACTTTAAAAATGTGAACTGCTTGTAAACCATTGCAGTGTGGTCTTCTTGGATCTGCAGCTAGCGTGAGACGTGGGAACTGACTCACTCATCCCAATGGGTTATTAACTCTGAAACTTAAAAAATGACAATTTACATACCAACATTATCAACTATTCCTATGCCAATAATTTCAGCAGAAGCATTCGGTTTAGGTGCTTATCCTAGAGAGTTACAATCTGCCATTCATGCTTTCACAAGTGTTGAAGTCTCACCTGTCCTGTCTATCTACCAAAACCTCCACCTTCTCCCTGACAACTTTTACAATGTACTGCCAATACAAAAACCAACACAAAATATCAAAAATGGATATATGTGGCAGTGTAAAATAAATGTACCAATACAAAAATAAATAACAAAGGGGCTATGGTGCTGATTGTATTATTAATTTCCATATGTGATTAATTAAAAACCTCCATTACAAAATTGGAATGACGCTGCCACAGACTTTCTAGTCTGCTGCACCAAAGTACCTCAGAACTTGCTGCAGAATTTAGATCTAACTTGCCAGAGTAGCCTGGGTTTTCCCCATATCTTCTTAAATATATCTAGATGATGATCTATGAGTTAATAAGTAATACATTCCAAAGGAATGTACATTCCCTTACATACATACATTCCCTTAAGCCACTCCGACGTTACTATATTGCTCTCACACATAATTGCTGGTGCAAAAGGAAGACTTCAATAAAGTAAGTTGAAAATCCAGTCCCACTTATATACAATTTATCACATGCATCATTTAAAGATGACAAAAATAATTGAAAAGCGAATTCACAAGCAACACACCTAATATTTTTTGACATCTTCAGAGCAAACTCCATCCCTTTGATATCTTCATGTAGGCTCAGCTTCTTCTTGCCCCTCCAGCCACATGCTTCAGTGGAGGGCATAGCTTCCTATGCTAATGAAGTCCCAGTCCAGCTGCTGGAGCACAGTGTTTGAGCTGGCATGGAGGAGAGACAAAGGAAGGGAAGCTCCAAGTTTCCTGACTTCTGCTGCAGCTGCACTTACTGGAGAGGGCTGATTTGGGTGGATGTGGGAGTAAACGTTTGAGTTGGATTGAAAACAAGCCAGAGAAGCTGAGATCCAGGTCACAGCCTCTCTGACTGACCTCTCACAAAACAACCACATAATAGCGTGCTGCTGCTATCATTACAAATAATTTAAATTGCTCGTAGCAATTTCTCCTAGTTCCTGACAGGGTGATTTTGTCCTCATATGGAGAGTGCTAATGTTGGCATCTTCAACAACAAAAAGGAGAGGCAGGAAAGAAAGATAGGGCCAGATAGGAGGATCAGATGTCTGAATGGGTATGGGATTGGGATTATGTCTTCAGATTGAATCTTGTTTGTTTTTGTGTTTCTTGAGTTTTCGGTTGTTTCCCTCTGTTACAATTTTACAGCACACCACGTGACAGGGTAGGTGCTCAGATACTATGGTGATTAGGGCAATAGAAGTAGCTAGATGCAAAGAGAAGGATCTTGCAAGAAGACTAAGTATTCTAATTCTGGTGTGGCTGGGATGTGGGGATATCATTCTGCCTGTGAAATTGGAAGAAGGTTACTGTTAGAGATTTTATGGGCTTATGCATGGGGAAATTGGGAGAGGGAAAAGCCAATATATTCTCATGAGGATGGGGTAGCTGGAGGATCCCCCAAAGAGACTGTGTATTCCGGTATTCTCAGTTTCACCCACGTCTGTGGTCCCCCACCATGTGTCTTGTCTCTGTGTAAATATGACAATTTCTGGCATGTTTTTGGAACTGTGTCCATGACTGAGTATGTAGTGCTGTTGTAGTCGAGTTGGTCCCAGGATATTAGAGAGACATGGTCGGTGAGGTAATATCTTTCATTGGATCAACTTCTGTTGGTGAGAGACATGCTTGAAGAAGAGCTCTGTGTAAGCTCAAAAACTTCTCTCTCTCACCAGCAGAAGTTGGTCCGATAAAAGATATTACCGCACCTACCTTGTCTCTCCATTATTGAATACACATTTAGTGTTCAAAGAATCCCTCTATGTTATTTATCCTTCTCTTCCTCCCTATACTCTTTTTTTTCAATCCTTATGCTTGTGCTGCTTTTCCCTCAAACTGAAACCATGTTGTCATCACCATCTTCTCTTAGGAGAGAAACCATGGCATAAGTCATCCACAGACTAATGTCCTGCCTTATTGCTCTGATAAAACCTGCAGAGATCTCTAATTAGTGAACAACCTGCATCACATCCCTTGTATACACTACCCCTGACCAGACATGCCAAACCTGCAGAAAAACACAGAAATTGGGCCTGTTTTTGGCTTAATTGGCTTGTGAGTTGCTTGTGGGCTAGTTTTTGGCTTGTAGCTTGTTGCTTGTTTGGCTTGTAGCTTGTTGCTTCTTTTTTTTTATCAGCTCCCAGCAAGCAAGGTTAAGGTGGGGAGAGAGTCGGGGTGCACAGCAGGCCCACCACAGCCCCAGACTGCACGCTGCGGGGATCTAGTCACATAGAATGTTGGCGTTCTTAGGGATTGGCTTGTTTTGCCTTGTTTTGAAATGGGATTAGCTTTATTTTTGGCTTATTGTGAAAGTCGAGGTGCTTATTTACTCAATGAAAATTGGCAACTGTGCCCCGCTCCCACTTCCTGACTGCTTCCTTTTCCAATATGAAAAATAAACGTATGCTGCTTTGTACCAGATTGCCATTATCAAAACCAGCCTTTTCTAATTTTTGGTAAAAGTTTGGTTTATTTAAGAAAAAGAGAAAAGAAAATGTCACGCACCTCTGGTACTTTTTAGTTTAGATTAGTTTAGATTTTATGGGTTTACACATGCGGAAATTGGGAGAGGGAAAAACCAATATCTCCTGAAATAGCCCTCAGAATTTTCTTTCAGTATTTCAAAAGTGGCTAAAAATAAGGAAAGACTGGAAGTCTCATCAGAAAGCCTGTTCTCATGAAGGCCTAGCCCAATTGGCAGACCAAAGAAGTATAAGCTCAGATAAACCTTTGAGGTCAGATTTTCAGACATGTTCAGCACCTATTGTTAGGGTGAGATTATCAGAAACTCTCAGCTCACATTTGGTTACTTCATATAACCAGATTTTCAAAAAAGAGTTCAGCACCCAGAATATTGGTCACTTCATTTAGATGCCTACATGGCGGCTATTTTGAAAACCTCGCACTTGGATGCTTATCTGGGCTGACTCTCCAAAACCTTTTGAAGTCTGCCAGTTATCACTTCTCTCTCTTCCTTCCCATCTCTCTTTCCTATCTGACACCCATCATTTCTTTTTTAAAATTACTGATTTAATTTTTGTACCTAAGGAATACTGGTGCTCCTGTGGGTGATGAATTTTCTAGCCAGACCAATTGTTAAAGGGAAAAAAAGATAAAAAGCATTTGTATTCAGTATTAGAATATTACATTTTGCTCATCTATTCATTACAACATACTTCACAGATCACTAGTGTGTATTTTCAGAAATACAAACATAAACATACAGCATTTGTACCTCTTTTTACTCTAATGTGCTATTCCCAATTAAATTTGATTCCCTCCTCTTGAAGCATGTAGGCTATGGAAATAGTGAATTAAACTGTACAATTAAAGTAGCAAACATAATGCATTGATATACAACACACTTCATTTTTGCACTGGTTTAACCATTTGAGATCAAAATCAATGTGAATATGTTATTCTCATACATGGGCATACCTGAAAAGCCTAATGAAGGCCCTTTCTCAAATGTTGCAAACCATCAACCTCACCTTGCATTTCATTTTGGTAATGTAATTCCAGCTATGGAATTCCATATGAATGTCTGTCAAGCCTTCTAATTTTACAATTTTTTTATGTAGCTCTATCACCGTAGAGATTAAACACCTAGTTAATATTTCCTAGGTAATAAGCATTTCTCATGTCCACTTTACTATCATGTCCCATCAATACTTTTCATGGCCATTTAGCTCGACTAATGACTTCCAAATGACTACAAAACACACAAGTCTCCCAGGGCGTTGCAAACTGTGGGGGCCTTAATTTCAAAATGCCTGTCTGAATTGCATTAATGTAAATATTTGACCTATGCATACCCTTGGGCAAAATGTGGTCAAGCAAGTTGTAGTAAAAATAAAAAGATTTTCAGTCTGTTTTGCTTTTCAATACTAACATACGGTTAATTTTCTCTCCATTTTGATTCCAGGTCCAGCTGCCAATCCTTGTACCTGTTTTTGGTACAGGATGTCATGTCAAGATTTCGGGGAAGGAATCTTTTACAGTGTATTTGATACTTGTATAACAGCATAACAAACTGTATGTAATGTATAAAATTCCAGTTTACATTTCTGAAGTCACCATGACATTTAACTCTAGTATTTTATTTGTTGTGAACATAAAGTATGTGTGTCTTGCTGTGACTAATGCTATTGATAGGAGTCATTTCACAGCACTGCAAGCAAACGGTGTGATTTTGGTGTAGGAGTTACATAGTACAAGACTACCAATAAAATTAATAATAATTTGCCAAGGTGTAACCTGGTTTGCCTACAGCAAGATACACTGGAGCTAAAAATGAGAAAAAGCCACCTTTGCTACCTCATGTTGCGGGGATCTTTGCAGCACTAGCTAATGTATTTTATGAAGTATTTATACAAGTAATGCATTTAATTGTATAGCTCTCTGTAACTTCACTACAGTGTGCAAAGTGGCACAGTAATTACTTTAAAGACAAAATTATCTTTTGCAGTGGCAACACCAGGTGCTTACTTCAGTAACATCTTTGTTATTTGCATGTTGTTGGATATGTGGTTAGATTTAGAAAAATACTTTCTCTTGCTCTGTACAGTAGCTTTTATTAAAAGTAAACATATAAAGTGATCCTGAATGCTGGTTGCTAGTGATACCATATGGCAGTGAGAACTGAAAATGTTAATTTTAAGGGGGGGAAAAAAAGAAGCAATAAAAGCTATAAAAGTTTATATAGCTTTGAAGCAATATTAGATTTTTTTTCATTAATTATTTTAAAATAAAAAGCCCAGTAACTTTGGGCATGCTTGTTAAAAATATATTCTTAATCTCAAGGTTTCAACATTAAATATAGATTATTTATGTCAAATGTTATGTTGACAAATTTAATTGACCGTAATTGTCAAAATTGCTGGTCATTAATTTATTTTCAGATTTTGTGTGTGAAAATATAAACCTGCAAAAGTGCCATTGTCAATTATGAGCCATTTGAAGTGACCTAATTAGCATTGTGTGATGAACCAACACATGGAAAAGCAAATGAGGACACATGCTAGGGACATAATTGAATGTGATGTGAATACTAATATTGGCTTCATACTATTCAATGAATCATAAAAAAATCTAGTGCAAAGGACTTAAGTTTATGTTAGTTTTTTATTTGTTAGAATATAGAGAAAGAAAATGAGTAAAACATGAATTCTTTCCACAATGAAAAGTAATTTCCAGTAGAAGGATCAGAAAAAAGAACAAGGGAACTGACATAAACACGTTGGGGCTAGGTCCAGTTTTATGCCAGCATGACTCAAAATAGGGGAGTAAAACTGGTGTAATACAATTGAGAAGACCATTTTCTCCAGGCTTTATTCAGTTTTCTTTTCTCCACCCCTTTTTAGGTTCCCTGGACTCAGAACGCTTTCACCTTTCTGTCTTCAACATGAGCCTTGCTGCCCCCTTAGCAGTTGAAATCCTTGAAAAGGAGACTGGCATATTCAGTCACATTTCACACAGGTGATGGAACATGTTTGACATGTAGAGGCCAAATGTCCCCCTCACGTCCATGGGTGGAGGGGAGCCAAAAGCCATGTCTTCATGGCATTTTCTCCCAACATCGTGTAAGCCTCTCTATGGGTGGACTCATTTGGGGAGAGTGAACAGCCATTCTTAGGGGCATTATCTCCTGTTAGCTTTGTTGAGATTTGATGTAAATTAGTTCCTAGAACGTACAGGTTTGTCCTCTGCTGAATTAACTCTTCGCAGGGGTTGGTGGTGGCTTGTTTATGGGCACTGGCAGGCTCTGAAGGAACTGGGCTGATGGGGAGGATGTCAGAAGATGCATGGCAACACAGGATGGATATCCCTGTTAGATTTGGGGCATGTGCATGCCCAAGGCTTCCCTCTGTTCCATGGGAGGACCCATGGAACAGAGGGAAGGATGCACCCCCGTGGAACGATCAGTTGGAAAAGTCAGCATGACTTGGTGCAGTCAGAGACCTGAACTGGGAGCAGTCTTAAACCTCCCAGTTTCTGAAGATGTACACGTGGGGGGAAAAGGGGGAGGTGGGAAATAGGAGAGGGCGAGGGCAGAAATAAGGGGGAGAATCAGGTTTGGAATGGGGCAACTTACGGCCTTAGCCATTGCCTGTAACATTTAAAATAGCAGAGAGATTACGCAGTGGTGAGAGGGAAATATGGTGAAGATAGGGAACCCCCCCCCCACATCCCACTTTACGTTCCTTAAACTGTGCAACCTACACCCCAGGCACTGGCCTTTTCCCCTCGGTTTTGGTGACGAAGTCCCGTTGCTGCACATTTGGCAGCTGATGCATGGCTATGACATCATCTAAAAGGCCCAACCAGCCCTTTAGAACACGATTTTGGGAAAGTCTGTATCCAGAGCCATAAAACATAATATGTAAAATAGGAAAAGGATAAAAGTACAAATCTCTTCTCTGGTTCCAGTTTAATTAATAGAAAAATTTGCTCAGGAAATGTCACTTACTTTATCTTTGACTAATATTCAAATCAATATTCTGTCCCTGGTTACGAAGACCAAGTTGTTTCCCTGTCAAACAAATATAGTTTTCATATCTCTGATAGTACAAAGCCAGAACCATTTATTCTGCAAAAGGTTTTTCAGAGAACTAATTAGAACATCAAGTGGGGTGGTGCTCAAAGGAAAATGAATGAGAAATAATGAGAAAAACTAATCCAATAATTATTTAAAGTAGTGGGTGTTAGCTTCTACTCTGATCTGGTGGTGGTAGCCGGGAGAAGCTTCAAAGTAACAATACACATCCAGTCATTGAGGACATTTTATTCTTCTATTCATAGTTTACTGCATTACAAAAATCCAGTAGATTTGGTCTGTTTTTCAATTACACTGGCCACTTACACATGTACTACAAAGCCCTCTGTACCGTTGCGCTGGTCAACAAAAGACAATGATTAAATTCTAAAAAAGCTTTAGATGAAACTGCTACAACAATAGGCGTAGGTAATCAGAGGTATAATCACTTTCTGCTAGATATCTGTAGCTGTAAAATGAACAGAAATACACTGTGGGCTTTGAAGTCCATTTTCATGCAGAGATCAAATAGCTCTGTCAAATTTATTCTTCACAGTTTTGAAGTGTAAATGTACACCAATTCAGGGTCAAGGAATTATTTACTGTACTCTATATTGAGCATGCATATATTTAGATAATGTATTTCATATGATGGACAATATTATGTTTAACTGCCAGGTTTGTTTGTTTTTTTGTATTTAACAAGGAGAAATATACATAGAGCTGCTTAGTCATTTTGCAGTCATTCTTTAAGGTTTAGCATATTTGACAATATGTTGCCAAAGGTTGTACTAGCATTTTCAGGGGTTCCAGCGTCTAAGATTTAAAATGGAAGAACACAATAGTAGCATGTATTTGATTATACAAAATTATGATGGAACTCATGTTATTGATATGCAGATCTATTGCATATTTCTAAGCATGCTTTTAAAATTCCAAACAGCCTGAAAGCTACTATATGAAACCATTGAAATACATCTCTCTACTGTCAGTATTGAATGAATGGGAATATACTTCCAGCACAGTTGCATACAGTAGTCACTGTTATAAATACAGAAAATAACTGACATCTCAGATATCAATGTGTATTAATTGTGGGTAAATGTTTATCTTAAAAATATCAGGATATATACATACATATATTAAGCTGAATTTTACAGACTTCAAGCGTGCATTAACTCTTGTATACCACAGAGTTTAAAGTGCAGGAAAAGTACATGTAATAGTAATACAAAAATATAGCAACCTGAGGGCTAGCTTTTTCAGACTGCATGTTTAACTCCCAGTTTGAGAGTGCACTGTATAAAAGTGCATGTGAAAAAATCTGTTTTTAAATGTGGATGCCTAAATGTAGGCACCTAAGTCCATATTTAGACATGTGGTTTGATTCTGAGAGGTGCTGAGCATTCACAACTCCCAGTGAAATTCAGCAACTATTCTTTGAAAATATTAGTCTAAACCAGCATTTTATTGTCTATGATTTTTTTTCTCCCCCCAAAAGTCCACAAGACTACAAAGAAGACTGTGTGTGTGTATGTGTGTGTGTATATATTTTGCATCAAATTGGTAGGGAGCTGAATTTTATCTCTCTACCAGCTATGAATAAAGGCCATGGTTTTCAGTGATTTTTAATATAACTGACTAGGGCTAAATTTGATTCAGGGGCCTCAGGGATCCCTAAGTCCCTAGAAGATTGTTGGGCCAAACTATTGAGAAAACTAATAAGATTACAAGCCACCATGCTAAAGAAGGGAATTGAGACATGGAGACAGCAACCAAGGCTTCACCCTGTCAGAGGAGTGGGCCCAAGCTATCGCAGACAAAGCAGTTAAGCCCTTACCCCCAGGATAAATGGAATTTCAGGCACAGCAGAGAACTTCATTAGGGACTTGCAAAACATAAGGAACACAATGGTTCAATGAAGCAGAAATTCTTTTCCATGGAGGCACTGTCATCTTTCTTCCTCTACAGCTGTATGACCAACAAAAAGAGGTTAGCTGGTGAAGATACAAAATGGAGGATCTTCCGAATCATGAAAGACAAAATAATCTCTGGGTGGTTGGTATTCCAGAGTGCACAAAGAGCAACAAGTCTGTGGAGAAAGAGGAACCCAGAACAATAGCCCTGGAAAATTGAAATGGCAAATTAAGACTGCTTTCCATGTCTCAGTTGGCATTCATCAAAGTTACATGTGTATCATTACACATCCCCTGCATCAGTGTGGTAAGGGCTTAGAATAAGGAGAAAGGACAGTACAAGCGCCATGTTTTTCAAGAATTACTGGTGTGAATTTTTTTTTTAACAAAAAATGGCTCTTTAACCCAAATTGTTAAGCACATTTCACATGCGATATCCAATAAATGCAAAAAGAGCTCTGTTTTTGTAGAAGCTTCACAAATCCCAAAAGGGCAAATTTAATAGCACAAGCTTTTCAAAATATATCGTTTGTTCAGCTCAGGTTATTACTACTATAGTCGCACTATTATTGACAAGAATAGGGTGGGTAATTAACCTTTGATGATGGTGATAATTTATTCATAGGGTTTTTATTATTCTCATCCTTCGCAAGAGTTCTCCGTTCAGGTCTTGGCACATATTGACTTCTTGGCCCAAATATATGTACTGTTCCACTTCTTCAATTTCTTCTCCTGTTACAGTTATTCGGTCTTTTCGTAAGACGTCGGATCTCATGTATTTCATTTTGCAGCTGTTCATTTTCAGGCCGACCTGACTACTTTTCTTGTTGAGTCTTTGTAGCATGCTCTGCAGTTGGTTGGTGCTTTCGGCAATTAGTATGATGTCGTCTGCAAATCTGAGATGGGATAATCATTCTCTGTTTATGTTGACACCACTCCTCCAATTGATCTTGTTCATAGCCATTTTGAGGCAGGCGGTGAATACTTTCGGTGAAATTGTATCTCCTTGCGTTATGCCTTTCTCGATTGGGATGCGGAGGGGAGTTTCGAGGAGAGTAATGTACATCCAGTATTTGCTTCCTTCAACAAACTGATGTGCTGCGTGTTAATGCCCTGCTCTGCGAACGCCTTTAATATTGCCTTAAACTCGACACTATCGAAGGCCTTTTCATAGTTGATGAAAGCAATGCACAGCAGGAGTTTGTATTCCCGCTCTCTTTCTAGGAGCTGGCTAAGGGTAAATATATGGTCGATAGTGCGGAAATTTCTTTGAAACCCTGCCTGCTGTCTCGGCTGCTGTTCATCGGGACTCTGCGAGAGTTGGTTCATTATCACTTTTGTAAAAAGCTTGTAGATGTGAGAGAGCAGGCACATAGGGCGGTAGTTCTTAAGATTTTCTCGATCGCCCTTCTTGTGCAGCAAGATGGTATTTGACTCCTTCCAGCTTGATGGATTCGGGCAGGGTGGTGTGCATTTAATTCCATCAAGGACGTCCTCAAAGGAAAAATTGACAAGACCACACGTACAGATATCTTATCATAGAATCATAGAATATCAGGGTTGGAAGGGACCCCAGAAGGTCATCTAGTCCAACCCCCTGCTCAAAGCAGGACCAAGTCCCAGTTAAATCATCCCAGCCAGGGCTTTGTCAAGCCTGACCTTAAAAACCTCTAAGGAAGGAGATTCTACCACCTCCCTAGGTAACCCATTCCAGTGTTTCACCACCCTCTTAGTGAAAAAGTTTTTCCTAATATCCAATCTAAACCTCCCCCATTGCAACTTGAGACCATTACTCCTCGTTCTGTCATCTGCTACCATTGAGAACAGTCTAGAGCCATCCTCTTTGGAACCCCCTTTCAGGTAGTTGAAAGCAGCTATCAAATCCCCCCTCATTCTTCTCTTCTGCAGACTAAACAATCCCAGCTCCCTCAGCCTCTCCTCATAACTCATGTGCTCTAGACCCCTAATCATTTTTGTTGCCCTTCGCTGGACTCTTTCCAATTTCTCCACATCCTTCTTGTAGTGTGGGGCCCAAAACTGGACACAGTACTCCAGATGAGGCCTCACCAGTGTCGAATAGAGGGGAACGATCACGTCCCTCGATCTGCTCGCTATGCCCCTACTTATACATCCCAAAATGCCATTGGCCTTCTTGGCAACAAGGGCACACTGCTGACTCATATCCAGCTTCTCGTCTACTGTCACCCCTAGGTCCTTTTCCGCAGAACTGCTGCCTAGCCATTCGGTCCCTAGTCTGTAGCGGTGCATTGGATTCTTCCATCCTAAGTGCAGGACCCTGCACTTATCCTTATTGAACCTCATCAGATTTCTTTTGGCCCAATCCTCCAATTTGTCTAGGTCCTTCTGTATCCTATCCCTCCCCTCCAGCGTATCTACCACTCCTCCCAGTTTAGTATCATCCGCAAATTTGCTGAGAGTGCAATCCACACCATCCTCCAGATCATTTATGAAGATATTGAACAAAACGGGCCCCAGGACCGACCCCTGGGGCACTCCACTTGACACCGGCTGCCAACTAGACATGGAGCCATTGATCACTACCCGTTGAGCCCGACAATCTAGCCAGCTTTCTACCCACCTTATAGTGCATTCATCCAGCCCATACTTCCTTAACTTGCTGACAAGAATGCTGTGGGAGACCGTGTCAAAAGCTTTGCTAAAGTCAAGAAACAATACATCCACTGCTTTCCCTTCATCCACAGAACCAGTAATCTCATCATAAAAGGCGATTAGATTAGTCAGGCATGACCTTCCCTTGGTGAATCCATGCTGACTGTTCCTGATCACTTTCCTCTCCTCTAAGTGCTTCAGGATTGATTCTTTGAGGACCTGCTCCATGATTTTTCCAGAGACTGAGGTGAGGCTGACTGGCCTGTAGTTCCCAGGATCCTCCTTCTTCCCTTTTTTAAAGATGGGCACTACATTAGCCTTTTTCCAGTCATCCGGGACTTCCCCCGTTCGCCACGAGTTTTCAAAGATAATGGCCAAGGGCTCTGCAATCACAGCCGCCAATTCCTTCAGCACTCTCGGATGCAATTCGTCCGGCCCCATGGACTTGTGCACGTCCAGCTTTTCTAAATAGTCCCTAACCACCTCTATCTCTACAGAGGGCTGGCCATCTCTTCCCCATTTTGTGATGCCCAGCACAGCAGTCTGGGAGCTGACCTTGTTAGTGAAAACAGAGGCAAAAAAAGCATTGAGTACATTAGCTTTTTCCACATCCTCTGTCACTAGGTTGCCTCCCTCATTCAGTAAGGGGCCCACACTTTCCTTGGCTTTCTTCTTGTTGCCAACATACTTGAAGAAACCCTTCTTGTTACTCTTGACATCTCTTGCTAGCTGCAGCTCCAGGTGCGATTTGGCCCTCCTGATATCTTTCCTACATGCCCGAGCAATATTTTTATACTCTTCCCTGGTCATACGTCCAACCTTCCACTTCTTGTAAGCTTCTTTTTTATGTTTAAGATCCGCTAGGATTTCACCATTAAGCCAAGCTGGTCGCCTGCCATATTTACTATTCTTTCGACTCATCGGGATGGTTTGTCCCTGTAACCTCAACAGGGATTCCTTGAAATACAGCCAGCTCTCCTGGACTCCCTTCCCCTTCATGTTAGTCCCCCAGGGGATCCTGGCCATCTGTTCCCTGAGGGAGTCAAAGTCTGAATCTTCAATTCAACAGTGCTGCCAGCCATGTTGTATGGCAGTGAAACGTGGGCACTGACGAAGAGAGAAAAACAGCGGCTGTTGACAGCTGAAAGGGCAATGGAACGAGCTATGTTGGGAATTTCCCTTCCGGATCGCATCCCAAATGAAATGACCAGAGAACGCAGAAGTGTGAAAGATATTATCGTGGGAAGCAGGCATAACAAGATGCAATGGGCGGGCCACACAGCACGGCTCACGGACAATAGGTGGACCGCAATCATTGCTGAGTGGTACCCACGAGAACAGAAAAGACCGCTTAGTCGGCCTCCAAGAAGATGGGAAGATGACATTGTTAAACGTTTTGGACGAACGTGGAGAAGAAAGGCGAGAGTGCGAGAAGAATGGTGGACGTGTTGTGATTGGCACAGTCTTAACAGCTGAAGACCGATCGATCCAGGTGATCCAGGTGATCACTCTCATTACCGAGTATCTGAGCACTTCACATACGTTAATGAATTTAGCCTTGCAACATCCATGTTGTAGGGTAGTATTATTTAACTCCATTCTATAATTAGGGAAATTGAGACACAAAAAGTGAAATTCTGTCTCCAGTGAAATCGGCGGGGCCAGGATTTCACTCAAAGAGGTTACATGATTTGCCCATGGTCACAAGAAGTCTATGATAAATCTGGCAATAGAACATAGATCTTCTGATGACCAGGTCCGGTGCCTTAACCACAAAACCATCATTTCCCTTAGGAACAACCATGTTCTGATGTGAAAAGCAGGAATCTTGAATATTTGTATGATGCTTCTAATAACATAGGAATTAATTTGTGGAAAAGTTCTTACCACCTGGTGATAAAGTTAGTTAAAGATGGCTCTCTGTATGTCACCTCAAAGGGGTAAAAAGACGGTAAACCAGTGACAAAGATGTGCTTCTCTGGATATTTTTTGGCCAGATTATCCCCCCGCCCACCAGCAAGATATTAATTTTTGAAACTCTGGTTTAGTCAGCATTTCAGATCTTCCTGGTTCCACACATAACACACCCATACAACAAATCCTCTGTGGAACAGGAATCATAGGCTTTATTGAAAAACTGGATCACTTTTTTGTGAAATTAATTCCTTCATGTAAAACCTGAGCATTTGGGCTGTAAATGAGTAGTGAGGAGTATATGAGGGAGGTGGAATCGGTTACAACCTGGCCCCCTCTTCCTTTTGGGTGGTCACTAATCTGTAGTAAATGGACCTGTAAATCGCTTGCCTAGACTAGTGCCACTTTGTGGACTTTTCCAGCGTTCTGTTGCAGCCACAGGTATCTCGCAATGGGGGAGGGGGCAGAAGAAAGTCTTTATCCTCTGTGTTCATTGGCTGCTTCTATAACCTTCACCTCTTTGGCACAGGGGAAAGGGGTGAAGCTGGAAGGGCTTGGCCCCACAAGGTCCTTCAAGGAAATAGTGGAGTCTATTCACTACTGGGTGATCCCCAGTCTCCTCAACAGTTGTTTCCAGTCAGGGATGCAGTGCTTTTCCTACTGTGGCTATCCCAGCTGCCAGGCTTGTAATAATTCTCCCCTCATTCAGAGAGGCAGAGCTACATCCTGCTTCTTCATCAGTGAGCCATGAACTGAGCCAGGTTCTGTCCTTTTCTTTGCCCTGCAGGCCTGGCATTGGCTGCAGGTATAGTGGGGCTAGGCTAAGTGGGCCCATAGGCTGTTTTTAAAACCTTCTCTGATGATGTGGGGTTTCTCTGCTCCATCATAGGACCCAAATCCTGGGTCCACATGCTTTTATGCATCTTGGGATGGGAGAATCACTTTCCTAATTCTGTCCCCCTCAGACTCCCAGGTACAGACCCGAATTCTGACACCCTTCATTGGCAGTGGGACCCCAGTATCCAGCTGCCTCAGACCCCAAAACCAGTGCCTCAGCGCTCCTGAGCCCCTACTTGCTTACACACATTTTCCCAGAGCCCACCAGTCTGTGGGACCTCAGGTTTCAAGTCAAACCATTCAGGGACAACCTGGTAGAAAAGCAAAGAACACAGGCTTAGTAAAGGAATTTATTAACCACTGTCATTTTTACTTTTGAAAGCACTAGAGAGCCAGAGATTTTTTTATAAACAACAAAATTCTAACTGCATCCCACCCTCCCCAGTCTGATCTAACCCATTTGTGAGCCTGAGGTCTTTCTCTTTAGCCTGGTCTGCTGGTTTGGGTGGTGGACTGGGCTTTTGCTCAGAGAAACAGCCACCTTTTAAAACAATCCCTGTTCCTCTTTTGCCCAGGTGCTTCAGCTGGGGATATTCCAGGGTCTGGCCCTTCCTTCCATCTCTCCTCATCAGCTTCTATGAAGAGAGTTATTCAAAATCAATGGCCCTCTGGTAAAAAACCCATTGATCCCGCAGGGGAGGTTCAAGGTTATGGAGCTTGATTAACCTCATCGTTAGTCCACTCCTGAGTGTCCCACAACCAAGCACGTGCAATGCACCGTCTAGAATAAACGGACCTTGTCAATATTTAGATTTTTTTTCAATGCAACCTGGATGACTTAATCCAACATGGGGGTTACAATACAAAATGGCATTCAGAACACAAAATGGAGTTCACAGTTTGAGACAGTCTTTCCTCCAATCTGTCACAGTATCCACCTACCCAAGCAAGGACCAGGGTGTGTGGGGCTGCTGTCCCTATAGGATGGAATACTGGCAGACGCTGGTGAGGTACTACAGTCCCTGGATCTGTACAAACATGGGTCTCAGGCCCATTCCCAAACATGCCCCATCCTGCCCCTATCATGACTTCCCACACGAGTCTTAGAACCATCCTAATGGAAGCAATTGCTTCCTTTGAGGGGCTAGCTTCCTCCATCTCATGTGTTCCACCATCTCATGAAAATAAAGTGACAAGCTCCACACATGATGTAGGCAAACTTCCCTCAACTCTAAAAATGTATCCCATTCTTGGTCTGGTAGCACACTTATTTCTGTTTTAAATTTTCCCAAACCAGAATTTGCCCATCCAGTCAAATGTTGTGGTAGTTTATAATGGAAAATGATTTCTGATGGGTTAGTTTGTGATTAAAAACATCACCTCCTTTGTGACTTAAATAGGTTCCTGAACTCATAAGCCCAAAGGGAAGATGCTAGTTCATTAATGCATTGCAGCACCAATTGCTTAGTTTTGAGTCACTCCAGGGCTATAGATGATGATCACTGTGTGATAAGAAGATAGAACAGAAATAAGACCCTAGTGTATGTTGAATGCTGAGCACAGATCACTATAAAAGTAAAAAAAAAAAAATCCACAAGGCTATCTGTGATCATGGTTTAAAACCTTCAATTATCTTGATCGCCCGATTGATTAAACACCAAAGAATGAACTATTAAACTGATAGTAGCCTGTGATAGATGTTAGACTCAAGAAATGTAAGGAGTTCAAAAGACTCTACTGAACTGTGTCAGAAAGATGTGGACTTTTGGGACATTAAATGTTCAGTGGGTTTCCTGAACAATGGTTAATGCGAATTCCACAAAGCCAATTGTACAAAAACCCAACCTTTTGAATCTGTGCCCTGAGGAGAGGGCCATTAACCTGTTCCCAGAAATGGGAGATCAAAGGCCCAAACTGTATAAAGAAACAGCTGACCTGTCCAGTTGGGGTCTTGTTCCTGAGCTAAAAACTGACATGAACTTGTACCGAAGGAGGAAAACCCAGCTGTGCTGTTTGAAAGAGTGATACCTACAGGAGCCCTATGTTGGAGATAGAGGTGATCTCTGGTAAGCTTTCAGAATGTATGTAGGTTCTCTTATTTTTTATTTTCTCCGTAATGCTTTCTCCCTAAGAAAAACTGCAGTTTGCTTTGTGAAGACTGGTTGGTTACTGATTGTAACAGGGTTGGCTGCTCTGCCAAGCACTTCCTCATGGCCAGAGGTCACTCTACAGCCCCCTGCCTCTGTTTTCCACTTCTTTGGTGTTTACAGTCCAAACTCAACACAGTTCAAAGGAAATTAAAACATTTCCCTACCTGGGGTCCATTTTATTCAGTCCTCAAATACACATTGGTCCTCCAGTCCCCAACACCAGTTCAGTGTCTCTCTCTCTCTCCCTGTAATTGGGATGGGGGAGGGTTCCTGCCCTCTTTCCCCGAACCAGGGCATGGTTCAATGTCTCTGCAAGAACCACTCTCGCTCCTTGCAGCTGCAACTGCTTCTTCAAGCCAGCTACAGCTTTTCAGGCTTATGTTTTCTGAGCATCCCCCTACTCCCACTTTCTGCTCTTTATGGAGAATCAGCTACTCTCACACAGGTCTGCCTCCTTTAGTAATCAGAGTTGGCTAGTCCCAGGCCCTACAGCCATTAAGGGGCAAGCCACCCAGTTATACTGGTGTACACTGTTATCGCCCCTGGAGAAAGAGTTAACCACAGGTGCTGGCCCCCAGTCAGATCTGCTGAGAAATTGCAGCAAGGTGCAGAGGGACTGTAAGTCTAAATCCCTGCTCTGAAGAGAGACAGCTGCAGTCCTCTGCCCCAAGAGAAGTGATAGCTGGTGTCAGGGTTCCTTCCCCACTCTGAACTCTAAGGTACAGATGTGGAGATGTGCATGAAAGACCCCCTAAGCTTATTCTTACCAGCTTAGGTTAAAAACTTCCCCAAGGTACAAACTTTGCCTTGTCCGTGAACAGTATGCTGCCACCACCAAGCGTTTTAAACAAAGAACAGGGAAAGAGACCACTTGGAGACGTCTTCCCCCAAAATATCCCCCCAAGCCCTACACACCCCCTTTCCTGGGGAGGCTTGAGAATAATATCCTAACCAATTGGTTACAAAATCATCAAAGACCCAAACCCCTGGATCTTGGAACAATGGAAAAATCAGTCAGGTTCTTAAGAGAAGGATTTTATTTAAAAAAAAAGAAAGGTAAAAATCATCTCTGTAAAATCAGGATGGAAAATACTTTACAGGGTATTCAGATTCAAAACACAGAGGATCCCCCTCTGGGCAAACCCTTAAAATTACAGAAAACAGGAATAAGCCTCCCTCTTAACAAAGGAAAATTCACATAAAACAAAAGATAAACTAATCCGCCTTGCCTGGCTTACCTGTGCTGGTTGCAATATTGGAGACTTGGATTAGGATGGGATGGAGAAGATGGATTTCTGTCTGGCCTCTCTCAGTCCCAAGAGAGAACAACCACGTAAACAAAGAGCACAACAAAAGCTTCCCCTCCCCTGCAAGATTTGAAAGTATCTTGTTCCCTTATTGGTCCTTTGGGTCAGGTGCCCGCCAGGTTAGCTGAGCTTCTTAACCTTTACAGGTAACAGGACGTTGCCTCTGGCCAGGAGAGATTTTACAGCACTGTATACAGAAAGGTGGTTACCCTTCCCTTTATATTTATGACAGCTGGGAAGACTAAAGCCTTAAGTGGGTGCCCTCAAGGAAGACCAGTTAACCCAGAAACTGTGACATAGCTATAATACAATAAACTGACGGAAATAAGAATATATTTTTAGTCAAGTCCATGAATTCCAATAAATCACATCCTCTGTTACTGACAAGTCTAAAACCAACCAGCAAGGACTTATGCCTACTTGTGTTTAATTTTAGTCTGCAATGTGAGGTCCAAACATTATAAGTCAATTTAAGACCTTTGTTTCAACCAAGCAAAGATGTAGACTTGAATTTATTTGAAACATTTCTGGCCTAACAAAAATCAACATGAAATGTTAGAAAATAATGAGCCTCAAAAGGATTTGGATTACTTTCATTCCACAGTTTCAGATGATGAAAAACTAACTTACTGAGATAGAAGTTTTAGATACTAATATAATATAAATAGAAAGATGGACTAGATAAAACCAGCTGAACACTAGTCTGTCCTCAAGACCTAACAGGAACGTAATAACATGCTTTAGACTATGTTGCGATGACTTTTGGCAGATATGCCGTACTCAATTCCAGAGCACAGAAAATCATTGACTCTGACTGACCATTTAATACATTCCTGAAAGAGCATCTCTAAGGAATTTATTAATTATTTTTATTTTATTAAAAATGATCAAAATGGCAGTTGGAGCTATGCTAAGTCTTATTATGTTCAGCTGAGGTAAATAACTTAAAAGTTGAGTAAAAATATTTGCTGTAGACTTCATTCTCCCAGAGAGTAATCTCTGATTTTTTTATATTTATTCTGTTTTGTCCTCAGTGATATTTCATTAAAATACAATTGGACACAGTGCATGTAAAAAGATTTTAACATTTTACACAGGGCTTGAAATAATATTGTTTAAAATCCAAATTCATAAAAACAACACCGTGACTTTTAGTACCAACAATATACACCATATGCAGAAAAGAAAATAAACACATAAATACATGTATTTATGTAGAAGTGAAATATTATGTCATATAGCTTTTAATTATGATACCTTTGTTTACTTTCAGTGTATTTGCATTGTGGAATAATTGTATAAACGTGGAGATCATGAAAATAAGTTCAGTATTTGATTGGCAGGTGAAGTCTCTGACCTAGTGGAAATCTGGCAGAGTCACACAAGTTCAATCATGATAGTCAATTTGCCTCCTAGAAGTCATTACACATAAAATCCTGGATTTATAGACTTTAAAATACAAAATAGAAAATCATTAATGTCCCCTCTGTACTGAGCCTCTACAACAGAAATTAATGCTTTCTGATGTTTATCTGAAAGATGATGGCTCTGTGTGTAAGTACTGGACACAAAGGATCATGGTTCTTTTCTCTATCCTTTCAGCTGCCTTTCCTGCCTACAGGGGAATACAGGGTTTTAAGAAATCACACCTCACTTTTTTTCTGGATAACAGTCAGGTTTTTTCCCCTCTGATGAAGAGAGTTTGGAACTTCAGCTACTTGGGAATTGAAGGCCTATTGTGAAGCAATACAATACTTAATTTACATGTCAGCTAGATGAACAAACACTCCTGATCTAAGAGAAAATCTGTCTCTGCTGGTGACTCATATCTTGATTCAGAGGGGATATAAAGGATACAGGTTATATTTTAAGTATATACACAAAACTGTTAAATTATTGTCAGTGAATACAAGTCACAATGATAGTAATGGCCAGTATGACACAAGCTTTCATTTGATGTCTTACAAGACACTGTTCAGGGATAAATCCCATGAAAGTGGTGTGTTAGTGTTGTCAGGCCTAAAAAGAAATGCTGACCCAGAGTACTGAACCCTTTGTCAGCTAGTACCAGTGGTCCCCTTTGTCACACTCTCTCCCTCCAATGCCGCTGTGAACACAAAGCTCAGGATACTCAGCCTCTCTATTTGTTTGAAAAGTAATCTCTGTTGTTTTCCCTGTCATGACACCGAGTGGAGTCATATCTCCCCTCTGTTTCCTACATTCTATTTTCTGCTGCCCTGTAGTCCATATGATGGAAAATATTTGGAAATGCTCTCAGTGCCATGTCTGCCAAATGCTCCTTTCTTAGCCAGACTGACTGGTCTACTTTATTGGAACACCACAGTGGTCTCTCATCATGGAGGCCCCTTTAGTTTACTTTCTGCCTCTTCTGAACTCCTGCTGCCTCAATCTGTGTACTTTCAATAGGCAAGGGAAAAGGCTGAGATTTTCCTCTCTGCTGACTTCCTTTTTCTGGGTTTCCATCCACCATAACATATGGAATCACAGTCTTTCATAAACAGGAGGTGTTTATTAAAGGAAATAGTTATAACTACACCCACAAATAAACAGATTTTCACACAGCTTGAACTCAAACTTTGCCTCTCGTTTACCAGGGAGCACACCCTGTTTGGAACTCTAACCACTGCAGAGACATCTAGTGGCTGAAAAATGTCCTGCAAGTTCACATATACTATATCCTGTTCCATTTGAAGAAAAAAAAAAGCTAAAATGAAACATAAAACTCTCCCTATAAATAAGGTGTATTTGGACAATGTGGGGCCTCAAAAATTCTAAACACATATTTTTTGTTGCCTACTTGGTTAGAACCAATTTCTCTATTCCCACTCTTACTTTTATAGAACACTTCCATATATAACCCACACACCTCCTGGGTGTGGTGTTCTGTCCCATTTAGTGACACCGAGACCACTTAGAGAGAGAGAGAGATTATAATGAGTCTGCTCTACAGCCTTAGCTAAGGGGCATATGGCTTTTAGCTCATGCAATAGAGGCTCATGCACTAAGCTTCAGAGGTCCCAGGTTTGATCCTGCTTACAACCGGGGTCTGTTGGTGTTACACATAGTTTCAGTGCCTAGGGACAGTCATCTGCAATTGCAAAGTAATTCAGTGTCTTGAGAGTTTGGAGGCAGTCTTGAAAAAATCCCTTGAAGCCTCAAGTATGCCCCAATGTCTTTAATTACATAATCACAGGCTATTTTTTCCACAGGACCTTCAGTGCACAGGATGGACCTGTTCTGGGGATTGAGCAGGGTTGTGTAGTGAAGGAAGCTGTTGTCTGTGGGACTCCTGTCTTGTTTGCTGTAGTACCTACAGTAGGTCTTGGGAAAATGATGGCCCTAAGCCTACCCAGAGCTAATGGACCTTCCTCCTCAACTGTGTGGGAGGTGCCAGTGAACCCAGGCCACAAGTAATTGCGGGGGACAACAAATGAAAAAACGGGGATGGGAATGAAGGTCCAAGGGGGAGAATAATAGGGAACAAGAAGGGGACACTGAACAGAGAATCCACAACAGCATCCACTGCTCCTCAAATGTGTCTAACAAGCCAGTGGATGCTGCCCAGAGACATGATCTGAGAAGGGACTGGAAATAGGCCCTACAGTCGCAATTCACAATTCAGTTTCGTCCTCTTGGTACGATCGATGGTCATATTGGCCATTGCCAGAAGAACGTTGATGAGGAGGTCCCACAACTGTGTGGGGACACAGATGGGATGTGCCAGGATCATAGAATCATAGAATATCAGGGTTGGAAGGGACCTCAGGAGGTCATCTAGTCCAACCCCCTGCTCAAAGCAGGACCAATCCCCAACTAAATCATCCCAGCCAGGGCTTTGTCAAGCCTGACCTTAAAAACTTCTAAGGAAGGAGATTCCACCACCTCCCTAGGTAACCCATTCCAGTGCTTCACCACCCTCCTAGTGAAAACGTTTTTCCTAATATCCAACCTAAACCTCCCCCACTGCAACTTGAGACCATTACTTCTCGTTCTGTCATCTGCTACCACTGAGATCAGTCTAGATCCATCCTCTCTGGAACCATCTCTCAGGTAGTTGAAAGCAGCTATCAAATCCCCCCTCATTCTTCTCTTCTGCAGACTAAACAATCCCAGTTCCCTCAGCCTCTCCTCATAAGTCATGTGTTCCAGTTCCCTAATAATTTTTGTTGCTCTCCGCGGGATGTTTTCCAATTTTTCCACATCCTTCTTGTAGTGTGGGGCCCAAAACTGGACATAGTACTCTAGATGAGGCCTCACCAATGTCGAATAGAGGGGAATGATCACATCTCTCAATCTGCTGGCAATGCCCCTACTTGGCCTTCTTGGCAACAATGGCACACTGTTGACTCATATCCAGCTTCTCATCCACTGTAACCCCTAGGTACTTTTCTGCAGAACTGCTGCCGAGCCATTCGGTCCCTAGTCTGTAGCAATCCATGGAATTCTTCCGTCCTAAGTGCAGGACTCTGCACTTGTCCTTGTTGAACCTCATCAGATTTCTTTTGGCCCAATCCTCTAATTTGTCTAGGTCTCTCTGTATCCTATGACTACCCTCCAGTGTATCTACCTCTCCTCCCAGTTTAGTGTCATCTGCAAACTTGCTGAGGGTGCAATCCACACCATCCTCCAGATCATTAAAGAAGATATTGAACAAAACCGGCCTCAGGACTGACCCTTGGGGCACTCCACTTGATACTGGCTGCCAACTAGACATGGAGCCATTGGTCACTACCCATTGAGCCCGACAATCTAGCCAGCTTGCTATCCACCTTATAGTCCATTCATCCAGCCCATACTTCTTTAACTTGCTGGCAAGAATACTGTGGGAGACCGTGCCAAAAGCTTTGCTAAAGTCAAGGAACAACATGTCCACTGCTTTCCCCTCATCCACAGAGCCAGTTATCTCATCATAGAAGGCAATTAGATTAGTCAGGCATGACTTGCCCTTGGTGAATCCATGCTGACTGTTCCTGATCACTTTCCTCTCCTCTAAGTGCTTCAGAATTGATTCCTTGAGGACCTGCTCCATGATTTTTCCAAGGACTGAGGTAAGGCTGACTGGCCTGTAGTTCCCAGGATCCTCCTTCTTCCCTTTTTTAAAGATGGGCACTACATTAGCCTTTTTTGCAGGAGAAGAAAAGATGGTCTTGTGGTTAAGGCAGTTGAATGCAGCCTGGAGAGCTAACTCGGTTCTGTCTCTGCCACAGAGTTCCGATGTGATAATAGACAAATCACTTAAACCAAACTTTTCACACGTGGTCATTAATTGTGTGTTCTTCATTTTCAGGTGCCCAACTTGAGACCTTGGGGTCTGACTTTCAGAAATGCTGAGCACTCACAGCTGAAAATGAAGTAAATGAGAGCTCTGTTCTGAACATAGAAAGTGCTATATAATGCTAAGTACTGTTAGCATACACTTTTGACCTTAATATCCCAACGCCTCAGCTCCCCATCTGTAAAATGGGGTAATATCCCCCGTCACCTACCCAGGATTCTGTGAAAGCAAATTAATATTTGTGAAGCACTCAGATACTGTAGGGATGAGTGGCATAGAAAAGCCCATGAAGTAATTAATAATTCTGTCTTCACAGCAGGTATTGCATACTGTGCAGTAAATAAGCTCTGGGCCACAAATTGAACAATAAGGAGAAAACAAAATATTGAATAGCTGCTCATTCGATGAGCTTTGTGCACTAAATGAGGAGGGGATACTGTGGAACAAATAGTATGTGATCACGTAATTAAAGACAGTATCATAATGCATACATACCAGGGGCTGAACTAAGGTTGTACCTGAAACCTTAATTGTGGCTTTTCCTAACTTTTGAGTGCTTGACTTTGCAAACGTAATGTCCTTTTAACATATTTTTGTGTATAAGATTATATATATGTCATAGTTTTCTTGTGTTGTCTAACTGCTGGCAAAGGTGTTTCAGAAGAGGGGCCTGACTGTATGTGTGTCATTTTAGCAGAAATATTTTGTTATTTATTTTATATGATTTAATAGTCATCTCTTATTTATTAATTGTGGGGGTTTTTGGTATTTTTAAAAGACTTTTTAAACTTCAAAGTTATCTCCAGTGACATTTTCAATTGTGTCATGGCCAAAGACAAATATTTTTTGGGGGGGCCACTAATAACCTTCCCTACTAGTTTATCAGCATTACATATCAGAGGGAACAAGCGCTGATCAGAACAGGGTCATGACATATTTACCATTGGATTTGGGACAAGTAAAGTTCCTTCATCCTAAACTTTAGCAGCCATGTAAAACAGATTGAAGTGTTGTTAGAGGAGGTTTTGGAATTAATTGATAAACTTAACAGTAACAAGTCACCGGGACCAGATGGCATTCACCCAAGAGTTCTGAAATAACTCAAATGTGAAATTGCGGAACTATTAACTATGGTTTGTAACCTGTCCTTTAAATCAGCTTCTGTACCCAATGACTGGAAGATAGCTAATATAATGCCAATATTTAAAAAGGGCTCTAGAGCTGATCCCGGCAATTACAGACCGGTAAGTCTAACGTCAGTACCGGGCAAATTAGTTGAAACAATAGTAAAGAATAAAATTGTCAGACACATAGAAGAACATAAATTGTTGGGCAAAAGTCAACATGGTTTCTGTAAAGGGAAATCATGTCTTACTAATCTATTAGAGTTCTCTGAAGGGGTCAACAAACATGTGGACAAAGGGGATCCAGTGGACATACTATATTTAGATTTCCAGAAAGCCTTTGACAAGGTCTCTCACCAAAGGCTCTTATGTAAATTAAGTTGTCATGGGATAAGAGGGAAGATCCTTTCATGGATTGAGAACTAATTAAAAGACAGGGAACAAAGGGTAGGAATAAATGGTAAATTTTCAGAATAGAGAGGGGTAACTAGTGGTGTTCCCTAAGGGTCAGTCCTAGGACCAATCGTATTCAACTTATTCCTAAATGATCTGGAGAAGGGGCTAAAAAGTGAGGTGGAAAAGTTTGCAGATGATACTAAATTGCTCAAGATAGTTAAGACCAAAGCAGACTGTGAAGAACTTCAAAAAGATCTCACAAAACTAAGTGATTGGGCAACAAAATGGCAAATGAAATTTAATGTGGATAAATGTAAAGTAATGCACATTGGAAAAAATAACCCCAACTATACATACAATATGATGGGGGCTAATTTAGCCACAACTAATCAGGAAAGAGATCTTGGAGTCATCATGGATAGTTCTCTGAAGCCATCCACGCAGTGTGCAGTGGCAGTCAAAAAAGCGAACAGGATGTTAGGAATCATTAAAAAAGGGATAGAGAATAAGACAGAGAATATCTTATTGCCTTTATATAAGTCCATGGTATGCCCACATCTTGAATACTGCGTACAGATGTGGTCTCCTCATCTCAAAAAAGATATACTGGCATTAGAACAGGTTCAGAGAAGGGCAACTAAAATGATTAGGGATTTGGAACGGGTCCCATATGAGGAGAGATTAAAGAGGCTAGGACTTTTCAGCTTGGAAAAAAGGAGACTAAGGGGGGATATGATAGAAGTATATAAAATCATGAGTGGTGTGGAGAAAGTGAATAAGGAAAAGTTTTTTACTTGTTCCCATAATAAAGAACTAGGGGCCATCAAATGAAACTAATGGGTAGCAGGTTTAAAAGAAATAAAAGGAAGTTCTTCTTCACACAGAGCATAATCAACCTGTGGAGCTCCTGGCCTGAGGAGGTTGTGAAGGGTAGGACTATAACAGGGTTTAAAAGAGAACTAGATAAATTCATGGAGGTTAGGTCCATTAATGGCTATTAGCCAGGATGGGTAAGGAATGGTATCCCTAGCCTCTGTTTGTCAGAGGGTGGAGATGGATGGCAAGAGAGAGATCACTAGATCATTACCTGTTAGGTTCACTCCCTCTGGGGCACCTGGCATTGGCCACTGTCAGCAGACAGGATACTGGGCTGGATGGACCTTTGATCTGACCCAGCATGACCATTCTTATGTTCTTATGTACAGTAACTGCTGTATTAATTAACAGCCAGTTACAGAGAGAAAATACTATTGCAAGTGCCCCATTTATTTTTACTGATTTGTATAGCCCCTTTTGCATGCCTCCAAGCACTTTAAAGAATGTCAAGATAGAGAGCCAGATCCTCAGCTAGTAGGAATCGGCATAGTTCCATTAAAGTCAATGGAACTACACCACTTAACACAAAATCTGATTGTTAATTATTATTATAATTATTATTTATATTACAGTAGTGCCAAGAATAGGGTCTCATTGTGTTAGGTACTGCACAAACACAGTGTAATAGACATTCCCTGCCTTGAACAGCTTTCAGTCTAAATAGACAATGCAGACTGTAGAGGAAAGTGATAGAACATACAAGTAGAGTGAACAATGTGGTGATCTGCAAATGTAATTTCTACAACTTTTTGTGGGGGGAGGGGATGAAGGAAGTAGGGAGTTCTTCTGAGTCCTAAACAATTGTTTTGGGTGGAGATTTGTTAGGAAGTGATTAACTACATGGAGATAGAGAGGAAGGGTTAGGACCCATAGAAGGGAAGTGAGATAAGGGGAATAAAGCAGGGGAGAAGAAGGAGGTAAGGAAAGAAAGAGAGGAACACAGAAGTTGGATAGATTGAGGGAGGGCATTGGAGCAAACAGGCAATTAGCACAGGGAAGAGAAAGTCCAAACCCTGCGCTGTTCTTGTACTGGAAGGGATGGGAATCAGGCCCCATCTTTCCTTTTACTTCCTCCTGTCTGCCTAATGCTGCAGAACCTGCTGAGGCTATCTGCTCAGACACTCATAGACTTTAAGGCCAACAGGGAGCATCATGATCGTCTAGTCTGACCTCTTGCACATCACTGGCCAGAGAACCTCACCCACCCACTCCTGTAATAGACCCATAACCTCCTGCTGAGCTACGGAAGTCCTCAAATCATGATGTAAAGACTGCAAGTTACAGATAACCCACCATTTACTCTAGTTTAAACCAACAAGTGAACGGTGTGCCATGCTACAGATGAAGGAGAAAATCCCCAGGGTCTCTGCCAATCTGACCCGGGGGAAAATTCCTTCCCAACCCTGAATATGGTGATCAGTTGGAGCCTGAGCATGTTGGCAAGACCCAGCAGCGAGACACCTGGGAATGAATTATCTGTAGTAACTCAGGGCCCTCCCCACATAGTGTCCCAGCTCCAACCATTGGGGATATTTGCTACTAACAGTTGCAAATGGGCCATATGCCATTGCAGGCAGTCTCATTATACCATCCCCACAATAAACGTATCAGACTTGGTTTTAAAACAAGTTAGGTTTTTTGCCTCTGCTGCTCCCTTTGGAAGGCAGTTCCAGAAGGTCACTCTTCTGATGGTTAGAAACCTTTCTCTAATTTCAAGCTCCTGCTGGTTTCTTTTTCTGGCCCTCAGGTTTGGCCCCTCCCTGGAATTCCTTTCTTCTCCAGGTGAAAGTGGGATGTCTCATCGTGAATTTAGTGCCCCCAGGGGTAAGGAGGCTCATTCCTGCACAGTTTGGGATGCTGGGGACTTGAAGGGGGAAGTGTGGCTGCAGGTTGGTCCCGTCTACCCCCAATGCTGCAGTACCTGCTGAGTCTTCTTTAGTGCTTTAGCTGAGATTCTGGCCAACAGGCAGTAAACTCCTCATCCATTAATTCAAGATAAAGATTATGTTGTCAAAATCTACATTAAACACTCTGGTTAGAAGGTCTTTGTAGTGCACAATTATTTGTATATATCCTAACAGCAGGGAGTATCAGGGAGTGGCATGAAGGACACTTACTTCTTTAGGGCCAAATCTCCCCTCAAAATTCATTGCTTTCTGAACCTCTGTGGTCTTCCTGGGCTCCATAGCTTATCAAGACAACATGAAATTCTGAGGTACCTCCCTTCCCCCATATCAATGCTTGTAGAGTACCTGTGTGGCCATCCAGCCCTACCCAATCTTCCTCACAGAAGTTGCCTTTCAACTGCTATAGATAGTATTGGAGGCTCCAGAGATAATTGAGGAGGAAATGCCTTCTTGACATTCCAAAAGGATGTTGAGGACAGGTTCTTCACAGCTGGGTGACTGCCAGGAAGAGTTAACTGCTCAGCAGAAGGTGAGGCATGTGTCCCTGGCTGATGTCTATGAAATTGAGTTGTCAGCTGGAGAGAGGATAAGCTTCCATTGTGGATAAATGGAAAAGGAGGCAGTGAGAGGCAGGGGGAAGAGAGAGACCCCTCCTATAAAGCTTCACAATCTTCTTCTATACAAGGAAAGAGTTGAGCCTGCATCTCTGTTTCTCATTTACCCTCTTCCTGACCCCCTTCCACCTGAGATGCTCCATAGGTCCTAATTATGAAATGGGCATGGAAACCTCTCTGATCTCCCAACACCACTTTCTACACTGGGTGTGTTTGTCTTCAGGGTTGGTCCGCCAAGTTTGGAGTTAGGTTATGAGGCAGAAAAGGTCTAGAAGAATTTGGCTCTTGGTTTGTATAAAGTTAGTTCAAATGTAAAATCAAGAGCAAATAGATAGAGATGAAAATATAGCAAATCCCTCATCTGCCCACGTGTACTGCAAACAAACACAGTAATACAAAAATAAATAAAACAGCCCAAGTTTTGGAGGGAGAGCTCAATTTTCAGATCTTTACTCTGATTGAATAAGAAAACACAAATAAGGAAGACTGGGCTGAAGTATTTTGGAGAAAGATACATTTAATCTGAAATAGATACACTTGAGTGAGACTACTGAGTAAAACTCCCAGGAACTCTTCTTGTATTAATAAAAGTGGCTGTTGTTGACAATTGGAGCATGTGGTGGAAAAGGACTGTTGTCAGTGTAAATGGTGGTTACTGGAGAAGGGCTGTCATCGAGATAAAAATGAGGTGAAAAGGCTTCAGTTGGTGAAAAATGACATTGCTTCAATGGATTTGTTTCAGCGAAAGGGCTGGAGGAGGAGGGGGACCTAACTGTCCAAACACTCTTATTAAACAGGGTGGTTTTTAAGATATGCTTATGGTCCCCTGTGAATATTGTAAAGGGCTCAAATAATACTGTTAAACCAATCCATGAAAGTCAATGCAGACACTTAGAAATCGGACCCTGAGAGCCACACTGTTTACTGGCCTAGCTGCATGAGCACAATTCCTCTGTCTGCTGCATACAGATCTAGGGCAGTATAGCCCTGAGGTCTCACATTTTGTTCATTGCTAGTATCTATATTCTATTTCATGGTTTGTCACAGACTTAGATACACTGGGACTGGAAAAATTACAGCATACATAGAAGTTGAATGAACATCTGAAAATAGGCATAAGTAGATTTAGTGGCTGGGAGAGTTCGTAATGGGAGCAAGTACCTAGACGATTAGTTTCAATCCTGCCCAGGTAAGTGGTGACTACTACTTAGTTACCATTATTCAATGGCCCGCACTATGTAACACATCCTGGTTGACACAAGCACAGACGTAATACTGACAGACCCTGGTCACTGGCAGCTGGGGTTGAATCTGGGATCTGTGGAACTTAGTGCATGTGCCTCTACTGCATGAGCTAAAAGCCACCTGTCTCTTAGCTAAGGCTGTAGAGCAGACTCATTTAACTCTCTCTAAATGGTCTTGGTGCCACTAGCTGGGACAGAACACCACACCCAGAAGGTGTGTGGATTACACAGGCATGGAAAATCCATTGAGGACTAAATGAGATTAGAGTTGAACTACCCTCACCTTAAGGGGCTGACCCTTCTAGAACAGGCCTCGCTCATATTAGTAGGGCAGTGTGGGAAGCAGCAGTATTGCGACTGCTTGGGCTATACCTGCTTGGTGGAAAAGCAGGAATTGACTGTTCAGGACTATCTATTTAGCACTTTTCGTAAACACTAAATTCACTGGGAGAATAAAAGGCAGCCAGAATCTAATTCCTAAAATGTGCATCGCTCACTGCCTATATAGCACAATTGACAGGGGTGGGACATTTAAAAAAAGTAATTGCAGTAAACTGCATGAAAAACTGGTCTGCATCAATGGAGAGAGGCTTGCAGACAGAGGCTAGTACCTGGACCATAGTGTGAATAACTAATATGTGTTATGTCGGGATGGAGTATAAAGTTCCCGTTGATGTGAGTGCATACTATTAGTCCTTTCAATACAAAACAGGAATTACACATGGATCTAATGGAACAAAAGGGCCTCTCTCTGAGCCTTTGTTAATTTGCTCACATTAAAAATGCCTCCTATCTACTGTGACATTCTGCTCTGGACACCCAGAACTGTAAGACACTCTTATCTCTCTGCCTCCACAGGAGTGAACTTTGCTGGAGATTGGACAGTGCATCAATTGTGTCAGTTCTCTGCCAGCCACATCAGTCTGTCTGCTTCACCAGCAAACTCCTTGAGACTCTGTCAGTCTAAACCTTGCCTTGTGGGTAACACTCAGTGAACCCAGTTTCCGAGTTCCCCAGAGACGTCCCCCTGCAGTGTCCAGTCCCTCTCACTGGACACTCACAGAAATTATTAAGTTCACTGCCTCCAGAGAAACAGTGTACACTTCAGCCTTTTAGGTTAACTGAAGACTCACACTTTCAGCAATACAATGGCACTGAGTTGGTAGTAAAACTAAGAATAAGTTTATTAATGAAGAACATAGATTTAAGTGCTACTAAGCAAGAGTAAAAGACAGGTATGGTTACAGACAAAACGAAACACACTTTCTCGTGACTATAACTTAATTTTAGCAAGTTACAATCTTTGCCTAAGCACTTACATCAAGTTACCAGCAACTCCAGACATTTAGGTAGGAGGATCCACTTTTCAGAGGCTCAGAGGATGCTGTTCCCTAGGTCCCCCAAGAGATGGATAACTAAAATGTCTTTTTGCTTCCCTTATATTATCTAAAGCCTCTGCCTCAAGAGCCAGGAAGATTTCCTGTGGTTCAGACTCTGTCCCCCAGCATGATCTCTAAACTGTCTTCTATCCCTCTTGTTAGCTTGATGGCTTTGTGTAACTTATATGTAAATGCACTTTTATTGTCAGTCAAGTAAATATACATTCTTTTGTCTAGAGCAGGTTGAGTTTATGCACTGCCTACCAAACACATTTTAAGAACATATTTCCAGCACAAGTATGAACTCTTTGTATACAACCCATCCATATACCATGCAATGACTTCTGGGATCAGCGTGTCTCCAGTTTACATCAGACACCTAACATGACACCTTTTATATACATATTATTACAACAGTCCACTGGGGGTATGTGAAGCTGTGTATAAGGAAGATGAGCATTTATATCATTATTGCTACCACTGTTCTATAATTGCAACAAATCTTGTACAAAGTATGTCATATAAGGTGTCAATGGAAAAGTTACACCTATCGAATATGGTTGTGCTGATTAAATCCATGTGTCATCTTTGTACCTAAAGTTCATAGAATCATAGAATATCAGGGTTGGAAGGGACCTCAGGAGGTCATTTAGTCCAATCCCCTGCTCAAAGCAGGACCAATCCCCAACTAAATCATTGCAGCCAGGGCTTTGTCAAGCCTGACCTTAAAAATATCTAAGGAAGAAGATTCCACCACCTCCCTAGGTAATGAGTATAGGCCATGGACTTGTATCTTATACATGTGTTGTATTCCTGGGTAACACCCATTTGATAGGATTTACATCAAGGCTAGACTGCTGTGTGCTGATGGCCCATTAAGGACACCTCACTCTAACAGTTATGAGTATGGGCCATGGACTTGTATTTTATACATGTGTTGTATTCCTGGGTAACACCCGTTTGATAGGATTTACATCAAGGCTAGACAGCTGTGTACTGATGGCCCATTAAGGACACCTCACTCTAACAATGGGCCATAGAAGAAACTCATCCCGCCGAGTAAGCTCTTCTGTGGACGCCTCAGAAAGAATATGGATGATCTCTGCCTCTGTGAGTCATCAAAACATGTAAGGGCATGTGATATGTTCATGTGACCCTGGACTCCATATTGGGCCAGTAATTTTCCATGCACATGGAAGAAGATATAAAAAAGGCACCTGAGAAATCGCCCATTTGTCTTCATTTCTGCTTCATTTCTCTGAACTGGATTTCTAACAAGGAAGGTCTAAACAAGGACTGATGACCCCAGATATGTTTGGGTAATTCCAGAGAGACTTTTGCAAGGTAGCTTTACTGCTTCAAACCTCATACAAGGACTTTGCAATCACTTGTATGTATATGATCTATTAACCATTTATAACTCTTTTCTTTTCTTTTCTTTTCTTTTCTTTTCTTTTCTTCTCTTTTCTTTTCTTATTAAACCTTTAGTTTTTAGTTATTGAAGGATTGGCATCAGCGCAATTATAGGGTAAGATCTGAGTCATATATTGACCTGGCTAAATGGCTGATCTCTTGGAGTTTTCAGTAATCACTCATCATAAAGTCCAGTGTCTGGTTGGTGAGCCAAGGGCTGGAATGCCTAAGGGGACTGCATATTTGACTTCTTGTTACTGACTTGATGTAGCCTTATGATAGAATAACCACCAATCTGCGGTGAGTCTGCCCCATTTCTCAGCAGTCTATCCTGAATTTGGCATCCTTAGCTGTGATCCACTGAGGCATGGTGACCATGTGTCAGCCTGATGGGAGTTACAGTATGGTGGGCTCTCTGGCAGTTGGCATTGAGGGGCTTCCAGGATCACATACCACATAAACCATTGCGCTATCTAATCTTGATTTAATTAGTGTCAGCTCACATTGGAAACAAAACTCTTGCAATAAGGGGCTATGTTGTCCTCTGTGAAGGGAACATGTTCAGTCTTGAAGGTCTTGCCATAATGTTGTATCAGGGTGAGGGGGAAGCCCAGGAGTAGACAGTCCCCCACAAAACTGACAGGAGGGTTGGGAGATCTATGGAAGTCCTGTTCCTTCTCTCTGCCTCCCAGCTGCCCCTGCTCCCCAGGACAGTATGGCTCCTACTGCTACTACAAATATGTTTCTATGTGCCATTTCCCTCCTTTAGGTTGGGAGGGTTTCATTGTGTGGTGAAATCACTCTATTACTACTGGGACAGTGTCATATTATTTGGTAAATCCTTTTGGGGTTGTTGTTGTTGGAGAGTGATGCCATGTTGAGACACTACCCTCCTTGCTCTTTATCTCCAGCCTGCCCCCTCCAAACCCAGAGCCCTATCTTCACAGTGCATCCATGAAGAGGTTTCTCCTGGGTTAAGGCAAGTGAGGTGGGGAGGGCGCAATGGGGTAATTCCATGGAGGCTGTATTTCCCAGTTTGTGCTCCTGCAAGCTGAGATTCATTAAGTCTGTCCTCCCATTCCAATGTTTGAAGCATAGGGAAAACTTAGCTATAGGCATGGTTAAATAAATTTTGATCCGGTGAGATCTTAACAAAACCCTTTTTATGATTATTTGTAGGGTGATACCAGAGTGCTAGGTAACTCCTAAAATCACTAGATTATTTTGCTGTTTATTGATGACATGTAGTCACATGATCGTTATAGTAAAAAGTTACTCATTCACATACAGCCTCAGGAAATAAGTAGCAGCCAAGATATTTGTAGTATACCTCAGGTGCCCTGTGTACTGCAGTTTTTTTAATATGGATTTATTAACTAGATTAACATAGGATATGTGAAAATTAAGAGAAAATACCCTGTGAACTTTCCAGGGTACAGCTTCCAATTTAAAGCAATTATTGGTCAGACAGAAGCAGTGATTTTGGGAAGAATGGCAAATTGGTCAGGGAGATAGAAGGTAGGATATAAAGTCTCTTGTGAGTTTCCAAAAGCAATTTCTGTTGCTGATGGTGGTGATGATGTTTTAAAAAAACAGCAGCATAAACCACAAGTGAGTTTCAGCAAGCTCTTAAAGTTAATGAATCTTATATACCGTATTTGGCATATGTATGTACACATTTAATGGGCTTTTTTGCACCAGACTATCATTCTCAGAAATAGCAAGACTACCACTCTGCTGCAGGCTATCCACCAGCAGAACTATTGTTTACAATTGATTTGCTGCATTGGCAATCTAACTTTCCAATAGTATGAACTAAGACCCACTTAGTAAAAAAATTAGTCTGTTGAATGCAGCTGTTTAATTAGATATTCAAAAAAAAAAAAAAAAGCTCTTCCCCTATCTCCCTCCCCAAACTGGGTGTGGGATGGAATAATCCCTCTCTGAAAAATAAAAGGCCCAAGAGGCAAGCCAATAAAGGGGCTAACTCAGAAGGGCACCCCAGTTTTATCAGATTGCTAATATGGCTATCCAAGGGAGACAGGGAAAAGAGCACTGTGAAGGCTCTGCAGATGAGGCACTCCCAATTTAAAAAGTGGTGGTGGGGGGAACCTCAAAAAAATCTATTTACCTTCATCCCAATTCTGTGTGCCATTCACAGCTGTTAGTTTAACTGAAAAGCTCTTCCAGATGAGGAAGCTTTATGCACAATATATAGGTGCACATTCCAGTAGGGAGAACAAATTCTGCTTACATTGGTATGGATCTGGAGTAACTCTTCTGACTCTTGAGATCAAAACAGACCAGAATTTGAACAGGACAGTACTCCCCAGAGCTAATGAAAAAGAACATGACTCCACTGATTATAGAGTAACCAAGAACAGAATTTGGTCTGTAGATTTCAAAGTAGCAACATTTCAGAGATGAGAAGGAAGAAAAAGCTGCAGGGTGAGGGCTCCATTTTCTATACTCACTACACTGAAGAAAAAAACCCTCAGAGTACTCTTATCTTTAGGAAGTAAGTATTCACCCTAAAGAAGGAATCACATTCAATGTTCTGGGTACAGTCTGGACTCACGAAGAACTACCAGAACCTGATTATGTTTGGAAGAGACAATTCTTCAAGGCATATTGCAGTTTCTTGGGTTCCCTGTTTTCCTTGACTCTGATCAATCAGGCTCTAGGCCTGTGTTTATGAGTTAGAAACTCCTAACTGCTTTAGCTGATTATTTTCAATTGTTGCCCCACCTGTAATATGGGGTTAACAAAACTGGCCTTTGTAAAGTACTTTGAGATGCATAGTATTAGTATTAGTTATAGTAGTGGACGAGGATAAAATGGCTGGGCTGATTATTTTAGCTCTATCGGCAGCTGTCAATATCACTGACAATGAAGTTTTGTTAACACACTTGTGGACCCTAGTAAAGAGGTATGGAGGGTCTAATTTTTCTGTGAGAACTGAGAAAGAAATGGTGAGCAATCGTTCCTTTAGCCAGAGGGTCCTCTACTACAGAGGACCCCAATGGTATGTGCTGTCACTCTACTTGTTAAATATGTATGACAAGTAACTGGACCATTGAGCAGAAGCACTTGCCTGCAGATCCCCATCCAGGATTGGGGCCTACTGAAGTTATGCCTTAAGAACTAGTTTGTTGAGCTATATTCTAAATCAAATCTTTAGCTTGGTCATTAGTTGTGTCCTGCTGTCTCCAAACTTAAAGAAACGCATCCCAAAGTGCATTGCCTTTCAAGATGTAATGGTTTTGTTTTTAAATCCCCTATAGGCTAAGAGTTATATAGAGTGAGGAATGTTTTCCATGCAATATCAAATAATTCAGACATGAAAGGGCCAAACTGTATTTACTTTATAGTTGTACAGGCAAATACTCTGTAGTTTTTGTTGCTTAAAAAAACCACAAGACTGTGTTCTAATCATTAATGTAGTCCAAACAAGGGTCAGTTCTGATTAATATTTACTAAGTTATGCTTTTTTCTTCTTTTTTTTCAGTATTCACTACAGGTGTATCTACACTTATCACACCTCAATTCCATGGACAATAGGAGTTTGTGAAAATGAATAAATAATACATATGAGACCAGGCAGAAGAGTTCAAACCTGGCTCCAAATTTCCCCACTAAGAGGATATTTGGATTCAAGATTTTGGTTCAGACTCATCTTCATAATACAATTTTCATGAATTAGGCCGTTGCTTCCTACATCTTTTGAATTACTTATTATCTTCAAATGCTGGTTGACTTTAATCCAATAAAATAATTTTAAAATAGCTTACAGAAAAAATACAAACAGTTATTTGGGTAGAAGGATGGTTGTATGATCAAGACAAAGAATCAACAGTTAGGAGATCTGGGATCCTGGCTCTGCCCCAGACTTCCTATCAAGTGACTTAAACTTCCTGAGACTCAGTTTTCCACACTGAAAAAGGAGGTATCATTGTCCCTCCCATTCAGGGCGGTTGTGAGACTTAGGGCTTCTTTCACAAAGTTAGAACCCCTTTGTGCCAGTCAGGTGGTGTAAAAGAGAATTCCTGTATCAGAAGGAAAGCTCCCTGCTGGAGCAAGAGTGCCACTTCTGGACCCTATTCCTGTGAATCCCCCAGTCTGGCTTTGGAGGTTGGGACGGGGCATGGCAGAACTCTGCTGTGCCAGTCTTCCATTGGCATAAGGTTCTTTAAATAACATAGTGGTGAAACTTAGAGCAGCCTAGCAACTGCTCTAAATCACTGGTCTTCAGAATCAGGTTGCTGTAGCCCAAGTCCCTGATGTCTCTCTCTCTCTCTCTCTCTCTCCTGATCAGATTGCTAATGTTAGTCAGACGTTTCATCTCACCATAGGAATGTTTATACGTGAAAATAAATTTAATAAAAGCACAAATAATTTTTAGTTATTGGTTGTCTGTTTCTATTTTTTCCTCTTTTCGATTTTATTAAACATATCCACAATGCTGATGGAGTATTAGAATAATTTCTTATTTCCTTATCTCTGATGCTAAGCTATTTCTAATGTAGTGGACAGTTGCTTAAAGTGCTAGTAAATCCTCATTGCGAATGGGACCAACTGCTTTTAAGCAGATAAGGAGATAAAATGCTGCAGACATTTCCTTCCACAAGTGAAGCACAGAAAGAGGCCACCATGCTTCAAGCAGAAAGATGAAAGCAGGCCCAGCTATTAACTGGGACTAAAGTGTACTACAATACCCTTCCATCACATGCTGAAAAAAATATGTGAAGAAGTATGGATTTTTTTTAATATTGCATTTTCCTGTTAACGCTGTCTCTCTATTTTCAAACCACTGCTATTCATTAGCTGTATTATTAGATATAAGATACTTCGTGCATGTTAATTTAATGGGCTTTGTTTTTACAATCTGTTTGATGTTGACAAAGAACTGCACATATATTGTGCACTATAGTCATGAACTCATACCAGCCTAGAATTAATGAAAGCTAGAACAAAAGCAATGATGCTGTTTTAACTAAATTCATGTTAATGTATATACCTGTTATTAATTTACATTTTTTTGGCTCTGATTCTTAGGTGGCCAGGCTACACACAATGGTGGATCTGTAAGGGGGAAATGGTCAGAGATGATTTTCTGCCAATTCACACACATCTTCATCCATTCTGGGGCTGGCTGGGAACCAGTTTGGCCTTTGACATAAGTTAGAGCAGCCCTGAGACTGCTCTAACTTGCAGTATTTGTAATGGTGATACTGTCTGGAAATTGCCAGAGTTCAATATACTCTTTGTATGCCCCTCTCCAGCATGCCCCCGATAGTGGGGAGCTGGGATTGATGGTATGGAGCCAGCTATGAAATCCTACAATATGGATATTCCCCCACACAAAGAGACTCTTCAGATACTGGATTAGAGCAGGTGAGCTGCTCCTTTATGATGCCCCTTATCGTGGACCAGAATTTGGCCCTTTATATATGTAAAGTTTTAAAAATACATATGAATGAATCTAATAAAAGTTAAATACATGAGCAGCTAAAGTAGACAAAAGTTGAAACTTATTAGTACAATTATAATTTAATACCACATATAAATTTCAGATTTGGTTTTAAAGGGTTCTTAATGTATGCTATTTACTGTTCTTTTACAAGTCTAGATAGTAAATAGTAATAGATGTAAAAATTACCAGCATTTTCAGACTACAGGCTATTAGGATCAGGAACCTTGTGTCCTTTGCATCTAAAAAGCATTTAGAACACTTTCGATGGCTGTGATGGGGTGTTCACCCTACACCAGTACTGAAGGGGTTAAGTGAAGTTAAGTGAAGTGGCAAGAGAGGCCAATTAGCCTTAGGCTGCACCCGCTCAGGAGCTAAGGTGCAGTGATACTAATTGAGAATGAAGCACACCGGGGCAAGAACAGGTGGAGTTTGTATAAAGCCTAGGAGCTGAGGCTGGAGCAGGGGGCTGAAGTGAGGTGAGCCTGCAGTTACACTCCCTCATACAAGGGGGAGAGAAGGAGCCTGAAAAAGGCAGTTCAGGAAGCAGTACAGGGAAGGACCAGTAAAATCTGAGAGAATAGATCTGAACTAAAAATGATCTGGTTTGAGGGTCCCTGGAAAGGAGCCTGAAGTAGAGGGTGGGCGTACAGCCACTGTGGGGGTGGCACAGCCAGCACAGTGGATATGGAGACTGCCTGGGACTTTGTGGAAAGAGACTCTGATGAGACCCTGGAAGGGGAGGATGCGGGTGACTTGGCCAGAGAGGGGCCACAGAGCGGGTGACTGAGGCAACTGAGCGACTGCTGGACAGGGTGCAGACAGTGGTGAGCTTATTCCCCCAATAAGCCTGGAGGAGGTGCTGCTGAGCAGTAGTAGGAGACCCCTATACAATGCTATATAAAATGATAAAGATGTCTCAGCACTAATAATAAAAACCATAGGGATTTTGAAATAACCTGCACATTATATTTGCACACATCCAAAACTCCATGGACATTTAGAAATAAACCTGATGCTTAGCTTTTGTCTGACATAACTAGACTAGAGTTGAGAGTGGAAGGGGAGTGCAGCAGAGATCATCAGGCCATCTGGTACCTCAGTTTCCCTTTGCCCATTCAAAATGCCACACAACAGATACTTTCAAAACTAACTCTCCCCTTCTGTGGTATAGTTTATTGCTATAAAAATAACACAACTGCTCTTCCCTGGGCTCAATTAGTCCTTTCACTTTTTTAATCAGCTTCAGCATCCATATAGACCTCCCTCTAGATTCAAAAGCTTTTTCAGTCCCTCACCTGGCATCGCCTCCTTATAGCCCTTCCTCTAGGGCTTCAGTCTTCTGCAGCCCTCCCAAATGAGACTTGTGCCCCAGCAAGCACCTGTTCCTTGTAGGTTCCTTAGCTGAGTCTTTCCACTCAGTGGGCTTCTGCACCTTGCAGGTTCCGCACCCAGACCTTTGCCTGGGAGCTCTGGAGAGTGATTTCTATGCTGCTCTCCCTCAGTCCTCACAGGCTAAGCTAATGTAAAGGCTTGCTTGATACTCTGTGGTTGTTCATGTGACTGCTACCTGACCTCACTAGACTACAATTCCCCAGATCCCGCAGAGAAAAATATTCCAGCATGCCTGCTCTTAAAAGGACTAAACCTTGGAACAGGGTTTCCTGGCCCCATTCTCCCTTATGGGGTGGACCTCCCTGTTACAGGTGAAAAGGAATCACTTAAATTTATACTCAGCTGCCAGATCCTAAATCTAGAAACACAGATAGCACGGATAGGAATTTAGCATCAAGATTTGGGTATGGTTTCCATAATTCAATATAATATTTAAATGTGTTTGTGTAGCACGGAGTAATAATTTAATGGAAAGCGAACAATTCTGTTTTGCTCAATGATCTCCACAATAATCACAAAAAAACTGAGGAGTATTTGTGGCACCTTAGAGACTAACATAATGAAGAACAAACATGCATTTCTAGGGTGCTTTTTCAGTTTTTGGATTTGTTTTGAGTGAACCAAAATGTTTAGGTGGAATTTTTTTGATTTTTTTCCGTTTATATTCAGCCGTTTTTCTCCTTTTTTAAAAAATTGGCTAAATTGGAAATATAAATGCCATTTTGAAAGCACAAGGTGAAGAATAAACCAGTTCAAAATGAAATACTCAAAATGAAACTTTCTGAAACAATGTTTAAACTTTTTCTGGCATTTTTTTTCAGGTAACACTATTTGTCAAATTGGACCTTAATTTACAAATAGTTTTGGAGCCACCAAAAATACATTTTTTGGCAAAATTTTTATTCACCAACAATTTTCCCCTCAGCTCTATAAACCACAGACCATGGAAAATAACTTTAATTCTGCTTCCCTTTTGCACTTCTGCACAACCCCCTTTATCAGATTATTTCCCCCTCAATACTAGAAGTTGTAGATGTTTGTTGTAGCAATTGGCTGTGTTAGGAGAAGGTAGTTTTGTAGGACTGTGTGCAGAAGGGCAGCTGGGAGAGGTGATGGAAGGCTGGTACCCCTAGGGTGGAGTGTTATGTTTACAGTATAGGGTCAAATTGGACCCTCATTCACAGCCATGAAACCCCATTGCCTTCAATAGAATTGCAGATGGAGTGACTGATGAATTTAATAGTCTCTAAAATGCTTACTAAGATATTTTAAAATTCTTTGGCATGTGTACATTGGGGTCACACTAAAGCGCTGTTCATTTTTACACCTACTAAGACTGAACAGGTTAGCGTGTATGTGTTTCTAGGTTGTGAGGTAAGAGGATGGACAAAATTTCCAAACATCACAGTTTCACAATCAGTTTTCTCCTTGAATTAACAATTTAATGCACGTCTGTGAAAGTGCATCCTGTTGTTTCACTTATATGGTTACAAGTCGTAACCTTGACCAAAGTCAGAAGAGAAGCCATAAACCAAATAGTATAGGAACTGAATTTCTCTGTCATCTACATGCCTAGAGACTGTCCCTCCAAAACACGTTTGAGGAATATTGATGCAAAAGCTAGACGAGCCAACTAGGGGGGGAGCTTTTCTTGACCTGCTGCTCACAAACAGGGAAGAATTAGTGGGGGAAGCAAAAGTGGACGGGAATCTGGGAGGCAGTGACCATGAGTTGGTTGAGTTCAGGATCCTGATGCAGGGAAGAAAGGTAAGCAGCAGGATAAGGACCCTGGACTTCAGGAAAGCAGACTTCGACTCCCTCAGGGAGCGGATGGGTAGGATCCCCTGGGGGACTAACATGAAGGGGAAAGGAGTCCAGGAGAGCTGGCTGTATTTCAAGGAATCCCTGTTGAGGTTACAGGGACAAACCATCCCGATGAGTCGAAAGAATAGTAAATATGGCAGGCGACCAGCTTGGCTTAATGGTGAAATCCTAGCGGATCTTAAACATAAAAAAGAAGCTTACAAGAAGTGGAAGGTTGGACATATGACCAGGGAAGAGTATAAAAATATTGCTCGGGCATGTAGGAATGAAATCAGGAGGGCCAAATCGCACCTGGAGCTGCAGCTAGCAAAAGATGTCAAGAGTAACAAGAAGGGTTTCTTCAGGTATGTTGGCAACAAGAAGAAAGCCAAGGAAAGTGTGGGCCCCTTACTGAATGAGGGAGGCAACCTAGTGACAGAGGATGTGGAAAAAGCTAATGTGCTCAATGCTTTTTTTGCCTCTGTCTTCACTAACAAGGACAGCTCCCAGACTGCTGCGCTGGGCATCGCAACATGGGGAGTAGATGGCCAGCCCTCTGTGGAGAAAGAGGTGGTTAGGGACTATTTAGAAAAGCTGGACGTGCACAAGTCCATGGGGCCGGACGAGTTGCATCCAAGAGTGCTAAAGGAATTGGCAAATGTGATTGCAGAGCCATTGGCCATTATCTTTGAAAACTCGTGGCGAATGGGGGAAGTCCCAGATGGCTGGAAAAAGGCTAATGTAGTGCCAATCTTTAAAAAAGGGAAGAAGGAGGATCCTGGGAACTACAGGCCAGTCAGCCTCACCTCAGTCCCTAGAAAAATCATGGAGCAGGTCCTCAAGGAATCAATCCTGAAGCACTTACACGAGAGAAAAGTGATCAGGAACAGTCAGCATGGATTCACCAAGGGTAGGTCATGCCTGACTAATCTAATAGCCTTCTATGATGAGATTACTGATTCTGTGGATGAAGGGAAAGCAGTGGATGTATTGTTTCTTGACTTTAGCAAAGCTTTTGACACGGTCTCCCACAGTATTCTTGTCAGCAAGTTAAAGAAGTATGGGCTGGATGAATGCACTATAAGGTGGGTAGAAAGTTGGCTAGATTGTCGGGCTCAACAGGTAGTGATCAATGGCTCCATGTCTAGTTGGCAGCCGGTGTCAAGTGGAGTGCCCCAGGGGTCGGTCCTGGGGCCGGTTTTGTTCAATATCTTCATAAATGATCTGGAGGATGGTGTGGATTGCACTCTCAGCAAATTTGCAGATGATACTAAACTGGGAGGAGTGGTAGATATGCTGGAGGGCAGGGATAGGTTACAGAGGGACCTAGACAAATTGGAGGATTGGGCCAAAAGAAACCTGATGAGGTTCAATAAGGATAAGTGCAGGGTCCTGCACTTAGGACGGAAGAACCCAATGCACAGCTACAGACTAGGGACCGAATGGCTAGGCAGCAGTTCTGCAGAAAAGGACCTAGGGGTGACAGTGGTCGAGAAGCTGGATATGAGACAGCAGTGTGCCCTTGTTGCCAAGAAGGCCAATGGCATTTTGGGATGTATAAGTAGGGGCATAGCGAGCAGATCGAGGGACGTGATCATTCCCCTCTATTCGACATTGGTGAGGCCTCATCTGAAGTACTGTGTCCAGTTTTGGGCCCCACACTACAAGAAGGACGTGGATAAATTGGAGAGAGTCCAGCGAAGGGCAACAAAAATGATTAGGGGTCTGGAACACATGACTTATGAGGAGAGGCTGAGGGAACTGGGATTGTTTAGTCTGCAGAAGAGAAGAATGAGGGGGGATTTGATAGCTGCTTTCAACTACCTGAGAGATGGTTCCAGAGAGGATGGTTCTAGACTATTCTCAGTGGTAGAAGAGGACAGGACAAGGAGTAATGGTCTCAAGTTGCAGTGGGGGAGGTTTAGGTTGGATATTAGGAAAGACTTTTTCACTAGGAGGGTGGTGAAACACTGGAATGCGTTACCTAGGGAGGTGGTAGAATCTCCTTCCTTGGAAGTTTTTAAGGTCAGGCTTGACAAAGCCCTGGCTGGGATGATTTGATTGGGGATTGGTCCTGCTTTGAGCAGGGGGTTGGACTAGATGACCTCCTGAGGTCCCTTCCAACCCTGATATTCTATGGTTCTAGGATTCTATGAAGCTTGTGCTACCACTGATCATGCTGTGGGAAGACTGAAAAGCAGTTTCCATGACTGCTAATCTGGTATCTTTCATAAGCACTAAAAACACTTAAAAAATTAAAAACTCCAGTCATATAAATCCTCTGTCTCACTAGAAGTAAGGACACAGATAAGATCATCAGTCTCAAAACCCATGACTCTACTGGAAACCTTTGATCAGATTAACAAATCTTTTTGGAGGAGTGAAAAAATCTGGAATATAAAATCATTTAATGGGGAGTCATCCCCTAACTACCAGCAACAAGTCCAACTTCCTTATTAAATGAGCATTTATCCTCTACCAAAAACCATGGAAAAACTTACTAAATTCAGTGGAATCTAAGAGTTTCCTCCTTGGCTCATCAGACTGTTCTGGGAATCCAGATGAAATACTGAACTCCCAAAAAATAGTCAAGTACAGAAGAGGAATCTTTAAAATTCATATCTGTAAATTAAGCAAAGAGTCCAAAAGTAGAATCACAGTTTAAAAGTACAAGAAATAATAAAATTGTTGTGTCCCTGAACACGATACTCATAGCACAAGTTCATTGTTCTAGTTACCATTCCCAAAATAAAGACACTGATAATAACAACAAATATTGCCATGTGTCCTCCAACAAATTAACAGCACTTCACTTTTACCAGTAGGTAGCTACTTACATCTTCAGTTTCACCAAAGTGCAAACCCATCTCCTTTGTAAAATGACCAATCACATTTCCTCTAGGAGGCTGCTTTTATGCAATTGAGCATGGAACTAATGAAGTTCCTGATAATCAATTATATCAGGATGTGCTCTCCTTCCCCCTTTCACTTCAGGAAATTTGGAAACTATTCCTTTTGGTTCTCCTTCACAGCAGACTTTTAAAAGATTTGATTGGCTAAAATCAAAGTTGATACAGCTCTTTATTTATCAACGTATGTGGCTACAGCTGTAATGGGTGAAGTTTACTTCTCCCACCTTTAGAATAGTTTCTGCAAGAGATGATTAGTAGGTAGATTGTTTGAATTAAAAAAAAATTGAAAAACATATTTGAGCAAATGTTTTAATATGCAAAATCATAGAAGTTACACCTCAGATGAAATTTGATCCTTCATATTGACCATGAATGTATTTATTCACTACTATGGGTACAATATGCTTCTCCACATGAATTAAAACAGCAGTTAACTTTGGTAAATGTATTTTTATTTATCCCCTGAGATCTCAAGCAAAGACTTTCAGCCACAATTATTGTCTGAGCCAATTCTTGTTAAAGTCAATAGAAAGAATCTCATTGGCTTCAATGAGAGAGGCCTTTATAGATTTTATTAAGGACCTATATATGGCATAAACGCACAAAGGAAATAATAACCTTTCAGCACTAAGAAGATATTTTCCCCCTCTCCTTCTTAGTTTCAAATGTAAAATATTGTTACCAATGCTTAGTATGCAACCTGTAAGGAATGCTCAACGATATTCAACAGATCAGCCAAGCTACAGCCTGAGAAAGGTAGTTCAAAAACTAGCAAATGGCTCCATCTGCTGTTGGCCTATGATGACATGAGATCAATGTATACTCTACATCTGCTCTTTGAAGTACTGTTCTAAAAAAGGCTTGTATTGGTAAATATTTCACTACACACAGAAGAGATCCGGTGTCTTTGGGCATAAGTGTCTTTCCTGGTTATTTAGTAATATGAATATTATATGGAAATGTTTCTCCCTCTTTCTCCCATTGCCTTTATTTTAGCTTTCTTTTTCTTTTCTTTTTGTCTTCTACTTGGCATATTTCCTTAGGGCTGAGTGTCATCAATTGCAATTGTTTTGTATAATAGAGGCAAAGTCTGCAGTATTTCACGTCAACCTGTGACCCAAAACTGAATGAATGTTGTGCTTCATTGTTAATTCAAAATAGGTCCTAGATAAACATAATCCCATGTAGCCTTAATCTATTCACTGCCCATGGTACCAATTTGCACCGACCATAAGCAGTAACTGTAAACCAAAGTTTTACAGGATTATTTTGTTTGCATGTGTCTAAAACTGGCAATTTTATGCCAGACTGGGCATACTGTTTTACTGTGCTGATGTTCTGTAGTTGTTGCTTAAATCTACTGTGTGGCTAAATAGAAATCTAGGTTAGATTCCTGGCTTTACCATTGACTAGCTCTCAGTCCTTAGGCAAGTTATATAATCTATCTTCCTCCTTGGTAAACAAATAATCTTCCCTGTCATAAATTTGCATTAGACGGAGTGACAAGTCCGGGCTGCCCTCTTGTTAAATGGAGATAATGTTTACTCACTTTTCAAGACCTATACATCTAAAAAAATCACTAAATACTATTATTTACTGTTTGATTCATTATTTAGTGTAAACTCAAAGAAGACAGGGTTCCAACTATTGCCAAACATAACCAACATAATTATCTGTCTGGAAGACACCCAGCATGTATTGTGCTTGACTATAAATAAATTATATTTTACCTAATTATGTGATTAGATTGAGGCAATGTATCTGGGTGGGTAAAAGTTTTTGGGTTTACTTATAAATGCTCTGTCTAACTGGATAAAAGTGTAACTCAACAGTGACAATGGCAAATAAGTGATCTTCCTTTAACACACTGTACCCCAGGTTCACCCCGTTATATGATTATGATATATTGTGTACAAAGTATGCCTTGTGAGGTATAATTTGAAAACTCATAACTTACTGAACATTATTATCCTGGTAAAATACATATGGCAACGCTGTATGTAAAGTTATTAAACTCTACTGTATAACAATTATTTTAATGTAATATGTTGCAAAGTTAGAAAAGCAGGCTCAAACTAGTTTTTCAGAGACAGACACACCTGCATGCCAGCAGGTTGCTAAAGAGTCATTACCTGTTTAATCAGAGATTCACCAGCAAAGGAGTTGTAAACAAAGTATTTATAATTCACCTGAAGGACAGCTGGCAGACAGCTGGAATGGAACTGCATGACCCCATGACCCAGCAATGAGTTTTCCAATGAAAAGAGTCAGAGGATAAAAAGGAGAGACAGTGACCTACTCCTCACCTCTCCTCCCCCATCTCTACTCACAGCAGCAAGATCACTTGAAAGATAATAGGAGCATCACTGAACTTGGGCGGGGGGAATGTCTTAACTGGAAGGCTTTCCAGTTAGTATGGACTGCTGAAAGTTTTTGGGTCAGAGATACCTTTTTGCTTTCAAATCTTATTTAGTTTGGTAAAGCTTAGGAATTAGTTTGCGGTTTTATCCTTTTATTTCTTGTGTAACCAGTTCTGACATTTATGCCTTTATCACTTATAGTCACTTAAAATCTATCCCTTTCTAGGTAATAAACTTGTTTTTTAACCTAATCCAAGGTGTATTTGGATTGAAGTGCTTGGGTACTCCACTTGAGACAACAAGGCTGGTGCATACAAACATTACCCTTTGTTGGAATGTCAGACTAATATAAGCTTATATTGCACAGGGATCTACTGAGCAGTATAAGATGCACATCCTAGGATGCAAGGCTGGAACTGGGGAATTTGCGGGTGTTGCCCTTTATGTAGTTCATGAGTGGCTGGGAGAGCATTCATACAATTTGGCTAGGAGTGACTTTACATGCTAATGGCTGTGTGTGAGCGGAGCCCGGAGAGGCACTAGCAAAGCAGTGTAAAAGGCACCCTGGGCTGGAGAGTTAAAGGGACACAGTGGTTAAACAGACTAGATTGTACCCTGGGGGATGTCACACTTCCCTCTTAGTAACTAACGCTAAACAAGAAGACAAGGATGCCCTCAGTTTCTTTTATTTTAGCTGTGGAACCACTGACCTGAAAAATACAACAGTTTGGAGTGGATAGGGTTATCCTTGGTGCTATTCTACGTACATATCACTTGGGATTCTCTCTCTTTGGGAATTTTTTCCCCTTTTCTGTACTCTCCACAATGGATATTCTTCCCCTACTCTTCGTCTGTTCTACCCTCCACCCCAACGGAGTTCTTCCCCTCCCTTCTCCCTCTGTGCCAACCACCCCAGAATATTCTCCCTCTGAATTGATTGATTGAATTCTCCTCAGGAACTGGAGGGAATGAGTGTGGGGAGTAGATAAAAGAGATAGTTCCCTGAACCTGCAGATGGTAGGCAGTGCTTGCAAACAAAGGTAGGCAGGAAAAAGCAGCCACTCCCCTGAGTCTGGGACTAAGCAGGGCCCTGAAGGCACCAGCTATGGGGCTTTGTGGTGGCTGTGGCACCTGTATGAACAGCCACTGCTTGACAGCATGAAGGGAAGGTGACTTAGTGGTTTATACCCAGTGAGGCATGAGTCCTTCCAAGTCCTTTTGAATTAGCTGCAGGCAGGTATTGTTGGGCTGGATCGCTTTTTGGTATTGATACCTCTGGTCATAAAACACTGATAGAATTTGAATTTGCCATATTAATTGGCAGAATCAAGCTTGGAGACAAAGAATGACACTTGGGGAATGACTGAGTGATTCAGATTTATTCTCCCATTTAAACGATACCTGAGTATACTGAATGCCTAGCATGAGTCATCAGCAGGGATTGAACTTGAGGCCTCTCACACTAAAAGCATGAGCCACGTTCTACCTATTGAACTAAAGTACTAACTTTCCTTAGCTAGCAGGTATAGCAGACTCATTAGCTGCATTTAGATGAACCACTAACTAGAGGGGGACAAAGAGCCTCAATATAGCAATCTGGGTTACATGTGGTTATAATTGTACGAATAGTTTAGGTACTTGCACGTAGTTAATGATAATCTACTATTCCATTAAATAAAATATGAACTGGAAAAGAGGGTCATCTCTGGTCTTTGCTCATTTGAAACTTCCTTGATTTATTAACAATTGTTTGTTTTTTTCTGAATATTCTTTTTTCCGTATGGGCAACTTGTACAGAGTATTGCCAGAATGACTAAAAGCCTGTTGCTACTGTCACAGCTGCTTTCAGGAAGAGTACTCTGCCCACTTAGAATAAACACAAAGATGAGAGAGGACCTCATTTTTGAGAAGCTGCCGCTCCTGTATATGCTGCTGTCTGTGTCCAGCCTGACTTTACTTCTGTGGCACAGAATTGTTAGTGACTACTTATGCCAGCATACTGTAAATGCACTACTGCTCATTACATATCTAGCTCCTTTCCTGTTGCTTTGGCCAGCCTGGCCAGAGCTTGTGTACACTCTTAACCCAACCATAAAGATTGAAAGAAGGCTGCACATCCAGAATGAAAGGAAAAAAATCAGTCTTATGTTATGAAGCTTGATCCAAAGCCCGTTAAGTTTAATCACAGTCTTCCCATTGACTTCAAGGGGCTTGGGATCAGGTGTATGCTTCCATCATAAATATTTCCAAATCTTACCACTCCCAAATAATTGGACCTCCAAATGAGTTTATCTCTAGTCCAGATATGAGCAGTCACCCATCCATATGATTAATTACTGTAAAGCACTTTGAATATGTAAAATGCTATGCAAGTGCTAATATTCATAGTATTTATGGCTATTACCTTTTCAGCACTGGAGAAACAGCATCTGCCTTTGTAAAATTATATGCCAGTATCTTATGTGCTTTAAGACTTTTAACACAACTCCCTCCAAGATAATTTTTCTCTGATTTATGAGATGAAACATCTTAGATTTTAGATAATATTGTGACAAGGTCCCCGGGGTGCAACCTGGACTGTGGGACCACTGAGCCCTCTGTCCCACAAACCTGGGCTGGCCCTTACATTTTGATGTTGATGTCAAATTGTAAGCCTGTCAGGTTCCTTCCACACTCTGAACTCTAGGGTACAGATGTGGGGACCCGCATGAAAGACCTCCTAATCTTATTCTTACCAGCTTAGGTTAAAAACTTCCCCAAGGTACAAACTTTGCCTTGTGCTTGAACGGTATACTGCCACCGCCAAGTGTTTTAAACAAAGAACAGAGAAAGAGACCACTTGGAGACATCTTTCCCCAAAATATCCCCCCAAGCCCTACACCCCCTTTCCTCGAGAAGCTTGATAATAATCCTCACCAATTTGTACAGGTGAACACAGACCCAAACCCTTGGATCTTAAGAACAATGAAAAATCAATCAGGTCCTTAAAAGAAGAATTTTAATTAAAGAAAAAGAATCACCTCTGTAAAATCAGGATGGAAAATACTTTACAGGGTATTCAGATTCAAAACACAGAGGATCCCCCTCTGGGCAAAACCTTAAAGTTACAGAAAACAGGAATAAACCTCCCTCTTAACACAGGGAAAATTCACATAAAACAAAAGATAAACTAATTCGCCTTGCCTGGCTTACCTATACTGGTTGCAATATTGGAGACTTGGATTAGGATGGGTTGGAGAAGATGGATTTCTGTCTGGCCTCTCTCAGTCCCAAGAGAGAACAAACATGTAAACAAAGAGCACAACTAAAGCCTTCCCCCCTGCAAGATTTGAAAGTATCTTGTTCCCTTATTGGTCCTTTGGGTCAGGTGCCAGCAAGGTTAGCTGAGCTTCTTAACCCTTTACAGTTAACAGGACGTTGCCTCTGGCTAGGAGGGATTTTATAGCACTGTATACAGAAAGATGGTTACTCTTCCCTTTATATTTATGACAAAGCCTGTGGCAGGTGTCCACAAGCAGCTGCAGGCAGGGACACACTCAACTATGTTACATGAATGACTTCCCAGCCACTCATGAGCCATCAATAGGGAAGCTCCAGCCAACTCCCCCCAGCCCTGCACCCCAGAACTGTACTGTCTTGCACTGGCCAGAAGCCTGATCGGTGTAAATTCATTACTTAGTTCACCACTTCTTCATAGGAAAGTGGACATACACGAGCCTTTGTAACCTGAGCAGATTTCCTAAGCACTTTAGACAAACTCATTGATAAGGATAAAACATTAAAATAAGTTTATTAAATATAGAGAAATAGATTTTAAGTGATTATAAGTGGTAGACATAAAGGTCAGAGATAGGTACCTTAAGAAATAAAAATAGAAACATGCATTCTAAATCCTACACTTTTAGTGTACGCAAGAGTTGACTCAAACAGCTTTTCTCACCCTGACAGGTGGTACAAGCAGGTTACAGTTCCTCAATACACAGGCCATAGGCGCCGACTTTCCCTCTTTCCTGTGGGTGCTCGACCCCCCTCCGCCCCTGGCCCCATCCCCGCCCCCACTCCACCCCTTCCATGAGGCCCTACCCCTGCCCCGCCCCCATTCCAACCCCCTTCCCAAAATCCCCAACCCAACTTCACCCTCCTCCCTGCCCCAATTCCAACTCCTTCCCCAAATCCCCGCCCCGCCCCAGCCCCACCTCTTCACCACCTCCTCTCCTGAGCGCGCCATGTTCCTGCTCTCCCCACCCCCCCGCCCCCCCGGAGCGTGCTAATGCTGCCAAACAGCTCTTTGGCAGTGGCTGGGTGGGAAGTGCTGGGAGGTAGTCAGAGGAGCAGGGAGGCGGCGCGCTCAGGGGAGGAAGAGGAAGAGGTGGAGTGGGGGGTGAGGGGTGAGGGGAGCTTGGCTGCTGGTGGGTGCAGAGCACCCATTAATTTTTCCCCTTGGGTGCTCCAGCCCCAGAGCACCCATGGAGTCGGCACCTATGACACAGGCTGTGACTACCTTCCAGCCTGGGACCACCCTTCCTCAGTTCAAAGTCTTTGTCTTTCAGACATTCTTCCAGGTGTTGAGATGCGGGAGGAGGGAGAGAGGGCAAGTGATGATTTCACTGTCTCTCTTTTATACTTTCTTCACTATGTGGTGGGTTAGTCTGCCTCCATGGCATACATGCTTTCTCCGAGAAGTCTCTGGGATTGTGGATTCCTTTCTTGATGGGTGTTGATGAGCCATTAAAGCTGTCTGGCTATTGATGGCTACTCTTGTTGTAACTGAAAGGCTGGTTGTGGGCCTTCCCAAATTCACAAACATATTTCAGTAACACATATAGCAATACTTCATAACTTCACATATCATGAGAGCACATACAATTCAACAGGATATTAATGTTCAAGAGATTAAGACTTTTAAAATGATACCTCAGAAGGCATACTTTGTACAAAACATATCATAATCATATCCCAGTGGTGAATATGGGGATTTCAGGGTGCTACTTTGAGGTACAAAGTGTCACAAATATGCCTTGTTTCTCCTGTGTATTTAATGTGAAGAGACTCTGATCTCTGTTCTGAGGAGCATCATTTCCGATAAAAGCTCTTCACGTTTCCTAATGTTCAGTTGCCCCATTTTTTCTAGTTCCAGCTTCACATGACTGCAGTTAAACTCTTTGCCTGCCTTTGTGGTTTCTATATGCTGTTGACTTCTCATAGAAAAATGGTTTTGTCAGTTAGTGAGTCTGTTTGGCTCTTTGCATCATTAGGTGGTCACTCCTTTTATCTATCACTTGTATAATGATTCAACTTTGGGCATATTTTTGCAAAATTCTGTGGGGATTCCATCCAGGCCAGCAGGAGGCAGAATCTCTCTTTTTGAGAATTCCCCTACAAGGTTGCTGCATGCATTATTTAGTGTTAAGAATTTTCTCCCTCGCCCATCATTCTCTGCTGAACTCTAGAGTCTGCAGGGCTTTGTTGTTCTAAGCAGTGCTGGTGGAGCTCTAGTTCTGGTTTGGTTTGTTCTGATGTAACCCACCGGAAAAAAAGAATCAATTACTAAGCTGCAATTTTACATTTCTTTACTTGAATGACAGTCAAAAGTTCCAGTCCAATGTGTAGGCATGATGTGGCCTTTATTTTTAATCCTATAAAATTAGCAGAATTTAGTAGGTTTCTTGTTCTAGTGCCATTCAACATTATTCAACTTTCTTACCATTCCTCTTAGTTATCTCCTGTCTCATCCTGCTTTCTCCTCACTAAATTTCAAGTCGTGAGACTGCTCTGCATTTTTTTAACAGTCTGGTGTGGCATCCAAGAAAGGCCTCTTTCAGAAACTGTTTGTATAATCCCCTCCCCACCCCATTAATGGTATCATTGCTTCTGTGCTAATGATAATGTCAAAAAGGAACTTGTGGCTTAAAGGAACCATAATATCCTGTGCTTAAGAAAACAAAAGATTCCTATGGCTGTTCCTGTCTGGAGGAAGTTTCTCCCCTGTGCTGATTGACAGCTCATTAACTGGCTGTAATCTAATCCACCACAGAGCCCCATAGAGTCAGCCTGTATGCACAGACCACTCTTAGGAACTCTACAGGGTTCAAGCCTAGCAGCAGCTGATTTATATCCAGGCTTGGCAGAATAAAATTTTTATTTTTTATAAGTTTGATGGATAATTTCGATGTTTGTGTTTTATGCATGGTTTTCGTTTTTCATCTATTTAAATGTTCACACTTGTAGGAAATTATGGGGGGAGGGTGTCAACATTTATTTGATACCCTGAGATTCAAAAAGTTCAAGCTATATGAACGGCTAAAACACAAATTGTCAAAATCAGATGTCAAAATAAACAAAGTAAATATCCTTAAATCATTAATCATACTGGTTTTTACTATTCATTTGCTAGTCCCTTTGTAACAAGACTAATTCAAAAGTCTAACTCACTGGATTTTTACTCTATGTTCTCAAGCAGCATTTTTCTTACTTTGCCTATCTGTAAATTTCTATTATGATGGAAATACTTTTCTGTTGGTTTGTGTTGTGGTGAAACCTGTTTATCAACATTTGCTGATAAAAATGTACTCCTTAGAAGCCTGCTCATGTCAATTTCATATGCACATTGAGCCTTCTTGGTTCCTGCAATTTATCTGAGATGGATTCAGGTCTTGCTAACTGACCAGGGATGTACAAATGCAGATTCTAGCTGCACAGAACTGTTACTGTTATGGGTAGTGGGTGTCATAGGCCAGGGGAGGCTGAGCCTCCCCAAACAGCCTGGAGTGGCCCCGCCCATGTTTTGCCCCCAGGAGGCGGGGTCCCAGGAGGGGGCAGTCAGGGAACAAGGAGCAGGAGGGGTTGGATGGGTTGGAGGTTCTGCGGGGGGAAGTGAGGGGGTAGGAAGTGGGAGGGATCGGATAGGGGGTGGGGGCCAAGCTGTTTGGGGAAGCACAGCTTTCCCTATTGGGCCCTCCATACAGTTTTTCAACCCCAACCCCAACCCCTCAGGCCAAAAAGTTTGCCACCCCTTGTTTAGAGTGATCAGACACACCCTGCGCGTAGCTCTCCCTTATACAGGTATAGACATATGGGATAGGGCGGGGAGAGATATTCAGAGTTGGGCTTTTACCAGAAAGCTTTAAGTACAGGGAGTGTAGTTTACTCCAAGGAAGTGTTATTTACTCCTTCGCATAACACAAGAACTAGGGGTCACCAAGTGAAATTAATAGGCAGCAGGTTTAAAACAAACAAAAGGAAGTATTTCTTCACACAATGCACAGTCAACCTGTGGAACTCTTTGCCAGAGGATGTTGTGAAGGCCAAGACTATAACAGAGTTAAAAAAAAGAACTAGATAAATTCATGGAGGATAGATCCATCAATGGCTATTAGCCAGTGTCCCTAGCCTCTCTTTCCCAAAAACTGGGAATGGGTGACCTGGGATGGATCACGTGATGATTGTCTGTTCTGTTCATTCTCTCTGAAGCACCTGGCATTGGCCCCTGTCGGAAGACAGGATACTGGGCTAGATGGACCTTTGGTCTGACCCAGTATGACTGTTTTTATGTTTTTATCCATCTTTTCCTCCTCAGATTCTGCATGATTCTGACAGAAACAACTCTTAGCTGTACTTGTGCTAATTTTTTCTGTTTCTGTATGAAGCTCTTCATATGTATGGCACTAATATTTTTTTGAATATCTGTAAATATTACAGATTGTTCTAATTTTACCTGTTTCTTAATAGAGTGAGTGAGTGCATGTATAAAGCATAAGCCTCTACAACTTGGGAGCCTAATTGTATCTTATATTGAACAAACATTGGAAGCATAAATTCCAGGGCATAGTATTGTAGATGAATATTCAGAGGTGCTAAAACTACACAGAATATGGATTTGGGCTGGGGCGGGTGGTGTGTGTGTCAGTGATGATGATATTCACGTGTGAATGTTTCCATAGAGGAGGCTAAGTCTAAAGGGGCAACTTTTTAGGTGAGAATAGACAATAATGGTAGATAAAAAAGTATTAAGACCACAGAAGATTAAAAACAAAACAGCTCGGTCCAAATTTTTAGAGGGCTGTCTTGTACATATCTGCTGCACCACTATCAAAAAAATAAATTAAAACAGCAGCCTGAATCATCAATAACACCTAAGAACTTTCACTGAAGGTAAATTATCCCTAGAACACTGGTTTAAGAGAACAGTTATGACTTTGCAGTACTATAGTTTCCTAGTTTTTCATTGTGATGTTCTGTACCACGGGGCAACACCTAGCACCCCCATGTTCATTCTTATAATATGATTGTGTGGTATCTAATGCAAAGTTTGTCATGTCGGATGTCTTCGGAAGGCTCATGATGCACTGAGCATTGTTGTTATAATAATGTTATAGTAATAGTTGTTATAGTAATGTTATAGGTTGTAATTTTATGTATATAGTTATGAGGCTGAAAATGTGTCCTCATGGCTTAAAGCAAGCCCAGGCAAAAACTTTTCAAGAGCAGAGGGGCAGTTCAGATCTCATCAGGGCATGTATGGGACAAACTCAGCCCAGCCTCACAGGAACAAAGGACACTGGCCTAGGGAACAACAAAGGACCCGTTGGACTGTCGAGTGAGTCACTCCCCTTTCGTTGGTCAATTTGGGACTGCAATGAGGTAATGCTTACCTGACTCTGAAGGTGGGGGGGTAAGCCAAGAGGGAAGAAAGAACATGATAAAAGGGAGAGACGTTTGCCATGCTCTTCCTATCTCTTCCACCTCTATCTACAGACATCATCACCAAGCGACTGAAGTACGGATCAAAGGGGAGAGCCTGGCTGAAGGCCAGCCAGCCAGCCTGTGGTGAGAAGCATCTAAGTTTGTAAGGGCATTGAAAGTGTTAAGATCATCTTAGAATGCATTTTACTTTTATTTCATTTGACCAAATCCGACTTGTAACTTATAATCACTTAAATCTGTCTTTCATAGTTAATAAATTTGTTTGTTTATTCTACCTGGATCAGTGTGTTTGATCTGAAGCATGTCAGAGATGGATAACAAGCATGGTACATGTAAATTTCTTTGTTAAATTGACGAACTCGTATAAGCTTTCAGTGTCCAGTGGGCATAATTGGACACTGCAAGACAGAGGTTCCTAGGGTTGTGCCTGGGACTGGAGATATTGGCTAGTGTCATTCGGTTGCACAATCCAAGGAGCAGCTTACATGTCAGAGGCTGTGCATGAAAAGCCCAGGAGTGGGGGTTCTCACAGCAGAGGAGGGTAGGGCTGGCTCCCAGAGTCAAGGATTGGAGTGACCTATCAGATCACCGGTCCAGATAACACCAGGGAACATCACAATCATACAGAGCCATAATTCTATGAAAGAATCCTTGATTTTGTGTGTTTTGAAAAATGTTCTCCTTCTAAAATCCAAAGAGAAATAAACATGTCCCTCCCAGCTTCTAACCAGTACGAAACCCCCCAAAACCCATTATATTTAGCTAGCTAGCTAGCTGATTTTAGATCTTTTGCTTCTTAGCAAGCTATTTCTCTACACTTATTATCACTTAAAATCGTACTCCCACAAGAAGGGAGCAATGACTGTATATATAGGACCCTAAACCCCTCCCTTCTTACAGATCTCAAGTTTACTTTATCCCATTGTAATAAATTTCACATGGACCTTCTTGCCAGCCAGGTCATCAAATTAGCAGAGATTATCTTTCCCTGAATCTGTGTGTGCCACAGAACACTAAGAAAGGAAGGTAAAGAGCTTAGCTCAGACTATTAAAATAAACATCCTGCTCCCTAAGTTATTGTTGCATAATAAAAATGAGTGTTTGGCTCTTCAGCATCTCCTCATTCGTATCCAAGAGCAATAATTACAGTTCTCTGATAATGTGGCTTTCAACTCCAAAGTGAGTATTTTCTGATTTTACTTTTGAAAGGAATTGTGATTCTTTTATCTGGATGAAGGAGAATATAATAAATTGGAAGATATGAAGAAATCAGAAAGAAATCAGAAAGTGGGTAGGAGAATAAAGAAAGATAAAATGAATAATTCCAAATTCCTTTCCCTGGAATTTCACAGCATTATTGCAGTTAGTACCTTATACAATGCCCGTGGGAGTTCTGATATCCTGTATAGTGGCTGAATAAAGGATATAACAACACAATAGTGATAACCATGTGATTCTTTCTGTAACCCTTACCCATGTTCCCCATTTTCCAGCTAATGTTTGTCTCTTCACTAGTTGCATTGTATCTTACATTTAGGCTCCAAACCTGCTAGCTGCTCTGAAGATGGTTCACCTGTGAGGAGCAGCCTGCAAGGTTGGGGCCTTAGATCTTGGTCCAAAGTTTGTTGAAGTCACAGAGAGTTCTTCTTCTATTGACTTCAGTGGATTTTGATTAAAAGATTTTAAGACCAGAGGGCACCATCAGAACATCTTGTCTGACCTCCTGTATAATACAGGCCAGATGTGTATTGAGCTCAATAACTTGTGTTTGACTAAAGCATATCTATGGAACAGACCCATAGACTGTAAACCCTTTGGGACAAAAGGCAGTATCTTTCTTGGCTCCTGTGGAGCACCTACCATACTTTTGGGTGCTACAAAATCAATAATAATGGTAACACAAATTCCTCCACATGGGAGTACTGATGGACTAAAAAAAAAGAAAGCTTGATAGCTGAGGCATTCTGCCATCTTTGTAAACTTCAGGTAGCATTCAGCCTTCCTCTATCACCAAGATTCACCCACTATCTCAGCTCCTGATTCAGACCTTTTCACTAGAACACTTCTAGCCAATCCACTTCATTCCACAAAAATACCACCTATCAATCTAGACCATTGGTGGACAACCTGTGGCCCATGAGGGTAATCTGATTGCAGGACATGAAACATTTTGCTGATGTTGACCGTCTGCAGGCACGGCCCTCCACAGCTCCCAGTGACCGCAGTTTGCCATTCCCGGCCAATGGGAGCTGTGGGAAGCAGTGGGCCGTAGGGACATGCTGGCCAACCCCTTCCTGCAGCACCCATTGGCTGGGAACGGCAAACTGCAGGCAGTGGGAGCTGCGGGGAGTCGTGCCTGCGGACAGTCAACATCAGCAAAATGTCTCATGGTCTGCATTCAGATTACCTTCATGGGCCGCATGCAGCCCATGGGCCGCAGGTTGCCCACCATTGATCTAGACTCCTCATTTTCTTTCCCCTAGCTATAGTTCTTGTCAACTTACATTTCATATGAATAACACAAAAGCTTAAAGACACACCCTCTAGCAAAAATCACAATGCTTTCCGGCGAGAGCTGCAATCAATGATAATAACTGTAATACTCAACAATAATTCTTTATCACATCATATAAACCCTGTTAAACTCAGTGACAGTTTTTTCTTCTGGTATAATAGAACATATTGTGAAAGTAATGGAATTTAGAATTAGAAGAAGACCCCAATAAAGAAGAATACTCTGAATCTTATCCATCCTATTCAGAAACACCATAGCATATATCAAAGAAATGCACAGGACCTGATGTCACTGACCCTTGAGTGGGTGTGTGAGGTTGTGGTAGACACAAGGGTCAATCATAACCCTTACGCTTGGTTTCATATATTACAGCCACCACCGTGGTATCTGAGTGCCTTCTAGCAATGCAAAACACTGACATGATTAAGGTCTGTTTCATGTAGTTCCTTCTCCATTCCTTCTCAGGGCTGCGGGTGGAAGAGGGAAAGAGAAATAATATACTTTAAATATTTTTTAAAAGATATGGTGTGTTGTGTGATTTTCATTTGTGACTGAACATTTGAAGCAGTGCCCCAGGATTGGTTCTCAGATCCTATGGGATGGTCTGCCCCCTGAGAAAACTTTTTCTCTGTGCACACAGGAGCTAATTCATTATTAATTGCATGATGGTCACACCTAGATTAGGATCTCATTGGGCTATGCACTTGCAAACACATAATGGGAGATGGCCCCTGCTATGAAGATCTTACAGTCTAAACAGATTAGACAATGGTGTAAGGGGAACTGAGGCATAGAGGTGACTTGACTTGCCCAATGTCACACAAAGGTCAGTGGCAGAACTGGGAATACAACTCAGCTCTCCTGAGTACCAGTCCAGTTCCACATCTGTGAGACAACCATGCCTCATAATTAATCACCACATCCCCCCACCCCCATAAACCAGGTGGTGTTAGCCCCAGAATGGAAGTCAGAAAGAGAGATACATGCACACACAATCTCACAGATTCCTGTTCACCAGACAGAAGCGGTTACATTGGATCAGCACTGCTCCCCAACTGCTAGGTATGAGTCAATCTGAGTTAGTTGCATCTTGTAAGATAACAGAATAATAGGTCTCCTGGGTTCTAATACTGAGCAGTGGATTTTTATGGCGTGTTATGCAGAAGGTCAGATGAGTTGATCAGAATAGTTTCTTCTGCTTTAAAGTCTATTTATCTTTGAGATGCCTCCATGATATCATTGGTATGCAGAATTTACCAGTAGCTGACACCTCTAGATTTGGGAACATATTTGAATGGAAAAAATATATTAAAACTTTTAGAGTAGCAGAGATAAAAATGCTACATTATTTGATATTGTGCACAGTACACATCAAAAAAAGCTTAAAGGTATTTAGTCTTAGAAGGAGACAACATCAGAACATAATGGCCAGTACAGCTGGTTGAGAAAGAGCTTTTATTCTGCAGAAAATTTTGCTAGGGTGAGAGGGGAAAGGGAGGGAAAGCTCCCTGGCTGGACTATATATCACAGGGTACAGTGTGGTCTGCCACAAGGAGTAATGGTCTCAAGTTGCAGTGGGGGAGATTTAGGTTGGATATTAGGAAAAACTTTTTCACTAGGAGAGTGGTGAAACACTGGAATGCGTTACCTAGGGAGGTGGTGGAATCTCCTTCCTTAGAAGTTTTTAAGGTCAGGCTTGACAAAGCCCTGGCTGGGATGATTTAATTGGGGATCAGTCCTGCTTTGAGCAGAGGGTTGGACTAGATGACCTCCTGAGGTCCCTTCCAACCCTGATATTCTATGATTCTATGATTCCTACTTGCTGAGCTGCCACAGTCGATCATGGGAGTCTCTGGCCACAGTGCATCATGGGAGATGGCATCTACATGACCTGACACATAGAGGAAAATGGGGGTGTGAGGCACTGGAATTACAGCTCTCATGAGTAAGGCTACAGTTTTGTCACAGAGGTCACAGAAGTCATGGAATCTGGTAGAAGTCACCTCTGAAGGAGGTGGCTGGGAGCTGCAGGGTCCCACCACCTCCCGCAGTGACAGGGAGCTGTGAGGTATCCCTGCCACCTGAGGTAGCGGCCCCCAAGCTCCCAGCCACCATGGGCAGCGGGGGTACCCTGCAGCTCCCCGCCAGCCACAGTGGCGGGGGACCCATGCAGCTCCCCGGATGCCACCGTGGGGCAAGGGGACCCCAGCAGCTCCCTGCCACTGCTGTGGGGCAGTGGGACTCTGGCAGCTCCTGGCTGCCATGAGGGGCTGGGGGAGAGGGACCCCCACAGCTCCCTGGCTACCTCGGGAAGGCAGAGGGACCCCTACAGCTCCCTGTGGCTGTGATGGGGCAGGGGGACCACTGCAGCTCCACACCGTGGCAGTGGCAGGGGGATCCCTATGGAGGATGGGGAGAGGGGGGGCAGGGGAATCCCCAGAGCCCTGGCCACCATGGTGGGGCAGGGGAATTCGCGGAGCCCTGGCCATCATGGGGGGGGGCAGGAGGACCCCTGCAGCTCCCCACTGCAGAGGTGGCAGGGGGATTCCAACAGCTCCCCACTGCTGGGGAGGGGGGAGGGGGACCCCAGAGCTCCCAGCCACCCCACAGCTGCCCAGTCCCTTCCCATTTTATCATGGATATTTTTAGTAAAAGTCAGGGACAGGTCATGGCTTCCGTGAATTTTTCTTTATTGCCCGTGACCTGTCCCTGACTTTTACTAAAAACATCCATGACAACATCTTAGCCCATGGGTGGCCAACCTGAGCCTGAGAAGGAGCCAGAATTTACTGTTGTACATTGCCAAAGAGCCACAGTAATACGTCAGCAGTCCCCCCATCAGCTCCCCATCCCCCCGCTCCCAGCGCCTCCATCCACCTGTGGTGTGCAGAAGGTTTGAGGGGGGTGGGGGCGAGGAGCAAGGGCACTGCAGGCTCAGGGGAGGGAGAGAGAAGAGGTGGAGTGGGGGCAGGGCCTGTGGCAGAGCCAGGGGTTGAGCAGTGAGCACCCCCCGGCACACTGGAAAGTTGTCGTCTGTAGCTCCAGCCCCGCAGTTGGTGCCTATACAAGGAGCCGCATATTAACTTCTGAAGAGCCGCATGTGGCTCCGGAGCCACAGGTTGGCCACCCCTGTCTTAGACTTACTCATGAGACAGCATGGTGGCATTTCTGAATTGACTTTTTTTGTTTGTTTTTTTAACCCAAACCAGAAAACTGAACACCCAAAAACTGAAAAGTTTTTTGACAAAGTCAAAATATTTCATAGAAAACAGACACTTTTCATGAAAAATGTAGCTTAGCTGAGAATTCAGTTTTCCATCAGAGAAGAATTTCAATAGAAATTATACAACTCCTAATAACCAGGAAGTTTGATTTATGCATTCCTCCCAGACAAACAGTTAAGTTTGTGTGAACTTCTAATTTTAGTGTATACTTTAAACTGTGTCCTCTTGGATAAATGAAATCCAGTTAAGTATTCTTTTAAGACATTAAGTCACCCAAAGGCTCCTGTGTGCTCATGGAAAATGCTCAGTGATAAGTTTAATTGATTTGCAACTCAAAGCACTTTGCAAGTATTGGGCTATAAAGTTTACTTTCCAGAGCCATTGCTTATTAATGGAAGATAATTATTTGGACACCTTGCCCAGAGCAATCTCTTATTGTTACGCACTATATGATCTCTGATGACAAAGGTAAGCACATTAAAAATGTGCTGAACTGTTTTGAGATATTTTGAATAACTAATTTAGAATATATGTATAGCACAGGTTTGCAAACAGGACAAGTATTTTTAATGCTTTTTTAAATAGAATAGATCTGGTTGAAACTAGCACACAAATTAAAGTGAATATCTATTTAATAGAATGTTCTTTATATTTTAGTGGTAGCATAGTATCATGTTGTGTTGCATCACATTATTGTGGTTTATTCTTGTGACTGTTAAGATTTACAAGAAAAGACATTGTTTATTGGACCAGAAACCTATGATCATTATGATAATGAATATTCCAGTTGCAGGTTGTCAGTTCATGAATCAGATGTTTGTTTAAAAACTGGTAATTTAAATATTTGTGTTTTCTTTTTTGGGCTGACAACCTCATTGTCAGTAGATCTCTATATTAGACATCAAGAAGTAGGTTGTTTCAACTTGTCACTGACTACAGCAGTTTAACGTCTGCAAGCAGGCCCTATTTATACCACACACAGTTCTAATGCAGGTAATTAGAAGAAATTTGTTACACCTTTTACACCTTTTACACAGCACAAAGAAGATGAAACAGGAGTGAGGATCTTACCCTGGTGTTTTCATTTTCAATGAGTGCCTATTTCTTGTCTCTCTGATTAGTTTCTAACACTCATTCTTCACTCTTTTTCTGAGGTATGATCTTTTCTTCTGAACACTTCTAGTATAACTTTTACAAGAAGATCAAAATCTTCTTTATAATTATAATTCTTTTCTTTAAATAATGCCTCTGATGGAAAACTGATTATATATTTTTCTTCTTTCATTCATATATTATCTGGAGCTGTAGATATCATTTGTGTATGGAAGCCAACTAGAAAAGACAAAAAAGAACTCAGATTAAATAAATATAAGCAAAATACACTATCAGTAGTTACCTCATTAAGATGATTCTTGTCTTCTGACAGACACAAGTAGAAAAAGTAGGTTAAAGGGATTTTATTACAGAAGTCTATCCTAAAATCATTCTGAGTTGCTTTTATTTCCTTCCTTCAGTATCCACATTCTTACTATTCATTGCTAGATGGCCTGTTTATGAATCCAAACATTATGCAAGTCACTTGGAATAGCTCATTCAGGTTAGCATGGCACCAACTTGTCCACTTGACAAGATGCATATTTTGACCATATAAATGATAGTTATAGAACAACACATACAAGTTCAGGAGTGCAGTGAATGTACAGCAATACAAAACACATAGCAGTGGTTTACATATGAGGCAATACATACTACTTACTAACAGGAAAGAGCTGAGAACAATAAATATGCTTATGAGATTTGAATCCTTTGAATCAGTGTAAATGCATCTTCTAAATAAAGCTGTGTATCCATTGTTTGAGGAACAAGAGTCTAGCCACTGCTGGATTGTATGTAAGTCCAGGTCATGTATTCTAGACATGACTGATGAGTATCTGGTGATGCTTTCTGGACATGAAAGAAAACCAAGGGTGATACAATCCACGGTTTTGACAGTGGAACAGAGGTGTTCAAGAGAGACATGATTCTCCTCTGAATTGATCAGCCAACTTGCTCCTTTCAGATTCGATAATATACATGACTTGCATCAAACAGACAAACCTTTCCTACTGCTTCAATTAGTTTTAATATAAAAGGAGTACTTGTGGCACCTTAGAGACTAACCAATTTATTTGAGCATAAGCTCCTTTACTCCTTTTCTTTTTGCGAATACAGACTAACACGGCTGTTACTCTGAAACCTAGTTTTAATATGTAGTTTTAAAAAGTGAATGTGATGGTTTTTGAGAGGTACCAGCCTGACAAAGCTGGAGACTGGAATACTTTATCCATGGAATAGGGGCAGCAGGGCAAGCGTTCACGTACTACTCTGCTGTATGTCCTTAGTTTGATCTGCAGGAGGCAAAGAGGAAAGAGGGGACTCTTTTGTCAGGTAGGTAACTCTCCTGTGAGATGGAAATTCCATTTAAGATTAAGGGTATTTTTAATGTGCTCAAACCAAACAAAATATCAACGTGGATTCAATTGTGTAGTCCTTAATTTCAACTGGATTGATCATATAAAAACCAAAGGAGTTTCCACTGAATTTACATAGACCAGACAGGATTCTTGTTACAGTTCTCCAAAAAGAAGTTCCATATTAAAGAAAAATTTTGCATATGTTCTTCAATGTAGAAAAAAGCCTCCTCCATGGGCACTAAGTAACATATATATGTAAATCACTTTTGACACAACAGGAACCTCTTGGACTAAAACCCTAAGAGCCTCTCAATGCCCACTGGCGGAGGGCTCCATATATTATAACTCATATCAGGCCTGACATGCTCACTACCCCAACAAAGTGTTATAATAATATGTATTTAAAAGGTACCATGTAAGGTATCATAGGTAACCCAGTGAGGCGCTGGTCTTGAAAATCATTGTGTGATGTATGTACAGGTTGTATACAAAGTTATATATGTGTGCTGGAAATATGTTCTTAAAATGGATTTGGGAGGCAGTGCATGCCCCAAGCCTAGACAAAGGAATGTGGATTTGCCTGTCTGACCAGCTTGATTATAGGCAGAGGACAATGAATGTATATTTACATATAAGGTAAACAAAGATAACAAGCGGAGGAGACAACTTAGTAAGCATGATGGGGGAGAGAATCTGTGCCTCAGAATGCCTTTCTGGCTCTTGAGGTAGAGACAATGGACTCAGGATAATATAAAGGAAGTAAAAAGACACTTTAGTTATCCATCACTTAGGGGACATAGGGTACAGCACCCTTTGGCCTGTGAAAATTGGATCCTCTAGTCTGGAGACGCTGGTCAGTTGATATAAGTAAGTACTGCTTAGGCAAAGATTGGAACTTGCTAAGATTAAATTTTAGTCCCGAGAAAATGTGTTTTGTTTTTGTTTGTAACCAGACCTGTCTCTTTTTTTTCTTGCTTAGTATCACGTAAATCTCTGTTCTTTGTTAATAAACTTATTCTAATTTTATTACAAAATCATCTCAGTGTGGTCTATTAAAGTGAAAGGTGAGTGTTCAGCTAACCTTGCAGGCTGGTGTGTACTCTGTTTCTTTGGAGGCAGCAAACTTGATTTGAGTGAGTGTCCAGTGAGAGGGACTGGACACTGTAGGGAGATGTCTCTGGGTAAATGGGGTTCATGGACTGCTACCTTCAAGGCAAGGTTTAGACTGGCAGAGTCTTGAAGAGTTGGCTGGCCAGGCATACAGGCTGGTGTTACAGGAAGCTGACACATAGCAAAGCAATAGCAAAGTTCCCACTTGCTGAGGCAGGGGGGCAACATGATGGCTTACAGGCTTACAGTCCTGAGCAGGATGTCATATGAACTTAGGCTCCAATTCATCAGCTTTTAAGCACATGCTTAACTTTAAGCATCTGCTTAAGTCTATCCCTACTTAGCAAAGCTTTAAAGCACATGCTTAATTTTAAGCACATGGGTAAGTCTGACTTCAAGTTAAGCATGTACTTAAGTGCACTGGTGCTCACAGCCCTAAACATGTTATATACAGTGCATATCATTGGCAAGGACAAGGCTGTCCAGAGGGGAGGCAAAAGGGGCAGTTTGCTCGAGGACCCCCATTTGACAGGGCCCCCAAACCAAGTGGTGTTGCGACCTGGTGCGTCAGGTCACAAAGCCACTCACTGAACTTTGGCATGGCGGCCCTACATCACAACAGAGGGGCAACTGGGCCATATCTGAGTGGTCACCATGTGAGGTTAAAATGAGAATGGTTCCATTTGTGTATAACATATAAAAAATGTCTGGGTTCACCGGCATTACTGAATTGGGGCCTTAAACAGCTTTATAATCTAGTTTGGCAGATGAGAAAGCAATGTGTAGAAATATGTATGTTTGTTAGCTGTACCAAATTTTATTTTAATTTAATGTGTTCATTGATTTCTCTTGTATTTTAATTTGATTTTTTTATAAAGCACTCAGGCTAAACCCTTAAGAGGGTGGGCAGTGGTATAAATACGTGTTACTGCTTTTGTTTTAACCCGTACATGGTTATTTAAATCATATTTCTATTCTTTTTCCTTCCAGAATAGAAGAAAATAAAGAATAGCAACATATACTACCAACTGCAGACTTGACTCCCCCAGACAAGGTTTTATTCCATAAATAAAAATTATAAATCTGTTCATTTTGTTCTAAAAATATTCATTTTATCTGGTCTCTTTCCACATTCATAACAACAAATAACAATCCTGATTTGCTGCTCAGCAGCTAATTGCCTGCTTTGACTGGCTGATGCCCTTTTGTCAGGTTTTAAATGTTGTTTTATCTTAAAAGTCCCATATGCTGGCTGAAGACTCTATTATACAGAGGATAATAGATGGTTTCAGAGAGAATACAATGCTGTAATTCACTTGAGGGACTCTGTCAATGTTATAATCCATGAAAGCATAATGTACGTTGTTTATAAATGACACTGGATTCCAGCCTAGTATTCTCTCCGGTGCTATTTGTAGTACATAACAAATGCTAAGTATCTAAAAGTAGGAAAATATCTCTTGAAATGATAAAGAGCAACAAAAAATGTATCAAGGTAGTTCATTCTCTTTGAAGAAATCACAGCAGAGAACTCTGAGTTCACACTGTAGAGGATAATAATTATTTCTCTATATTTAATCTTTGTTGCATAGTAATAGAGCTGGCCAAATATTTTCTGAGAAATTTTTTCCATTGGAAAATCCAATTTCATCGAACTCTAAATTTTCCACAGAATTTCATTTTAAATGAAATTCTATTTAAAAACAAATCAAAATCAAGTGTTTCGATTGGTTTAAAACATTGCAGTTCAACCTGATTAGAATGTTTCCATTTTTCATTTTGAAATTATTTATAATATAAAATAACAGCATCCAAATCAGAACAAAATGTTTCAATTGACTCAAAAGAAAATTTTTGAAAATTTCAATTGGACTAAATATTAAGAGTCAAAAGATTTTCCACTGAATTTACATAGATCAGATTGGATTTTTCTGGCAATTCTCCAAGAAGAGACTCCATATTAATAGGCTTGACAGGATTATATTTGTTATCAGTAAATGCCAATAACTGTCGATAACATTGTAAACACAGAAACTGAAACTATTTCCATCAATAATAATTGAAATTTACAGATAGGCAACATAAGAAATATGCTGCTTGAGAAATTAGTAGATTTTGATTTAAGGATATTTACCTTGTATATTTTGACATGTGATCTTGGCAATTTGTGTTTTAACATTTATAAAGCTTTAACTTTTTGGATCTCAGTGTTTACTGTCATTAAATAAGTACTGTCTGACTCCCCCATTGTCTGAGCTCTCCATAATTTCCTGCAACTGTGAAAATTTAAATAGATAATAATTTTAAAAAATGCTTAAAGTAACTTTGACAGATAATATCAATGCTTATCAAAAATGAAAATTGAATTCTATGAAGCCTACATATGAAATGGAAATTCTGTTTGTTTGTCAGTATAACAGAAAGCTTTTTCCATAGGCACTTAATCTCATACATATGTAAATGACTTTTGACACTGATGGAGTCTTTTGGACTTAGGTCCCAATTCAGCAAAGCACTTACGCACATGCTTAACTTTAAGCATCTGTATTTTTGAAAACTTTGTTTCATGGGAAATCTTGAAATTCAATGTTTCATTCCAATTTGGTACAAAAACAAATTTCATATTCATGGAATTTCCCACAAAATAAAAATTCTGGTTCCACACAGCTCTTACCTTCCAATGATATTGGCACATAAGAGCAAGATGGAGTTATTAATTTTGTTTCTGTCTTTGTTTACTGGTTTCTAACTATAAGAATTTCTAGGTCAATTGCAAGTCTTTTGTAGTTTTTCTGTTACTTTTTCATTCTTCTGCCTATCTGAGATACTTTCATAGCACCCATTACTGTAGTATGTGAGTGCCCCAGTCTGAATGTATTTGTCTTCATAACACCCATGCAAGGAAAAGCACTAATTTTACAGATGAAGGATGCAGGCACAAAGAGCTGAAAGGCCAGATTTTAAAGAGGTATTTAGGCACCTACCGGTGTGGATAAGTGCCCAGTGGAATTTTCAGAAGTGCCCATTGGGTGTTAGGTGCTTAGGCGCTTTTGAAAATCCCACTCGATGCCTAGCTGCATCTTTATGTGCCTAAATACTATTAAAAAGCAGGCCCTAAGTGACTTGCACAAGGAAGTCTGTAGCAGAGAAGGGAATTGAACCCAGTGCCCAGCTAGTGACCTAGCCATGAAACATCTCTCCACTCTCAAGCCCTAGACTTTTACAGAAACTGGCTCATAGAATATCAGGGTTGGAAGGGACCTCAGGAGGTCATCTAGTCCAACCCCCTGCTCAAAGCAGGACCAACCGCCAATTTTTGCCCCAGATCCCTAAATGGCCCCCTGAAGGATTGAACTCACAACCCTAGGTTTAGCAGGCTAATGCTCAAACCACTGAGCTATCCCTCCCCCCAAATAAAAACTCTTTGATATTGTGTTGTGGGTTGGGTGAAAGATCACTACAGGTGGTGGATATAACTCTCGCCCTTCATTTAAGACAGCTATAAGAAACAGTTAAGCTCCTTTATAGCAACCCCCACATAAAACAAAGGCATATGTGAGTCCACCACTAATTAGAACTATGTGGGCAAAATACTTTTGCGAGGTATTTCGGGTAAGAGTGTATGTTTTTTGTGGACACACAAAGCACACAGGAACAGACTTAAAAAGAGACGCAACTTGGACAAGTATGGTGTGGTGCTGGCTAAAGGAGGTTTGGGGCTGTGAGTAAAGAAAATATCTCCTGTTTGGTTTCTCCTGTGTACAGGGAAACAGAAATCCTTGTAAACTAACAAGAGTGTATCAAAACTATATGTCTCCATCATCAATTTCTTCGCCTAGCTGGAATAACCTGCAGGGCCTTGAACTCTGACAAGCTGCTCAGGTTTAAAGAGGGGTAACAATCTTTGACTCTTCTTGAGACTCTTCCTTCATGGCAGCTGGGTGGGAACTTCGTATTAGAACTCACAGCAGCAACAGGTATGGATACTGATATGATGATGTCTCAGTAGTGACTATCCCATAATAAGCTGCATTTCCCCAGTAACACAGCTGCTGAAATACCAATTCCCCCATTGTATTAAGTGAATTAGAAACTGAGTGAATTAGTTAACGCCAAGTTCCATAAAAGACAAAAAAACCACGCACAATATACAAGTGACTCTGATGGCACCACTCTCCATACCCAATGGTTAAATCAAAATCAAAGTTTTATTTGGATTAAGTGTATTTTGTGATGGTTTCAAAGGTGCCTAGTATGTTAGATACCTTCTGTACATGTGCAGTAATGGATACAAAAAGAAGAAGCTATATTAAAAGAACATTAAGATTGCAAAGTCAAGCATGCAAAAGTTAGGAAATGCCAAAATTAAGAAAGCCTATGCAAAATTATTCAAGATAATTAAGTCGAAAGCAGACTGTGAAGACAAGGGCATGCAATGGCTTCCATATGAGTGTGACTAAAATGATTGGGGCTGTTTATATTAGAAAAGAGATGACTAAGGAGAATATGATAGTGGTCCATGAAATCATGAATGGGTGGAAAAAGTGAATAGAGAAGCATTTTTTACCCTTTCCCACAATACAGAAACCAGTGCACAGCAGATGAAATTAATAGGCAACAGGTTTAATATAAACAAGAGGAATTTCTTTTTCACATCACACACAATTAACCTGTGGAACTCATTGCCATAGGATGTTGGGATAAGTAAAAGTATAACTGGCTTTAAAAAAACCCAGATGAGTTATGGAGGATAGATCCATCAATAGCTATTAGCCAAGATGGTCAGTGATGCAACCCCATGCTAGGGGTGACTCTAAATCTCTGAGTACTGGAATGGCTTACTCCAAATGCCCTATTCTGTACACTCCCCCTGAAACTCTGGTACTGGCCACTGTCAGAGACAGGATACTGGGTTAGAGGGACCATTGGTCTGACCCAGTATGTCAGCTCTTATGTTTATAAATCAGCTCCCTTCTGAATATGCATTATGATACTTTCTTTAATTACATGATCACATACTATTTTTTCCACAGGACCCTTGCCTTATTTAGTGCACAGGGTGGAGGATGCTCACTGAATGAGCCACCATTCCATATTTTGTTTTCTCCTCGTTCTTCAATGTGTGGCCCCACGCATTATTTACTGCAAACTCTTCAAAGCCTGGTCCAAAGACAGAATTATTAATTTCCTCAGGGCTTTTGTATGGTACTCATCACTATAAAATCTGAGTGATTCACAACGGTTAATTAATACCACACCTCCGTGAGATGTGGGGTGGTATTATCCCCATTTTACAGATAGGGAACTGAGGCACAGAGATTAAAGTCAAACTTTTGGGTGCCCAATTTGAGAAACCTGATTTTTCAGAGTACTTTGCACTATATAGCACTTTATATATTAAAGCATCCACTTTCTGGAGAGGGATAACAGCCCTTCTCATTGAGCTCCAACTCCATCACTCAGCTAAGGTCTCTTGGGAAACTATGGAGGGGCATTTTTGTTATTTTTATTGAGTTTGTGGGTGTCACAGTCCAGGGCAACTGCACCTATATTCCCCCTTTACAGTCTAGCAAAGGCACTCAGTCTAGGCTCCCAGATCCCAGCACTGTCTCTCTTGGGTGGCGACATACATCTCTCTGTCTACTGACTAGGATATTTTGGGCTGAACGGTTCTCTGACTATACTGAGATATCCCCAGCAAAAGATAGGTTGCCCAAACTGGCGTGCTTCGCTTTGCTTCACTCCTCAGGGATGGTACACAGTGTAATTGCCACAGTTAAGTTACCACCCAGCTCTTTCTAAGTAAGCATATTTTATCCTAAAAGTAAAGCATTTCAGAGAAAACATATAATATACAATAAAAGAACCTATACCCATGCTAATAAGCCTACCAGAGATCATGCCCTGACTCCAGCCTTGTGATCTGGCAAGTGTGCAGTTCTTCAAACCCTACCAAGAGTTTTCTTGTGGTTTTAAGTTCATAATACCCTTCGCTCACAACAAAAACACAGTCTTATGTGGCCCCAGTAGGCCAAAGTCCTTCCAATCCTTCTGTAAGGATTGGGGCTCCCTGGAACAGAAGGTACTGTCCATTTGCTGGATCAGGGAGAAGGCTCCAAGTCAGTTTACCACTAGGTTATTTATCCTAAAGTAACCTTAAATTTATCCTATTTATCCATTCATTGTCTGTTGGTCCCTGGAGAAGCCTGTTTGAAATCATTTTTGCAGACCTCTCCAGAGAGGCTTTGTGAGAGATGTCGGAAATTGAGTGACTTTGACTAATCCCCACCTCTCCCCCACTGTTCTCAGTTCCTGGAAGAGCTGTAGTTTTATCCTTCCCATTGAAATACATGCAATCACTCAATAACCCATAAACATCTGCATTTTTAATACAATGGACCCCAAAGGTATTAAACTTAATTCAATAAGGTTTTTCCAGGAGATTGCCCTATTTGTCACAGTGGGCATGCAGTGTTTAACTGTTGCTATGTAGTCAGTTAGTTAATTGTTATCCCTGATTCCCCCATCTTTCCTTGTAATAATTTTTTTTGTTTATCTTTATAAATTACTGTTAATTGATTATCTGTAATTATCATCAATAATGTCACAGAGGACATCTATAAGTTATGCACCTGACCAGTAGGTGGTAGAGCTGATCACAAAGAATCCTGGCCTAGAACCTCAAAAGTATTTTGGCACCTAATTGCCATTGATTTTAATGTGTTAGGAGTCTAAATACATTTGAGGATCTGGGCCCCAGTGCCCATTGGCCATGAGGGAGTCATCAGGCCCCAGAGGAGGGAGGAATAAGGTGCTCTCCCATAGTTACGGAGCATGGGTGCCCCAGGAAAGTGTTACATCGTGAAGTCCAAAAAAGTGACAGGTTTCAGAGTAACAGCCGTGTTAGTCTGTATTCGCAAAAAGAAAAGGAGTACTTGTGGCACCTTAGAGACTAACCAATTTAAATTGGTTAGTCTCTAAGGTGCCACAAGTACTCCTTTTCTTTTTCCAAAAAAGTGGTTTGTGCTACCGAGCTGAGCTCTGTGGGAGTGATAATAAGGATGCACATCTGTGCCTGTAGTGGTGAGAGTGTTTAGTTCATCGACTGTCAGTCTTAAAGTAAAGAACTACAATTTTAAGCAAAGGGGTAGTAGTATTTGGACAATGACCCAGCACTAGATGAAATAACAAAAAGCCTAATGTCACAAACGTAAACAAAAGAATGGCATTTTGAGTCCCAGGTTGTGCAGGATATTGTGATATGGTATCAAACCTCTTTTGGGCTTATGAGCCATTGTGGCTTCTTACAAATCTATCCTTAAAAAGCAAACATGGCTTTTTTCTCCTGGCTCCACTCCCTACAAAACATACTGCTACTGAATTCATTTAATTTTTATAACTTGGTGTCTTAAATATTGTTCCTCAGTAATGCAACTTATCTACAACTGTGTCTGATCATTCTGGAAAGCTCGGATTTATTTTTTTTTAGCCTGGGGTATATCTTCTAATTTTCCTATTATTCAGTTATAATGAAAGCTGACAAGAAGCATAGTTGTGATGCAAGAGAACAAAAAGGCAGGTCTAAAGGAGATCATTGTTTGGTTATAGCAGGCAGGGTTAGTTGGAAGTCTTATGCGGAAGGGTTAAATAGTTGAAGATGAGCACTGGCAGAGTTTGAGGCTGGAATGGAAACATCAGTTGCTTTGGTACAGAAAAGAGATCTTCCTTTAGCCCAGACAAGATGTGGGGAAACTACATCAGGTTATTTTAGGGTCTTTTTTACTTCTTACAGTTGCACTTGGATAATGCTCTCTTTTTTAGAGGCATTCATACTGAAATCATTGGCAACAAAAATCCTAGGAGTCAGGGGGACAGGTCTCCTGTGTTATTTAATCAGGAAGGGATTCTCTAGTAATCTCTAAATCTAGGCACTCAGATAACATGACAGTTGGTACGAACAAAATAGAACGAAAATCTTAGCTCTCATGATTTTAAATGGTAAGATTCTAGCACTCTTTTTGTGATGCTAACCATAAAATATTGGCTGATCACAAGATCTGAAAGTAAAACTACCTTTTAAAAAAGTCATGATAATTTACAGTTCCCCCCTACCCCCAGAAACCCAGGGCCAGATAATTTCACATTGACTGGGCAGGGGAATTATGAGTAGAGTTCTCTGCAGATGGCATCCCTGGTTATTATTATATTCTATGCCTAAAAAACAGAAGACAGTGACCTTGCTACCTGCCCATCTCAGAGTACATTCCCTATCCTTCCCCCTTATCTCATGGTCCATTTGCATATCACAGATCAGAGTTTTACCATAAAGTGGTCACTATGATATTTACTAGTCCATGATGCTGCTTGCAAATGATAGTGCTTTGTGTCGTCTTGAATTTTTATTGGAACATTATCATTTTGGGGTGAAAGCATGCAGCAGCAGCCCCTCTAATCTGTTGTACACTCCTTTATGGCAACATTTCTCTTGCAGCTAGCCTGGACAGGAAAATATGAGTGATATGAGCAGTTGCCCATACTCATCCAAGCAACACTGGTAGCTTTGTCTTGCATATATCATGGGCCTAGTACTCTATGATCATCACACGGAATCTGCCTGTTTTCCAGCTCAGTCCTTTAGGATCCATTTTGCATTTCATAAAAGGTGAGGGCAGCAGTAATTAGGGATTAATGCCTACTGTGTCTAGTATAGATCAGGAGCTTAATTTTTAGAAGTTCTGCGCCTGTGGTTTGAAAATCCCCTCTAATTCCTGAGCATCCAAATTTAAATGCTCACATTCCCTTCAGTTTATCTAAATTGCCCCCTTCATAAAATTCCTCTGTGTGTGTGTGAGTGTGTGTGTGTGTGTGAGAGAGAGAGAGAGAGAGAGAATATTGTTCTCTGTTGACTGGCTGTGGTATTTGCATAGTAAATTTGGTCCGGTGGTGGAGGCCTGCATTTTAAACCTGCCATCTACAAGTTCAGCAAGTGTGTGTTGTTTATGTTGGAGAGAACATAATCTCCATATTTAAGGTTGCAATGTTAATGCTATAATAAGGCTGATTTGAGCCCTCTTGTACCACTTAAAGAAAAGAAAGGCGAGAAATCCTCACATTTAGCATATGTAGGGGTAAGTCTCTTTGACAAGTAGCATATTTGCTGAAAAGATTGATTTCCATCAAGGAGAAGGGGAAATTGTCCCCCATGGAAGAAATTGGGGCTTTCACACACACCCTGCTCCAGTCCATGGGTCCCCAGAGATCTGCAGAGATTTCAGAGGGCAAGGTTTCGGCCTGGATGCCTTTTCCCTTGCTCTGCTGCTTGGCTCCTGTTGGTCTTTGGTCAATATGATTTCCGCAGGACCTGTACTTCCAGGGTTTACCACTATTGCAGCTGTCACAGGATGCCCCTGGGGGACACAGTGGGGCAAGCCAGAGTAAGTTAGTGTGGAGTGAGTCTGTGTGTTCTCTATCCTGCTAGTTTGCCCTGTGGGCTTCAGTGGTAGTGGAAGGAGAATTCTGAGGAGCTCAGTCTGCCCCTCCACCAACTCCAGCCAGGTCTACACTAGAAACTTTTCCTAATATCGCAATGTTGGTTAGGCATGTGAGGTTTTTCTACCACATTTCTAAACCCTAATGTAGACACAATTGTGCTGGTATAAAAACCCTTATTCCATTATAGCTTATTTGGTTTGGAATGCAGCTTATTTCGTTTCTAGTGTAGAGTAAGTCTCCAGCTCTGGTCCCAGATTCTGTAGGTCTCCAATCATCAGCACTGAGGAGGAAAGGAGGAAGCAGGCCTCAGAAACAACATTTTGCTTCTTCATTCCGAAGGCCCAAATCTGTGGGCACAACCTCCCTGTGTGCAAGGATGTATAAGAATGCATGGAGTCTTTAGGGATAGTCAGAGGAGACTGTTCATTGTCTGATCTTTGGAAACTTTTTGATGTTTTTGTATTGAACTGGTTTGATGCTCACATGGTGTATGGAGTCTTATAATGTGGTAATATATAACACATACCCAAAACAGCTTGATTTACAAAAGGTAAGAGCAAATTTTCACCGCAGACTGATAAGGATTCAATTTTGGCCTGTTCTGCTAGGACCCTGAATAACATGATCTCCTCTTCTGGGGTCTAGTCAAGGCTGATAAGACATTTGAATCACTGCTTAGCTCAGATTGTCTGACTATAAATTGAGTCCACTTAGTAAATACTGTACTCCTAGATGCATGGCAATTTTAATATCACTTTAGGACTTCAGGATATTAGGACAGTAACATAAGCACAAACCACAAGCATTCCATACATGTGGACTATATGGATCAAGAGTATTAAGTAAGCCAACCACAAAGCAACTGAAATTGAAAATATATTTTAAAATTCCTAAAAACAGTTTAAAAATATGTTGCCTGAGCTACACTGTTTTAATCATGTTTTAAATATAAACAGAACAGTGGAGAGGCGTTCCCCCTTGAGCTGCTGTAGAAGAATATCGTTTGACATCATTTAGGGAGCTGGAGTTGTCCATTAAAGCAAAACTGCATCAGCGGAATTAATGTCGGAAATGTTACAGGTCTCTGGCGCAGCCGCTATGTTAGAAAGTAATTTCTAGAATAAGTCAAGGAGACAGGTTTGATAATTGGCCACAAGGACCCACATATATAGTAACAAACTCTTCCATACATAAAATACATTGCCCCAAGCTGGTATTACTGTTTAATTTTAGCAGATTTAAATTCTTGCATTGACAGGTTTTTCTGATGAGCTGCACTTTTGATGGTAAGCACTAGGGAAGTGCATGTAAGGAAGGAGGCTAAGGAATACGATGCAGGCAAATGCTACGCAACAAAGAAAAATGAAGACAGTGGAGCCTAATGGAGCACAAAATGGATTTCATATACTAGGGGCAGCATTTGGCAAGAAGGAAGTTTTTCAAGTATTTTGAGGCTGTTGAGTTTTGGACCTTTAGGGTTTTGCCTTACTATCAACAGAAATCTGCTTATTTCAATTACATGAAACATTTCAACCAACTAATTAACACCAAAAGACAATGCAAATGAAGATAGCAAGTGGAAGACTGTTGAATTAAAATAAAAGCAAACTAGGGTATGCTAGCCAGTTATTCTAGAGGATTTCAAACATGCTAGAATTTAAGGGGTTCAAACATTTCCAGCACTTTTGGAGACATCAAATTTGAAGTTCCATTTCCATACTCTCTTTCTCAGAGACTGTCTGGGCGGGTGTTCAGATGAGCAACAATTCTCTCTTTCTCAGCTATTGTAAAAGAAGTGAATAGAAAACAATGGCATTTGGAGCATTTTAGGTAGCACATTGGAAGGGCAGCAGTGACAGAAATCTCTAGAGTCAGGCAGTACCATATCAGTGGTGCTGGCATTAGAAGCGCTGTCAGCATGGTCAGTGTGCAAGAAAATAGCACTCTGGGGGCGCAAGAAAAAGTAACAAGGTAGATGGAAAAGTCAGGGGCTGCTAGAGAGGACTCTCTAGAGAAGAGGGATAGATTGGTCCGAGAAAAAAAGGGAGGGAGAGAGGAACTCGCTATATGGAGACTGAGAGACAGTCACAGGAAAAGAGAGAAGCATAGCCTGGTATCAGAAAGAAAAAAGAACAATGAGGAAGGAAGGTAAAGGAAGATGGAAAAGGACATCAAAAAGAGTGCTACAAATATTTCAGATACAACCCCTGCGGTGGCGAGGGAGAGGGAAAGATTGCTGATAGCTATTTATTTCAGCTTGTTTCTTGAAAACCAAATATTCAGAGTAAAACAATCCTATTCTTAACTCTCACCCTTGTAAAAACAAAACCACAGTGTTGAACAGCCACAGTAGAATAAACCAATGGTCCATCTCTTCTGGGTTCATGTTTCCAGTGGTGGCCACCGCAGGGTCGCTCAGAAGAAGACATAACTGTCCTCCTGGCAATGTTCCTACTTCTTCAGTATTCTACTTTGGATAAAAATTCCTTCCAGCTGGTGATAGTTTTATGTCCCATAGCACTGGGACTAAGAGCTATTATATTTTATTCTAACTAAAATAATGTTAGATGCCTAATCTATTTGTCTCGGTGGAGTCATGTAGAAATGGAGTACCCCAAGATCCATGCTCAAAGAGGGACTGAAAGCAGCAGTCTTGGATTTCTGGCTTTTGTCATTTCTGCACTCTGACTTTTATTATGCATGCAGGTTAGACATATCTGAATATAAATAAAAAGGGTAGTAATGGCAAAGCTCCTCATTTTTCAAAGTCCAGGTATAACGATTTTAATATAGAAAATGTAAAAATTTCTTGATCATGATATTTTAAAATAAATTGTTTAATTTTTTTATATTTTTAATTTATATGCTTTGTATTATGTTGTAACTGTTGATAAATACAATTGTTATTGTCTAGTTTTAACTTAAAATATTATTTTAATAATATTTACATGACCTTTAAAATTTCTCACAGAGCAATAGAAAGGCATATTCAGCCTGAATGAATGAGCTGTGAATAGAGAAGTTCTACAATAGCTGGTGGGGAACTTTGGTCCTATGCCTCTTCATGTCTGGCTGTGAGCATGTGTGTGTGTTTACATTGCTAGATCTATCTGCATATTCACTGATCCACTGGCCCTGTTCCCAATCCATCTAAAGATCATCTATCCCCCCCAAACTCTGCTCTCTGCTTGGGGGGATTAAACCCTGGTTTTCAGGGTGTGCCTATTGTAGACTAAATTCTCCCTTGCATCCAAGTTCTGCTCAGCACAGGTCAGAGTAGGAAGTTATGGCTTCCTGATTCTAGGAGCCAGTCTATCCAGGCTCTAGCATTAATTAGAGAAGCCTAGAGGCTGGTCTAACTCACATTACTGTAGTACGGTCCCCAGGGGATCTTACACCAATGGAAGAGTGATGTAGCAGAACTCTGCCATGTCAGATCCTGACACACTCTATATGCTGAAGCAGAGGGAATGGCTCCCCAGGAGCTGGCTCCGCCAGTGGGGAGTTCCCCTCTGAATAATACCATGGATAAGAAAATATGTAAGGAGGAAAAAGCCGATGTGTCTTTAAAAATCAGTTAAATCTAACCTGGGACCACAAACAGTAAAATGCCTTCATCATAATAGTTTGGTTATTGCATGACATCACTAAAGGGCAGCGTTAAGTTTGGGTGTATTTCTTACCTTTAACATGTTTGGATTTCTCTTAAGTGCATAATTAACTCTGAATTGGTTTAACCATTACATTAATGATACATACTCTCAACCTTAAATCCATCTTAACTTTGTCTGGGATAATAATAATAGGAAATCATGGGAAGCGCAGAGGTGAAAGTAAACTGGTACGGGCCGTATGGCCTATTGGTAAGAAAGGGGCCGCTGGTACAGGCTGGTACATAGCCATCATTAAAGCGCTGCCGCGGCAGCGCTTTAACCACCGTACTGGCAAGGCTGCTGACTCTGGCAGTGCCCGAGCCCCAGGCCCTTTAAATCGCTGCTGGAGCCCTGGGCGGCATGGGCCAGGAAGCGCTGAAGGGCTGGCTGGGGGAGTCTGGCCCCAGCTCTGTCCCTCCTGCCCAAGGCGCCACCCCTTCCAGGGGCCCAGAGCCGCCCCCCCATCTTGCCCAGGACCCTGGCCCCCCAGCGTACCGATAAGTCCTTTAAGTTACTTTCACCCCGGCGAAGTGGTATGATTACAATACCAACCTCATAAAGATTTTGTAATCTATTCGGAGGCTGCCACCTATCCTGGAATATTAAAGAAAATATATTCTCAATTCTCTCTGTGAGTTTATTTTATTTTAAGTGTAGCTTTGGACAAAAACTCTGCAGATTCTAGATCATTGAAAGGTTTGATTTAAATAATGTCTGATGTTGTGTTTTCCTTTTAATCTACTAAGCCATTTAACTAAAGACATGTTAAATTAGTCTAGAAGTACCATGGTCTGTGATATGGAAATTGTGGAAATTTTTTTTTAGAAATCAGGAGCAAGAAAAACTGAGTGAACATCCAGAAGGCTTTCAACTAAGAAAGAATTTAAAACAAAACAAAACAAACTTTTAAAAAAATGACTTTGTTTTTCTTTTCCAGGTCTTTAATGCAGAAAAGTCATAGGTTTAAAATGGACATGAATTCTTTTCCCCAATGACATCACAAATGTCCCTGAAAACTTAGGACACATCACAGGTATGGGTGCAAGTAAATATTATGGAGGAACGGCCGTTACTTGGTAGCTCAGGCTAAAGTACAGTTGCTGTTTAGAGCCCATTTTTCTACATGCTGTACAATCCTGTGCCTAGGCATTTATATATTTGATTTAAGATGTTGTTTTGACTTGGCTGCATTTTAATAAAAAGAATGTGTAACTGAATTAGCAATAAAAAACAGAGCAAAATCCTGGCACCACTGAAGTCAATGACAAAATTCCCAATGACTTCACTGGGGTCAGGAGTTCACCCATAGTATCCAGTGTAGCTATAATTGTCTCATATCCATGTGGATATGGATAAAAGTTAGGAATATAAATTCTTATGCTTCAGGACACAAGCTAACCACTATGATGAAATTCAGAAGAAACTTTCCTGATCACTAGGTTATTCCATAATTGTCTCTGCGCCTGGACTAGTGATGGGGCTGGGTGCAGGAGGTCATGAAGTTGAGGACTGGTTACTCTCTGCAGAACTGTCCTTTACTGAACGCATGGATATCAAGTGGATATCTGAGCTGGAGTTTCATGCAGTGAGTCAAGCCTGTATGAACTCCTCCTAGGTACCTGTTGTGATGGCGACTCTGCAAGTTGCAATGGGGGAGGTTTAGATTGGATATTAGGAAAAACTTTTTCACTAAGAGGGTGGTGAAACACTGGAATGCGTTACCTAGGGAGGTGGTAGAATCTCCTCCCTTAGAGGTTTTTAAGGTCAGGCTTGACAAAGCCCTGGCTGGGATGATTTAACTGGGACTTGGTCCTGCTTCGAGCAGGGGGTTGGACTAGATGACCTTCTGGGGTCCCTTCCAACCCTGATATTCTATGATTCTATGATTCTATGCAAGATGATCCAGCCAGTGCCAGCACAGCACCTGCAAGAGGTGGCAGTGACCTTCCTTGAGGATTCACAGGATCCACAGAATTGGGAAACCTCAACTACACCAGAGTCCTCACCCTATGGGGCATGGTCTACAGGAAACTGCATGGCAAACCTCATGGAATTTTCCTTCTTATCTGCCCCCTCCTTTCATGGGCTTCTTCAAGGAAGGGGATCTGTCCCACCATTCCTATTTCTAAAACTGCTGCTGTCAGTCAGAGCTGATCAGGGATTTTTCAACTAAAGGCTTTTTTGGGGGAGTCAGAACATGACAAATCATCAAAATCAAAAGTTCTTGTGAAGACCCAAGTTCAAGTCCTTTTTCTAATTCAGAGAAGAGATTTTAACCTGGGTCTCCCACATCCCAGATGAGTGCCTTGACCACTACTTTCAGAGTAGCATCCGTGTTAGTCTGTATCCGCAAAAAGATACTACCACTACTGGCTCTTCTGGGATGGGTCTCTCTTTAGTCATGAAAAGTTTTGAAAGGTCCTGGTGAAAAATAAAACCAAATGACAAACCCCCCAAATTTTTTGAAAAATGAATTCTAGTTTTCCATCCAGTCATACTTCAAGTTGCCGTACATACATGGACTTGCAAGCCTGGCAACTCCCCCAGTTTCAGAATTTTCAGTTGCAAATTTACACTTGGTTCTGGCCCAGCACATATGCACCCAAGGTAACTCTCTGAAAGGGAAAAGGCAAGCTGGAAGATCCTTCTAATTTTCACATGAGGGATATTCCCTTTATTATCATCCCTTCTCACATCAGATAAGATCTTTTTGAAGTTTAGCACATAGCACCCCCACCTTCACCATTTCTTGTATGCTTTAGAGAGAAACTCCCAATTTGGAGCTATGTTTCCCTTTATACTCAGGACTATGATGCAGTAAATTTCTTTTGAAGGTAAATTTTGGTTTTAATCCTGCATTCAATAGATGCCTCCTCAAGACATCCATCTAGATGACAATAAAAGAGAAAAGAACAATAACCAAAGGTCTGATATTTACGTTTGTCTACAGGTATCAAGAAATATCTGCATTTTTTAATAAGATCAGAACCTTACACAATTCTGAAACTTCCCATCTTTTTATATGAACATGTCAATTTTATATGCATTGTACAAATCAGATCCTAGAGATCATAGGGCATGAAAAGCAGCTTGCTACTCCAGATGGTTTATATAGTTTGACAACAGTCAGTTTCACCCTGTAGTGCAGTTTTCTGAAACAGTCCCCAATCTAACAGCTGCACAAGAACACAGTGACAGAAGGGAATACTTGACATATTTATAAACAAAAAATAAAATATTTCCTACGCTCAGGGGGCCTAATAAGCATCTTAAGTCTAATATGATGGAATTAAACACCAGAATAAGAACTAACTGTACAACAGATTTCTTAGTGTATTTTGTCTTTATGTAGCTGTTTAACAATTCATTTAATTTGCTTTACGTTCAGTTTTGTTCTAAATTAGGTACATGCCAAACAGAGACAGATCATTTATTCTGATTGTCACCTTTCAGTAGAAGAAGCAGTACATGATACTGTACATCCCTTGGGACTTATACTGTAAACATCCACCTGGGATTAGCTTGATTAGCCACTGGATGTCACTATTTCACAAAAATATACCCAGCTATGTCCACATTGATCTGTCAAAAAGGAGGACATTCTTAAGGGGCATCTTTTCATTGTGAGGTGATGTATATAACATGAATGAAAATCAAGTACCAAAAGTGCCATGCTTCACACTGAAACTGTGTGCTAGAAGGGCAAAAGTTTGAACACTGAAGTTTCAGGCTTCAGTTATTCAGCATATATAGATGCATAGACTTTAAGGCCAGAAGAACCATCATGATCCTCTAGTTCAGTGGTACCCAAATTGTGGGGCATGCCTCCCTAGAGGAACATTTGGGAAGGCATGCGGCGGGGCCAGGCCAGCCCCCCCAGGGGGTGGGGATGGAACACTACCGAGCCCTGCTCCACCCCCAGCTCTGACCCCAACTACAGCTCCACGCCCAGCCCAGCTCTGTCATCATTCGCTCTTCCTCCCCAGGTCACCTCCACCTCTGGCCCTAGCTTCTCCCCCATCCCCAGTTCTGCCTCCAGCTCTGCCTTCAGCCCAACCTCCTCTGCTGAGCCAACTGTCTTGTAATGGAGGGGGTGAATGGACAGATTCCATTACTGGGGGGGGGGGGCAGGGGGCGCAACAGGAAAAGTTTGGGCACCACTGATCTAGTCTGACCACCTGCACATTGCAGACCACAGAACCTTGCCCACTCACTCCTGTAATAGACCCATAACCTCTGGCTGAGTTACTGAAGTCCTCAAATAATGATTTAAAGACTTCAAGTTACAGAGAATCTGCCATTTACACTAGTTTAAACCTCAAGTGAACCGTGCCCTGTGCTGCAGAGGAAGGCGAAACCCCCCCAGGGTCTCTGCCAATCTGACCTGGGGGAAATTCCTTCCTGACCCTGGCATGAGCATGTAGGCAAGACCCACCAGCCAGACATCTGGTAAAGAATTCTCTGTAGTAACTCAGAGCCCTCCCAATCTCATGTCCCATCGCCAGCTGTTGGAGATGTTTGCTAGTAGCAGTCGCAGATTAGCTACCTGCCATAGTAGGCAGTGTCATCATACCATCCCCACCTCAATAAACTTATCAAGCTTAATCTTAAAACAAGTTAAATATTTTTCCTCCACTGCTTCCCTTAGAAGGCTTTTCCAGAACTTCACTCGTCTGATGGTTAGAAACCTTCATCTAATTTCAAGCCTAAACTTATTTATATCCATTTGTTCTCATGTCAACATTAGCGCTTAACTTAAATAACTCCTCCTCTTCCTCCCTGGTATTTATCTGTTGTGTGTTAATATTCCTCAGTTAAGTTTCCTTTGTGGAAAAGTTTCTGAAGAAATTCTGTGGAGTGTGGTTATTTTCTATTGAAAGAACTGGGAATTTTGGCTTTGGAAAATCCTTTACATCACTTGTGATGAAAAAGCAGGGATTGGATGACCAGCTTTGAGAAAATAAAATTGTCTCTGAGTCTTTGCCAGATAGTAGAAACAGATTTTTTCTGATGTTTTGAAATTATAAGACAATTTATTTTCATTTCCATTTTCTGGCCAGAAAGGTAAGTGCAGAAATACTATGAAGAAAATCTGTTCTCACATGATTTTCAGCCCAGTTTCGAAAAACTTTTTATCACTTATTCAATCCAATATAGAATTTATTGAGGTTTGTCCATCACCTGACATAAGGGAAAAGTCTGGCCCATTAAATGGCAGACTTTTATAGAGTCAGACTGTTTGAAAGAAAAGAAAACACTTTTACAAAAAGAAAAGCCTAATTAGGGTATCTGCCTCTTTACAAGAAATGGAACTTTGATACAATTTTAGAACCCCAAGTTTCTTTCTTTGTCAGCTGGACAGAGAAGAGTAGACAACACAGTTAAATAGGTCCCCTCTGTATTGGGAGACAGAGCAGCTGAAGGGAACACCCATCCCAAAACAGTTTGGAAGTACTAACTGTAAAAGGTGGGGTGATGATCTGTCAAATGCAGGAGAAACTCTCTCTGTGAACATGAGAAATTGAAGGCAGTGCCTCAGGGCACGTCTACACTTGTCATTTAAAGTCGAAAAAGTCACTTTTTTGCATAAAAACTGGGAACGTCTACACTTGCCAATGACTTTTTGTGGTGAAACTCAGAAGTTTCACCGCAAAAAGAAAACACCACCATGAGAGGCATACAGCTCTTACTGGTGATGCTTTTGCAGTGATATGCATATGAAGACATGTTCTTCCTCTTTACAGAGCTTTTAGCCTTCGGAGGATATCCGACAGTGCCTAGGTGACCACTCTGGCCAGCAGCTCTGCTGATCTGATGCCAGGTAAACAGACATCCACCCCTCCCCGGGTAAAGCCCCGGAAACTTTGAAACTCCCCTTCCTGTTTTCTTGGCAAGTGCTCACTTATCATCTGGCCAGGTGACAATGGCTGCTCCATTGAGCAAATGATCCCCTGCTTGGAGCAATGCTGAGCTACTGGAGCTGATCAGTGTTTGGGGAGAGGAGACTGTGCAGGGACCCAGGATGCCCCATGATCACCCCCCACCCCTTCTCACAAGGCCCATCGTCAAAGTGGAGAGAGCTGCACTGTGGGATAGCTGCCCTCAGTGCGCTGCTCTCATCCGCGATGGAAGTGATGCAAATGTAAACACTCTCTGATGCCTGTGGAAGTAAGTGAGTACACAAACCAGCACTTTTCTTTCATCAGTTCACTATCACCATTGAAACTGACAGTGCAAAAACTCTGCCAGTGTAGATGTAACCCACACACCTTCTGGGTGTGGTGTTCTGTCCCATTTAGTGGCACCAAGACCACTTAGAGAGAGAGGTAAAATGAATCTGCTCTACAGCCTTAGCGAACAGCCAATTGACTTTTAGTTCATGTGGTAGAGAGGCTCATGCACTAAGCTCCAGAGATCCCTGGTTTGATCCTGCCCAACGATGACTGGGGTCTGTTGACATTACATAGACATAGCCTAAATCAAGTGGAAACTTCTAAGTGAAGTACAGTCCCAGAATCTGCTAGCGATCGAAGGATTTACAGCCACTTCTGTACCAGAGATGGAGGGATTTATTGCCCTAAGACTCTGTTAGAGACAGGAATTTTACTTACCCAGAACCTATGGGCGGGGGGGGGGGGGAGAATTCCCTCCTCCTACAAGTCTCTGAGAGGAAAGATTTATCTCCTGCCTAATAGTCTGCCAGAGATGGGAGAGTTACAACTCCAGAGTCTGCTAGAGATGGAGGAATTTGCCTCTGTATAAGAAGAAAGAACGAGGAGTACTTGTGGCACCTTAGAGACTAACAAATTTATTTGAGCATAAGCTTTCGTGGGCTAAAACCCACTTCATCGGATGCATGCAGTGGAAAATACAGTAGGAAGATAAATATATATATATATACACAAAGAACATGAAAAAATGGGTGTTGCCATACACACTATAATGAGAGTGATCAAGTAAGGTGAGCTATTATCAGCAGGAAAAAAAAACCTTTTGTAGTGGTAAGCAGGATGCCCCATTTCCAACAGTTGACAAGAAGGTGTGAGTAACAGTGGGGGGGGGGGGGGGGGGAAGAAGCATGAGGAAATAGTTTTACTTTGTGTAAATGACTCATTCACTCCCAGTCTTTATTCAAGCCTAATTTAATGGTGTCCAGTTTGCAAATTAATTCCAATTCAGCAGTCTCTTGTTGGAGTCTGTTTTTAAAGTTTTTTGTTGTAAAATTGCGACTTTTATGTCTGTAATCGAGTGACCAGGGAGATTGAAGTGTTCTCCGACTGGTTTTTGCATGTTATAATTCTTGACATCTGATTTGTGTCCATTTATTCTTTTACATAGAGACTGTCCAGTTTGACCAAAGTACATGGCAGAGGGGCATTGCTGGCACATGACGGCATACATCACATTGGTAGATGTGCAGCTCTTTCTCTCTTAGCTCTCATCCCCTAACGCCCCTACTCTACTTGCACTACATTGATGACATCTTCATCATCTGGAGCCATGGAAAAGAAGCCCTTGAGGAATTCCACCATGATTTCAACAATTTCCATCCCAACATCAACCTCAGTCTGGACCAGTCCACACAAGAGATCCACTTCCTGGACACTACAGTGTTAATAAGCGATGGTCACATAAACACCACCCTATACCGGAAACCTACTGACTGCTATACTTACCGACATGCCTCCAGCTTTCATCCAGACCACACCACACGATCCATTGTCTACAGCCAAGCTCTACGATACAACCGCATTTGCTCCAACCCCTCAGACAGAGACAAGCACCTACAAGATCTCTATCAAGCATTCTTACAACTGCAGTACTCACCTGATGAAGTGAAGAAACAGATTGACAGAGCCAGAAGAGTACCCAGAAGTCAACTACTACAGGACAGGTCCAACAAAGAAAGTAACAGAACGCCACTAGCCATCACCTTCAGCCCCCAACTAAAACCTCTCCAGCGCATGGTCAAGGATCTACAACCTATCCTGAAGGACGATCCCTCACTCTCACAGATCTTGGGAGACAAGCCAGTCCTTGCTTACAGATAGCCCCCAACCTGAAGCAAATACTCATCAGCAACCACACACCACACAACAAAAACACTAACCCAGGAACCTATCCTTGCAACAAAGCCCGTTGCCAACTCTGTCCACATATCTATTCAGGGGACACCATCATAGGACCTAATCACATCAGTCACACTATCAGAGGCTCGTTCACCTGCACATCTACCAATGTGATACATGCCATCATGTGCCAGCAATGCCCCCTGCCATGTACATTGGCCAAACAGGACAGTCTCTACATAAAAAAATAAATGGACACAAATCAGACATCAAGAATTATAACATTCAAAAACCAGTCGGAGAACACTTCAATCTCTCTGGTCACTCGATTACAGACCTAAAAGTCACAATATTACAACAAAAAAACTTCAAAAACAGACTCCAAAAAGAGACTGCTGAATTGGAATTAATTTGCAAACTGGGCACCATTAAATTAGGCTTGAATAAAGACAGGGTGTGGATGAGTCATTACACAAAGTAAAACTATTTCCTCATGCTTATTTCCCCCCCACCCACTGTTACTCACACCTTCTTGTCAACTGTTGGAAATGGGCCATCCTGATTATCACTACAAAAGTTTTTTTTTCCTGCTGATAATAGCTCACCTTACTTGATCACTCTTGTTATAGTGTGTATGGCAACACCCATTTTTTCACGTTCTCTGTATATATATATCTTCCTACTGTATTTTCCACTGCATGCATCTGATGAAGTGGGTTTTCGCCCACGAAAGCTTATGCTCAAATAAATGTGTTAATCTCTAAGGTGCCACAAGGACTCCTCGTTCTTTTTGCTGATACAGACTAACACGGCTACCATTCTGAAACCTGTATAAGAAGAGAACTTCACAGACCTTTTTGCAGAAAAGGGACTGGTAGAGTTCAGAGTAAAAATTGGTATATACTCTAGCAAAATATGACTGAGGTAGAAAAAAAACCTTTATAATTCTACAGGAAGGGCTAGGAAGACTTTTGGGACAATGTATCACTGTGGTTCAAAAGTTTCTATCCTAAGATATATATTTAGATAATTAAAATGTCAGAACTTGCATAAAATTTTCAGGCTTTAACAAAATTGTTATGTAGCAAAAATGCTAATTGCAAGTGAACTGCTGCTATGTGTAACAGCAGGTGAAGTCAGAACTGCCTGTAGTCTCAATCCCATAAACATGTCTAGGGGCCTGATCAGACAATGGAAGGACTTCAGTAGTATTAAGAACAGTCCCTAAATGAGTAATTGGGGCCTTACCTGCTTTCACTGATTTCCAAATGAACTCCCAAACTTCAAATTTTAACTCAATTTAATAAAAAGATCTGCAAAGCAGAGGCAGATGAAACAGAAGTCCATAGACTCTCTTGATAAATACTGCAAGATTCAATAGACAAAGGGATATTATTACATATGGGCTGGTATGCATGCCAGCATATTATAATGTAGTACCAGACCGTACTGTGGCGAGGACTACTGCATCTAATAAAAATTATCACAAGTTCAGGGCAACGACACCTCTGTTCCCCATCCATGGTCCCTTGATGGCATCCATTCTTGCTTCCTTAGCTCTCACCAGGTTTTTCCAGGCTACACAATTCCCTGCCTACACTGCCATAGTCCCAGCAAATCAGAATAGTCCAGCATCTGTTCTTTGCTTTCCCTTTGAAGGCTATGAACAGCTGTAATTGCCAGCTGTGATAAGTGACCGGATGGCATTACACTTAGAATGGGCAGACACACCAATGGTAGGTCATCAGAAGCAGGGATCAAATCTGGGATCGCCTGAGCTTAGCCTCTACTGCCTGAGCTAAGACACACAGCTCTTAGCCAAGCCGGTCGGAGGCTCATCAATTTCTAGCTGGCCTAACCACCACTAGAGGGGGACAGAGGGCCACACCAAGTGGGCATGGGTTACATACTCCCCCTGGGCAGGGAAGGGCATCCTGATATTCAGAGACTTCCCAGTTGAATTCCCTGTATGGGCCATCACTTGTAACACTGATGCCCTCATGGTGGGTTGTTGACTGTGGGGATCAAACCTGTGACCTCTTGAGCTTAATGCATGAGCTCTAGTGCCTGAGCTAAAAGACACATTTCTCTTAGCCAGCACTGTAGCAGGCTTATCAATCTCTAGCTGGTCTAGCCACCACTAGAGGGGGACAGAGTGCCACACTGAGCAGGCATGAGTTACCTTAACAATAACCCTCCCACACACACACGTTAATAAGCTTACCAGACATCATCCCTGGGCTCCAATAAGGGCTCTGGTAGGAGTCAGTCCTTCAAACCAAAGGGTTTTTCTGTGGGTACAAGTTCATAATAGTCTAAGGTTATGTCTACACTGTATACTTTACAGCAGCACAGCTGTAAGGTATACAGAAGAGAGCTCTCCTGCCAGCAGAATGAAACCACCCCCAACGAGCAGTGGTAGCTTTGTCAATGGGAGAGCGTCTCCCACTGACAAAGCGCTGTCCACACGGGCACTTTTTGTTGGTAAAACTTTTGTTGATCAGGGGTGTTTTTTCACACCCCTGACCAACAAAAGCTTTATCAATAAAAATGCAGTGTAGACATACCTTAGCTAGAACTCACACAACCATGAATAATTGAGTCTTTCCTTCATATAGCTTGGGTGTTTGATCTTGGCCTCATGTAACAGGTGATCAGCAGACAAAGTCCCACCCTTCAGGGCATAGCTTCAAAAGACTGGGTTTTTGCATAACCGGGAGTTGGGAATATGCATTCACTTCCCCCTAGACATTTCCCAGGAAATCCACTTCACATATATTGTCCCCAATGACCATTCCTGTCTACCACATTATTCAATATAATTCTTTGGTCATCCAGGACCACAATAATACATAACCTTTGCAATGAATATAAAGGATTCCAAAGATACTTGAACTTAATTCAATAAGGTTTTTCAAGGATATTGCAGGAAATTGCCATATCTGTCACAATGGGGATGAGGGACAAGAGACAACTGAATTATCAAACCAGTAAAACACAATTCCCCCACCCTTTGGAATTTTCTATTGGAGGTATATTATTCTTAGAAAAATATTGTCTGATATCACTGATTAGGAGCTGACCTGCTAATGCATTACTTCTTAATGTTTTCCTCTTTCTTGGGCTTCTGTGAAGTTTGACTTTCTAATGGAAAGCAGTCACTTGTAATTCTGTATCTGAAAGCGAAATTTAAAAGAATTCCCACTTCTTGTAAGCTTTGAGGAGTGTGTGTGTGTGTGTGTGTGTGTGTGTGAGTGAGGGAAAGAGAGAGAGGCTGTTTCCTTGGAAGTCAGGGTGCCAGCACTTCTAAAATATTCAAACCCCTCCCCGCCCCGAGAAATTGTACTTCCCACCTAGCTCTGGTATTCAGCAGTATTTCAGAGGTCCCTTGGATCCTTTAGCTTTTGATTTCTCACTAAAGAATCTGACTGTAAAAACACTTCTTTGGGAGTTAACCTACCAGTTGATCGCACACTTTCCAGATCAGACTGCAAAACACTGACCACACTAATACTACAGTGAAAAACAAAAACGGATTCTGAACTTTTTGACAATGCTCAATACCTCTGTGTTGAAGCCAAAAAAAAAAAATTACTTTACCCACATAAAACTCTACCAGTGTCATGGGGTTACTCCTTATTTAGAGCAATGGAAATGAGATTGGGATCAGGCCCTCAGAAATCAAGTTTATTTCTACTAAAATTATTACAATAATTAGATCCACCCTTCCAGGGGGAAAGAGATAAGCACTTGCGTTGCCCTGTTTCCCTAACTAGTTGTCATTATACATGAATTCATCTTGTATTTGCTCATATGTATCATTGGTGTTGCAATACTAATTAAGAGTTTCCCCTGTAGTTTAAAATGCCTTATGACATTCAGAGCTGAAAAAGAGCTCTGTATAGCTGGAAAGCTTCTCTCTTTCACCAACAGAAGTTGGTCCAATAACAGATATTACCTCACCCACCTTGTCTCTCTAATATGACATTCAGTCAGATATGTGAGCACATATTACTGCGCTTGGTGGCTGTTTATACTTCATTGTAAAGAAATGCCTAGTCATGAGTTCATTTCATGTTCACTGGGTATATAAAACCTCGTGAGAGGTCAATGTTTTCTTTCCATTTATTCACACCTAACAAGCAAGTTGCAAAATGAAAGAGCTGCAAGAGTCTTCTTAGGCAAACATCCGTTCATAAAAAGAAAAGGAGGACTTGTGGCACCTTAGAGACTAACCAATTTATTTGAGCATGAGCTTTCGTGAGCTACAGCTCACTTCATCGGCTGCATGTAGCTGTAGCTCACGAAAGCTCATGCTCAAATAAATTGGTTAGTCTCTAAGGTGCCACAAGTCCTCCTTTTCTTTTTGCGAATACAGACTAACACGGCTGTTACTCTGAAATCCGTTCATAGGTACTCCCTATTCTATCTTTGTACACTATTCAGTTGGGTGCTTAACTCCCATTGTGGTTTTGAAACCCTCTGTGTCTTGTGAAGCACCAAGCATATTGATGCTTAACACATAATATTAATGCTTAACGTTGGAAATGTTAAACAACTCATAGTCAAGCAAATGTGTTTCAAAGCATAATTTCAGTGTCATCCTTACAATTAAAATAAAATCTATCCAATATTTAGGAAATATCATAAGGATTAGTCAGTGACTTTATTTCAGAAAATTGTACCGTATATGCAGAATCTGTAACTATGCAGAAAATGTTTTTAGCTGGAGAGATGCAGAAACTGAATTTCAGTATAGACTGGATTTTTACATTATAGTCATTTTGTTACACTAATTTTTAAGTGATAAAATATTTTTTAAAATCTATGAGCCTGTGCTAGCATGCTGGAATATTTCACTGACAACTGTAGTCCAAATGGCAAGGTTCTGTTATAAGGAATTCATCACAGATGTAGTCCTTAGGCCAAATTATGACCCAAAGGAGACAGGAAATAAAATGTTAAGAAACAGCTGATATGTTTTAATCTACAAAATGCAATTTGGGCACGATCAGTAGGTTTTGACATATTTTTTTTACTTGCAAGTAGCACTGTTGGGGAATGTGGGAGCCATCAGTGAAGACTTTAATATCCCCTCCCCTCTAACCTTCGGCAGCTGTTGACCATCATTCCTCAATCAGGTCCACTTCTTCAGTATGTCAGTGAGCTTCAGAATTTTTCTCCAGATGGCTGTAGAAGTTTGGAACTAGGACTGGGAGCTGCAGATTAAATATCAGGGTCTCCTGCATTTCTGCAAAGTTTAGGCTTACAAAATAACACTTCCTGGTTTTTGCTGTTAGATGCAAGTGTATGCCTGTGGGTGTCTAAGAATTTGTGGATGGTATGGAGAATGGGGGAGCAGGACAGTTTTAGTAGGGGACTGATCCAAAGCCCATTACAGTCAGTGGGAGGGAGACTTTACATGGATTTCAGGCCTTTGGGTCAGGCCTTACATGACCTAGATTTTGCCAGATAGATACTGGCAGAGCCTCCCTGACCAAAGAGGGATGGATCCTCAGAGTGCACAATTGCTCCCCATTTCATTATTATGCAGGAGGAGTGTATATGGGGCACTATGCTTTGGACAGCGTATCCTGATCCCTGTAAATATGGGTCAGCTCTGCAGGCTATTGCCGAATGGTGAGACTTCTCCTTTCTGCCCCTTTCAGATATTTGTGTCACTGTTGAGAGAGGAAGGGAGCAGCCTCTGCCTTCCCTCAAGCACAGGGACTGCTTATCTGGTATTGTGTGGGGCGTGCAAGGGGGAGGGCGAAGTCACCTCGACCTCCTGCCCAGGGCATCTGCAGTAATTTAGGCTCAGTCTAGTCCTACATTAGCACTAACAAATGTCTGCTTTTCTTGTACTCTTTGTTTCTCAGAAACATCCCACAAACTCTAAACAGTGAAATTTTCAATCATTTAATTTTGTGCATACCTCCAGGAACCCAGTAACTATGGCTGAAATACACAAACCATAACAAGGATACTGATATTAGGTACAGAAATCTCTTAATTATGTTCAATATACACTAAATCGTTTAAAGCCCCATTGGAAATTTAGTTAGCTTAGATCAAATCTTGCTGTCCTTACCCACTGCTTATTAAGGCAAAATTCCAATTCACTTTTCATTTAAGTATCTCAAGATGTGGCCCTATATTTTATTTATTTGGATTTATTAAAAAATAAAAATAAAAGAGGAACCTCTCCAAAGCTTTAGGTTCCCTGGTATAAGCTATAAAACCAACGACAATAAACCAAATACAATTAAATAGCTACTTATCCCTCAACAGACAGCAGAACTCCATCCTCCTCCAGGCAGGTCTAACTAGCGCTGCTTGGAAAACAATTTTCCCGTCCCTCAGAACTTTTTGAGATTTGAAAAATTTTTCGGTTCTGCACCAGAACGAACCCAAGCCGTTTCAAAGTTTTTTTTTTGTGAAATACCAGAGAGAGCAAGTGAGAGAGATTCAGATTCAAGTCCCTGCTCTCCTTGATTCAGGACAAGGACTTTGGCCTGTGTTCCCCATATCCCAAGGGAGTGGCATAACCATTGCCTATAGAGTCAGTGTCTCTCAAATAAGTATTTAATTATTTATAAAAGGTCGAACAGCTCCAATAGGAAAGATTGAGACAGACCCATCCCAGAATACCCTGGTTGTTACGGCCTGCACCTGGGATATGAGAGATGCAAATTCAAGTTCCTGTGCTGAATCAGGCAAAGACTTGAACGTGGATCTCTTACATTTCAGGCGAGGGCCCTCACCACCATATCATTGGCAGGGGGCTCAGGTTCTCAACCTCCCTTTCTGGTTTTGACCAGAAATTCCATCCTGGACTGAGACCCCACTCCTGACAAAAGTTTAATCAAACCAGGGTACATCCCTGCAAAAAGTTTTGCCTTCAATGAATCGACATTTCTAATGAAAAACAATTTCATTGAAATTTCTCACCTAGTCCTAAATCTAACCCCCACCCCACCGACAGGATGTGCCTTGTAGCACACCATACAGAACAACAAACCTGGGCTACTTTGGCTCAGGGGGTCAGCATGTTCCAGAGCTGAGGGCTCACTGCAGAGAGTGTTTTGCTGTCTGTTCCCTCTCATTTAAATGAAGGGCAATCCATTGGATTGCAGCTGTTGCAGTATAGCACAAAGAGAGAAGTGGTTTCTCAAGTGGAAAAGTAACAAGCCATTTACGTTCTGTGAAACCATAGCCATAGAAGAACTGTGATCACGTCCATTTAACTATGGCATTGTATTATGATAGGACAGTGGTTCTCAATCATTTTCGTAATGAGATCCCCTTGGGACTGCCCTCTGATTTACCCACGATGCCACCCTAACAAGCCCAACTGAAAATATTGCAACTACCTTTGCAGAACACCAAAAACTACCTAAAAAGAGTTTGCTGGCCTGCATCTCTTGTGCTTTGAAAAAATGTATTTACTTGGGAATCTGTTTAAGGTCAAAACTTTACAGTTATGACCCAAAAACCCCTCCACAGTCACAGTGTGACAGATTTATGTTACCAGTCTGCCTGGGGCTTCAGGTGATCAGGCTGAGGCCACAGGAACTTTAGGGGAGGAGATGAAGGAGCAGACCAAGTGACTAAGTTTAAAGCTATATTAATCAAATAACAGCGATGAGTGCTGGGTGCGTCCCACATCACTCAGAGGGAGGAAGAAAGCATTAGTGCCCAAGTCCTAACCCACTTTCATACTTACAAATGCACAACCCAAGGCTGGCCAAGCCTGGCTGTAACGTAAGAAGAGGAGGAAGGATAGATGAGAGTTCTGCCCTGTGCACAGGTCGTCTAGGGTCCGCTGTAAATCTCTGACTTGCTTCAGCTCTCGGGAGGGTTGTAAGCCCTGGGTTCTTCCAGGGGCATTCTGTTCAGGGACCCCCATCCCCTGTGCTCTCTGTACCAGTCTGAACCGGCCTTCTGTGGCTCCCTTGGCTTCCCCAAAACACACCGGTTTCAGGGTCACGAGACTGTTGTTTTCCCACTCGCTGGCCTTCACAATCTTATTAGTTTTGCAACCCCTTCAGTTCTGTCTGGCTCAGTTCTCCTTTCTCAAAGCTGGCCGGGGTTGGGATACAGGCTTCTGGCTGTTTGGCAACAGAGAGTTTGTTTGTGTGCACTGGCCTTGGGCTACAGTTTCGTTCCTTATCTTTGGGCCTAGCTGGATCGTCAAGTTAACCCATTCCTTTCTCCCTTCCTCCCTCTTTGGCCTCTCATAACCTGCAAAGGAATCTTTCACTCCATACTCACACCTTCAACCCTTCCCAAGATACTTTCCAATTCATATAAAAGCGTTAGCAATATACAACGCTGGTGCTTACCCAGGGGACCCCATCTGGGGGGGAAAGGATTTTTATTGTGACAAAGTGTTATTAGGAAGATTAGATAATTTATACAGAAAGGAAATAAACTGCAGTGTAAAGATCCAGAGCTGTGATCCTGCCTCTTTGTATGCCTCTGGATTTGGCCAAAGGAATCAGAAAACAGCCAGCGTTCTCCTGAGCTGCTTGTGCTCAGCTCATATAGAACCAGCTGTGACCCTAAGCACCCCTGCATTCACACCCTACTCATTATTGTAATAACTTTGTACAAAATATGCCATGTGAGGAATCATTTGAAAATGAATAATGTGCTGATCATTAATATTGTTGCGCAATGTATGTGTGTGATGTGCATTAAGAGTTATGACATATGCTGGAACATATGCAGCGGGTGAGTAAACAGCTCTGTCCCAGACAAAGGAATGTGTTTTCCCCACCTGGGGCTTACTTCCAAAGTACTTTGAAAGACAATGAGAATTTATTTACATATCATGTAAACAGACCCATCAAGCTAACAAGGGGTGGAGTCAGAAACAGAAATGAGGGAAAATCCCCCCAGTTTCGGCACCCCGAAACTCCTAGGAGGGAATCAAAGGGCCTGCTTGACACTTCCCAAAGACATTTGGCCTGGATCCACAAAGGGGCAAGAGGGGAGTGTGCTAAGCCCTGCCCCCTCTCACAGTTAGGCCCCTAAATCCAGACTGCAGGGTCAGGAGTGTATCTCTGCTTCGGATTCACAGCCAGGAACCCTCTCCTGGAATCTGCTGCCTAAGAATGGTTTAGGTGCCTGCCTCCACACAAAACAGCTGAGATTTATAGAGAAGGGGCAGTATACCTCTCATGCGTTTGCCCTGCCCGTCATAGAACCACTTACACTCTTTCTTTGCCCCTAATTATTATTTAATTATGTAATATAAGGTGGAACAGCTTTAACAAGAGAGATGGAGAGAGTCCCGTAACAGAATATCCCTCAGCCCAGTGGTTAGGGCATGCACCTAAGAGGTGAGGAACTCCTATTAAAATCCCTTCTCCACATCAGACAGAGGAGGGAAAAGAATTGGGCTCTTCTACATCTGGGGTGAGTGCCCTAACCACTAGGCTAGAAGTTATAGGGGAAGAATCTTCCTTCTCCTCCCCCACATTTTCTGTGCAGCTAGGTGTGCCTGAAGCATGCCCACCAGATCGGGCCCTGCACACCTATCTCCACCTGATTTGAGGATCATGCTGAGGCTTAGGCATGAGATAGATACCTGCGTGCCGGCCTGAGACAGAAGTGCAGATGCCCAGAGGCAGAAATGTAGGTGCTGAAGGAACTTTTACAGCAAAGATTTAGGCACTGAGTGAGTTTAGGGGCCTACAGGTTTAGATGGCAGCTGAGCAAAGGTTTTGTGCATTGCAGTAGCAGCTGAATCTGTGACTTAGGCATCTAAATCCCACTATGGATCTAGGCCTTTAAAAATGACACGCTGCAGGCAAAGAGGCCAGCCCTTTGAATAAACAACAGGGGATGGGAGCTCAAGCCTATGAGAAGGAGGATGCTTCAGGGGTAGGGACGTAGAAAGGAAGGTTTTCAATTTATTAAAAAGAAAAGGAGTACTTGTGGCACCTTAGAGACTAACCTCTAAGGTACCACAAGTACTCCTTTTCTTTTTGCGAATACAGACTAACATGGCTGTTACTCTGAAACCTTTCAATTTATTATTAGAAGTGGAAACTGTGGTGGGATAAATTAGACAATCCCAGCATTACAACTATTCTGTTGGGAAGTGTTTATTTCATGTCAAAAATATATTGGATCATAAAAATATTCATTTAAAACTCATCAGAAATGTCATACCACAAGGCCAGGGGGAAAGCAATACAATCCAGCCAGACAATCTCAATGGATTTAAGAGCCTAAATACCTTTGAGGATCTGGGTCTCCTTCCCTACACAAACACACTCGTAGCTCTGGCTCTCCCTAAGGACCACAATGACACTTTTTATTTTTACAAGCAAATCCCTACCAGCCTAGACCAGGTGAATTAAACCCTCCAATTGCTTCACCCCAATTAGTCCCAACAAGTTCCCTTATAAAATTGGCACCAGGTGTTTTTTCCATCTTTCTGGCTCAGAGATGGTTACTGTACTCTAGAAACTTTCTGGAACAATAAAGTTCCAGATAATCTTAGCCCCAAACCTTGCAGAACTCAGCAGGTTTATTTGAGGTTTGCTTTGTGCTGATCTATTCAAATCTTAAAGTGAAACAAAGAGGATGTAAGCTTATAAGTAAAAGTAGGGTAAAGGTGTGCACAACTGCAGAGTTTAACATAGCTTTAGACATAGGTTCATACAAACCTCTTCTTTCCTCCCCACCCAATGTCAGTGGTTTTTGACATCACAATTAGCCCTACCTAGGAAAGTAATAGTGCTAAACAATTTAAAGCACTTACATAACAATCAGATTGTGTTAAAAGTTAGAAATCAGAGGAAAACAGGTTAACTAAAAGAATGGCATTTGCCTGTTTTGGTTTTAATAAAACAAACCAAAAAGTAAGCTGCATTTGCCGAGCCTCAACAGAATTTCAGAGAAGTGTTGCATTTGCCATTGCCTAATGATGTAATGGTATTAGTTTATAACAAAATGTTAAGGGCAAAGATAGTTTTCTTAAATAAATTTGAAATGCCCACTGCTTCTTGTAAAGGAACAGGAAAGTATTTGTACTAACAGACAGCAGCGGTAGCGTGCATACCAAAGTGAAATAAACTCAGCTTGCCAATTAGGGAGACTTGTGTGACTAACTCTGTCCACTTGAGGGGTAGGCAGGGACAATCGAATGGACACAGTGTAGCATGGTCTGAAATGTCCGTCCCTGTTTGAAAGATGGACGTATTGCCCAGCAGAAGAACTTAGAAATGCGAAGGCAAACCATAATAAAGCCATTGCATTTAATGTACCTTGAAATTGCAACCATTGCAAATAACATCATGTTTTAAACTAAGTGTGAAACGTATGAGAAAATATCTCAGAGTGGGGATGGTTGAAGCTCCCTACGTTTCCTGTTTGCTAATTGGGAAACATATCTTCAGACATGACTCCATCACCTTTACACCTGAAAAACTAACCACACTAATCTTTGTGGCTGGGTCTTCAAACCAAGTGCCCAAGAGCCCTTCAAACATTGGCAATTACAAATCCAGATAACATTTAGTAATACACCACTGATGGTGATTGTGTAAACGTCTTACCCTGAGCCATCTGGAATAGTAGCTGGTTTATCCAGCAGATGGAGCACTTTACTCATATAACGTGCTGCAACAGGCTATGACAAATGTTTTGGTTCAGGTGCAAGACTGAAGATTCAAACCATGCTCAGTAGTAGAGTCTGTAAGAATTTTTTTTTTTGCCATCAGACACTGCATGCTTACAGTGTGCTTACTAATAGTATTTTAATGGACTTGGCGGGTGCACATATACTGTGGAGCCATTTGTTGTTTTTTCAATTTCCAGAAATACAGTATTTTAACTCAGCCTGGGAATAACCATCAATAAAGCTCTTTTTTTCCTCCAAAGAGTGAATTTTTACTGTGTATTCGTAACACTAAAGCTCTGCAAATTTTGTGAGATGAAACCTATAACTCAGTCTTTGGAAGCGGATCTTTCATCTGTATGTCACTTAGACATTTTGCTGGTGAGTCATATCTTTTGCCGAAGACACACGGGCTTTTAAAGAAACATTAAGGCAGCCTTTTAAAGAAGAAATGCTGTGCACCGGCACCATCACTGGTGATTCCTGTGATATCACTGGAGAAATTAGTGTAAGTTAGAGGAGGGCAAGTAAAGGATGCGAAAAAGTGGATATGGAGGAAATAAAATCACAAAACACGCAGAGGCAAAAATGAGTCAAGAAATCCTGAAAGTAACGTTAATATGAATTTAGAAAGGTAAAAGAGCATAGATGATTGAAAGCCGAAACCAAAATGACATGACTCCTTTGCTCAAAAAGGGGCTCCTTTTATGATCATTCAGTCTGTCTAGTGATCCACTGTGCTGAGTCACTCCCTCTGCCATGTCTGTTTCTTTGAGTTCTGTCACTTTCCTGGTGTTGTTCCTGGGATCCGTCAAGGCTCCTAGCTCATTATCACTACACACATGGACTCACTCTCTGACCTTGAGCCTTGTCACTTGATTTATGCAACATAAAACTGTGTTGTATTGAGTTACCTGCATAGATTGCCTAAATATTAATGGATGAATAGGCCTTGCAGTCTGGCCGTTGCTGCACAAGCTGAGAAAATGGATTGCATTGATTGCAAAATGTTCAAACACCTTTTTCTGGAGTTTAAATGTATCTTCATTCAAGAGCTGATGAAGAAGAGACTGCACTCTTTCTTTTCTTAGTGTTAAAAGAGCTAATAGCTTTATCTATTTGAAACTGCATCATTATGTGTTCTTTTTATACCCACGGCATGAGTTAGAGGTGGAATGTCAGCTTTCTTGTTACAGTTTGTGGTATTTATCAGTATACATTTTTTATTTTATTGGGGAAGGATTCCTCTGGAACTATTCTTTGTTTACCATTACCGCTTTTACAATCTATGTTATGGCAGACATCCCTGCAGGTAAAAGGGCTGCACATAGATGGTTCCTTTCTCCCGAGATGACAGTGCTACCAATCAATCGAATGACAAGGGGTTCTTCTTTCTTCCCTATATCAGGCTTAACTTGTGGTGCTTCCATAAAGTCCCTCCCTCTAAGAAGTGAGGGGATAATCTTATAAAGTGGATACTTCTCACCTAGTCCTTTGCAGTTTTGTCAGCAGAAATTGTTTCAATTGTAATCCTGCTTATTCTCTGTTTTTTCTTTAAATATTCTACTGTGATAAGCAGAATTGCAGCCTCACAGAATTGTCATGAAAATTTACCAGCTCAGATTCAGAATCTCCTGACTCATCCTTTACCATATTGAAGAGGATGACTGGTGGGGAAATATTTAATTGTCCCTTAAAATAAAAGGTTACTTGCTCCGAGATAGTGGATGAGAGGAATTTTGCAAGGTGTTTTATTAAAAGTCTCTAAAATAGTGGTAGTAAATAAAGACGAGCACGGGTCACTGAGAAAGAATGATCTGGATTTCTTGTTAAGCTGGAGGCAAGTAAATAATATGTATTTTAATAAGTCTAAATGCAAATGTGTGCATCTAGAAAGAAAGAATGTAGGGCATACTCACAGGATGGTAGTTTCTATCCTAGGAAGCAGTGACTCTGAAAAATATTTGGGGGTTGTGGTGGATAATCACCTGAACATAAGTTCCCAGTGTGATGCTGTGGCCAAAAGAGATAGTGCAATCCTTGGCTGCATAAACAGAGGAATCTCAGCAGGAATAGAAAGGTTAGTTTGCCTCTGTTTTTGGCACTGGTGCAACCTCTGCTGGGATACTTTGTCCAGTTCGGGTGTCCACAATTCACAAAGGATGTTAATAAATTGGAGATGGTTCAGAGAAGAGTCACGAGAATGATGAAAGGATTGGAAAATATTCCAGAGAGTGATAGACTCAAGCAGTTCAGTCTATTTACCTTAACAAGGGATGACTTGATCACAGACTATAAGTATTTACATGGGGAACAAATATTTGATAATGGGCTCTTCAACCAACAGAGAAAAGTATAACAAGAGTCAATGGCTAGAACTGATGCTAGGCAAGTTCAGACTAGAAACAAAACATAAATGTTTAACTATAAGAGTAATTCACCATTGGAACAACTCACTGAGGAGTAATGGGGGATTCTCCATCACTGGAAATTTTTAAATCTAGATTTGATTCTTTAAAAAAGATATGCTCTAGTTCAAAAGGAATTATTTTGAGCAATTCTGTGGCCTGTGGTCAGACTAGATCACAGTGGCCGCTTCTGGCCTTGGAATCTATAAATCTCTCATTGGAACAAATTGTCTGTCTATCTAAGAATTACTGTGTTCTTTCTCTCCATATCAAATATATGTTATTCTGTGAAAGCTCCTAATAATAAGACTAATTTACCAACAGGTATGGCCAATATTTGTGGCATGAAAACCCATGTATGACCATAGAAGCACAATATGGCAAACTTCCACAGAAGTCCAACTGTTTACAAATAATATATGATCCAATATATAACAAAGAAATTTAAAAAAGCAAGAGTCTCCAGCCCTTCATCTAAAGCAGAAAAATGCCTAATGAAAACCCTGACCACAGGGGACAAGGTCAGGGTTTTGTGCAGTTGAATTTAACCTTCAAGGCAGCTGACCCAAGGAAATACGTGGGTCTTCTGGGTTGCACTGCCATGGAGGCTGTGTCTGATACTAAGGGGGAAAATATCACTTCTCCAGTGGCTGAGGAATAGTGAATTTCACATCCTGTCCCACCCCTGTCCTGGGGTAGACACTGTGATGTCACAGATCTCTAGATTCCTAAACACACAGGGCATGATTAGTCTTTAATTGCAGTAGCATCTACAGGCCCCAGCCTGTTGTAGAAAAAAAGCTTAAAAGGCACCATTGCCCAACAAGAGTAAAAACTGATAATTGATGAGAGGAAATGAAGATACTTTCACAGGAGTATTTGAAATGGGGAAAAGAACCCGCCTCCTCCCCTCACCTGGTTTTCCCCTATGAACCTCTAATGACTGAGGGTGAAAAAAGGCATCTCCCAACATTTCCAGTTATATGTAGACCTTAAATGTCTGTTCAAATGGAAAACTGAAAAGGAAATTGTGGTACTAAAAGTAACCAGCAACAACATGCTTGTGTATATGAGACCAGCTTGCTCTTATCATCTAATAACGTCACAATTTCTTATTTAAAAGCCCATGAAAATTAAAAATGACAGATATGGCAACATATATAAGGTCTAGTTTGGTCTAACTGGGACTAGTTTTGTGTAAATTGCATGTTCAACCCTTTCACAAAGCATCATGTGGCTTAACATTGTGTCGATTCTGCTTATCGAAACAAAATTCAGAGAAACAGGGTCAGCAGGTGCATTGGACGGACATGCTTTTGAATACTGCTCCCAATTAAATGAACAGGTTACATTTGTTTGAGGAGATCATTATATAGGTGACGATATTTTTTCAGACTTCCAGTCATTAGAGATGGTTTCAGGGCAGCAGCCGTGTTAGTCTGTGTCTACAAAAAGAACAGCAGGACTTGTGGCACCTTAGAGACTAACAAAAGAACCTGGGCAACCTTCCTTTCCAGGAGAGAGATAGTAAAATATATATATCTAATCGGTATAAATTCAGCCCTAGAAAATAATAATTTCTTAATAATATGCCAACAAAAATGGTGAGATCTGACAGAGCTACAAGGATTTGGGGAGAATTAGTACTAAATGTACGTTGGTTTTCTGCTACAGTTAAGTTATTAAGTGAATTTCAACTGCTTATGAAAGGTGCCACTGGAAACTCTGAACTATTTTCTCTCTTTATCCACAGAATAGTTGTGGAAAGCAGTGAAAGCTTCCCCATCCCCACCCTACCTCCTTTGAAAGTTGTGATTCCACCGTGAAGAAAGAGGACAACTTTGGCTAAAAACCCGTACTGGTCCAGTGAGAAAGTGAAAGAAGCTTTTATAAATAAAGAAGTATTAGATAACAAATGGGAAAAAGGGAGAAATAGATAGCAATTGATATAAATTAGAAATTTATGAAGTGTAAAAATTGATAAGGGAAGCTAAAGACATCAAGGAAAAATTCATGGCTGGTAGTACTGGGAACAATAAGAAAGAGTTTTTTAAATATATATTATGAACAAAAGAAATCCCACCAATGGTATAGGCCCACTACTAGACAGTGGCGTTGGAACAATTTTTACAGTGGGGATGCTGAAAGCTGTTGAACAAAACTGTAAAACCCTGTATTATGATGGAAACCATTTCAAGCCAGCGGGTGCTGCCGCTCCCTCAGCACCCTGAGTTCCAGCACCCCTGCTACTAGATGGAGATGGTAAAATTGTTATTGAGGCAGAAAAATCAGCACCATTCAATAAATATTTATGTTCTGTATTTTAAAAGAAGTGGGATGATGTACTTATATCATATGAAGATGATGAAGTATTTTCCAGTTCATTAGTAACTAAATAGGATGGTAAGCAACACCTACTAGGGGTAAACATTTTGAAGTCAGCAGGCCTGGATAATTTGCATCCAAGAGCTCTAAAAGAGTTGGCTGAAGAGATCTTTGGCCCTCTGATGTTGATTTTTAATACATCTTGGAAGACCAGATAAATTCCAGAGGAGTGCTGGATGCTAATATTGTGCCAAAATTCAAAAAGAGGAAGCAGGATGATCTGGGTAACTATAAATCAGTTAATTTGTCATCAATCCCAGCCAAAATAATGGAAAAGCTGATACTGAATTCAGTTGATAATGAATTAAGGGACAGGAATATAAATGGCAGTCAACATGGATTTATGGAAAATAGGTGTCAAAAAAACCCAACAAACCAGATTTCATTCTTTGATGAGATCACAAGTCACTGCATAGAGATAATATCCTTAGATTTTATCAGATGTTTGATGTATTTTTAATCAAAATATCATGCGGTACTAAGCACTACACAATATCAATAGAGCTAAACTGAGTAAGAATTGGCTAACTGACAGATCCCAAAAAGGAATTGTCAGTGGGGAATCATCATCAAACGGAGATGCTTCTAGTGGCTTTCGGCAGGGATCTATAGCAGGCCTGATGCTATTCAACATCTGCATCAAGTAAATATAAAAACGTTGCTGATAAAATTTGCAGTTGTCACAAAAATTGTTGGAATAGTAAATAATAAGGACAGAGCAGCCATACAGAGTGTGGCGATGGGACCCAGCAGGGAGGGGGGAGTGTTGACCTGGGAATGTGCCCTGGGGACGGGAGACCTGAGAGCCTGTTACCTGAGCCAGGAGGGGGAGGGGCAGGTAACACCTCGGCCCAGGAATGTGGACGGAGGCTGCAGCAGGGAACCTGCTCGGTGGGTTTAGTTTCAGGTTGGGGCTGGGTGGAGGAACACAGGGAACCCCAGGGCTGGGGTCTAAGCTCCCTGCTCCCCCAGAAGGACTTGACTGAGGGGTCCTGGGTGTACCCACAAGCTCTGTTTTGGACTGTGTTCCTGTTGTCCAATAAACCTTCTGTTTTACTGGCTGGCTGAGAGTCTCAGTGAATCCCAGGAAGAGGGGTGCAGGGCCTGGACTTCCCCACACTCCGTGACAACTGGTGGCAGCGGTGGGATGTACTGCACCCCGTGAACGGCGCTTCCTGCAGTAAGTGACTGGGGAACAGTAAAACGAAGGGGGATTGACGGGGACCAGGTGTGCTGAAGATTCAGAGAGAGACGGTTTCAGGGGGCGGTTAACCCCTGGGAGTGTGTGACCAGAGAGAAGAACTTTTGCAGTAACAGGGTCCCCCGGGGGATTGCAGCGAGCGGTCCCAGGGGCGGAGGAGTCTGCAGCTCGACCCTGGCAAAGAGGTGGTGACCTCAAGAAGGACTGGCACACTAGGGGCTTTTCCTGGAAACCGTGGAAAGCTGCCCGGCCTGCGAGTGGCCAGCAGGGAGATGTACGCTAAACGCCTTAAGAGCGACCTGGTGGAGCTGTGCAGGCAGAGGGGGCTGCGCATCGGGAGGTCCACCAAGGAACAGCTGATTGCCCAGCTGGAGGAGAGGGATCGCTTGGATGACCCGATCCCTGTCCCTGAGGGAAGCCGCCCGGCGGACGCAGCGTGGGCCCTGGGGCCTGACCAGGCTGGGAGGGGTCAGACTGCTGCCCAGGACACCCCGAGACCCTTCCTACCTATGCCTGGGGGAGGGGTTGGGGGAAGCCCAGCGAATACCGAGGGCACCCTGACCCCAGCAGCCAGCAGGGGATCCTCCCGGCGGAGCTCCCCGTCCCTGGAGCGGATGCGGCTGGAATGGGAGAGGGAGAGGAAAATGAGGGAGCTGGAGGATCATGAAAAACAACGTCAACATGAGGAGAAACAACGTCAACATGAGCAGGAGGAGAAGGAGAGGGAGCGTCAGGAGAAGGAGAGGGAGCGTCAGGAGAAGGAGAGGGAGCGTCAACGTGAGCAGGAGGAGAAGGAGAAACAACGTCAACATGAGCAGGAGGAGAAGGAGAGGGAGCGTCAGGAGAAGGAGAGGGAGCGTCAACATGAGCAGCAGGAGAAGGAGAAACAAAGACAGCATGAACTGGAGCTGGCCAGGCTGAGGAGCAGTGGGGCCCCGGCTGCGGTGAGTGAGGGGGGACCCAAGACTGCAAGGAGCTTTGATAAGTGCTTCCTGGCCCAGCGGAAGGAGGGGGAGGACATAGATAGCTTCCTGACGGCCTTTGAGAATGCCTGCGAGCTGCACAGGGTTGACCCTGCAGACAGGCTCCAGTTCCTCACCCCCTTACTGGACCCCAAAGCCGTAGAGGTGTACAGCCGGATGACAGGGGCAGAGGCAGGGGACTATGAACTGTTCAAACAGGCCCTGCTCCGTGAGTTTGGGCTGACCCCCGAGATGTACCGGAGAAGGTTCCGGGGTCAGCGTAAAACGCCTGAGGTCACCTACCTACAACTGGTCAACCGGATGCAGGGATATGCCCGCAAGTGGACAGCGGGGGCCCAAACTAAAGAGGACCTGCTTGACCTGTTCGTACTGGAGCACCTGTATGAACAGTGCCCTTCCGACCTGAGGCTGTGGCTGGTGGACAAAAAGCTCGCGAACCCCCAGCACGCAGGGCAGCTGGCCGACGAGTTTGTGAACAGTCGGTCAGGGGGTAGCCGGGAGGAATCCCAAAAGAACAGGCCCCCCCCGATGCAGAGAGAGAGTCACCATGGGGCCTCCCAGCGGGGAAATAGGGAGAACCCCCTCCAAAGGGGAACGCCTGGTGTCGGGCCCCTCCGACCCGCTCGAGGGGACCAACGTGACCTGAGCTGCTATCACTGTGGCCAGAGAGGCCACGTACGGGCCCAGTGCCCCGGGCTCAGGGACAAACTGAGCAGACCCAACCTACCCAGGGTTAACTGGGTAGGGACTCAGCTGGACGAGGGGCAGGCGACCCAGGAAAGGGGGGCTACCAGTTTGCCACCTGCTCAGGAGGGAAGAGTACCCCCAGCCAGCCCCGCCAGAGGGCTGGAGGCTCTGGACTCAGGGTGCTCAGTTTACAGGGTGGGCGCGGGGCTGTCCCTCCGTAGAGAGTGCCTTGTTCCCCTGGAGGTGGATGGGAGGAAGGTCAATGGATACTGGGATACGGGCGCGGAGGTGACGCTGGCCCGGCCCGAGGTGGTGGCCCCAGATCGGGTGGTGCCCAACACCTACCTGACCCTGACGGGGGTGGGCGGGACCCCATTTAAGGTGCCAGTGGCAAGGGTACACCTGAAATGGGGGGCCAAGGAGGGCCCCAAGGATGTGGGGGTACACCACCATTTGCCCACTGAAGTTTTGATGGGGGGAGACCTAGAGGACTGGCCAAGCGACCCCCAGACCGCCCTGGTTGTGACCCGTAGCCAGAGCCGGCGAGGGGCACTGCGACCTGACCCTGGGGAGGGTACCACACTGGAGGCGCGAGACCCTACTCGGGTGGGGAGGGAGCGCCGAGGGGCACGGCTCAGAGAGGCTGAGGCCTCAGACCTGGCCACGGAGGGGGAACCGGGCCCCATCCCTTCCCCAGCCGCTGAGTTCCAGGCCGAGTTGAGGAAAGATCCCTCCTTGCAGAAGCTCAGGGACCTGGCCGACCTCAGTGTGGGACGGACCATGAGGAGAGGCTGCCAGGAGAGGTTCCTGTGGGAGAAGGGGTTCCTGTACCGAGAATGGGCTCCCCCAGGGGAAGGGGAGTCCTGTGGGATCAGGAGGCAGCTGGTGGTCCCCCAGAAGTACCGCCGCAAGCTCCTGTCCCTGGCCCATGACATCCCCCTCGCAGGGCACCAGGGAATCCGGCGCACCCGGCAGAGGTTGCTACAGAACTTTTACTGGCCCGGGGTCTTTACCACCGTCCGGCAGTATTGCCGATCCTGTGACCCCTGTCAGAGGGTGGGGAAGGCCCGGGACAAGGGGAAAGCGGCCTTGAGACCTTTGCCCATCATAGAGGAGCCTTTCCAGAAGGTGGCCATGGACATCGTGGGGCCTCTCAGCAAGACGACCCGGTCGGGGAAGAAATACATTCTGGTGGTGGTAGATTTCGCCACCCGCTACCCCGAGGCAGTGCCCTTAGCTTCCATTGAAGCAGACACCGTGGCAGATGCGCTCCTGACCATTTTCAGCCGAGTGGGGTTCCCCAGGGAAGTCTTGACAGACCAAGGCTCCAACTTCATGTCAGCCCTGCTCCGGTGCTTGTGGGAGAAATGTGGGGTCCGGCACGACTGGGCCTCAGCGTATCACCCCCAGTCCAATGGGCTGGTGGAGAGGTTTAACGGGACGCTAAAGATGATGCTGAAAACCTTTATGAACCAGCACCCTCAGGATTGGGACAAGTACTTACCTCACCTGCTGTTCGCATACAGGGAGGTGCCCCAGGAGTCTACCGGATTTTCGCCTTTCGAACTGTTATATGGAAGGAGGGTGAGGGGCCCCCTGGACCTGATGAGAGACGAGTGGGAGGGGAAGGCCACTCCCGATGGAGAGTCAGTGGTGGAGTATGTCCTGACCTTCCGAGAGAGACTGGCTGAACTCATGGGCCTGGCCAGGGAGAATCTGGCCAGAGCCCAGAGGAAGCAGAAGGTCTGGTATGACCGCACGGCGCGGGCCCGTGCCTACGCCACCGGGGATCAGGTGATGGTTCTCATCCCCGTGAGAAAGAACAAACTACAGGCCGCCTGGGAGGGCCCGTTCAAGGTCGTCAAGCAGCTCAATGAGGTAAACTATGTGGTGGAGCTGTCGAACCGGGCCCACCACCGCCGGGTGTACCATGTGAATATGATGAAGCCATATTATGCCAGGGGGAATGTGGTGTTAGCTGTGTGTGGTCAGTGGGAGGAGCAGGGAGATGACCCTTTAGTAGATCTGTTCCCTGGGACCAGAGCTGGTTCCCCCCTGGAAACAATTCCCCTCTCGGATCAGCTCACCCCTGCCCAGCAAGCTGAGGTCAGGGGGGTGCTGTATCCGTACCGACAGCTGTTTTCCAACCAGCCTGGACGCACTAATCTGACTGTCCACCGGGTGCAGACAGGGTCGCACCTGCCGATAAGATGCTCCCCCTTCCGAGTCACAGGGAAAACTGCTCAGGACCTGGAAAGAGAGGTCCGGGACATGCTGGCTTTGGGGGTGATCCAGCCATCGGCCAGCCCTTGGGCCTCGCCGGTGGTGCTGGTCCCCAAAAAGGATGGGTCCGTCCGGTTCTGTGTGGACTATCGGAAGCTCAATGCCATCACTGTATCGGATGCCTACCCCATGCCCAGGCCGGACGAGCTCCTAGACAAGCTGGGAGGAGCTCGGTACCTTACCACCATGGACCTTACAAAGGGCTACTGGCAAGTGCCGCTGGATGCAGATGCCCGGCTGAAATCGGCCTTTATCACCCCTCTGGGGCTCTATGAGTTCCTGACCCTGCCTTTCGGCCTCAAGGGAGCGCCGGCCACCTTCCAGCGCCTGGTGGACCAGCTCCTGAGGGGGATGGAGAGTTTTGCCGTGGCGTATATTGACGACATCTGTGTCTTTAGCCAGACCTGGGAGGACCACGTGTCCCAGGTTAGACAAGTGCTGGACCGACTCCAGGGGGCTGGGCTGACTGTCAAAGCGGAGAAGTGCAAGGTGGGGATGGCTGAAGTATCTTACCTGGGCCATCGGGTGGGGAGCGGCCGCCTAAAGCCGGAACCGGCCAAGGTGGAGGTGATCAGAGACTGGCCCGCTCCCCACACCAAAAAGCAGGTCCAAGCCTTTATTGGGATGGCAGGATACTACCGAAGATTTGTGCCCCACTTTAGCGCCATAGCCACCCCCATCACTGAGCTATGCAAGAAGGGGAAGCCAGACAAGGTGGTCTGGACCGAGCAGTGCCAGGAGGCTTTCCGGGCGCTGAAGGAGGCTCTGGTCAGTGGCCCAGTTCTGGCAAACCCAGACTTTGACAAGCCCTTTGTGGTGTTCACCGACGCCTCCGACACGGGACTGGGGGCGGTGTTAATGCAGGAGGATGAAAAGGGGGAGAGACACCCCATCGTGTATCTGAGCAAGAAGTTGCTACCCCGGGAGCAACACTACGCGGCCATCGAGAAGGAGTGCCTGGCCATGGTGTGGGCCCTCAAGAAACTAGAGCCCTATCTCTTCGGGCGACACTTCACCGTCTACACCGACCACTCTCCCCTGACCTGGCTGCACCAGATGAAAGGAGCCAACGCCAAACTCCTGAGGTGGAGCCTGCTCCTGCAGGATTACGACATGGACGTGGTCCATGTGAAGGGAAGTGCCAACCTGATAGCGGATGCGCTGTCCCGGAGAGGGGGCCCCGAACTTCCCCAGGTCACTGGTCACAGTGACCCCGCTCAGTTCAGTCTCGAAGGGGGGAGAGATGTGACGATGGGACCCAGCAGGGAGGGGGGAGTGTTGACCTGGGAATGTGCCCTGGGGACGGGAGACCTGAGAGCCTGTTACCTGAGCCAGGAGGGGGAGGGGCAGGTAACACCTCGGCCCAGGAATGTGGACGGAGGCTGCAGCAGGGAACCTGCTCGGTGGGTTTAGTTTCAGGTTGGGGCTGGGTGGAGGAACACAGGGAACCCCAGGGCTGGGGTCTAAGCTCCCTGCTCCCCCAGAAGGACTTGACTGAGGGGTCCTGGGTGTACCCACAAGCTCTGTTTTGGACTGTGTTCCTGTTGTCCAATAAACCTTCTGTTTTACTGGCTGGCTGAGAGTCTCAGTGAATCCCAGGAAGAGGGGTGCAGGGCCTGGACTTCCCCACACTCCGTGACACAGAGAAATCAGATTGTTTGGTAATCTGGGCACTTTTAAACAAAATGTGTTTTAATACAGTGCAATGCAAAGTGATACACTGAGGAAGAAGGAATGCAGGCCATACCTACAGACTGGAAAACAGTGATTCTGAGAAGGATTTAGGGGTCACAGTGGACAAGAAACTCAACACATGCTCCCAGTACAATGTTGTGGCCAAAAGGGTTAATGTGATCCTTGGATGTATAAACGGAGAAGTAGTGAACAAGAGTCAGGTGCTGATTTTACCTTTTTATACAGCATTGATGAGACTGATACGGGATTACTGCATCTAGTTCTGGTATCCACATTTTAAAAAAGATGTTGAAAAATCAGACAGGGTGCAGAAAAGAGACAAAACAATGATTTGAGGGTGGGAGGAAATATCTTATAGTGAGAGACTTGAAAAGCTCACTCTGTTTATAACATCAAAAAGAAGATTGAGAGGTGACCTGATTACAGTTTATAAGTATATCTACAGGGAGAAAATACCAGGCACTGAATGTCTCTTTAACATAGTAGAAAAAGGCATAACAAGAACCAGTGGCTGGAAGATGAAGCCAGACAAATTCAAATTAGAGATTAGGCACACATTTTGAACAGTGTGGGTGATTAACCATTTGAAGAAACTACCAAGGGAAGTGGTGGATTCTCCATCTCTTGAGGTCTTCAGGTAAAGACTGGATGCCTGTCTGGAAGATATGCTTTAGTTACGCTTAAGAACATAAGAACATAAGAATGGCCCTACTGGGTCAGACCAAAGGTCCATCTAGCCCAGTATCCTGTCTTCCGACAGTGGCCAGTGCCGGGTGCCCCAGAGGGAGTGAACCTAACAGGTAATGATCAAGTGATCTCTCTCCTGCCATCCATCTCCACCCTCTGACAAACAGAGGCTAGGGACACCATTCCTTACCCATCCTGGCTAATAGCTATTGATGGACCTATCCTCCATGAATTTATCTAGTTCTTTTTTGAAGCCTGTTATGGTCTTGGCCTTCACAACATCCTCTGGCAAGGAGTTCCACAGGTTGACCATGTATTGTGTGAAGAAATACATAGTTTTATTTGTTTTAAACCTGCTGCCTGTTAATTTCATTTGGTGACCCATAGTTCTTGTGTTATGAGAAGTAGTAAACAAAACTTGCTATCTACTTTCTCTACACCAGTCATGATTTTATAGACCTTAATCATATCTCCCCTTAGCTGTCTCTTTTCCAAACTGAAAAGTCCCAGTCTTATTAATCTCTCCTCATATGGAAGTCGTTCCATACCCCTAATAATTTTTGTTGCCCTTTTCTGAACCTTTTCCAATTCCAATATATCTTTTTAGAGATGGGGAGACCACATCTGCACACAGTACTCAAGATGTGGGCGTACCATGGATTTATATAGAGGCAACATGATATTTTCTGTCCTATTATCTATCCCTTTCTTAATTATTCCCAGCATTCTGTTCACTTTTTTGACTGCTGCTGCACATTGAGTGGATGTTTTCAGAGAACTATCCACAATGACTCCAAGATCTCTTTCTTCAGTGGTTACAGCTAATTTAGACCCCATCATTTTATATGTATAGTTGGGATTATGCTTTCCAGTGTGCATTACTTTGCATTTATCAACATTAAACTTCACCTGCCATTTTGTTGCCCAGTCACCCAGTTTTGAGAGATCCTTTTGTAGCTCTTCTCAGTTTGCCTGGGTCTTAACTATCTTTAGTAATTTTGTATCATCTGCAAATTTTGCCACCTCACTGTTTACCCCTTTTTCCAGATCATTTAAGAATATGTTGAATAGGACTGGTCCCAGAACAGGCCCCTGGGGGACACCTCTCCATTCTGTAAACTGACCATTTATACCTACTCTTTGTTTCCTATCTTTTAACCAGTTACCAATCCATGAGAACACCTTCCCTCTTATCCCGTAGCAGCTTACTTTGCATAAGAGCCTTTGGCGAGGGACCTTGTCAAAGGTTTTCTGAAAATCTAAGTACACTATATCCACTGGATCCCCTTGGTCCACATGCTTGTTGACCCACTCAAAGAATTCTAGTAGATTGGTAAGGCATGATTTCCCTTTACTAAAACCATGTTGACTCTTCTTCAACAAATTATGTTCATCTATTTGTCTGACAATATTGTTCTTTATTATAGTTTCAACCAGTTTGTCTGGTACTGAAGTCAGGCTTACAGGCCTGTAATTGCTTGGATCACCTCTGGATCCCTTTTTAAAAATTGACATCACATTAGCTATTCTCCAGTTGAATACCATCTGGTCCTGGTGACTTATTGCTTTAGTCAAACACAAGTTATTGGGCTCAGTACAGAGGTAATGGGATGAAATTGAATGGTCTGTAAGAAACAGAAGGTCAGATTAGATGAGCTAACGGTCCCATTTGGCATTAAACTCTGTGAATCCCTTTGCCAATATGCTTCAGCTTAGTTCTGGAAGGATCACATCTGGAGGGATCATTCAGATTCCAAGGCCATTCAGTCCTTAGTCTCACTGAGGACATGATCAACAATGGAGCCAATCAGTGCCAAATGTGATAATGGCTTTTGTCATATGTTGCCTGATTCGTTGAGTGGTTATTGATTAAATTGGCTGTTAAGATTTTCCAGTTAGTCACTGATTAGATTTCTGAGGTTCAAAAGGCTCTAATCCCAGAATCAGGCACAACAGAATGCAGGTTATTAAAATTCAATGTTTGGTTGGAGATCCTGATAAGCAGAATGGCGACACTCACACTGAGGGCAAAGCAAAGCTTTAAATACTTTTATTAGCACAATTATTAAAAACACAGCTGATCCAAATCAAATGAGAAAGTAGCTATACCAGGCTGAGGTCCGACACCATCCCTTACACATACTCACACCCTTCTCAGGGAGACCTCATGATGGGAAGCAGGAGGTGATCCATAAGGGTCCTACTTGTCTCTGGTTTACCAAGTAGGTTCAATGATCAAGATCTCACGGATTACATGTATGGTTTGGTCTATTATACGATCTGGTGGCTGTCATGAATATTTATATAAATGCCCAGCCTCTTTTGTCCATAACTGACTTCCTTACTCTAACAATTTTGGGGTATCCTTATTCTATATCTTAGTGTATTCATAATCTCAGTTTATCGTCACATCTGTCAATTCGTTTCCTTGGCAATGAAGTGGTTATGCATTTGCCGATGTTCCTATCCTAAAATATCCAAACCTGGTGTGAGTTTAATTTCCTGCAATTCCCTGGTATCATTTTATACAAGCTTTCTGCAAAATCCTCTAAGCAAAATATTCCCATTTCCCCAATAACTCAGGGTTTCCATTGGGCAATTCACTTTTGCTAAGGCTCATAGGCCTCAAAACTTTATGCTGACTTCTTAAGATAATGTATTACAGGGTGTAGAACTGTAGGTTTCTTGTGATCCTGCTAAATAAAATACCTGTAAATTAGCTCTATGGGATAAATATGTCCCATATATGCATATGGGATACCTGTCCATCAGTAACAGGAATCAGACCTACGCTGTGACCCAAGGACCTCTTGATGCCAGAAGGCAAAATAATGAACAGGGGTCCCGAGTTCATCAAAATAATGTCATGTAAGGCAGAAGTTATCAAATTGTGGTCTGTGGACCACCAGTGGTCTGCGAGCTCCATTCAGGTGGTCCGCAGATAGTTCCATCTAAGGTGCGCTCCTGGGTGGCCACATATGAGAGAACGAAGAGCCACCCACCTAATTAGGTGCCTGGACCCTGGAGAAGATGCATATGTAAGGTGAGGTGGTGGCCTTGGGGGGAATAAGGGGCAGGTGGGAGGGGGCAGTGGGGTGAGAAGAGGGGGGGAGGAATTTGGGATGTGCAGGTCTGCAGCAGCCAGAGAAAGAGGTGACTTTCCCCAATTCCAGGGCTGCGGCTGCCGGGGAGAGATGGCCCTCCTTCCCAGCCTCAGCTCTGTGGCTGCTGTGGCCGGGGAGACACCCCCCGTCCTTCCCAGCCCCAGCCTGGGGACTGCCACGGCGGGGGACAGAGGGCACATCCATTGCATTAGAAAGATAAGACTACTGATATTAAAATATGAGTTGTGTGCTTTTATTTGTAGAACAAAAAATGTTAGTTATTATTAAGCTTTTTTAATATAGGTCTTTTATCCAAAGCGCTTTACAATAGTTAGCTAACGGTACAAACAACATTTAGGAGTAAGACAGTGACCTTTTGAAACTATGTTGTGGGTACAAATGAACCCCCAAGTATTCCTTCAAGGGCTCTCAAACAATCTGGTTGATAATACTGGGGAAAGAACTTAGGGTAAGCTATCTTTGGGAGATGGGAATGCCTTGTGAGTTAAGTTTAGACTCTAGAAAGCATGTTATGATTTTGTTTTATATGTAACCATTTGTTTCCAATATTCTTACTCCCTATCACTTGAATCTCTGTTCTTAGATAGCTAGCAAAAACAAGGAGATGTTTATTATCTATTGATCTAAGTGCTGTGTGGTAAGCAAAGTGGGGATCCTGTGCTGAATCTTACAAGCTGGTGTGTACTAGTCCTTTGGGAGTTTAGTGGATCTATTCTAAGAGTTCTGGGAGTGTTCAGTGGAACAGGGGCTGGGCACTCCAGAGGGACACTTGGTGTGCACCTGTCACCAACCTGTACAGAGAGAAATCGAGGTCTGCAGAAGCTGGGAGGCAGTGCTTGTGTCCCCAGAAGGTGGTGGATTCAGGGAGCTGATCCACAGCAGGCACGAGAAGACACCCTCATGCTAAGAACGGGTGGTGGTGAGGAATCTCACAACCCTGGGTATCCTTGGAAAGCGGCTCTCACACACCTTTATATATTTTAATCTTTAGAAAAGATACATAATTTGGGTGATATCAGTTGTTTTCATTTAGACCCTGTTTTCAAGGCAAGCCAACCTATGTTCATTTCATATGTGTTCATTTCACAGTAATACAGGGCCAAACCTGTAGTCCTTGCTTCTTATGGGTGTTTTGCTTGAGTAAGAAATATAGGATTTGGACTGTAGATACTATGCAACAATTTGCATGTTTTTCAATGGTTCTTCATTTGTCAGAGCATCCTGCTTCTTGGGTATTTTACTGGTGATGCCTCATTGTTTCTGACTTAACAATTAAAGTTTGAAGTTAAGTTGAATAAACTTAGGGGAGACAGCATTAGCCAGTGGCTAGGATGCTGCACTGGTACCTAGGTGATCAGGGTTCAATTCCTGTTTCTACTACTGACCAGCTGTGTGACCTTGGGCAAGTCACTTCACCTTTTGTGCCCTTTCTCCCCCCTCCTATGTCTGTGATTTGTATTTAGATTGTAAGCTCCTCAGGTCAGGAAACGTCTCCGAGTCTGTGCTTGTACTGTGCCTAGCACAATGGGGCCCCTATTTTAGCTGGGGATTCTAGGTATTACTGTAATACAAATATGATGTAATCCTTCTGCCAGGTGTTGTCGGCAGCAAAAAGGGCCAGCTTCCAACAGCTAGGGGTCCCTCTTAAAACTAGCAAACACCACCAACTTGAGCCACTGCCCAGAATTTCTGAGATTGTTAAATACCTTCCCAGGGCACACTTAACAAGCAGGACTTCCCCACTTGCAAGCACTCAGTCTGTCTCTGAAACAAGGAAAGTATTATTAGAAGAAAAGGGAACACAGCACGAGCTTGGAAAAACACAGCAAGTTTATCTATATGAATGATAAATAAAATACTCTTCCCACAGTAATTTTGGCAGGGCTCTGTTAACTCTGTTCTTCATCCACCAGCATGACTGTCATACAGGCAAATGTCTATTTGCATGTTACTTGCCTCTCCCCAGTCTGCTAACCCCCACTCATGGTTTGTTGACCGTGGGTAGTGTAGTCCTGGAGTCCGAAGTTACACCTGGGCAGGCCTGTCTCCAGTCAGTTGGGACGTGCTGCCTGGTCTTGTCCCAAGGCTGCACCACCTAACCCAGTTATGGTGATTTTGGTTTTATTTTGTACCTGGGTAGGAGGGGCCTCACCTGAGTTCACTCGACCCTGCTGCTGTCCTGTGTGGCTGAAGTGAAGTCAATGTCCAGTTGAAATCTACTAGAATTCTTCATGTTCTTAAATTTAAGCACTTACTTAAGTGCCTGATCCAAAGCCCACTGAAGTCAGTGGAAAGACTTTGACTCATTTTTAATGGGCTTTGGATTGGGCCTTAAGTCTTTGCTGAACCGGGGCCTCACTCCCTGTAATTGCTAGTGTCCTGAAACAAAGGACTTGCTCCTTAATGACATTAAATTCTCACTTGTTATCATGCTTCACCACTGATAAGTCCTTGAGAGATCAATACTGGCATTACATATCCATTTTTAGTCCTATACAGTGAATTTTTTATGACTAAATGGTGATTTTTTTCAATTGTACCTTTAACTCCAAATAATTTTATTGAGAATTTAGCTTTGTCTCTGCTTCAAAAAAATTGCCTACATAAAGTCTGAAATAATTACCAGCTGTGTTTTCTGAAATTCACACAGGGGACTTATTTTTTCCCCATTATTCAAACTGGGCCTTGGTGTCTTGCACCCAGTGTTTTATCTCAGCACATCTATTTTTCTAAATCTTTTTAAGTGCAGAAGTTATTAGCTTTTGGCTAGAGTTTAATTTATTTAATCTCCTGCACAAAAAGGATTGGCCTGAATTCATACATGCAACACACAAAATAGTTTTGCCTGCTTCCTGTATCTCTAGGTTATGGAACACAGAATGGCATTGTGATGGGGTGTGCTGCCCGTACTGGCCCTGAAACAGCTAAATTAGGCCAGGTGGGCCCAATCAGTTAATGACGTTGGAAAGGGGAGAACTTCAGGCTGGAGGCAGCTAATTAGAGAGAAGCTCACCTCTGAGGGACAGGCGGCATTTCTACAAAAGACAGGAAATTGGAAGCAAAGGGAGCTGTAGGGAAGGAAGGCTGCGTCATTCTCTGAAGGAGTGTTTGAGAGGCTCCAGAGACAAGTTGTCTAAAGTTACTCCCTGGGAGGAGGGAATGAAGGGACTGGTAAATCCAGAGGAGTGAGGGAGGCCAGGAGGTATGGAAGCAGCTTAGGGAAAGGCAGCAAGGTGTAGGGAACAGACCTTGGCTGCTGTGTAGAGGGTCCCTGAGCTGGAACCTGGAGAAGATGATAGGTCTGGATTCCTCTGCCAGCCATTGCAGGAATGGCACTGTGAGGCAATGAAGTGGGAGACTGCAAGAGAGCAGGAACTTTGATCCTGGGCCCTCCCTCCCCTGGAAGGGGACACCACAAAAGTGACCTGGATGGAGGGATGAGTCACAAAGAGGACAGTTGTGGCTCCTGAGAGTGAGAGAGGAGAAACTGATGGGGTGTAACTGCTGGAAGGCGCATCAGCCTAATGGAGCTAATCCCCAGAACTGCCAGGAGGTGGAACTGTCCAGGGGTGAGTAAAGCAACCCAGCACAGGGGTATTCTCAAAATTTCAATTGAAAATGTTAAGGAACAAAATTTCTTGCTCTTCTGTTAGCAAGTCAAGCTATGTGAGTTGTTACTTGCTTAATATGTATTCTGCAGTAATTGTTTAATTGTTCAAAAAAGAGCTAGATAAATTCCTGGAGGATAGGTCCATAAAAGGCTATTAGCCAGGATGGGCAGGGATGGTGTCCCTTGCCTCTGTTTGCCAGAAGCTGGGAATAGGCAATAGGGGATGGATCACTTGCTGATTAGCTGTTCTGTTCATTCCCTCTGGGGCACCTGTCATTGGTCACTGTCAGAAGACAGGATACTGGGCTAGATGGACCTTTGGTTTGACCCAGTATGGCCGTTCTTATTTCTGCATAGACTAGTACATACAAAAAGCTACATTAAAAGAATGTTAAGGTTGCAAAGTCAAGCACTCAAAAGTTAGGAAATATCGGACTTAAGATTGTCTGTGCAGCCTCAGTTTGTCCCCCTGATGTGTATGCATTATGATAGTATGTGATTGTGTAATTAAAAACTATCCTTTTCCAGAGGACCCCTGCCTCACTCCATTCACAGCCTTAGCTGTAGCAGTGCTACCAGCTCCACTTATAATACCTCAGTAAATAAGATTTAAAAGGAACTGGACAGAAATCTATCATCTCAGCCATTATTGTAAAGACAGTTCTTTGCAGGTTCTGGAACACAGGCTTATGTCCACTGCTAGGCAGCAGATGTCATTTATCTTTCGAATTTGTTTGCTACTAAGACAGATGATTTTAATAGCTGCCAAGTTCCCTCCTTTCACACAGAATGCAATATTCCAATCCCTCATTTTGCCCATTGTAGTTATGTCCGAACACTGGCTTCAACAGTGCACATCAAAACTTCTTACCAGATCTAGCCACTTCTCTGCTTCACTAATTTCATTGTGCATTAGAACTGTAGAAACCCACTTGAGGTTTTTTGCACACAGTTTTAGTTAACGTAAACCAGTGTGGTTTAAACAACTATGGAGTTTGTTTAAATTTTGGTTTTGGAGGAACCCAAAGCAGAACTGAAGCCAATATGGGTATAACTTGCTGGCTTTGTTACAAATCAGGTGACTTATGCCATCACCTCCTTCAGCAGGTGCTGAGCCCTTTCTTTGTCTGTAGAAGCGCTCCACTCTATAACAGATCTGAGTTCCCTTCTTTTAGGTATTTTCCAAAGGGTGCATTGGCTTGAAAACCCACTCTTCTTTTCCAACATCTTTGAGAATCACGCAGCTGGCTTGATCCTACCTATCCAGTTTTTTTGCTTAGTATGATAGTGACAATCACTTGTAGTACTTAAGGGGTACATATTGCCCACCCACTCAGAATCAGTGGAACCCTCAAGCCCTTTCAGCCCGCACCCCGCCCAAGGAAGAGCTGAAAAAGGAAACAAAGGAAATTAGCTGTTGCCACCAGCTAATCAAACAGCATGTACACAAACCACTTAGGACACCAAAAATCCAATCCTGTTATTAAAAAAGGTAAATTTTATTAAAAAGAAAATACATCTGGAACTTAGGCTTTTGCTAGATTTTAAAAGAGCAATTCCAAAAATCAAGCACCAAAATAGCTTTCATGGGGGTTCAGTTTAAAGGTTACAAGCAAACAAAAGCATCTGGGGTTAGCACAGAGGAGATCCACAAGCCAAAATAAACCTGATTGTGTCTGTCTAAACGTTCCCTATCCAAATTTTTTCTAGGTATGGAAGATAAATTTTCATACCTGGTTCAAGCCTTACATAGCATTGTTGCTCCATGTCCCTGCAGCCCAGAGAACAACAGACAAAGGGAAAGTTTCTTTCCCAATTTTAAAAAAATTCTACCTTCCCTTTGGCTCTTTTGGTCAGGTAAAGCAAGCAGAGAACAGACCAAGAGGGATTTTACAGCTGGCTGGCTGGGTGTCCATCAAAGGGAGCTACTCCCATCACTCCCCCTTCATGTATTACACTCCTCAAGGTGCTCCTTTAAAAAATCAGAGCAAGATACACCTACTGTTCAAGGATTTCATCCAATTTTGATAAAGTCAAGATACTGAAAGCAGTGTAAATTGCTGTAGTTAAGCCTAGTGTTAGCTTCAGTATCATACAGTGATAGGGCATTATTTCAGAGCTGTGGAAAGTTATTGCCTTGATAATGCCAGTACTGTTGAGCTGTCAAGTATTGTTAAATTGGGTTTTCTGAGGAAAAGATCACAGATGGCAGTCCAGGGTGTATGGTCAGGTTAAAGTAAGTATAGTCCTACTCCTACAGACACCCTTTAGGCACACTTGATTTCAGAACAGAAATTCAAATGTTTGTTTCATTGGAAAAAATCAGTTTTTCATTATTTTTTTAACGGAAACCTTAACATTTTCAACAAAACTGGACATGTCTTTCAACAAAATGGAAACTGACAAAACATTTTCTGTAGGAAAAAAATATTTTGGAAAATTTTCAAGAGCATCTAATTCTCAGTCACAGGCACTCTGGAAACATGTCAGAACTCAGACACATTTAGAAGGAGATGTGCCATGTTTTAAGTTTTTCATCATGTCTTCTGTAAATTACAGACAATAGCACTTCCCAGCAGTCAGGCTGCTGGTAAGGTCCCTGAGCTCTAAGGATGCTTCAGTTGATCGGGGAGTCTTGTGTGGGAAGGAAAAATCTTGTGGTCTCTTGTGGGAGGAAATACTTGATATGGTAGTTCAACCTTGTACAGTGAGTACGATAAGGCAGTCCCCTCCGGGGCATCCTGCAGAAGCAGGCTGTGGCACAACAGGTGCTGGTGCCTCTGTTTCCCTTTCTTTTTCCCATGAAAGGAACCTGGTCTCTGTGTCCAATTCCAAGGCATGCATCTGGGCATAATTTATTCATGTACATTCCAATTCCCACAGTACAACATATCAAGATAGAGTGGTTGTTTTTTTCCATTCCCCTCTTAAGGGACATCATTTTCAGATCACCTAACACTCAGTTGCCAATTCCTTTATGCCCTTGTTCCAGGGCCCCGCGGTCCCAGCCATCCACCCAGGAGTGTGACTAGCCTCATGATGCTTCTACCCAGAATAAGGCAGGAAAGGGAAAGATTGCAAATACCTGAGTATATATCCTACATCCAGAGGCTAACCGTTATTGTTCCATCAACATGAGCAGCAGTGGTCTTTGTTTAGGTCCTTGGGCTGTCTGATTTGAGAGGCCAGACTTCTCAGGCTGAGTGCCTGGGCGTGCCCAGTCCAGCCTCTAGTCCAGCAAATAGGCACTTGCAGGTTCCAGGCCAGGCTCAAGTAGTGTCTTTCACTGGGGCCCCTCTGCTCTGGCTCCCTGCTGAGCTGCTGCTCCCTCATACATCCCTATGATGGGGTATATAAACCCCACACTAGCAAGGAACGGGTTAAGGAGCTACTTTGGACTGGAATGGCTCTGCCCCTGCAAATCATGGCAGGACTGGAGGAGGAGTTAAAAGGGAGCAAACTCGTTTCCAATTTGAGCAACGCTGGGAAGAGAACAGAGAGTTGAGCCTCTGCAGTCCTGAAGAGAAGACTGACAGCCTGTGGAGTCCCTGCTTTTGCAGAAGGACTGGAGCCCCAGTACACTCTGAGGTGGACAATGATTCTCCAAGGACCCTCTCTGCAGTAAGAGAGGCCCATACCCTGGAGGGAGCTGCTGACAGGTTTTCCTTTTCCTTTCTTTTGTTTTAGCCTGTTTACTGCTTGCAGGCTGTTTGTAGTTGTGCCTCTGAGCCTGAGAGGGGATGAGACTCCAGAGGCCTCAGTTGGAGAGTTGAGCGCCAACCTGCTAGAAAGATGCCCTGCAACACCTGCTAGGGTGGGGGATAATTGGACTTACATGTATGCACTTCCCATGTAGCTAGGGGTTGTGCTCTACCATGGACAGATTTGTGACCATCCCAAACAGACCTGCACACAGCTGTATCATCCAGCAGTCACAGCCTGTTGAAACATACGACTTTGTCCACAATTCCTTTGGCTTCTCTCCCAGCACCCTGCTGCTATGTGGCTCCCATTGCCAAACCGAGCCCACTCACTGCTAGGTTCAGGACCTTTCCCCTTATTCAGCCAGGTGAATGGATGTGAAGTGAGGAGGGGACTGATGGGGATTGTAGTCCACTGCTTTCCAGATCCATCACACAAGTCTGTTTTTTTGTTTTTTTTTTTCAGAGCACTCTAAAAAACCCACACCACCTCTGGCTCGTGGCAACCCCACTCAGTGCCCTGGTGCTGAGGTTCCATTGATCTGTTGCAGGAGTGGTGTTACAATAAAAGGGGGCATGGATTTTAAAAGTAAAATCCCAACAAACCGCACAGCTCAAATGAGGCATGAGGGGCCTATAAACTATTAGGGACTCTGAATTCTAATGTCCTTTTTTGGGGGGCGGGGGGAGATTCTATTTAAAGAAGATTCTGGGAATACCTCTCCTAGAGATTTAAAACTAAATTCTGCATAATTGGTCAAAGGTAGGCAACAGCTCTTGCCAGACAAGCTAATAACAGGGCTTCATTGAATTCTTCATCCTTTATTCTTAAATGAAATTATTTATTGATTATATTACAGTAGCACAGAGTCCCCAACCTACCTCAGGGCCCCATTGTGCTTGGGACTGTGTGTGTGTATATAATTACACAGTCCCAAGTGTTTATAATCTACATGAACAAGACAAATAGTAATCCCATTTTACAAATGGGAAACTGAGGCACAAAGATTAAGCTACTTCCTAAGGTCAAACAGGAAGTCTGTGACCATGCTGGGTGTGACACTCACAGCTAGCTAGCTTAGGACAACTAACACAAGGACTCCTTGTGTGGTTTGTGTTTTTTTGTTTTTGTTTTGTTTGTTTTTTTTTACAGGGGGTACAAAGGAATGTAAATAGGTTAGCAGACACAAGGCCATTCACTTGTGTTAATAAAGATCAGGAATAGACGTTAACTGTATTTACCTACATCCTGTTAGATATATAACAGTGTAACCAAATTAACCTGTAGTTGCTAAATCCTTTTCATGTCTTATAACTCTGTAATACCTCTACCTTATGTACGCAACTATACTCAATTGTCATTATATCCAAAGAATTTACTTAATGGAGTATTGTTTGGCTTTCACATTGCATTTACAAGACCGAAGCCTTAGGGCTGAATTATTGAAACTTCGAAACAAGTGCCACTGGGACTTTTCACAGACTCCAGTATCTATTCTTTGTCTGAGGAAAGCACATACTGTGATGGGTTTTCTGTGAAGACACCTGTCAGCTTGCTTTCTGTGCAGGAGAGCTACAGATACAATTCATGGGAATGATTCAATGTCTCTGATCTACTGAACTCTAAACAGGGGCAGTTTAAGCCATTGGACTGAGATTCCCCGCTCCCCACTCCCCCAAAATTTTTGGGGTGCCCTGAAAGATTCATGGGAGGACTTCTGGGAGAATTAGCAGACCTTATATCTCTAACAACTGGACTTGTATATTATGATTCAACTTGCTTTGACCTTTTAGTAACTCATTTCTTCTCTTAGCTAAAACTTTAGTTTTAGCTACTAAAAAAATTGGCTACCGCCTACCAGTGTTGTCTTTAGGAAGATCTGGAGTATATTTTGACCTGGGGTAAGTGACTAGTCCTTTGGAAATAGAAGAACCTAATGTGTAGTGAATTTTTGTTTTAATAACCTTTTACCGTAAAGTCCTGTTTGTCTGGGTGGTGGTAAGGGGCTGGAATGCTAAGGGGACTTGTCTTTATTCCAGGGTAAAACTAGTATACTGGTCTAGGAGTACATTTTTATTTCTGGTTTGGTGAATTCTAATGCTTGGGATATCTGCCTTATTTTCTGACGGTCTGTCTTGAGTTCGGCATTCTCTGCTGTGAGTCACTCCAGCAGGCACCATGACAATGGGTGTTGAACTTGTTACCAGAAGAAAACTAAAGAGGTGTTTTAAGGACCCCTGCTTTCAAAATCAAGCCTAATTTCTCCCCCTTCTCTCCCTATCAAATTAGGGTCAATCACCTGTAGCCACAGTAAAAGAAAACTTAAGCACCTTTAAAGGATAAACTAAAACAGTTTATTAACAGGGAAGGTAAAACAGATATAAGGCAGGTATGGAACAGATCTAAAACAGACATGAAACAAACAGGTAAAATAGCTTGATGGTTTTACCAAACACAATGGGGCATGAAGTCCAGACCCAGCTAGGATAAATGGGCTAACAAATAGCTTTAATGTTACAGTTAGGGCTTGTCTACACTAACCGCCAGATTGGCAGGCAGCGATCGATCCAGTGGGGGTTGATTATTGCATACAGTGTAGACACAATAAATTGACTGCTGAACACTCTCCTGTTTACTCCGGTACTCCTCCAGAACGAGAAGTGCAAGCGGAGTTGACGGGAGAGCATCAGCTGTTGACTTACTGCAGTGAAGACACCACAGTAAGTAGATCTAAGTACGTTGACTTCAGCTACGCTATTCACATAGCTGAAGTTGTGTATCTTAGATTGACCCTGTGCGGTAGTGTAGACAAGCCCTCTGACTACAGTCTGGATGGACTCAGCTCACTTCTTTGTCTCTCGCAGGTAAAGGGAACCAGGACCGGGGAACTTGGAGGACCATGCCACCAGGGATCAGAAATCGCAGATGTCTGGCAGAGGTAATGATCACTGGATGGATCGCAGGTAGGTGGTTGATGTTCTCTCGAAGAACTGCATGACCCGAACACAGGAACAGGGGCTGCCTCTTGAAAGGACAGCAATCTGTCACATTATGTCAGTCCCTTATATCATGTCCTCTGTGACGTTATCTGGAGAAAATACTACCATGTAGATCATTGTTGCTACCACTGTTATATAATTGCAACAAATCTGGTACAAAATGTGTCATGTAAGATGTCTATGGAAAGGTTATGGTTTGCTGAATGATTATACTGTTAGTATGCATGTATCATTTTTGTATTTGAAGTTATGAGTATTGGCTCTATACCTGGATTTCAAATATATTTGCTCCTGGGGTACTGCCCACAAGGTATTTAGCCTGCACTCATCAAGGAACACTTAACTCACAATGGACCATGCCTATCTACACTTAAAGGGCTTTCCTGCTATGACTAAGCAAAATCATGCATGGACATGTGACCTGCCCATGTGACTCCAAATACCATCTTGCTATCTGTAATTTTGCCTTAGCTATGCTCAGGGCTTTGTTTGAAACAATGGGTTTCCCTCCACATGGCAGAAGCTATAAAAGGTGCTGGAAACATTTCTATTTTGCCTCTTTCCAGCTCCAGCCTCTTTCCTGCTCAAACCTCTGGACTAATACTAATGGGAGCATTCTAACCAAAGGACTGAGGACCTTCCAATGATATGGAAGCAACCAGAGACTTGACTTAAGCCAGCAGTTTATTCCATTACTGCTACAAGCACTTTGAACCAAGAACTTTGCATTTATTATATGTATTTGATTCCTTTAACCAAATTTAACTCTCTCTCCTTTTTATAAATAAACCTTTAGATTTTTAGATACTAAAGGATTGGCAACAGTGTGATTATTGGGTAAGATCTGAGTTGTATATTGACCTGGAGGTGTGGCTGGTCCTTTAGGATCAGAACTTTTTATTTGATGAAATTGGTTTTAATAACCACTCCTTTTTAAATACAGGTCAGGGTGTTGAATCCAGGACTGGAATGCCTAAGGAAACTGCTTTTCTGACTTCTTGTTAGCCGGTGTGGTGAAACAGAAGTTTACTTTTGTTGATGGTTGGTTGGTATATGTTAAAGGGAGAATAACCACCAGTTTTTTGGGGTGTGTCTGCCCTATTTCTCAGCAGTTTGTCCTGAGTTTGGTATTCTCAGTTATGACCCACAAAGACACGGCATAGGCGCCAACTTCTCCTGGCACCAGTGTGTGTTCAACCCTCCCCCCCGGCCCCGCCCTGACTCCGCCCCTGCCCTGCCCCCATTCCAACACCATCCCCTCCCTGCCCCTCTTGGATTCCTTCCCCAAAATCCCCAGCCCTGCCTCCTCCCCTGAGCACACCACATTCCCACTCCTCCCCCCTCCACAGCTTTTATGCCGTGAAACAGCTGTTTTGCAGCAGCAAGCACTGGGAGAAGAAGCATGTGGCATGCTTTGGGGAGGAGGCATAGGCGAGCTGGGGGGGCAGGAAGCTTGGCTGCTGGTGGGTGCAGAGCACCCACCAATTTTCCCCTGTGGGTGCTCCAGCCCAGAGCACCCACAGAGTCAGCACCTATGAGGCATGGTGACATCCTGTTACCAGGCAGATTACTCAGGATCCTGTGTTCCTTTCCCGCTCTTTTGTCTGAGTTTCCTGCCTTTGTTCAGTTGCTGAGCAGGATTACATAAACAGTAACAAGAAAAGGAGTACTTGTGGCACCTTAGAGATTAACCAATTTATTTGAGCATAAGCTTTCGTGAGCTACAGCTCACTTCATCGGATGTATACTTCTGTACTTTCCACAGTATGCATCCGAAGTGAGCTGAAGTTGAAGTTGGTGGGTATGATAGCTGCTGGTTGTTCAGGATAAAAGTAAGAAGCAGTTATGCTCCTTTTTGGAGTAAGATAGCTGAAATAATAGAAGTTGCTACCCAAAACACAGGCCACATTCAAGGCCAGTTAGAAACTGAGCTATATGGGCAGAAGGTTTTCACTGGCTATTGTTTGGTGGATGTCTGTCTGTGAGCAGAAGCACGCAGAGAGAAGCAGCCAAAAAACAAACACAACCCCCAAACCCAGCAGACAAGAGAACCCCTGGAAAGTGGTCCTTAGAGAAAGCGTAGACGGAGCGTTTTGGTCTGAGTGCTGGATGGAAAGAGGCTTGGAACCGTGAGCAAACGAAGTAGCCTCCTGTTTGATGCCTACTGTGGTCAGAGAAATGTGACTGTACATTCTAAGTAAATGAACTGGCTCATGTCAAAAATAGCTTACTATATCATCAATTTCTCCTCCTAATGGGAACAACCCTCAAGACTCTGATTAGTGGCTAACCACTTGGGTCAATAAGGGATGACAATATCATGAAACATTAAAAAATTTTTCTGAGTGAAAATACTGGTTCTTATACCGGTCATGGTCTCAGGATTGGCTGCCTCTTCTGAGATCCTTTCCCAGTCCTCCATGTGGCAGGTTTTTGCCTCCTCTTCTGTTTGGGGTCACATCCCACAATCCAACCACTCTCTGACTGAGTCTCCAGGTTACTTCCCTTGTGTCCAACCATGTTACTTACAGGTCCAGCTGGACTTGGACCCTGCCAGAACTCTCCTTCAAGAGCCTGTGACACAGAAGCAGTTTCTCCAAAACAAATTATGATTTATTTTGCCCAAACAATATGCAGTGCTTAGAGAAGAACCTTTAAAAATAACAAGACAACATGCATGTAGGTGTCTGTTTGGCATTCCCCTCAAGCCTCCTATACAGACATGACTTATGCTTGATGTCCCCTCTTCCCTTTAGGCAGTGAGTTACAGCTCATTTGCTGCAGACCCTGAATGTTAGTCAGTCTATGTGTGTGTGTGTGTGTGTGTCGGCCTTACTGCATGCTGACTGTCTCTCTGTCAACTTCCAGCAGGCCTGAGCACACCCCCTCCCTTTCTGCCAGAGGGCCTTTTTTAACCCTTCAGAGTCTTGTAATCTCAGGCCTCGTGCACTGAAGAGAAAAACATCTTAATATGGATGGTGCCAGCCCAGTAGTTTCTTCCCCCAATTGATGTCTCAGACATTGTCTTAATTCCTTTGAACTGGGTATCTGAGAGGCTGTCTTATCTGTGCCATTGTCTTACCCTCCCTAGGTTCCTTAACAACCCCCTTTTTAAAGCCTCCTTTATCTGAATATACTGAATTGAACAGGGAAACAGGGTCATAAACATTTCCCCCAATTTGTTAGAACACCCTCAATACTTTGTGTACTCTGTAGCGTGATGCTAAGCTTCAAAACTATGAGCAGACACTCAGTTTGGTCATAGAATATCAGGGTTGGAAGGGACCTCAGGAGGTCATCTAGTCCAACCCCCTGCTCAAAGCAGGACCAATCCCCAGTTTTTACCCCAGATCCCTAAATGGCCCCCTCAAGGATTGAACTCACAACCCTGGGTTTAGCAGGCCAATGCTCAAACCACTGAGCTATCCCTCCCCCTAAAATATGAACCCTGTTGGAGAATGCGGGCATCAGTCCCGCTACCTCTCGCTTGCTAAGCGAGTGCGCTACTGTTTGAGCTAATTCCCCATCTTTTCACCTCTTGTTACTTTCAGATGTTTTTTTGACCCATAAGGGTAAGTTTGATGGTGTCTTCAGGAGAGAGCAAAAAGATAACACAGTTGGGAGGAACCACATTTCTTCTTTGGTTGGACACTTCTCTATGTACTAGGCTCTCTCCTCATTCTGGACTCTGGAGACAGTATTCTGGAGGGCAAACTCTTCCTGGTGTAACAAGGGAAAGCTAGTGTCCTCCCCCCCAGTGCACCACATGCAAAAACTAGCAGCAGTTTGGCCCTTTATAATTATACTCTTGTTATGCTACCATCATTGCATTAGTTGTCCACTCTCGTGCTATAATGTTTTAATTAAAGATAGGTGAAGCAGAGGTAAAAACTACATGAAATCTTTTTTCATTCTCCTTCTCTGGAAAGAATTAAGAATAAGCAAAGAAATGGAGGTGGATGTTTTGACACATTCCTTTTGACATATGTTTGAAAGGTCTTGTTTCCATTCCAATGCGGAACAAAAATGAATTTCAAAGCCTCCAAAATTGCCACAAAACAGCATTATCGTCCAGCCTGTTCTAACAATATCCTTTTGGAACACAAGTACTGTACTCAATCACCGTTTACTTACTGATTAAAACTTTCTATTTTCTTCTAAAAATGAGGTCATTGTTCTTTAAGTGACATGTTAGTGTAGTTATGTTATCTGTACTTTTAAAATATTAGCAGACTAACAACAAGTGCAGGATAATAAATTAAAATTCTAAGTCAAGCTGACTAGAATGTATATATTTTTTTCATATTAGTGAATGATGTCCATGATTGTACACCCTTTCTGTGGTCCTGACTCAGTAGTAATTTCCCTCCTGATTATCATTTAAATGTGGTTACTTATCTCATCAACCTATTTTAATTTATTCTCTACCCACAAATAGTCTTTTTTGCTCATACAATAGCTCTTTCTACCAATTACTTTTCTGTTCATATGCTGTTTGATTTTAATCATTTTGTCTGTGGTTTCTTTGTCGTCTTTGATTATCCTCCTGGGGTTTCTGAAAATTGAAGTCAAATCAGCTAGTAGAAGGTGTCTCAAACTACGTTGACGTGTTCTACATCTACCAACAGATAAGTCACTAGTCATTAGTTTCTTAAGATAGAACTGCTGCAACTCTCCTTTTTTTTTTTTTGAGTGGCTTCTTTTTAATGTGGGTCTATCTCTGATCTTTTTTTGCTATGCCTTTGGACCTTTTATTCAGTTCAATTATTTGAAATCAGTTAGAAGTAATTTTTTTAAGACTGGTAAAACACTAGGGCAAAAATTCTCTGATATAAATGGAAGCCAGTGGAGCTGTGCCAGTTTATACCAGCAGAGAATTTTACCCTAGATATTATGTAACTGTCTATAGAATGGGTTTCCAAGGGAGCTGAATACCCAAATCCCATTAAAATTGAATGGATTTGGGTGTCTAACTACTTTAGGCTCCTTTTACAATCACAACTGTAAATAACACCTATAAAATGTCACTTTTTATAACTCTTTAGGGTATAATGTGAGAAAATACCAGTTAATGCTGGTAACTAACCTGTGCTTATAGGAAAAAATATTTCCTGATTGCCAATTACCATAACCTGTGTCTAGGTAGGCAATGTTTCCCATAGTTTCTAGTTAAGTAGATAACACTCATTAGGCCAGTGTAGTTTATCTCGCTGTAATGGCTGTTCTAATGGTTATGCAGTTTAGTACTACCTCACAGCAAAAGGAGATTTTAGCCAAAGTGATCAGTAGGTCTGTGCTTTGGCTATTGAAATTCCTGTAGCATTTGACCCCTATTTCCTTTCTTATACATTTCCATTGTTGTTGTTCTTCTTCCTTCTGAGTTTTTTCTCCTCTTCTGCTTTTATAGTGACTTATGAAAGCATATAACTGAATCTGTCATGAAGGAAAAATGGTTTTTATTTTTTAGAAACCTCCATTTCCATATCTGAGAAGGTATATTTTGTTAATGTTAAAACCTTTGGCACTGGGAATGGAGTTATGGAGTCAATATTTTATTTTGCTGCTGATGGTGTTTAATACATCCATTTTGGGTGGATTACTCATCACAATGCCCAGCCCAAATAGTAAGACCAGGTGCTGATCTGAATCCTCTCCCACAGGCAGTGAAATGGCTTTGGGGCCACTAGTCAGTGGAGTAGCTTCTACAGGGCTAATAGCCAGCAAGTTGTGCCTAACCCTAATCAGGTGATTTGTCCCATTTTTTTTTTTCATTTGAAAATGTTCTTAAAAAAACCCACCATTTTTTGTTGGAAAAACTTTGACAAAAGCTTTTTTCAATGAGCTGTACAAGGCAGAGTTTATACCATATGAGGACCTAACTTGAAGTCTCTCTGAATCTACTTTGAACTCCTCACAACAGTTAATTCTTTTTTGTCAAGCCTCTGAAATACTTGTTCGTTCTTCAGAGTTTTTTTTAAAAAAAGCTGTCTCCCCTTTTCAAGTTAATTACAGTTAACTGTGATTAGGAAATGTTCAGATCCATCTATTTCTTCAGATATACAATAACACTTGAGGGCATCCAAGATGCAGTGTTGGTTAACAAAGAGTATGATGCCTATACTCTTGGTTAACCACAGGAATGGACCAGGGAATATGGTGCCAGGTTCTTCTATACACCAAACTCAGTTTCTTCAATAGTTCTGGAAAAGTTAGCATAAAGTTAAGGCCAAATTAGCCAATATTTAATTACCAACATAGCCTGAAAACACAACCTTATTTTTAAACACTACTACTATGAGGATTAAGGGGCTCCTGCCCTGGGGCTCTCCAACTGGAGGATACTCAAAATGAGGGAGCTTGCACACGTCCATAGTATCATTCCTCTTCCCACCCATACCAACCCAGCAAAGAATTCACATGTAGGTTAATATAGGCAGTATTGATAAAGCCACAAAATGAAGAATGCCTAGCAAGGGACATAAAATGCAAGAAGAGGTTCTTTAAATACATTAGAAGCAAGAGAAAGACAAATGAAAGTGTCGGTCTTCTATTTAGGGGGGAAGGAGAGCTAATAACTCATAACGGAAAAAGGGCTGAGGTGTTTAATGCCTAATTCACTTCAGTCTTCACTAAAAGGTTAATGGTGACCAGACACTTCACACAATTAGTGTTAACAACGAGGTGGAAGGAATGCAAGCCAAAATAGGGCAAGAACAGTTTAAAGAACATTCTGTACAGTGAAATCACCCTTGAAGGGCTGCTCCAGGGCAGCACCAGACAGAGGTGTCCCTAGTAGCATAACTTCATTGGAGAAACACATGGGTACTAGGGATTGCACTCACTAACCTGCTCTGTTAGGAGGCTATCTCCATCCCTTCATTGCTACTTTTGATATTATGTTGAAGATGTTCCCCCTTTGCAGAAGCCTGAGAGTGACTCTGGTGGTGGAAAATTAAGATGAATAATTCCAGCCACAAACACAAATTGAGGCATTTGAAGGTAAATAATGAAAGATTTGCACAAAATTGAAACTACTATTCTTAGCAGGATCCAATAAAGTTCTAATTATGATAGGCATTTAATGATCTTGATTAGAATTCTGCAAGGGTAACCATACAAATAGTAAAGGAGTACTTGTGGCACCTTAGAGACTAAAGTGCCACAAGTCCTCCTTTTCTTTTTGCGAATACAGACTAACACGGCTGCTACTCTGCACACTATTTGTATGGTTTCAATCAGGGAAATGACAGTGAACTGCAGTCCTCCTCCAATTTGGATTTCCAGTGTTCCATACTGATATCCGATGAAGTGAGCTGTAGCTCACGAAAACTTATGCTCAGATAAATTTGTTAGTCTCTAAGATGCCACAAGTACTCCTTTTCTTTAAGCTTAAACTGAGTTACTAGAACGCATCATAGAACTGAGAACATGAGCTCTAGATATCAAGGACCAAATTCTGTTTTCAGCTGTAGCCGTTCAACCCTATTTAAGTCAATGGGAGCTGCATCAGGAAACTGAGGACAAAATTAATTTATACGTATAGGGATTAAGTTAATTATTAGCTACACTTAGGTTTCATGATCTAATCCTGCTACTCATGTGAGTGTACCAAATGACTTCCAGTCCACATTTGCAGCTCCCTATTTACTTCCCAGGTGATTATCTGACCCCTTTTATTGCCAGCCTCGATGACCATGATGTGGCATGTTAATTGTCTAGACCAGCGTAACACCCTGACAAGGTAGGTCTGCTTTTGAAGGTATACTTATAATTCTTACCCTGTATGAAAATGGAATCACAAGTCAGATTAATGTCCATTTAAGTCATTAGGCCTACTCTCACACTCAAAATGAGGCACATGCTTAAGTACCTTGTTGAATTAGGGCCTGACTGATCTGTAGCTCCATACTGCAGGTTAACCAAAAACTTTACTTTTCTACAGTCTTCAAGACTCAATCCAAATTTCGAAACAGCTCAGTGATTTTCTTTTTCTAGTTTCTATTCTATTCAGGTTCTTATACCACCGTTAGCATAGTAGTAGCTGAGTGACTTTCAACAGTGCTGTAAGCCACATAACTAACATCTGTCACATATGATTTGTTCTTTGTCTCATCCTTTCCCCAGAAATAGACACCCTTTTTCTTGATTGGTAATAGATATTTGATTACAACTTGTCTGCCTGACTGCCTGTTTTAGCTGTGGTCTTTCATTATAATGCATTAAATCGTATGCTGAAGAAGTATGAAATAACTAAAAGTAGTTTGATTCAAAATACATGCTGCTGTGCATTCTGACACAATACACAGTGGTAAACACTGAGAACTTTAGTCTCCAGTCTTACTGAAATTGAATAGTGTGACAGGTATGGCAATTTCCTGTCCTGTTCTAGACAAACCTTATTGAATTAAGTCAAATCTGTTTGAATTGAGTTTAATGTCTTTGGAGTCCATTGTATTAAACAAATGATTTGTGCATCTGTGTGGGTCAGGGATTTATGTATTTCCATGAAGAAGTGTAGCTAGAGTTCCTCCAGGAATTGAGACCAGTGGGGGTTGTTCAGGTAAATTCACTCATAAGAATGGCCAGCCAATGATCCATCTCACCCAGTGTCCTGTCTTCTGATGGAGTTGATGCAAGATGCTTCAGAGGAAATGAACAGAACAGGGCAATTTTGAATATCTTCCCCAGTCATCCAGTCCCAGCTTCTGGAGGGTTAGGGAAACCTGGACCATGGCTTTGCATCCCTGACCCACTTGGCTAACCTCCATTGAAGGACTTATCCTTCATGAACTCAGCCAGTTCTTTTTTGAACCTAGTTATACTTTTGGCCCCCATGGCAATGAGTTCCACGGGTTGACTGTGCATTGTGTGAAGAAGTACTTCCTTTTTGTTTGTTTTTAAACCTGCTGACTGTTAATTTCATTAATTTAGTTCTTGTGTTATGTGAAGGGGTAGATAACTCTTCCTGATTCACTTTCTCCACAGCAGTCATGATTTTATAGACCTCTATTATGTCCTCGCTTAGTCATCTCTTTTCCAAGCTGACCAGTCCCAGTCCTCTTTGTTTTTTTGTTTTGTTTTTTTGGGTCTCTCCTTGTATGGAAGCTGTTCCATATCCTTAATAATTTTTGTTGCTCTTCTCTGTTGTAACACCTCCATAAAAGCATCACCAGCTGGAGAGGCTTGCATATATTAGTTCAGATTGGATTCTCCAGAGACCAAGGCAAAGAAAGAATTTTCAGATAAATAGCACAAATTAAGCTGACTCAGGGCCTTCTTTCCAATACAAAAAGGGACAGGACATTGTGTCCAGGAGGGAGCCCCAATCCTTCCTGGGAAAGGTTGGAAGGACTTGGCCTACCGTGTGCTTGTTCTGAGCTGAAGCTGTGATGAACTTGCGACCACAGGAAAAACCCATGTGTGGGTTTTGAAGGACAAATCACCAAACTGGAGTTGGGATGATCTCTAGTAAGCTTATTAAAATGTATGTACATTTTTATTATTTTAATGTTTTGTCTGTAATGCTTTTACCTTAAGAATGAAGGTGCTTGCTTAGAAAGAGCTGTGGTGTAGATTAACAGATGGATAAAACTATGGACAAAAATACCGTATCACATAAGGGTGAATACTTTTTACATATACTTTCACTCCATATCTGACCTCTCAGTCCTTGTCCTCAAAGAAAACCTGTTTAATGGTCCCTTCTGGCTTTAGAATCTTCAGAAGGTGAGCCTGGCACTAAGTTCATAACTTTGCTGCACACTAAAAAACATTGACTTAGACTGGTTTTATGGCTCATTACAACAATTTGTAACACACCCTACTGCCTGCTAATCCTTTATTGCCCATGACATTAAGAGGTCTCTTATGGCATGTGTGAACTCTTTATGCTTAACATCTGTCCCACCTTGTATTTCACTTAGACACTCTAGTTACCTTCTCCTGACCTGAGAAAGAGCTCTCTGTAGCTTAACAGCTTGTCCCTTCCACCAACAGAAGTGGTCCAATAAAATATATTACCTCACCTACCATGAATATTTATTGCCTCTTAAACCTTAATTAATATTTTATTAAGTTGAAATTTCCATATAAATATCACAATGCAAAAGGAAAAATGAAAATTATAAATTTAAAATTACCATCTGTGGCATGCAGCATAACATTAACATACATATGTTTGACATTATGGGGCTCACCCATATCCATAAGGGGCTTTATCATCACCAGCCATGTATCTTTGGGTACCTTCATGCTATGCTGCTATGGTTCAGAACTCTGACACTAGTAGCCAGCTTACTAGCATAATGTTTCACCCAGGCTTTCACCTGCCTGGTTACTCCTTGCAGGGTGACTCAATAGCACCTCTCATCCAGAGTTTCCCTAATCCATCCCCCAAGTTCTGAACTACCAGACATGCAGACTTTCCCCCTATGGTTAATCACCCACTAAGGCATGAAACCTGCCCCAAGTATCTGTTCACTTTAGCACACATCCTCCACACAATTTGCACATCAAAGATCTGCTTGGATGAAAAAAATAAAAACTTTAATAGAAAAATCATAATTTCAAAGATGAAATAGTGAGGGAAAGCAAATGTATACAAGTTACATAGAAAGCAAACAAGATGTGATTCAGGCTTTACACTTCTATATTAGCTATTTTCCCTTCTCTAATACAAGTTACTATTGCCTAGAAGCTCCAGCCCATCAGACACCCCGTCGGGGGTCCGCACCCTGCTTGTCCGTTTTAGTAGACCACAGGGCTGCACCAAGGGCCCCGCCGGGGAACAACCGGGAAACCGTAACCCCCCCGCCCATGAGCTGCGAGGAGAGCTGCGGAAGTTTTTAGAGGATGTCCGTGGCTCCCGCAACAAGGTACAACTTGCTTTCCAGCGATGGGGGGACTTTTCTCAAATCCTCTGGGCCACAAGGGCCCTCATGGGGAAAGGTAAAGGGACGGGGAAGCAGGATGCCGCGGCCTACTGGCAGGTCCGCGTCTTCCGTGAACAATTACTCACCTACGGGATGGGTCACGGACTGCTGCGCAGCCTGCTGGGAGATGCGAGCGTCCCTGCCAGTGAGGACGCCCCCGACCCTCCCCATGACACCTCTCACCATCACAACTTTGAACACCCGGGGTTGTAGGATGGCTCTCCGCAGGTCCCAGGTGCTCTCCTTCCTTCGGGAGGGAGGGTACTCTGTGGTTTTCCTGCAGGAGACACATACGGACCCGACCGCTGAAGACAGTTGATGGCTGGAGTGGGGGGACAGGGTATACTTTAGCCATGCCACGGTTCGACAGGCTGGAGTGGCGACCCTGTTCTACCCGACCTACGGCTTGAGGTGATAAGGGTTGCCGAGGCCGTGCCGGGTCGCCTGCTGCATCTCCGGGTCTGTATGGAGGGGCTCGTGGTTAACCTCGTTAACGTCTATGCCCCGACATCGGGCCAGGAGCAGCTGCAATTCTACCAGCGAGTGTCCGCCTTCCTTAGCACCTTAGATTCTCACGAGTGCCTGGTCCTGGGAGGGGATTTTAATACCACCCTTGAGGAACAGGACCGCTCGGGGACCGAGCAGAGCCCAGCCACTGCGGACACCCTCCGGGAGATAGTCGAACACCATTCCCTAGTGGACGTCTGGCGCGACCACCACCCGGATGACACTTCCACGTTCACCTTTGTCCGGGCGGAAGCTCATCGGTCGAGCCACTCCCGGTTGGACTGCATTTATTTATCACGCTTCCATCTCGCACGAGCCCTCTCCTCCAGCATTTGGCTGGCCCCATTTTCTGACCATCATCTAGCCACCGTGACAGCCTCCCTCTGTGCGGAGGGGCCGGGGCCGGCCTACTGGCATTTTAATAACAGCCTGTTGGAGGATGAGGGCTTCGTGACGTCCTTCCGGGAATTCTGGCTGGCCTGGCAAGGGCAGCGGCGTGCCTTTCCCTCGGCGCGGCGATGGTGGGACCTGGGGAAGGTGCGTGCCAGGCTTTTCTGCCGCGACTAAACCCGGGGCACCAGCCGACGGAGAAATGCGGCGATAGAGCGGTTGGAACAGGAGGTCTTAGAGCTGGAGAGGCGTCTGGCCGCCAGCCCCGAGGACCCGCTCCTCTGCAGAGCGTGCCGGGAGAAGCGGGAGGAGCTCCGGGTCCTCGAGGACCATTGGGCCCGGGGCGCCTTTGTTCGATCCCGCATCCGCCTCCTTCGGGAGATGGATCGCGGCTCCCATTTCTTCTATGCCCTGGAGAAAACGAGGGGCACCAAGAAACACGTCACCTGCCTCCTGGCAGAAGATGGCATCCCCCTCACGGAACCAGTGAAGATGTGCGGGAGGGCCCGAGCCTTCTACGCAAGTCTTTTCTCCCCGGATCCGACCGACCCTGGTGCTTGCAGAGTGCTCTGGGAGGAGCTCCCTACGGTCAGCGTGAGCGACCGAGACCAGCTAGAGTTGCCTCTCACTGTGGCTGAGTTCTCGGAAGCCCTCCGTCGTATGCCCACTAATAAGTCTCCAGGCATGGACTGGCTGACCGTGGAGTTCTACCGCGTGTTTTGGGATGTCCTCGGCCCAGACCTAGTCACCATCTGGGCCGAGTCTCTGCAGAGCGGGGTCCTCCCTCTTTCATGCAGGTGAGCTGTGCTCGCCTTACTGCCGAAGAAGGGGGACCTCCGCGATTTACAAAATTGGCGTCCCGACTTGCTCCTCAGCACGGACTACAAAATCGTAGCGAAAGCAATCTCGCTGCGGCTAGGCTCCATGCTGGCGGACATGATCCACCCAGACAGACCTACACCATCCTGGACCTCAGTGTCTTTGATAACCTATTTCTGGTTCGGGACCTTTTGGAACTCGGGCATAGAGACGGTCTGTCTTTCGCCCTCCTGTCCCTAGATCAGGAGAAGGCGTTCGACAGGGTGAACCATGGGTACCTCCTGAACACTCTGCGAGCGTTTGGCTTCGGACCCCAGTTTGTGGGTTTTCTCCGGGTGCTGTACGCCTCCGCAGAGTGTCTGGTTAAGCTCAACTGGACCCTGACCAAACCGGTCAGCTTCAGGCAAGGAGTACGGCAGGGGTGCCCCCTCTCGGGCCAGCTGAACGCTCTGGCGATCTGCCTCCTCTGCAGGAGGTTGACAGGGTTGGTGCTGTGGGAGCCGGAGCTGCGGCTGGTCTTGTCGGCATATGCTGATGACGTGCTCCTCGTAGTCCAGGACTTGGGCGACTTGGCGCGGGTGGAGGCTTGCCAGGCCATCTATTCAGCAGCCTCCTCTGCCCGGGTCAACTGGGTCAAGAGCTCTGGCTTGGTGGTAGGAGACTGGCGGTAGGCGAGCTCCCTCCCACCTGCGCTTCAGACCATCTAGTGGAGCGCGGGTCCGCTGCTCTACCTTGGCGTTTACCTTTCTGCCACGCATCCCTCTCCACCAGAGAACTGGGAAAATTTAGAGGGCGGGATGATAGAGTGGCTCCGGAAATGGACAGGACTACTCCGATGTCTCTCTCTGTGGGAGAGCACTGGTGCTTAATCAACTAGTCCGTCCAAGCTCTGGTACTGGCTCAACACCCTGGTCCCGGCCCCGGGTTTCCTGACCAACCTCTGGACATTGATTCTGGGTTTCTTTTGGTCAGGAATGCACTGGGCCCCTGTAGGGGTTCTTCATCTACCCCTGAAGGAAGGAGGACAGGGCCTGAAGTGTCTGCACACTCAGGTCTGCGTCTTCCACCTCCAGGCCCTACAGAGGCTCCTTTATAGTGCAGGCAGTTCAGCGTGGAGCATACTGGTGAACGCCATTCTGTGCCACATCCGAGGGCTCCGATATGACTGGCAGCTCTTTTATCTCTGTCCGGGAGGTCTTCCGCGAGACCTCTCCGGGCTGCCAGTCTTCTACCAGGACCTCCTCCGGACTTGGAAATGGTTTTTAATGACCAGGTCCATGGCGGCCACCGAGGGGAGCCCCTGCTACACAACCCCCAGCTCCATGTGCAGGTGGCGGAGTCCCTCTCGGTGCGCCAGAGCTTGATCCTGGCAGAAGTCACAAGAGTCAGAGACCTCCTGGACTACGACCGGGGAGACTGGCTGGATCTCCTGATGCTCGCTCGGCGCATGGGGCTCTCCAGATCTCGTACCCCCCGGCGTGTACTTCAGGAGGTGAAGGCCGCTTTGCCGCCCACTGCTAGACCTTACCTCGATCGGGTCCTGCTCGAGGGCACGTCCCGCCCACCCTCTACCTCAGGCCCTCTGGACCTTTTAATTGGACCCCTGCACCGTAGACCCAATCGATCCCCTCACCCCTTTACGGCGAGCCGGCTGCATGAACTGCAGCCCGTAAGCTTCCAAACCGCACCAAGGAAACATCTATACACACTCGTGCTCCACACCCTTCATGCCCTCACCCTAGTGTCCCACCCCGACACAAAGTGGCAAGACCTTCTGCCACCTTTGGAGGGTGAGCAGCCCCAGTGGTCCAGCCTATAGTCCACCTTGGTTCCGAGGCCCATCGGGGACATCAGATGGCAGCTCCTTCATGGAGCTGTGATCATGGGCACGTACTTGGCGTGGTTCAACCCCATCCCAGATACTTGTCTCTTTTGCGGTGTGAGGGAAACCCTGGCGCACGTATATTTGGAGTGCGCCAGGCTGCAGCCCCTGTTCCGGCTCCTCACAAATCTTTTATTATGTTTTTGATTGCATTTTTCCCCCTCACCTTTTTATTTATGCACTCCCCATCCGTGGCCTCAGAAAGTCGCAGGATCTCCTAGTTAACCTCCTCCTGGCCCTGGCTAAAATGGCCATCTATAAAACGAGAGAGAGGAGGTTGGCCAATGGAGTTTCCTGTGACTGTGGGGCCATTTTCCGATCCTCGGTCCATTCACGTATCCAGGCGGAGTTCCTCTGGGCGGCATCCACCGACTCCCTTGATGCTTTTGAGGAGCGGTAGGCGCTGTCCAAGGCTCTCTGCTCGGTGTCCCCGTCTGGCTCCCTTTGTTTTGACCCTTTGACTGGGGGAGAGAGTAAGGGACCCCAGCCCCAGCCATTGCTGCTGCGGACACCACCACCTTAGAGGGGTCCTTTCACACGTGGGTGCACGTGCCCCCCCCCCGGGTTGTCCACCCCACAGCCTGCCCCTTTTGTTGGGTATTTTCAGAGGAGGGAATTTTTGGTGACACTCGGGCGTGGCGCCAGGTAACTTGAGGGGGTGGCAGACCTTGAGAGTTGATGAAGCCCCCTCGCTCTGGACCATCAGGTAACTCGGAAGGGTGGAAGACCATGAGAGTCGAGGAAGCCCCCCGCTCTGGGCCCCGGCAAGCTTGAACACTTCCCTCCCCTGAAGCTAATGAGAAAACAATTGTGATTGGTTGCTGTGTTACACATTGCATATGCTGTTGTTTTGTTTTGTAAGTGTGTTATGCAAATAAAAAAAATTACTCTCCTAAAAAAAAAAAATTACTCTCCTATAGCCATCTGGCCCAACCTTGTCACACCATCAAGTTCAGAACTTTACAAGCTTTCATAAAAGACCTTACCTGACATTTATAATCTGATATATATATATATATACACACAAACACACAGACAAGCAGTTGATCAATTGCTTATTCTTTGGGGTTCAGACCCTCTGTTCTTCCCTTGAAATGTCTGGACCCTAACTGTTAAAAACATTTTTGCATATTGTAACAATTTTAATATTAAACCATAACTTCAGATAACTTGATACTTGGCAACTAACTGGGCAACAATGTAGACAAGGCAGGGAAGGGTAGTGTGAAGCAGGGAGAAGAAGAAGGGGGGTGGGGTGGAGTCAAGAGATGGGAGGAAGAGAAGTGGAAGGAAGTCTAGACCAGCCACTGGGCCCTTGGGATTCCTTAGTTAAATGTTTCTAAAAATGGAGCCTCAGATTTCTTCAGACTTGTACAGTTCATCCCTGTGGTTGAAAGTGACCCTTTCTTTTGTCACTAGGTCAGAGGGTTCAGGGTACCATCATTCTATTCTGTGCATTGGTTTACTTTTCCACCATGATAAAATCATTTGCTTCGTGACCATGGCTGCTCTCAGAAACCCTGAACGCTGTGTTGATGAGAGGCCCAAATTCATGAGTAAATATCCTAATTTGCAGTTCTCGACCAATGTTTGACTGTCTAAGCCCCGAATCATTTTAATTCTTGTGTCAACTTCTTTCCACATGTTTAACTATAGTATATACTCACAATTCGAGTGGAAGTTTGCCCTTATTTTTAAGACAGCGCTAGCATGTATCTGAAGGAACAGCTTTAATCGTAAGCAGTCGGTGGTGTGTCCAGTACAGTCTTAATACATTTTTGTTGTTACACCTAAATTTATAGAAGTATGTTTTGCATTACATAATATAATTCATCACTGTGGAGTCTTTAAGGAATGCTGCAGCTCTTAATCTCAGGAGTTAATAATACTGTATCTTCAAGACTCAGAGTCCTTTCTCACCAGAAAGGCAGACATGGGTGACATGAGTCTCTGGAGTTTGTGGAACTGTAAAATTGACAAGAATTTTAGCCAACAGCTGATGTAAGTAACGCAGTGTCTACACACAGACACTGCGTCACCCTACCTACACCAACCTAAGCCCTATGCCTCTCGTGGAGATGGAGTTATTATGACTGTGTAGTAGGGCACTTGTACCTGCGGGAGCAATGCTGTAGTGTGTACACTGACATAGGTAGATATAAGCTGCCTTACGTCAACCTAACTCTGGAGTGTAGATCAAGCCTAAGTTAGTAGGGGAGGCTCTCTTATTGGCTGAAGAGCCTCATTAAAGTCATCTGTAGTTATGATGGGGACATATGTATCTCTATGAAGCTCAGCAAAGAATATATAATAAGTCTCAGTCTTATCCATATTGAATCCATATATGTTAGCCAGGATCATTTCAGACTGATTTACAGTGGTTCTGAGTATGAGAAATCTACCCTAAGTATCAAAGATAACAGCAATAATATTTACTGTGAGTTTTCTGTGGAACAGCACAGAGCCTCCTCTAGATTTTGAGGTGTGACAGCAGACAGAGCTCTACCAACCCAGTCCTGTTCCAACTTGTGAGACTCTTCTACAGTTAAATGAGTTTACTATATAAATGCTATGGTAACAATGGCCTTTTTCAGCCAGGCCTAAACTTTCTTACATAGAACCCCATGTGTAGGGACAGAGGGTCCCAGACACCTAACGTAGTTAGTCTAATAACCTAGCAGAGAGCACAACTACAGCCAGACCTCCAAGGAGCTGTGAAGTGGTGGAAAGTGTGAGATGAGGCACTGCTGGGGATGTTCTCCTCCCCATCTGTTGGGACCACACGGTACCGGTAGGACCAACACACTTGTTGGATTATGAAGGTCAGGAGGAAAGAAGGGGAGACAAGGAGGTTTGGGGAGACAGTGGTGGATGGGGAACAGACACAAAAGGGAACCACATAGAACATATCAGAAAGAAAAGAACAACCTAAATTATAACTATAAAGTAAAAATGTATGTGCTTGAACCAGTGCCATCCATTACTAGGCACCGAACGGAACACTAACTAAATGTGTGTGTGTGTGTGTGTGTGTATGTAATATTTATTTTTCGGGGGATAGTGTGGGGTAGGCAGCATGTCATTGCTCTCCCAGGTACTTTCCAAATCCTTAAATGGGTACAAAAATATTATAAATGGCAACCCCCCATGGGCACATCCCCAACAAATTGGGCATAGAATATTTGCAGTTTATATTCCATGAAGTAGCATGCATCCTTCGGGTAGTTCTGAGAGTCTCTGAGATTGTGTAGGATGCATGGTCTCAGCAGGCTTCTGGATCAGGGATCTTCTTTGTCTTATGATTACAGGTATGTCTTGTAATGTCAGAGTTTCTACACAGGGGGAATTTTCTGCTGGAGTTTCCTTTCCCGCTATTTCAAACCATTTTCAAATAATGAATCCAAAAACTATTACCCTAATCTTAAATGCATCCAGGTAAAGCAACATCCCCAGATGCATAGTTTGCATCCTGAACATATATGAAGGTTGCATTATGTGTGCCCTTGCAGCAAGATAAGTAGGTAAGGAAGAACAATTGAGGGTAGCTACCTTTATTGCTGTCTCTAGGTCCATGCTGCAGATATCCACAAATGATGGAATGGCACAGTCTAAGTCAGATGGGATCTTCTTCTGTTCTCAGGGTTCCCAACAATATGCAGTTGGCTCTGACTCTCAGCTGGTCACTGTAGTATGTATGTGATTTTGACTTAGGGAGGGGAAAGGGTGGTCACCCAGTGGTGGATGCAGGAGAAGGATGGTGGATTTCCCAGAGAAGTTGGGAGCTCACTGTGTCATGTTCCATGGCCCCCACGTGAATACAAAAAATGTCACTTAAACCTTAATAATAATTTATATTTCCTCAGCTAGTGTACATTTGTCCAATATTAGTACAATGATTAAAACTAAAATATATAGTCTGACCACCACATGTACACCGCTACACCACATGTAGTTTGATTAAATTTTGAATATTCAGAACAAACTATTTCAGCTGTACATCCTACAGATTCTGGTTGTGCAGAACTCCTCTAGAAACATTTAAATTTGCTACTTTGTATGCCTTTTCATGAAACTTCACTGATGGGAAATCAGTGGGAGTGTGCTGGTTAGACGGCTGTTGGTGTTGACTGCATTGTTTTGCTCTGAAAATCCTCCCGAGCCTGTGGTCTTTCTTTTAGTGATTCTGATAGATGCTGATCATCGGCGCAGGAAAACAAAGACACTACTGCTCTACACAGCCTGGCCCAGTACAGCATAGGCAGTTGCAGTGCACACTTACTTTATTAGTTCATCAGGGTGACAACCCAGTGCTGAAGGGAACTACTTCTAATGGTGAGAACATTTCATTCTCTGTGATCATTCATCCTTGCACTTCCTGCTGAGATCACCACCAAGGATGTCAGTTACATTTATGATTGTTTTGTGAGTACTTGTCCCCAGGGAACTGGACCAAGCCATTTCACACAGACACCTTCCCATCCCCCCAACACCTGTAAGATAATGGTGACTTTCAGACTCCATTGAGCTGGGCTGAATTTGGATGGATGACTTGAGGCCCTGATGCAGCAAAGCCCTTGACCACATTCTCACATGCCGTCCCTGGGACTACCTGCATACTTACAATTCAGTGTGTACTTAAGTGCTTTTGCTGAATGGGGGCTATAGCGGGGAACTGCTCCACATCTCCTCCCATTACCAACTCCTGAGCTCTCCAATTTCCCGCTTAAAAGCACCCAATAACCTGTCACCTACTGCTTGGCAATAACTTAGTCTGGGCAGTGACATCACTGTTGGCATCATAATGAATATAACTTTATAGACGTCATGTGCTATGAAGATCTAGAGTGTTGCTATTTACTTCAATGGGAATAGGATCAGGTCCTTAATGCCTCTGAGTGCATACCGCACAACAAGTCTAATAAGAGCTTGATTTTATTTTTGCCAGTTGAGCATCTTGGAAACTTTCAGGCGGAACATTCTAATTTAACCATCAAAGTTTCTCTCTAAACCTATTACCATAACTTTGAATAAAACAAAGTACTTGCAGTGCAGAGCTATACGGAGCTGCAGTATAGTGTTAATAGATCCTAACAGAAGGAGCTGTGTTTTAATTACAGTGTTTTGTACACATTTAGAAAGCAAATTATTTGAAGCCAGAGCTATAGTCAATACCTGCAGTGCTAACGAAATTTTAAATAAATGTCTTCTTCAAGGAAGTATTCTGAAATTATAATCTCCTTGGAAAAATTACATCAAAATTATTTATCACTGGTGGGAAATACCCATATAACCCATTGGTGGGTGCGTTTTACAGGCCCCACTCTGTGCCAGTTGCCAGAGGATATGAGCTGTTACAGCCCCCAGCTAAGGGGGTTTGCCTCTTTAGCTCAAGCTCTAACAGCTCATGATTTTTAACTCTGGAGGTGTCTGATTCAATTCCCAGTGTGTTGGCCAAGAAGGTGGCTGTCTCACGTACACCCCCCACACCCCTGCGTGCACACATACAAGTACACACGCACAGAGTTTCAGTTTGACTACAGTAACAAAAGTAATTACCTTGCCTGTTACAATTTACCCCTGTAGACATGGACAGATTCTTCCTTCAGATCCATATATTCCCTCTTCAAAGTTACTTCAGCTGGAAGTAATACAAAATTTCCTACTGGACCTTCAGAGTAATTTAAAAGTAAATAGGGTTGTAAAAATCCCCCCCCCCAGATAATTAGGCTAGTTTCACTGCTTATTTCAGTAAAATGGAATACTTTAGATAAATCCAGAAGCTCTGGGTGGTTAACAAAGAAATACAAATTTAAAAATTGTTTTATTCCTTTATTAATTTTTATTAATGTAGAATTTTCCACTAAATAAAGGAATAAACATTTACTCTGCACAAATGTACTTGATATATATCAATTTGACTTTTGAGCTACTGAAATTAGAACAATGGGGCCTGGAAAAAAGGTAGGAAAAATGATGAATTGTAAACTATTTTAAGTAATGTGAGCCCTGGCACCCAGGGCTGAAGACCTTGGGCTTTGGTCCCAGGCCCCAGCAAGTCTAAGCAAGTCCTGGAGACCCCATTAAAAGGAGGTTGCGACTCACTTTTGGATCCTGACCAACAGTTTGAGAACCGATGTCCTAGAGCAATGTTCTATTGATCAAGCATGGCTTTGTTTTCAGTATTACCAAGGTAAAAATTAAATATTTTTCTTTTAGCCAAGTTGTGTAAACATGGTCCCAATGCACTGCTTATTCAGACAAAACTCTCATTGATTTCAATACTTCAGTGGATGTTTTGCTAATTTGATCAGGCCCCACAGTATTGTTTTACTATATTATGGTGATCTTACGGAAATCAAACAGCTAAGATGCTGGCAACATTCGGAAATGTCAGGCCCAGTTCTTCCCCTATTGAAGTGAATGGATTTTTTGTCATTGACTCTAGCAGGAGCAGATTTTAGCTCTTTAGGGAGTGAGTACTCTTCTTAAGGCCATCTTGGAAGTGGTGGTTTTGAAAACAAGAAACAATGATCCCGGAAACACACAGCTCTTTGTCAAAACATATGTTTATTATTTTCAGATGTACATTTAATATAAATATTAGTGCACTTATTTCATCATTTGTAAGCACATGTACAAAGCTGAATTTGAAAGCATTACCCTCCTTCCTCTCCAAGTTCCTTCTGCTTTGTCTCTCCCCTGTCTCTTAATAGCTGCAGGAGTGGGCACCCAAGGGGAGATGATTGTCGAAAAGCAATAGCTGCTAGTGCTGCTTTCAGACGGGTTGGAAGTTAGTACTTTTTGGCTTGTTATAAGTAACTGACCCATCACGTGCATGACATCGCACATAATGTCATGGACATGATGGGTTAGTCGGTCATAGCAATGTCAGTTCTTGAATACTTGTCTGAACATACCAGCCACAGACAGTCCTTTTATCCTGTAACTGCCAGTGAACTGCACATTTTTAGAAGCTCACTTTGGTCTTTATGCTTGTAGTATTCACCATTAAGGAGACAACTGGACAATAACAAAGAATACTTTTGAACAGCATCCTTCCACCACGTACCCTAATTTCCAAATAGTGGGCCTGATTCCTCTCTCCCCCTAGCTTTACACTGATGTAAGTCCATTGACAATGATGAAGTCACTCCTGAGTTACAGTAGTATAAGTGAGAAGGGAATGAGGCCAAGTCAGTTTAACCATAAAAATAGACCTATATGTAATACATTACTCTCATTGAATAGCCCCTCCTTTTAAAAGCTTGACCTCAGTGTGTTTTCAATATTGTTAACTTCACGTTCTGTCATCTTGAGCTTGACATTGGTGCACCGAGGCAGACGCTTCCGAAAGTTCCCGCTAAGTAGTATGTAAAGGAAAGGGTTAATGCCGCTGCTGGCGTAGCTGAGGCAGATGGAGAAGTAATAGCTCACATAGAATGCCAGTGATGGCTGAGAAATCTGAAGATTCACGAGCTGTATCACATGGTATGGGGCAGCACTTACAACAAATACACCGACCAGCACCAGCACCATCTTGGTCAGTCTCATGACCCTTCGTCTTGGGATACTGGTATTGTAACTGCAACACAAATGTGAAGATTGGTAACTGTTAAATGAAGATAATATAAAGGAAAGCACAGATCAGTGAAGACAGTGTATTTTGGGCAAAATTTAGTCCTGACAGAAGCAGACACAACACAACTGAAATAAAAATGAAGTTCCTGGGAATTGTGTCTGCTTCAGTCAGGGCTCAATATGGTCTTATGGGTTCATTAGTATAGGTGGCACTGAAAGGATTTTTTTTAATAGGCCTGATTGATGGCAATTTGCTATCATTTAGAATATTGTGAACAAATATCTGCCCCTTCAGCATTGGAACTGTGCAGATTGGGGCCCACAATGACTTCTGACTGCATTGTTTGAACTGGGGCAGAAATAAAGGGCACAAGATCATGGCTGGCCCTTATGTGGTCCTAAAGAGGTTGATAGGAATGATGCAAGGAAACTTCTCCCTACCATGCAAGGGTTGGCTATTTTTGAAGAACCTATGCACACTATTCCCTCTCTGCAGCCGCTGGAATGCAAGACACCACAAATGGAGTGGAGAAGAATACGGAAGAAGAATCCTCTGCAATAGATGGTGGTGCCTGCCATGTATGCCATGTATACAAGGGATCTTGAGGAGAGATATGACTAGGGCTGGTTGAAGATTTTCTATTGAAATTGCTCTTTTTAAATGTACAATTGTGTTTTTGACTAAACAAATTTTTCATTAAAAGCATCTGCTTTCTGTGGAAAATTTGAAAAACGGAATGCCCCAAAACTGTAATATTTTGTCCAAAAACCAAAATATTTTGATTTGGCAATGCTGCTGCAAAGCCTCATGGATATTGTAGTTTGGTGGTCTCCTGTCCCCCTTCTCTTCTATGGGCTGGCTCCTTGGCCAGACTACATCTTCCATCCTTCATCATGTAGTGGAAAAATTAACCACGCGTTGTGTTTGGATCAGAACAAGCCTGAGGCTCCTTTACTGATTACAAGCGCGGGGGAAAAGGGGGTGGTAATGGCTCTCAGTAGCTGCCCTCCAATGCAAAGCACACACAGCTTTTTAAAGCTTAAAACCACAGACAAATTACACATACTTCTGTATTAATTACCTTATTTGGAATACATTGCAAAATTAACATTTGTCAAAAGCAAAAACAAGTGTCTCCCCAACTAGGCCCCTCCTGTTAGTCACTGTCTGTTCTTTTGCAGTCAGTGACCTTTCTAACACAACTGTTATGGTTATATATTTCATAAGCGTGACTATTGCAAATTTGTTCTGCCTGGGGACTTTTCCATCCTGCCCCTTATGCACAGAAAACCATTGTTCCTTTTGGGGACTTTCCACTGTGGCTTCTCCTACCCCTTGATACACATAAGCAAGCAGGATCTCAGTATATGGCCTGCAGGCAAGCTTGACCAAAGTCAGGGCCTTGACCTGAGTTTATGTCCCGTTATTTTTCCCTCACAATCATGAACAAGGATTCTCATGATACACCACCTCTTCTCTCTAAGAGAGAAGATCATGGTGCATTCTGGGAGATGTAGTTTGACCAGGTTGCCTGGCCTATAAAGGAGAATGGTAGCTTGAGAAACCTGAGCTACTACTCCCATAAGGCACCCACAGCATTTCCAAATGGAAATGTTCTGGCCAAAATATTTCAGGTTTTGACCAACATTTTTTTTAATATTTGAATTTCTGCCAAAAATTGAAATTTTCAATGGAAAATTTTAGTTTTTAATTTTCATTTCTGAACTTCCTATTCCTCCACCCCCACCTCCACCCCAGTTTTCAACTTACTCTAATCAAGAATTTGGTCCTCGCTATCAGGAGTTCTAACTCAGTCAGCACCTGAAATCATTTCATTTTTAAAAAAACTGCTTCAACCAAAAGACAAAACCACACCAATTTCCCATCACATTTTGGAGAAATAATTCTTTTTTGAGATAAAAAACTGTATGCACAATTGCAGCCAGGAACCTATTTCTTTTGGCTTATGTTATAAGCCCCTAAAATAGGGGTTTGCAATGGAAATACTGACACAGCTCAGTGCTGGAATAGCAGGGGACAAAGCTCAGTACAGATATAACTGGGTGAAATATAATGGCCTGTGTTATAAAGGAGGTTAGACAAAATGATCTCATGCCTTTAGGGGTTTAAACTCAATGTATATGTATAAGCCTTAATTCATTATGTTTTAAAAGAGTTTCTATTAATAATTCTGTCACATAGCTTCATGAGACAGCATTCGTATCTGAGAAGGTTTTTGCCCACCAAACCAAACCTAATTATGGGCCTGAGACTACAAGGTGCTGTGTGTCTGGTCTGAGGTGCTGAATACCCTCAGCTCCTACTGACATCATGGGAGTGAAGGGTATACAGCGCCTTTCAGGACTCGGCCCCCTGCGAACAAGTTCTTCCCACCCCTAGTAGCATATCTGAAATATAAAATACTTTACCATCCTGCTTTCTTGTTTTGCTGATACATCTCCCATGTGTAACATAAAATCAATATATAGCAAATGAATATCAGCGGTAATGGAAAAAAGAAAGTTGTTATAGTCAGATAAAGCGTGTACCTGGAAAACAAAATGCAGAGAGAACAGACAACGTGTTTACATAATGCATATAAATAACCTCAGAAATGGAAAAAAAATATATACAACATTTTTCAGAAAGTGGCCTCTGATTTTGGGTGTCCTAGGACCTCACTTTTGGAACCTCAGCTGAAGTCAAGAGGAGCTGTGAGTGTTCAGCACTTCTGAGAATAAACTCCCAAAACACTCAAGCTAGGGCTTCAAAAACTGAGGCACACAAAATCAGAGGCCTCTTTTGAACAATTTGGCTGTGATTTAATTATAGGACAAGATATGTAGTGTACAGTTAGTGGCTCATGTACTCTGGGTATCATTCTGAAAGAACATGAAACATACAAATATGAACTCAGTAGAGTATCAACATTTTCGAAAGTGCTCAGGGTTGACCTAACTCGGCTGTCATTGAAGTCAATGGTAAAATTTCCATTGATTTCTTGTATCATTAGTTCCTAGCATTATTATGAATGCCAAGCACATCTGAAAGTCCCAACCTTCATTTATTTTTCTTCTCAAATGACAATTCTATAAATAAGGCAGAAATCTGGGCAGGGCCTGATGCTGGAGGGCCATGTGTGTGTTTTGGAGAATGTAGGTTAATTTTTTCATGGGCCATAGCCTCAAACAAGCATAGCCTGCCTGGACAGACAGTGCACTGAGAGATCTCTATATGGAAGAGAAGGTACCTCATTCCAGCCAGAGACTCAGCACTCCAGGCCATATCCTCAGCTGCTGCACACCAGTGTAGCTCCATTGCATTCAGTTGTGCTGAGGCCATCAATATTGGTAATAATATCTAGGACTACTTTAGTGGAGATAGCACTCTGAACTGCCAAGCAGGAGACCAAAGTTCGGCTCATTCTTCTGTTCCCTCACGTCACTGAAAGGAATGCTGCAGACAAAATGGGCCTGGACCTCAGCTGGTGTGAATCAGAACTGAAGTCAGTGGAGCGACTCTTTCACCAACTGAGGGCCTGGCACTTGTAGTTTTAGAACCTTACCAAAGTACATCATCAGGTGACGTTAGATCGAAAGCACAACTCTCCAAGCCATCTTTGAATTTGATTACTTTTGAGTAGACCCACACAGGAAACACCAGGATCAGGGAAGCTGCCCACAGGCATATATTAACTCGAATAGCCTTGGATCTTGTTCTCAGGCTAGTGAGGCGAAATGGTTGTACAAGAGCCAAGTACCTGCAAAAACAGGTAACAGAACAATATAATGGAAAAATAAAATGAATGAGGAAGTTTATATATATGTCCCTAAAGTAATAAATAAAATATCCAGTGCCAAAAGTGAAAGCTGTTTTTTTAAAAGTCATATAATGCTACAAACAGGAGGAAAAAGCACTTTGAATCTGCAGTTTATTCAAGCAGTTCTCTGAACAGTCCACAACTGCAGTTATGAATCATTACATCTTTGTTGCCACCACTATTTTATAATTGCAACAAATCTTACACAAAGTGTGTCAAGTAAGGTGTCAATAGAAAAGTTATGATTTGCTGACTATGATTATGCTATCTGCATTCATGTATCATTTTGGTATTTGAAGTTCTGAGTATTGACTTTATACCTGGATTTCAAATGTTTGCTCCTGTGATAACATCCACAAGGTATTTAGCCTGCACATCTTTATTAGGATATAGATATTCAGGCCTGTCTGCAAAGGTCTATACTTTAAGAATTTAGGTATATGTTTATCACTTAGCTATAGAGGTATGAAAGAAAGAATCAAAATCACTGTCTGACTGTATAAGGCCTTTTCTCACTGTGACAATCTGAGGCCCTGTTCTTAGGCTAAGGCCTCCAGCTAAGTAGCAGAGGCAGCCATAAGCTGGGAAGTGAATGGTCACATCCTTACATTCCAAACTAGTCACACTGAAATATGGTGCTATTGGGCTGTTAGGAATACAATCCTGTCCTGATAATGCCGATCACCTTCAGAGAAAAGAAAGTGCCTAGAAGATGTAAAAGGAAACTTACTTTGATAGCATCCTGTCTGGCAAGAACTCACTTATCAATAGCTGGGATGTGAAATCCTCATTTCTTTGTTGTTCTATCACTGTAGTCCCCATTTCCCTATTGTTTGTCTGTATAATCTCTGTCTGGTTCTGTGACTGTTTCTGTCTGCTGTATAATTAATTTTGCTGGGTGTAAACTAATTAAGGTGGTTGGATATAATTGGTTAAATAATCGTGTTACATTAGGTTAGGATTGGTTAGTTAAATTTCAGTAAAATGATTGGTTAAGGTATAGCTAAGCAGAACTCAAGTTTTACTATATAGTCTGCAGTCAATCAGGAAGTAAGGGGGTGAATGGGAACAGGGAATTTGGGTGGGTGAATTGGAATCATGTTTTGCTAAGTGGGGGGGAATGGGAACAGGGAATGGGAACAGGGACACAGGTAAGGTTCTGTGAATGGGGACACTAAAGAAGGAAATTGGAATTATTGCTTGCTGGAAGTTCACCCCAATAATCATCAAATTGTTTGCACCTTTAGACTTCGGGTATTGTTGCTCTCTGTTCATGCGAGAAGGACCAGGGAAGTAAGTGGGTGAAGGAATAAGCCCCCTAACAATCTTGAAGGGACTATTCAATAAAATGGCCCATCAAAGAACACTTAACTCACAATGGAAGACGCCTATCTATACTTAATGGACTTTCCTGTGAACTTTCTAGCTGGAGTATGGGTAATGGTTTCTGCTTTGACTAAACCATATCAAGCATGGACATGTGACTTTCCCATGTGACTCCAAACACCATCTTGTTACCTGCAATTTTCCACAGTGAGAACAATGGGATTCCCTCCACATGGCAGAAGCTATACAAAAAGCTCCATTTGGCCTCTTTCCTCCTCAAACCTCTGGACCATGAACTTCTACTAAAAATGGGAGCATTCTAACCAAGGGACTGAGGACCTTCCAAGTATTTGGAAACAACTAGAGACTTAACAAGCCAGCAGTTTATTCCATTACTGCTACAAGCCTGATCCAAGAACTTTGCAATTATTACATGTATTTGATTCCTTTAACGAATTTTAACTCTCACCTTTCTTTTTATAAATAAATCTTTAGATTTTAGATACTAAAGGATTGGCAACAGCGTGATTGGGTAAGATCTAAGTTATATATTTCCCTGGGTATGGGGCTTGTCCTTTGGGATCAGAAGAACTCTTTTGTTTGATGAAATTGTTTTTAAATAACCACTCATCAGTAAGTCTAGTGTTTTTTGTGGTGATATAAGGACTGGAATGCCTAAAGGAGATAGCTTTTCTGACTTCTTTTTAGCCAGTGTGGTGAAACAGATGTTTACTTTTGTTGCTGGTTTGGTATATCTTATGAGAGAATAATCACCAGTTTTGGGGTGAGTCTGCCCTATTTCTCAGCAGTTTATCCTGAACTTGGTATTCTCAGTTGTGACCCACAAAGGCACGGTTACAACCACATCCTTTAACTGCTTGTGATGGGGGCTTTTAGTAAATTATGGTACTGGAAGAAGTCAGTTTCAGGACTCATCCTAAAAGGAGTACACAAAAAGAAGACTTTAGACTGAATTATTTCCTAGAAGGGGATGGGGATATAACAGTGTACCTAAGACTTTTTTTTCAACATAATTAAAGGCCAATCTGACATATTTGAGTAATAGGATCCCTCAAATCTGCTGTAGTTGTATCTGTAGAATTTAAAAGATTTACTATCACTACTGCCAAAGAAATAGATGCTGAACTGTTCAGAGAGTTCACTAACTCACAAGTAAACCTACAGCTGTCCACAGTTTATAAATGCTACAATATAAATTCAATTGAAATTTCATGACCTACATATTTTGTAAAGCTCAAAGTGGATTAAAGTTGTCTCTTCTTGAGCTAAAATCCAGAAGATTAAATGAAACAATTTATATGGCAGAAATGTAACATTTAAATGTTTACTCAGGAATGTATAAGATAGACACTTAAGTACATTGCATTTGACATCCTTTTTCATTCCAGTTAAGGTCAGATCTTGAGGGTGATAATGCTATTACTAACATCGCAGCTGGGTTAACCTGTAAATAATTTCTTAGGGGAGAATGGTGCCAGGTATTTTGGAATCTATGCAGGGAAATTCCATTTTCTCGGTGAAAACAATTAAGGTTAAGTTCTACTTTTCTGTCTGCATCTTTCCACACTGCAGTGGCAGAGTCCGAGAAATGTGGGGCAGACCATGAATAGGGCCAAAATGCACAGAGTACAAATCAGAGTATGGTCTCCAAAGATGGTGTAAAGCTTCCACACGCACTGCCCTGGAATCTGGTGCTGCTTTTTGCATGTCTTCCTCATTAGAATCATAGAATCATGATTCTATGTGCTTCATTAGAGAAGCCTGAGAAGTACTGTAATATATACTGGCTTGTCACAGTCACAAGGGGATGTAAACATAGCTAAGGGTCAGTTTGGTACAATTACATCCCAACCAATCTACCCTCCGTTCCCTGCTGTTTATGTTGCAGGGAAAGTGTATGGTGTACAAACCTCTATGGTGGCTCTGTCATTAGAATCACACAACAGAATCACCCTTGCACTGACATGATTCTCACTGTGCTGGTCAAAAAGTGTGTGCATTCACAAAATGCAGGTAGTGCAGTGCAAAGCAGCCACACTGCATCTGAGGAAACAGTCCATTGTTTTGTCAATTAAAAAAGCTGGGTTTGGTATAATTCCTTAGAGTTCCCATTTCTAGTTGGGTTCAGCTGTGTTACAGAGGTGATATCTTTGCTGTAAGTCAGGAAAAGGGAACCTCTGGTTTCCTTACCCTTTACCAACTGACTTATCAAGGAGAACTAATGATGGCATCGAAGGAGGCTGTATTTCCCACTAGTGGCTGTAGAGTAGTGCTTTAGGGCAACTGGCTAGAATGGGAAGGTGATGAAGGCAATGGGGCAGTCTCAGAGCTCTCTGCATGCCTTGCAAAAACAGCAAGTAATTAAAATATTTGATTTCCAAACCTAGGAAATGTGCTGGAAAACTGGAAAACTGCAGAGGAAACACAACGACTTTATGCAATAAACATTCTTTATCTGAAAACTAGTATCTCTGACATGGGACCCTTTGACCCTTTGACCGCACTCCCATGCCTGTTGTTCATTAGTTGTCCCCCGTAATTATTTGGTTTTCCAGGTCCTGTGGACCCCGCCCCCTTACGCTGCAGGGGGATCCTTTAGCAGTGGGTGGGCTTTTCCAGGTCCTGTGGACCCCCCTCTTAGGCTGGGGGAGGATCATTAGCAGTGGATCCCAATAAGGCTACTCTACTGTACCCAACTGGCCTGGGTCTATCACATTATATAGAGCTTTTCATTAGTAGATCTCAGTGCTTCCCCTCAGCTCCTGCTTCTCGTTGGCTGGAGTGGTAAGAACTTACCCTCACTGTTTCAATCTACTATAAGCACTGAATATATGAAATTGTTGGGCAGCAGGTTTAAAAGAAATAAAAGGAAGTTCTTCTTCACACAGCGCACAGTCAACCTGTGGAACTCCTTGACTGAGAAGGTTGTGAAGGCTAGGACTATAACAGGGTTTAAAAGAGAACTGGATACATTCATGGAGTCCATTAATGGCTATTAGCCAGGATGGGTAAGGAATGGTGTCCCTAGCCTCTGTTTGTCAGAGGGTGGAGATGGATGGCAGGAGAGAGATCACTTGATCATTACCTGTTAGGTTCACTCCCTCTGGGGCACCTGGCATTGGCTACTGTCGGTACACAGGATACTGGGCTGGATGGACCTTTGGTCTGACCCAGTATGGCCATTCTTATGTGCTTATGTTCTATATGACTACAAAAAGACCAGTAATATTCTCTTCTATTCACATTACTGTATTTCACATAGAACTGTATAGCATAATATACCACAGTTGCCATCAGTCATTGGATCAAAGTGTTGTCTAGATCAAAGCTATCAAGTAGTCAGTACTTGCATTTATTTGTATTTGTGATCATATATTTCTTAAGTTTGTTAGGTGCCTGAGAATCATTAACAGGGCTGAAACAAGGCAAGACCTGTCATATAATGGAGCGGTGCTTCCCACTTCATAGCCAAGGTTGGAAATAACTTTCTGTTATGCCTGGTTTTCTGACTTCTGCATTGCTCAAATTTTCCCCAGAGAAGCCAGACCCCCTTGATATTTTACATGCTGCCTCTAAACCCTGGGTAGAATTTTTCTGGGACATTTGTAAAAGAACAGGTAAGGAGTTGTAAAGATATGGGAATTTCAAAAAGTGCCCATTTCCTTTTTTGGAAAATGTTTCTGTACTTTAATGACAGTGTATTCAAAATGCATCTACCCTGAAATGTATCTGTACTATAAAGTGTATCAAAATTGTGTAACTTTTCGGGACCCATCATAGCTGCAAAATGGTTTGGCCAAGAAACTGCAGATTTGTTTTATGTTGTGGGCTTCGTTGAAGAGAGGAGCAATTTAGTGTTTTCTTGGGACCTTTTCTCCCAAGTACCATTTACTGGCATGCTTAGTGCAGACCACCATTGAATGTTCACCAGCATTCATACTCTCCTCTTTCAACAAACTACTGTAAAGCAACCCAAGTTCATATATTTTAATATTACTAAGATATCACCCTCCACCTGTCCTTCAAAACACTCAAGATATACAGCACATGCTTCATTCTATTTTCTTCATATTTTCTTGTACTCTGTCAATGATAGTCTTTAGCTTTTTAACTCTTTGGGTCATGTTACCTGTCAGCTCTCTGTGTTCTTGGGGAACCAGAGCTCAGTACCCAGCCTGTCTGACACATGAAAGACCTCCCCCCACCCCGCCACAGCCTCTGCTTGAACCAAAGAGGGTCAGAAGAAAGACTTTCAAAAAGCAATGAAAAGGCAGTGGAAGACACACCTAAATGGCTCTGGACAAGGGTGACAGGATTAAGGAAACTCCCTTTGCCTCATTTGCATCAAAGATGGGACAGGGAGGCATCTCCATTAGCATACAGAATGGAGAACAGAGATGCCAAGGCAAGAACCGCAATGAACTCTGGGACCAGAAAAGCAGGAAAGCACTGCATGATGTGGAATCTCTGCTTCAAATGTTAATGAACCCACACCTGCACACACCTAGCTCAGTAGTTATCAGAGCAATTCTAATAATTATGTATTGGTATCCAAAATATTGAAGCTGCCTAACTGCATTGTGAGCTCCCTGGAAGGAACACTGCCCATAGCCAGGTATGATCAGTTCCTACTGTCTAGCCTGAACAAAACAACTTTGGTATACTCCCTTGAGCCATCAGTTTACCCATAAACAAATCTAGTGTAACCCCTTGAACCATTGCTCTTTCCCTACAAAACCCATGCTCAAATAAGTGCTCTGATGCCTGGATCTAAAATCTGCATCAGTTCCATTGGGACTTCATCTTCTCCTGATTGATTGTGCTGGGGGCTCTGCCTGTCTCCAGCACTCCGGACCCTCAGCTACCACCACCACCACCTCAGAACCCCGATTAATTCAAGCTTTACGGAGTGGTGAGAACCTAATTCTCTCGCTCTCTCTCTAGCAATACTCCTTGTACCTAAGCAAAAGATCCCTGCAGCGCCCAAAAATCCTGTGGGGTTTTCTCATCAAGTGGGTTACTACCAGAACAATTGTAATGTGAAAGTGGGAATAGGGATGTGATGAACCTGGGGCATATGAGGGTGGCAGATTCAAAGTGTTGCTCAACCCAGCCTGCTCAGGCGTACTCTATTCCAGTGCAGTGCCCATGGCATATGAGGGTGACAGCTTGGAAGTGCTGTTTGACCGAGCCTGCTAAGTCCAGGACATATAAAGGGTCAGCTTGGGAGTGCTGATTAACCCGGTCCTCTCAGACACGCTCTGTTAATGTGTGTGTGTGTGTGTTCATCTGATTCTGGGGCTGGAAGAACCCAGCCCTGGGGAACCTAGGCCCTGCAGGATAGCTCCATTGGGAGGGAACTTGCAGAAGGGAGAAGTAGAGCTCCATATGAGAACACAAGTGACACAAGCAGTATATTGATAGAATTACAGAACTCCATCCCCCCACAACCCCAGAAGAGTAACCCTAATAAATGACAGGTTTCAGAGTGGTAGCCGTGTTAGTCTGTATCAGCAAAAAGAACGAGGAGTACTTGTGGCACCTTAAAGACTAACACATTTATTTGAGCAGAAGCTTTCGTGGGCTAAAACCCACTTCATCGGATGCATGCAGTGGAAAATACAGTAGGAAGATATATATACACACAGAGAACATGAAAAAATGGGTGTTGCCATACCAGCTATAATGATAGTAATCAGTTAAGGTGAGCTATTATCAGCAGGAGAAAAAAAAACCCTTTTGACAGGCCAGTCCTTGCTTACAGACAGCTCCCCAACCTGAAGCAAATACTCACCAGCAACCACACACCACACAGCAAAAACACTAACCCAGGAACCTATCCTTGCAGGAAAGCCCATTGCCAATTCTGTCCACATATCTATTCAGGGGACACCATCATAGGGCCTAATCACATCAGCCACACTATCAGAGGCTTGTTCACCTGCACATCTACTAATGTGATATATGCCATCATGTGCCAGCAATGCCCCTCTGCCATGTACATTGGCCAAACTGGACAGTCTCTACATAAAAGAATAAATGGACACAAATCAGACGTCAAGAATTATAACATTCAAAAACCAGTCGGAGAACACTTCAATCTCCCTGGTCACTTGATTACAGACCTAAAAGTCACAATACTACACCAAAAAACTTCAAAAACAGACTCCAACAAGAAACTGCTGAATTGGAATTAATCTGCAAACTGGACACCATTAAATTAAGCTTGAATAAAGACTGGGAGTGGATGGGTCATTACACAAAGTAAAGCTATTTCCCCATGCTTATTTTCCCCCCTTACTCACACCTTGTCAACTGTTGGAAATGGGCCATCCTGATTATCACTACAAAAGGTTTTTTTTCTCCTGCTGATAATAGCTCATCTTAACTGATTACTTTCGTTATAGCTGGTATGGCAACACCCATTTTTTCATGTTCCCTGTGTATATATATATCTTCCTACTGTATCTTCCACTGCATGCATCCGATGAAGTGGGTTTTAGCCCACGAAAGCTTATGCTCAAATAAATGTGTTAGTCTCTAAGGTGCCACAAGTACTCCTTGTTCTTTTTCCTAATAAATGAGCATACCCCAAAGAAATGGGCAAATCTGGTAACAAATTGCTGGAGGAACACGGGCAGCATGTGACCCTAATCATGTGGCACTTGTTAAGTAGTTGCTCCGGAGTGGGAAAACTGAGGAACAGACCTGAGCAAACTCTCTCTTTCTTTTTCAGACCAAGCTTCTTTAGCGAGGTCCCTCTCTCATAGAATATTTGGTAACGACCTGTAATGTTTAAGTTAAGAATTGTGCTTAGAATAACTGTGGGACTGTGCAGTAAGGAGTTAAGAGTTACTTTTACTTTAAAAGTAAAGATTTTATAGCAATACTGTGACTGCGTGAAAGGGCTTTTGGTAGAGATAAGGGAAATAGAGATGGCTGAAAAAAAACCCTTGGCTGTTCTCTTGAGACAGGAGAAAAGCAATAGGTTAGAGAGATGGCTAATGAAGAAGGGGAAACGCCCCTGAGAAAGGGGGTGTTTTAAAGGTGAGAATCCCCTGGTTGAAGTGAGTCTGAATAATATTGCACAACCATTATGCCATGGGGTAGCGCAAAGGATGCCGCTGCTGCATGAGCATTATTTTATGCACATCTGGACATGGCTGAAATGGTAAAGGGAAGGCAGGAACTGGAGATGGAGAAAAGCAGTTACACCAGCATTTGAACTGTGAGACAGCCGGGTGTGAATTTATAGCAGAAAAGCTGAAAATGGTGACCCTACTTAGAAATATGCAAGAGGAGAGAGACAAATCAGCAAAAAGACTACCTCAGAGTCCATACAGGCTATCACATTTGTGAATAATGGTCCTCACTCTGCCAGTCGCCCTCCCAATTATAATCCCATACCTCCCACAACCCTGGGCAGTGCTGACCCAAGGAGACCCTTAGGAACGTGATTTGGAAGGAGCTGGTGAACTTGGGGGAGGATATGGGAATATATGATCATCAGCACCTCAGCATCCTGATCAATGCTTTGTCTTGGGTCATGAGGAGAACAGAGTTAATGCAGGGAGCCCCCCCTCAACCCACTGCCCTGGTACGGACTGCGTCCCCCATGCCCACTACCTGTCAAAACCAGATCCCTGCTCCCTCTTTTGAGTGGAGGCTCTCGAGGGAGTAGGCCGATCTTCAGTGCAACATATTGGGGAGACCTACTGTGAGGGCTACAGTGGGGAACCCAGGGATATTAGCCCAATTGCTAGTGGACACTGGAGCATCAGTAAACGTTCTAAGTCCCCGGTAGATCTCTGGAAGGAGACCCACTGCTAAACAGATTCAGCTCAGCGGGTATGGGGGAGAAATCCAAGAAGCTTTGATCTGGCAGGATGTTCCCTTGCAAATTGACAGACTACAGGGGAAAGTAGAATGCTGTGCTCATGAGGGAAATGAGAAGGGAATCCTAGGTGTTCCTTTCCTCTGAACATTTCAGCTAACTGTGGATCTAGCTAATGGTGAGTTATGGAGGTTAGAAGGGCGGGGGGAGAGGTGCAGAAATCTCTGCTGTGCATTGTTGTGCTGCTAAAAAGGCACCCACAGCCACCCTAACCTCCATTAATGATGCATGGGTAAAAGAATTTCCCAGGGGATGAACGAAAAATAAAGATGAGTGTTGAAAAATAGATGCTGAAGTTTTGATTGAGGGAAAAGATCCCCCTGCTCAAAGGCAATATAAATTCTCAGCTGCAGCAGAGGAAGGCATTAAAAATACTGTAGACTGTCTTTTGGAACAAGGGGTGCTCGTGCCTATGCAAAGTATCTGCAATTCACCAGTATGGCCAGTCCTTAAGGTGGATGGTGTCACTTACAGAATGACAATAGACTTGCATGCATTAAATGCAGCCACCCCTGAAGCAGCCCCTGTAGTAGCTGAAGACAATGAAATCGTAGCAGTGGTAACTCAAAATGGTTCTGTGTGATCGATTTGGCTAATGCTTTCATGGCTATACCCCTCCATCCTTCATGTTGGTATAAGTTTGCTTTTACCTATAGGGGACAACAGTATGCCTTCAGCTGGACTCCCCAAGGTTTCCATTCTTCCCCTAGTATTTGTCATGCCCACGTCACTAAAATGTGGAACCATTTGCGCCCTGACCACCACTCACACGTAATTTCAGATGTGGATGACATCCTAATACATACCCTCACTTTGGAAATAGGGAAATCACCAGGGAGGTGTTGACTATAGTGTAGGAAACCGGATTTAAGGTAAATAGAGAAAAGGCTCAGTTAGTACAGCAACAAGTGAAATACCTGGGTGTGTGAATTGGGGACGATGGCCGGACTCCCAATCAACAAAGGGTAGAAATGATAGGAAAGCTACCTGCTCCTACTAATACGCACTCCCTATGAGCTCTCTTGGGAACTTTTAATTTCTCCAGGGAGCTCGTTGAAATGTTCTCTGACAAAGCCAAGCCTCTGTACCAATTACTAAAAAAAAAACAGGATTTGGGAATGGGGAGCAGACCAACAGACTGCCCTGGCCACCTTGAAACAAGGTTTGGCTAAGGCTCCTGCCCTGGCTTATCCTGACCCTGCCCTGCTCTTTGTAATTCAATTGGCCTCCTCAGAAACAAGCATCTGAGCTACTGTTAACCAGAGGCAATGCGACAAGCTCAGAGTCATGGCATATGCCTCCAGGCTCCTGGATCAAACAGAGCAAGGCTTTACCCACTGTGAAAAAGAGTGTCTTGTGTCAGTCTGGAGCCTCACTCACTGGGAATTTATTATTGGAGGGTCGAAGGTCATTGTTCAGACGGTGCATTCCTCACTCAGGTACATCGTATTGGGGAAAATACAGGATGGCCAGATCTCTAACCCCAGCGTTGCTCAAGAGACTCTCACCCTAGTAAACCAAGGAATCAAGTTTAAAAAAGAACAAGTCATTTCATCAGCCCCGTTTTGGGCTAATTATAGAAGGAGAGGAGCATACCTGCCTCCTTCCCCTTGTAAAACACCTTGAATGTCCAGTCAAGGGAGGCCTGAGGCTTGCAGATGCTAAACAGAAGGGGTTTGCAGATGGCTCAAGTTTCTACCTTATGGATCTTCCCCGAACAAGGTATAGAGACATCTGCATAAATGACGGAGAGATGCTCCAAGGACCAGCTCGCCTCCATTCTGTCCAAGCAGCCGAGGTGGAGGCAGTTAGAGCTGTTCTAGCTTATGAATCCCGGGACACTTCGGTTACTATTTACACTGACTCTGACTGGACAGCCAGAGCAATCACGGTGTGTCTCCCCCTTTGGTTGAATAGAGAAATGACAGCCGCAAATGGGTGCTCCATTTCTCATTCAGACAAATGGAGACAGATAGCAAATCTGATCAAGGAAAGAACTGAAGACACCTGGGTGACTCACACAAAGGGGCTTCAGAAAAATCACTCAGAAGCAGCACACTGGAGCAACAGAGCTGATGCCTTAGCCAAAGCTGCTGCTTCTAGTAACCACACTAGAGACACAGACCAGGTAGAACAAATAGAGGCAGTAACTACCAGGGGAAAAACTTTAGACAAAGGAACAGATACCTTGGACTTAAGTACCCTTCAAGGTGGGGGATATAGAAATGGTCCTTAGCCAAGATAGGGAAAGATCCCACAGGAAAATACAGGATTGAGCAGGTTGGAAATGTCTGGTGGGCAGTGGATGCAGGTGGTCAAAGGCACTGGTAGTCCCCAGCCAGGTATGGGGGGACCTGATTTAATTTGTGCATCAGCAAGGGCATGGAGGAAAACAGGATACTTTAAATAAGGTTAAAGATATAGGGTGGTGATCAGACATGAAAGCGGATATAGATCAGTGTTGCGATAATTATCTGCAGTGTGTCATGGTTAATGCTGATTGTCAGGTTCAAAAAAATGCATTGGGATACCAAAGAATAGAGGGTCCCTGGTCCCAGATTCAGATAGATTACATAGACCAGTGGTTCTCAACTCTGGTCCACCGCTTGTTCAAGGAAAGTCCCTGGCGCGCCAGGCCTGTTTGTTTACCTGCCGCATCCGCAGGTTCTGCTGATCGCGGCTCCCACTGGCCACGGTTTGCCACTCCAGGCCAATGGGGGCTGCTGGAAGGGCAGCCAGCACATCCCTCAGCCCACGCTGCTTCCTGCAGCCTCCATTGGCCTGGAGCGGTGAACTGCAGCCAGTGGGAGCTGCGATCGGCCAAAACTGTGGATGTGGCAGGTAAACAAACCAGCCCGGAGTGCCGGGGCTTTCCCTGAACAAGTGGTGGACCAGAGTTGAGAACCACTGACACAGGCTGTGTAGTGGGGCAGCTGCCCCACTCTGGTGTGAAAGGAGTTAAAACAAGCCAGAGACGCTGCACAGAGCCCCAGCCAATCCTGGAAGGGCTTATTGGGAGCCAATCAAGTGGAGGCTTGAAAGCAGCCAATCAGGGCCAGGCTGAGCCCTATAAGAAGGCTGTAGGGCAGAGAGGTGCAGTCTCTCCCTAGAGGGTAAAGGGAGAAGAACTGGCTCTTAGAGAGAAACACCTAAGATAGGGTCAGGTCAGCAGAGGCTGGGAGAGCTCTAGGCTGATGACTGCCAGACTGGGGCTCTGACCCAAAGGGGCAGAGAAGGTGCTGGGGCAACAGGGAATTGGCCCAGGGAAGCAAGCAGTAGAGGAGAGTTGGAGGAGGGGAGTAGGTGGCTGTTGCTAGAGCATCTCTGGTTTAAGGCCCAGAGTGGTGGATGGGCCACCCCCTACCCTTTTCCCCTCCACTTGCCAGTGATGAGTGGCTAAGCCAGACTGCAGTTTGTCCAGAAGGTGCTGGTGCCCTGGAAGGTGGGGAGAGCCAGCAGAGCGGGCACAGCCAGAGGGCAATGTCCAGAAGTGCATGCCATGGTCTGGGAGTGATATGCATTCAACTGGGAGGACGGTGGAGACTCAGAGTAACGGTGGGCAAGACACCACTCGTGAAGGTGCACCTCTGAAAGAGCTAATTCCCTAACCAACCAGCAGGAGGTGCTGCTGTGGTGAGTCTGCACCCTGTTAGAGGCCCTTTACCCACCAGCAGTAGAGGGAATAAATACTGTAGATCCCTTCTCCAAATGGGTGGAAGCCATCCCTACTAAAACCAACACTGCCTTGGTCACAGCTAAGCAGCTCTTTAACATAGTTTTCTCAAGAATGGAAATTCAGAGAGTAATTGATTCATCCCATCAATGGGGGGAATTGTTACCTATCAGCTCTGTGTTCTTGGGGAGCCAGGGTGCAGTATCCAGCCTGTCTGACTCACAAAAGACCTTCCTGCCTTTCCCCCAGCCTCTGCTTGAACCAAAGCTGATCAGAAGAAAGACTTACTGTGATAAATGAAGGGGTGGGAGGGTAGCTCCCTTTTATGGACACCCAGCGAGAGAGTTAGCTATAAAATCCCTCTTGGTAGCTGTTAGCTACTTGTTTTACCTGTAAAGGGTTAAGGAAGCCCATAGGTAAAAGGAAGGGAGTGGGCACCTGACCAAAAGAGTCAAAAGGAGGGCTTTTTAAATTGGGGGGAAAAAACTTTCCCTTTGTCCCTCTGTCTGCTCTCCAGAGAGAGGAGACAGAGCAAAAACAGGGCTGAAGCTATGCTGTAAAAAGCTGTGGACCAGGTATGAAAATCACCAGATGATACCTAAAAACTACTCAATTTGAAACCCCAGATATGTAAGTAGATCAGGAAATGTCTAGAAAGATGCAATTAGGTTTATCTCTTTTATTTCTGTAAGGCTTGTGGACTCCTCTGTGCTAACCCCCAAATGCTTTTGTTTTGCTTGTAACTATTAAATTGGACTTCAAGTAAATGATTCTTGATGCTTAATTATATTTGCTCTTTTTAAATCTAGCAATATCCTAAGTTCCAGATGTGTTTCCTTTCTTTTTGTTTTAAATAAAATTTACCTTTTTTAAGTACAGGTTTGGGATTTTGTGTCCTAAGAGGTTTGTGCATATGTTTAATTAACTGATGGCAACAGCTGATTTCCTTTGTTTTCTTTCTCAGCTCTTCCCTGGGGTGAGGGGGCTGAAAGGGCTTGAGGATGCGCCTTCCTGCGTCAAAAGGGGTTTTCTGCACTTGGATGGTGGCAGTATCTACCCATCCAAGGTCAGAGAAAAGCTGTAACCTTGGGAGTTTAATTCCAGCCTGAAGTGGCCAGAATCCTTGTGGGCCCCCACCTTCTACACTTGAAGTGCCAGAGTGGGGAATCAGCCATGACGCTTACAAAAAGCAATAAAAAGGCAGTGGAAGACACACCTAAACCTCTCCGGACAAGGGTGACAGGATTAAGGAAACTCCCCAGCCTCATTTGCATCAAAGATGGGACAGGGAGGCATCTCCATTAGCATACAGAATGGAGAACAGAGATTCCAAGGAAGAACCACACTGAACTCTGGGACCAGAAAAGCAGGGAAGCACTGCATGATGGGGAATTGCTGCTCCAGATGTTAATGAACCCATACCTGCGCACACCCAACTCAGTAGTTATCAGACCAATTTTAGTAATGAATCCTTTATTGGTATTCAAAATACAGAAGCTGCCTAACTGCATTGTGAGCTCCCTGGAAGGAACACCACCCATAGTCAGGAATGATCAGTCCCTATTGTCTAGCCTGAACAAAACAACTTTGGTATACTCCCTTGAGCCATCACTTTACCCATAAACAAATCTAGTGTTCTCCCTTGAACCATTGTTCTTTCCCTACAAAACCCATGCTCAAGTAAGTGCTCTGATGCCTAGATCTAAAATCTGCATCAGTTCCACTGGGACTTCATCTTCTCCTGACTGATCATGCTGGGAGCTCTGCCTGTCTCCAGCACTCCAGACCCTCAGTTGCCACCACCACCTGGGAATCATGATCGATTCAAGCTTCACCGCGTGGTGAGAACCTAACTCGGTCTCAGTCTTTTTCTCTCGGTATAGCCTTCTGACCCTGACTTGTGTGATCAGTTATAGTTTTCTAAACCTGACTTATGTGATCAAATTTAAGTTAGATTTAATATTCTAATGGGTTTGTTTGGCTCCCCTTGTATGGTTATTAACTGCCAATAAATAGCTTTCATGGTTAAGCTGGTTGTTTGTGTCTCTCTCTCTGTCTGTGTGTGTCTCTCTGCATGTGTCTGCAGCAACACTCCTCATACCTAAGTTAAAGGTCCCTGCAGTGCCCCAAAATCCTGTGGGGTTTGCTTATCAATTGGATTACTACCAAAACAATTGTAACATGAAAGTAGGCATAGGGTCATGCTGAACTTGGGGTATATGAGGGTGGCAGCTTGGAAGTACTGTTCAACCCAGCCTGCTCAGTCCAGGACATATAAGGGGTCAGTTTGGGAGTGCTGATTAACAGAGTGCATCTGAGAGGACTGGGTTAATGTGTGTGTGTTTGATTCTGGGGCTGGAAGAACCTAGCCCTGGGGATCCTAGGCCCTGCAGGATAGCTCCTTTGGGAGAGAACTTGCAGCAGGGAGAAGTAGAGCTCCATACGAGAACACAAGTGACACAAGCAGTACATTGATAGAATTACAGACACCCCCCCCTCCCCCCAAGAAGAGTAACCCTAATAAATGAACGTATCTCAAAGTAATGGGCAAATCTGGTAACAGTCAGGGACTCTTATTTGTTTACACATTTTACCTATTTCACAGTGTGATGTACAACTGTAGTGCTAGATAATGATATGATCATAATGAGTTTTGAAAGCGATTCCTGTGTATGAAAATGCATTATTTCTATACTTTTTATCAGTCATCTGTTGTTTTTTTTTATAGCACACAAGCTGTATTCTAAATTTTTGGAAACATCTGCAGTATATTCTGAGATGGAGACCATCATTGCTCCAAAGACTGAATTAATGCAACAGTCTTTGATTTGTAAATGCCTATGAATCTATTACTTCTAAGGTGCCCTTAAATTAGAGAAGACAATAATGTGCAGGTGCATCTATAGTAAACTTACAGATCATTACTTTGTATTTTCTTTAACCAAGGCAACTATTGTTTGGAAGAAATGGATTCTTGAGGCCTTAGGGAGGAGCAATGCAAGTTTAGCAGCCTTTTTAGCTTATCAAAAACAAGGTTGAGAGATGACTTGATTACAGTGTATAAATACTTTCATGTGATAAAATACTGGGTACTAAATCTAGTGGGGGGAAAAAAGCATAACTAGACCAATAGCTGGTAGGTGAAGCCAGACAAATATAAACTGGAAAAATGTTATTGAGGGTGATTCAGGATGGGAATAAACTCCCAAGGGACATGGTGGATTGTCCATCTTGTATGTTCTTCAGATCAAGACTGGATGCCTTTCTGGAAGATATGCATTAGCCAAATACAAGTTTCGGGGCTCAGTATGGGGCGTCTAAGTGAAATTTAATAGCCTGTGATATACAGGAGGTCAGATTAGATGATCTAATGGTCCTTTCTGACTTTGAATTCTATGAATCTACACTACCCTTTCTCTACTATGTACTCTGTTTGAATAGAGAATGGAGTTTCATTTTAAAAGAGTGAAGGCAAAATAAAAAGGGGGGAAAATGTATTTGCAAATTTGAGCACTCCCTGATACTGCTTTTAAAAAGCTTATATTTTCTTATGTTTTAGCATAAATGTGTGTTTTTTTTTTTCAATCCAAGATGAAGAATTCTGAAGCAGTTCAAAGGTGAATGTCTGCTATCTAAACATTTTAATACAATTTTATTCATTGGTGGGGAGGGGAAGAGGCTGATTTTCATTTTACACCATTTTGGCAGTGTAAAGGGCTGTAAAGTGGAATAAATTATTTACATCCACTTTAATGTCTCTTTACCTGACCAGAGAGGCATAGGCAGCCTTAGGGCAAATGAGATTTCTGGTTGAGCAATGGAGCAAGGAGACCTCGGTCTAATCTCAGTTCTGCTGAGTCTGTATGACCTTGGACACACCACCTCTCTGTGTTTCAAGTGCCCAACTTGTAAAATGGGACTAATAATATTTATCCACCTTTTGTATAGTACTTTGACATCTTTGTATGAAAAGTGCTACATAAGTGCAAAGTATATCAGTATTATCATCCCAATTTTGTAAACTCTAATTTAGAGATGCCACCAAAGTTCTGGGTGCTTATTAGACTGGAATTCGAATGCTAAAGCTTTTGAGATTGGCCCATCACTTTTCCATCTGAGCTACAGAAAAAGAGATCAGCCAAATTCATGATATCATAAGACCTGAGGTTGATTTACTTGACATTTAAACAGGCAAATCAGGTTCACAATTATTTAGATAGCGACACATTACTCAGACTGAGTAGTACCTTACACCAACAGTAATCTCATTGATTTCAATATGATTAATCCTAGGGCAATGAACTACTTGATGTGAATAAGGATATCACAATCTGGCCCTTAGATAATTTTTATTCCTTTAAATGTTTTATGATGGCTTTACTTTCTGGATCATTTAATTATTTGTTTGGGCATTTTCAGCAATTGAAATTTGACTGTAAAGGAAATACTCCTTCCCTGTGTGTCTAAATTCATTAAATTTTCTAGCTCTTATTCCTTGAACTCATCAATGCAGAACCCAAAGCTGACAAAATGAAATCTAGCATAAGGGAAATCACTAAATTGACTGACACAAGTATATCCTCATGTGGCTAGATTTGGCCCAGGATATGCACCAGTAGTTCCCTTCCTTGGTGTGAATCAAACTTACCCCTGAAGAGCATGAGTTCAGGCTGGTGCAGGAAGGTGTAACTTATCCCTTCCTGTAGCAACAAGAATGAATCTGTCTTGAAATATTTCTTCACTTCCTTGGCTTTAACAGTTTTCCCTTCTGTGATTTCAGTTTTGTCTGCCATTCACATTCAGTGTACACTGCTACAGAAGGAACCAGACTCCATCTAATCTAATTCTACTGTCAGTCAAGCTCCTGGGAAGGATGTGTTAGGATAGGCAAACTGAGTCTTCTCAGAACAGCCCTGATGTCCCATCCCAGGAGAAGAGGAATGCATGGCCCAGTACTAACATCTCTGGCTGAGCTCCACTTCAGGAGGATCAATGAAGCTGTCATTCTCAAGAGTCTTCTTCCCTTTCACCAAAGCTTTTGTAGGAGAAAGCCCTCCTCAATTGTGGAAACCCTTGCCAACATCAGCAAGGTGGCAAACCTCCAGTGCTGTGTTACCTTCAGTGTTATGGGGAACCTTCCCAAATGCCTACCAAAGAAAGCACAGCATGTTAGAGCAGCTGCATTCTCCTCCGGCAGCTAGCTGCAAACCTCTCTCCTCCATTTCCATTGAACGTTCACACATGCGGCCCCAGACAGCTCTGAGTATGTCAAGGTACGGGCAGGGCCAGCTCCAGGCACCAGCGTTCCAAGCAGGCACTTGGGGCGGCATTTAGCAAGGGGCGGCAGTTCCTCTGGCCGTGGTGGCAATTTGGCGGCAGCTTCTCCCCTTTGTTGGCTACGGTGGCAAATCGGTGGCAGCTTCTTCCTTTTGCCGTCCGTGGCGGCAGTTTTTTTTCACTGCTTGGGGAGGCAAAAACTGTAGAGCTGGCCCTGAGTAGGGGAGATATGCCTCATAGCTTACAGCCCCTTTGTCTTTTTTTCTCCATGTTTACTTCTGTCCTTGCCATTCTGTAGAGGGGAGTATCTGGCTTCCCCTATACTATAACACTTTAAATACTAGATGTGTTTAATGATTAATATGTATTTATTATACAATAGATAATTTTAAGATGCTGAACTTGCATTCTCTCAAACTGTGAACTAACCGAGTATAATGGAGAATTCAATCAGGAATACTGGTGTAGCAACAGGGGATGGAACACTTGATGGTTACCTGTTCCACTCATTCCCTCTGAAACATCTGGCACTGGCCCCGGTCGGAAGACAGGATACTGGGCTAGATGGACCTTTGGTCTGACCCAGTATGGCCATTCTTATGTTCTTATGTAGAGATTAGGGATCTGCCTCAGTGCTGGCCTTACCATGTGGTGAACTGAGGCAACTGCCTCAGGTGCCAGACTGTGCCAGACTATGTGTCGGAGGGTGGGGCCACTAGGACCCAGAGTATAGAAAATTGTCTGCTGCTGGTGCATATGTATTCTCTCTAGATGCACACAGATGGTGGAGTGCTGTGCTGGAGGAAGGAGGGCACAAGACACATAACAGGCAGTCAGGAGAAAAGGTGAGAGGCAATAACAGAAAGCAGCAGGAGCTGCAGGGAGAGAGTGAAGGAGGAGCCTCTTATGTACCTCTCTAGCACCCCCAGGAGCCTGGACTGATTAACACCAGCTTCTCAGGGAGCTTCCTGTTTCCTGCTGCTTCCCTGAACCCACTTGAGGAGAACAGGCAGTCAACTGAAGTAGTAGGAGCCAGTTAGGCCTTTAAGATGTTGATATCTTCCCTCACTCAGGCCCTGCTACCAGTCTGCTTATTTGTCCCCTTGAATTGAGTGTTGAGAGCCACTATAGCTGGCACAAAACAGCAGCCATGAGTGAAAGAAGAAAACGCCCCTCTGGGGCAGCATTCAGAAAAAGAAAAAGAAAGCAAAGGAAGCTTTCCTATCTAAACAGGAAGGAGCTCTCCTGAAATACATAGTGGTGAGCCTTCCGGCCTCAGTGAGGATGTGAGTGGTGAGGAGATGCCTGATCTTCCAGTTAGTAAGAGTGCAGGTGACCTGGCAGCTACTGCAGCATCCGTATCTCCATCTCAAATGGATGTAACCACGCACATTCCTGAAGAAAAGTGTAGATCAGAGAAGAGTGTGGTGGAGGCGCAAGAAACAGCTGCTGCTGAGTTTAGTTCCTTAAGTCTAGATGATCCAGGACTGTGGACCCACTTGAGCAGTAGCCTGAGGGACTTCCTTGTACTGCATGGGCCACAGCAAGTGAAAAACTTCATGTTCCCCAAAGACAGTGAAAATAGAAGAAGTTTCCATCCAACACATTACTGGCGTGAAATCCCCAATGGTGACAAAGTGGAGAGGCCATGGCTTATATACTCCAACCCTCAAATACTGCAAACTCTTCCAATCTAATATTCCAGCCACATTGGGTTCTAGGGGAACCAAGGACTGGAAAAATCTGGCTAGAAATCTGGCATGCCATGAGAAGGCAACAAATCATCAGAGAGCATTCCATAGGTGGAAAGAGCTTGAGATGAGACTAAGGGTAATGGCCACCATAGATGATCAGCATCAAGAGAAGATTGCATCAGAGTCTCTTTACTGGGAAAATGTTCTGAAAAGACTCACTGCCATTGTGAGAATGCTTGCTACCCAAAACCTAGCACTGCATGGCACTTCAGATCAGCTGTATGTGCCAAACAACGGAAACTTCCTTAAAATTGTGGAGCTGATGGCTGAGTTTGATGCTGTACTCCAGGAGCATCTAAGAAGAGTCACCACCCAAGAAATGTACACACACCACTACCTTGGAAAAACCATTCAAAATGAGATCATACAATTACTGGCAACAAAAGTCAAACAGAAGATTGTGGCAGATCTGAAGTCAGCAAGATATTACTCTGTTTTGGACTGCACACCTGACATCTGCCATACGGAACAAATGACTTTAATGGTGCGTCTTGTAACAACAACAACAACAGAACCTAGTGAAAATGTCCCTGCAATGGTGACTGTCAGAGCATTTTCTAGAATGTATGGACATTGATGATCCTACAGGAACTGGTATGACAAATGTGCTCCTTCAAAAGCTGGAAAATACGGGAATTGGGATAGCTGACATGAGAGGTCAGGGCTACGATAATGGTGCCAACATGAGAGGAAAGAACAGAGGAGTGCAGACATGGATCCGAGAGTTAAACCCTCGCTTTTTTTGTCCCAGCAGTTCTTTCATTGAGCTTGGTGGTTTGTGATGCAGCATCAGCTTCTAGTGAGGCTGCTGAATTTTTTAATGTAATTCAAAGCACCTATGTATTTTTCTCTGCATCAACCTATCAAAGGCAAATTTTGAAGCAACATCTGGGAACATCCTCTCTGACCCTGAAACCACTGAGTGCCACACGACAGGAAAGTCGAGTGTAGGCGATAAAGCCTATCGAACACCAAATTGGGAAGATAGATGATGGCATAGTTACCATTATGGAGGATAATGCTATGATAGGAACTGTTTGTGGGAGAACAGTGGCAGAGGGAAATGGAATCACCAGAAACATACATAACTTCAAATTTCTGTGTGGCTTAGTGTTGTGGCATGACATACCATTTGAAATAAATGTTGTAAGCAAGAGACTCCAAGGTGCTGACCTTGATATATCTGGAGCAATGGAACAACTGGACAAAGCAAAGTTATACCTACAGTCTTACCGGTTAGATGAGGGATTTCAAAACGTTCTGAAGAGTGCACAGAAGTTGGCAGAGGAACTTCACACTGAAGCTATTTTCCCACCCATTCAAGAATACAAGAATCACTGAAGAAGAAGACATTTTGATTACGAGGCACGGGATAATCCCGGAAGAGACCCCAAACAACAATTCAAAGTTGAATTCTTTAATCAGGTGCTAGACTGTGCAATACAGTCAGCTGAAGAATGTTTCATGCAGCTCAAGGAACACAGCAGTATATTTGGGATGTTGTATGATATTCCAAAACTCCTCACTATACCTGAAGAAGACCTACACCAGTAATGCAGGGCTCTAGAGAGAGTGTTGACACATAATGACATGTGCAATATTGATGCAAATGATTTAGGTAATGAACTGAAAGCCCTTTCAAGATACATTTCAGCAGGATCAACTCCAAAGGCTGTTCTGCAATAATATGTGCACAGATAAGATGATCACCTTCTTTCCAAATGCTTTTGTTGCTCTGTGCATACTTTTAACACTTCCTGTAGCAGTTGCCAGTGGAGAACGCAGCTTCTCCAAGCTGAAGTTAATAACACATCTATGCTCCACAATGACACAGGAAAGCTGGTCGGCCTTGCAACCATCTCAATAGAGCATGAGCTGGCTCAGACTGTGGACCTGCAGCAGGTAGCAGTTCAACTCTCTGCAACCAAGAAGGCATGGGAAGCACCACTTTGATTATTCAAACAGCTAAAAATGCCAGTGTTTACTATGCAGACAAGAAAAGTTACATTTGTTGTTCAGGCGTTTGAAAGTTTAGTGTTACTTAATTTTTGAACAAGGCATTTTAAGGTGTGTGTTCCCCTTTATTGGGCTAGGTAGCAGAGCAGTACCCTGAGAGGAGTAGAACAGGAAGAAGGCAGAATTGAGACCTTTCAAAGTTTTGGCCCAAGTGAGGGGGCATGGGGGCATCTTTTGAGCTCCCTGCCTTAGGTGCCAAAATGTTATGGGTTGGCCCTGATCTGCCTGAACAGGAATACTTGACCAATTTTTGTTCCACTGACTTTAGGTATGTTTGGATATGAATTTACATCACAAACTCAGCTTCATGGCTCAGGACTCTTTCTATAATGGGTCTTAACGGCAACACCAAACTTTAGGGAAGCTCATATTTAGATCTGAATCTAAAGTGTCTTATCCTGCTGCCCCCACTGAAATCAAAAGGAGCTTTGCTGTTGACTTTTGCAAGACCACAGACACATAGGACTCAGCCACGGAGCCCAGATCTATCTCTAAGAGTTTTATAACTGTTCCAGTCTCACACATTCCAGTGTAAATCAGGAATAAGTCTTCTGAAGACAGTAGAGTGGAACCAGTGTAAACTGATGTAAGAGTGAGTCAGGCTCACAGTGATTGGTTTTGCTCACATCTTGACTAAGATATTTTAGTTTTATGGCCACATTTAATTTACTAAAATGCATTTTTTGAATACTAATAAGAACATAAAGCAAGGAAGCTTTTTTTCCCCACAGGGAGAGGCAGGTGTTAATTTTTGGATTATCTACACATTTCTGTCTGGCAGATAGAAACAGAAAAAAAATGAGTGATTATATGAGGTTTTGATATCTGAATTTAACCTCTGGGATTTATATTGTCTGTCATGCTCTGGTGTGTTAAAACATTTTCAAATCAGACTTTTTTTGCACATGTTAATGAAATGAATTTTATCTGAAAGGAAATCCATTGAGATAAGAATGTATCTGAAAGAACTCATTATGCCACTAATCCTTGGTTATCTGAAAGATAAAATTAACCAGGCATAACTGTGATTTGAAGTTTCAGGATGCTTTTCTGTAAACATGACTCAAATGTCATTGAGTCTGCCATTCTAATTTAGTGTCCCAAATTCCTGATTTACTACTTGATGGATTTAGATAACATGGGTTGGATCCTGCTCATATTTAAGTGAATTGGAGATCTGACCTTTCCTTCACTGGGAGCAGAGTAAGGCTGTCTTCAGTTAAACTGCTAGAGCAGCTGCTTCCATCGACATAGTGTTATTTACCCTTGGGGTTGGGTCATCTTAACTGTGTCACTCAGGGGTGTGGATTGTTCACATCTCTCAGTGATGCAACTGGGTCAACCTAACTTGTTAGAGTAGGCTTGGCCTGAGGCTCCATGGACAAATGTAAGTTTGACTTCTAAATTGATGTGAATTCAATTTACATGCCAAGAGGATAGAAGAATAGGATTGTAACAGGAAACACCAACAGAAGCTTTAATATATAATATAAACCAAGTCCATGTACTGTGATGAGTGGAACTGGAGAAAGTAAGGTTTCAGGAGGGACTTAATTTTGTGTGCACCAGGAGCTGAGGAATGCAAACCAAGGTTGCTGACACTCAAACAGCAGAGCCTCAGTGTATAATACTGGACTTTCAGTTCGTTTAATACAATTCTTTTCCAACCACTCACCTGCAGTAACTCTTGTTGCTAATGAAACAGCCCCCTGAAGAAAAAAAAAACACTCATCTCTACTTATCTTTGTCTTTCCATTATTGCACCTCCTGTTCCTGTCCAAGGTGCATGCCCTTCTTGAGGAGGTCTAACACCCAGGAGCATATCCACAGGCCTGTCAAATCTGTCTCGTGTGCTCCATTGATATAAAAAAATTCCCCTCGGTTTTGGGGGTCTGACTAAAGAAAATGGGTGACCAGAGTTCCCTCCCTCTCCAGCAAACCCCAGCTGCCAGAACAATTTAGAACAGTTTTGAGGCTGTTATAAACACTCCACAAGACTGGAGTGAGGTCTAATATCCTGAGAAGCAGAAAGCCACAAAGTGACCTCCTCCAACCCCTCAACTCCTGAAAGGTTCTGGCCCCCTCTATACTAGTGTACAGGTAATCTTTCCACTAACGTCCTCGCCTAGAACATTCCCCAGAAGGACATAATAGTCCTTCTAGATCATGCTGGTAGAGGCTGGGATCGTTTGTTGATGGACTAAATAGTCATAGAAAGGAAGCTACTCAGTTGACTTAATAATGTTTGTATATGAACCTTTGCTTGCAGATTCATACAGCAGCACTTGTGAAGTGGATAAGTTAACTTGTCCTTTAGATGGAGCTGTAAAAGTGGTGGTCAAAGAAGGCGAGAAGAAGAGCTGAATTTGGTACAGTCACAAGCACTATTAATAATTCTTTGGGGAAAAAATCCGTTTCTCTGTAGATTGTTCTGGTGTCCCCAAGCCAGTTTTACACTGATGTAACTCCACTGACTTCAGTGGATTTACTCTTGATTTAAAGGACATCAGAATAAGCTCTGATGTGTGTCTCCACCTCCACTAAAAGGACAGGAGCTGTGAGTTGTTCCTGAGGATGTGTCCCTTTAGCAACAGACTAAAGTTCTTCTGCCATGGCTTCAGCTTTGTGTTATGTACTTAATGTTTGCTGGTGATATCAACATTAACCTATATTAAGTAGTGCAAATGTCTCAGTGACACTGTGGGAAACCTTGTTGTAAATGACAATATGCATTAGCAACCCAAGTAGTTTTTACAGTTTTGCTTAAATTATTTATTAAATACTAAATCAAGTAAGTGAAAGGCAAACCCTGCTAGGCTGCCTGTACAATTTCCAACTAACATTGAGAGGCAGCTGTTTGTCACTTCTTGAAGCACTCATCTATAAAGTTGTTTTTTAGGGAGAGAAGGCTATGATATCTATATCACGACTGGATAGCTCTCTAATGTAGCTCATGAAGGACCACTTCTAGGGGAAATGTTTCTGGGAAAAATAATATTATCCAGCAAGGTGACAGACACTAATGAGGATCTGGTAGCCAACATGCTCAACCTATCTTTGTTTGGAAGTGGCCACACAGTTCTGAATTGATTCCACACTTCTTTGAAGATGTTTTTATTTTTGGAAATCTAAAAGAGAATATGAAACTACTAGAGTTATGTAAAACATTTGCCACAAAAGTTACAAAGAAAACATAGGTGGGGCTAGTAGGGGAAACAGTCATCTAAGTTCCTCTGATGTTTTAGTTCATTTCCTGGGTGGGTTATTCATCCCCACACCTGGAGCAGCTCCCTGCCTCCTCCTAAGGATCTGACCTTTAGATTTTTGCTTTTTATCAAGAATTTGGGATAATCAATTGTTAAAATGAGTTAAGTTCTTGAAAATATACCTATTTTAAAATTTTCACTTAATAAACATTTCTGGGTGGATTTGAAGCTGCTGGTCTTAACCTATCAAACCCTGAATAGTTTGGAAGCCAGTTACCTGAGGGACACTGTCTCCCAAACCATACTGCCATGATTGGGATTAGGGAGAGAAAATAAATGGGAGTTAGGCACTTTGAAAACCTTCCCGCAGATAACTACATTTGAACTAGCTAAACTTGGTTCAAAAGAACTTAGAAATGCAGGAATGGGGCTCCCACACCATAAATGCTACATTTAGAAACAAGTGAGGCTGTCTGTTTGAAGTGCTGGCTCTACAAGTCCTGTCTGGGAACTAGTTTAGTTGTACACCCTATTTTTATATTTTGGTTCATTTTCAAATGACTTGGCTTGTTTCTGCTTCTACTGTTCTTCTCTACTTCAGGTTTGTGCATGCCCCAGGACTTACCTTACCTCCCCTTTGCACCAAACAATAAGATGGTGAATAATGTTGTGCAGAAATCTTTGAGGAATAAAATTGAAGCACGGTTTTCCTCACAAACGATGAGCAAATTCATGAACAGAGCCTTAAAAATTGGATTTGAGTGACAATTATCATTTTCTCATTTTTTTATTCAATTTCTTGTCACTCAATTGTTATGTCTAATGTTACTACATTTATCTATCCCATAAAAAACTGGCTCTAATTACCTACTTTTAAAGCTGTTTCTAGATTTTATTTTTCTATTTTATTCTCCATTGATATGCCTTCAAGTTTCCATCCTTTAGTCCTCTCTTTTTTTCTCCTCTGATGATATGATCCATGCCCGTGGTTTTAGTCGACACCTATCACAGCAACAGCTTGCAAATCAATCTTTCTACCCCTCGCCTCTTAATCCTAACTCACATCTCTTTTACATTTCCTTAATGCTTTCCTTCTATTCCTGAATCATTGGGTTGTTTTTTTTTTTTTGTTCACACTTTCCACTACACTTGTAAAAGCATCCTGGGTTCAACATATACTTACCCTTCCTGTCCATGGTCATATCTCTCATTAAGATCAGAACTACACAAAAACTGCTTTTGGACCTTGTTGACATGATTAAAATTGAGATTCCTGTTGTACAGTCAATACTGTCACTGATTTCCAATAAGAAAAATGGTTTTCAGAATTAATGTAAACAGATATACTATTTCTCACCGCTTTATTAAAAATCAAGGTTTCTGTAGTTCACCTTGAAGCCATTTTAATGATCATTACACTATAATCATTAAAATATATATAGTTTCTTTGGGAAATTGACTATTAATATAATCTGCACCCGCAATGAAGCAACCTGCATAAGCATGTACTTAACTTTAAACCCAAGCTAGTTCCACTGAGGTCAATGGGATTGCTTCCATGCTTAAAGTTAGGCATGTGTTCAAGTACCGTCTTAACCCGGGGCCTAAAATAGCAAGAAAAGGGTATTCATATTGTTTGTAAACTAACACCTGCAGGAAAGAGACCATTTCTTATTCTTGAATTAATAAAGATGAATTTGTGGAAAGCGCTTTTTAAATGTGAAATCAAAATAGTGTTGCAATTGTTATACAGAATTAGGATATATTCAGATTAAACCACGTACCTGTCCAAACTCATGACCGTCATAATAGCGCTGCATGCAAATTGGTTGCATGTGTCTAAGGATGTAATGATGGTACACAGAGGGCTGCCAAACACCCACTCTCCTCCACGGGCCCACTGATGAATGAGAAAGGGCATGCCAATGATATGAACCAAATCTGCTACAGCCAGATTGCAGATATAGATATCTGGAATGGTTTTTTTTCTAGACCTGAAATAAATGGGGAAAACAGATTACTTGACAAAGTCAATAGCAATGTCGCTGAGCTAATGTTGTTTAGTTTTTAATGCCAACCCAAACTTCTCTTTGAAAAACTGAATAAAAGTTTTAAAAGTCTCTGGGCCTGATTCTCCACTCTCAATACTTCCACTGTAGTTGATGGAGCTCCATGAGGTAAAGCTACTGTAAGAGACGAGACTCAGGCCCTCTGACCTGGGTACTAGATTATGCAGTGAACCAAGGGCTAAATTTTTAAAGGGACAATTTCGAAAATCCCACTGGGCCCCTTTCTGCAGCTTTCAGCACCTTTATAAATCTGGCCCAAAAGCACTAATTGGCCACCTCCGATTGTCTGGATTCTAGTTGCAGTTTAGGTCACAAGTGAAAATGATTTTCAGTAGCTCCCACAAAACGTTTTCCATGCAAGCCACCACACTTGAAGCAAGTAAGCAGACTTACAAATGCTGAACATATCTCCTCAGATGAAGAAAAGTGTATAATTATATATCTGGGAATGAGAGGAATCTCCTTTGCTAACAGGGCTGCAAGGGGATGCGAGACATGGCAAGATTTGTTTGTTTGCTTATCTAAAAGAGAGAATAGAAATAATAGGGAGGAGAGGAATGAGAGAGGACAGTGAATTTTGGTACTTTGAATTAAAACACTTTTATTGTTATTTTGGCCATATGCCATCATAATGCCTCAACTGGTCAGTTATCATAAATACATCCTTCCATGTCCCATTATATAAGAACATAAGAATGGCCATACTGTGTCAGATGACTGGTCCATCCAGCCCAGTATCCCGTCTTCCAACATTGGCCAATGCCAGGTGCTTCAGAGGGAATGAGCAGAACAGGTAATCATCAAGTGATCCATCCGCTGTCACCCATTCCCAGCTTCTGGCAAACGCAGGCTAGGGACACTTCAGAACATGGTTTTGCTTCCCTGCCCATTCTGGCTAATAGCCAGTGCTGGACCTGTACCTCCATGAACTTATCTAGTTCTTTTTTGAACCCTGGAATAGTCTTGGCCTTCATAACATCCTCTGGCAAAGAGTTCCACAGGTTGACTGTGTGTTGTGTGAAGAAATACTCCCTTTAGTTTGTTTTAAACCTTCTGCCTATTAATTTCATTTGGTGACCCATAGTTCCTGTGTTATAAGAAGGAGTAAATAACACTTCCTCATTTGCTTTCTCCACATCATTCATGATTTTATATCGCCCCTCAGTTGCCTCTTTTCCAAGCTGAAAAGTCCCAGTCTTATTAATCTCTCCTCATAAGGAAACTGTTCAATACCCCTAATAATTTTTGTTGCTCTTTCCTATGCCTTATCTTCTTCTGGCTCAACTAGCAAAGATGACCCTGCTCATTCTCAGAGGGATTATCATATAATTTCTTCATCTTAAATTGTAGCTTTTTTATTCTCTGGCTGGTGATGTATATTCACATTTTTAAAATATATTACACACATGTCAAACTATGTTAAAAGAGCATTATTAAGTTTGCAAAGTCAAGCACTCAGAAGTTGCAAAATACCAGAATCAAGGTTACCTATATAAACTTAATTTGCTCCCCCCCCATGCAAATGCATTATGATACAGTATATAATTACATGATCACATATTTTTTTTCCACAGTATTGCTGCTTTGAGGAGTGAATCAGGGTCGTGTACTGAAGGAGGTTGTTGTCTCTAGGACCTCTGCCTCATTTATTACAGAAGCTGTGTAGTGAAAGAGGCAGGAAAGGGATTGGAGGAGAGCAAAGATTGTCTCCTAGTTAAAGCAGCTGAATACAACCCTGGAGAACTGGATTCTATTCCAGTCTCTGTGACAGAGTTCTTGTGTGATGTTGGGCAAGTTACTTAAACCAAACTCTTCACAGGTGGTTACTAGTTGTGCGTTCCTCTTTTCTGGATGCCCAAGTCGATAGCCTGGGGTCTGATTTGCAGAAGGGCTAAACACTCTCAGCTGCAAGTGAAATCAATGGGAGCTGTTCTTGAATATATAAAATGCTAGATAGTGCAATGAGAAGTTGGAAAATCAGGTGTCTCAAATTAGGCACCCAGTTGTCCTTAATCTCTGTGCCTTAGTTCCCTGTCTGTACAATGGGGATAATACCACCCCTCATCTCACAGGGTTGTTGTGAAAAAAAATTGTTTGTGAGGCACTCAGATGTTATGAGAAAAGGAGGACTTGTGGCACCTTAGAGACTAACAAATTTATTTGAGCATAAGCTTTCGTGAGCTACAGCATCCGATGAAGTGAGCTGTAGCTTACGAAAGCTTATGCTCAAATAAATTGGTTAGTCTCTAAGGTGCCGCTAGTACTCCTTTTCTTTTCGCGAATACAGACTAACACGGCTGCTACTCTGAAACCTGTCAGTTGTTATAGTGACTAGTACAGTACCTAGCACAATGGAGTCCCAGTTCATGAGTGGGGCTCTATCTGCTATGATAATACAAATAACTAATAATAAAAGCCCATGAGGAAATTAATAATTCTGTCTTTGGATCAGGGTTTGAATAGTGTGCAGTAAAAAAAGCCCTGGGGCCATGCACTGAACAATCCAGAGAAAACAAAATATTGAAGAGCTGCTCATTCAGTGAGCACTGTCCATCCTATTCATGGAAGGAGGCAGGGGTTGTGTAGGGAAAAAATAATGTGTGATCATGTAATTAAAGATTTATCATAATTCATTTGCATAAAGGGGCTGAATTAAGGTTGCACAGGCAGCCTTAATTCGGCATTTTTTAACTTGTGAGTGCTTGACTTTGCAAACATAATTAGGTTCCTATAGCACAGCTTTTGTGTGTTCAATGATATCTGCAGACAGTGGGTGAGAGCCTCAGGTGGTGTAAATTAGAGAACTCCTCAATGGAGGATGAGGATCCGGTCCTTTACAAAAAATAAGTTCCTAGCTCAGCACAGGCCTCAGTTGTGTGTGGGGAGGAGAGAGAGAGTGAGTGTGTGTGTGTGTGTGTGTGAGAGAGAGAGAGGCGTGTGCAGGAGTGGTGTTTGTAGATGGGCTGTGCTTCAGCATGTCACCTGTGTAACTAACAGGCTCTCTGACTTTAGATGGCCATATTGTTACATAAACAAACCAAGAAGCACAGAGACAGAAAAGTACCTTTTCAAAACACATACATTTAAGAGATATATTTTAATTAAAATCCTCATGGGGGATTATTACAGAGCATTAGCTAGTTAATCTGGGCACTTAGGCCCCAGTCCACCAAAGCCCTGAAGTACGTGTTCAACTTTAAGCATGTGAATAACAGACCCACTGACCACAGCTGGTGAGAACAGTCCCACTGGGTTACTTGCATGCTTAAAGTTAAGCATGTGTTAAAGTGCTTTGTAGCATCATGGCTATATTCTGAGTATTTATCTTTTCCCCAACAAAGAGCAGACAACCCAATACAGGCTCAAAAGGTTTTCTGAAAGCAATGGGTGCCCATAGTATTCCTTTTCAGTCTACTTTCCAGTAGAGGGTAGAGGCTTATTTGTCAATCTCACTGCAAAACACAAAAGGTACGAAGGCAGATCTTCAGGCAAGAAAATTCATCTGATGAAGTGAGCGGTAGCTCACGAAAGCTTATGCTCAAATAAATTGGTTAGTCTCTAAAGTGCCACGAGTACTCCTTTTCTTTTTGCGAATACAGACTAACACGGCTGTTACTCTGATTCCCACTTGTGCATACTGCATTCAGCACACTGATCACCCTATTGGCACTTCACGAATAATATTAATAACACCACACAAACAGTGTCCCAAGTTTCTTATTATTTGTACTGCAGCCACCACGTCCTAGAAGGTATGAAATAAGAGTATTTCAAAAGACACAAATTATAGCTCAATGGAACCAGCTAGACATAAATGGTTGTTTCACACATCTCTAATAAGTAATGAAATATGCTCCTACCTCATCTGGCTATGATGTTGAAAAAACAGAGGTACAAAGCTATAATGTTTGCTGGAACTGATGATGGAGCATGTGGAGATGCTTGTTTGTGTTTGTTTGTTCTTTCCTCCCGTGTTTATAGACAAACAGTCTATAACCTTGTCTATGCTGAAAGAGCCTAGAAGATCTCCAGAAAACCCCTTGTTGCTCTTCAGGCATCCAGTGGTGCTATTATGTTTAAACACTCAGACTTTCCAGAGAAAGCTTTTGTATGTTCCATGTAAACATGTTTACCAGAAAGTTGAAATTCACGTTTTGAGCACCACTTCATACATAATAACAGGAGAGATCCTGCCAAGCATTTCTGAACTTACATTTGGAAGCTCAGATTCTCTACTCTGTCAAATGTTATGTTACGATCATCCCAAGGCAACTGAAGCACTATTAAAGGCAGTGCAACTGAAGAGCATGAGACAAGTTCTTGAATACATGAAAATAAAAGATGTGAACCTTTCAAGTGCAAATATTTTTCTCTGGATGTTTTGAAAACACAGGTCTCTGTTTCTGTTTGGCTCCCGCCGCTGATAGCTCCAACATGGAATTGTCAGAGAAGGTTGAAGCCTGGGACCGAGTGTAAGATAAAGAACACCCCCCATACTGAGAACACGGTAATTGTTGTGGGAGAGATGACATGCTTTTTTCCATGGTGTATGTCAAGGTACAAGGATCTATGGATATTTAATTAGAGACCAGGGGATAGGAGAGTACAAAGGATTGGGGAGTGAACTTATCTGCATGCTGAATTTTGCACAGCTCTCTTCTGGATACTGAAAATTCCTGTAGTTTGTCAGAGCTACCACAGTACTGAAGTATAGACCCATTTGAAACACGTTATTGCCTACATCATTTTAATACCAGTGTATTGGTTACAGTTTACCTATATTTTATTTAAGAATTGTTGTCTATAATCTGTCAACACCACCATTTCTACGCCTATCATAAGAACATAAGAACGGCCATACTGGGTCAGATCAGTGGTCCATCTAGCCCAGGATCCTGTCTTCTGATATTTCCCAATGCCAGATGCTTCAGAGGGAATGAACAGAACAGGGCAATTTCGAATGATCCATCCCCTGTCATCCAGTCCCAGCTTCTGGCGGTTGGAGGTTTAGGGACACCTGCAGCATGGAACTGTGTCCCTGACCATGTTAGTTAATAGCCATTGATGGACCTATCCTCTAGGAACAAATCCTGCATTTTGGCAGGTGGTTAGATTAGATGACTCTTGCAGTCCATACTAACCCTATGGTTCTATGATTCTATCTAATTCTTTTTTGAACCCAGTTATACTTCTGGCTTTCATAACATCTCATGGCAATGAGTTCCACAGATTGACTGGGCATTGTGTGAAGAAGTGTTTCCTTTTGTTTGTTTAAAACCTACTGCCTATTAATTTCATTGGTTGATCCCTAATTCTTGTGTTATGTGAGGTGCTAAATAACACTTCCCTATTCATTTTTTCCATATTATTCATAATTATATCAGCCTCTATTATGTCCTCGGTTAGTCATCTCTTCTCTAAGCTATACAGTTCCAATCTTCTTAATCTCTCCACATACAGAAGCTGTTCCATACCCCTAATAATTTTTGTTGCCTTTATCTGAACCTTTTCCAGTTCTAATATATCATTTTTGACATGGGGTGACCAGAACTGCATGCAGTATTCAAGATGCGTGGGTACCATGGATTTATATAGTGGCATTATGATATCAATGAAACACCACCAAAAATGCAGCCTAAAGACTTGATTGCAAACCCTCTTTCTCTCTTTTCAGTTACGTTTCCTTTTCCTTTATTGAGTTTAAAACTCTTTCAGCAATTGCACAGAAATTACATGGGCAATCAGCTTTCTGCCCAAGCCATGATAAGCCATGTGGGCAATTTGCTGTTCAATAATTGACACATCCATATAGCCACATGAGAGAGAACTTAAATAATCAAGATTTCAGTTCTACAGATTCTGTAAATGTGTCATTTCTCTAGCTAGTTCAGTCTTATAGCTAACACTCTTACTCCCAGTCACACTAATCAGGAAATCACTGAAACCTGTCACCATGCAAGGCACTGAATTTAGCCATATGAAGTGGAAATCCACCAACTTCATGAAAAAACTCTTGCAGATACAGACAGACATCAACTTCCTTTCCAAATGCAAACAAATGGACATAATACCAAAAGGACTGAAAGTAAAAAATCCATTACAATCAACATACCACACAGATTATAGTGAGAGATTATGCCACACACTCTCAAAGAAACCGTGGAACCACCTGATCAACATCCTATACAGCAAACAAGAGAAGATCAAGAATGAACTCTCAAAACTAGAAACTCTCTTAAAAAACCAAGCTTCCACACAAACTCCCTCATGGCTGGACTCTACAAAAACTAGACAAGCCATATACAACGCACACTTTGCATCTCTACAGAGGAAAAAGGACACTAAACTATCTAAACTCCTACATGCCACAAGGGGCCACAATAGTGCTTCCCTTAACTCACCTAACAATATTGTTAATCTATCCAGCTATACTCTTAGCCCGACAGAAGAGTATGTCCTATCTTGGGGTCTCTCCTTCTGCCCCACCACTCACACAAACATGATACAGTTCTGTGGTGACCTAGAATTCTACTTTCGACATCTCCGACTCAAGGAATATTTCTAACACACCACTGAACAGCACACTAACACACAGAAAGCTTCCTACCAACACTACAAAAAGAAGGATTCTGAGTGGACTCCTTCTCGAGGTCGAAACAACAGACTGGACTTTTACATAGAGTGCTTCCGTCGACATGCACGAGCTGAAATTGTGGAAAATCAGCATCACTAGCCTCATAACCTCAGCCATGCAGAACACAACGTCATCCACAACCTCAGAAACAACTCTGACATCATAATAAAGAAGGCTGACAAAGGAGATGCTGTCATCGTCATGAATAGGTCAGAATATGAACAAGAGGCTGCTAGACAACTCTCTGACACCGCAGTCTACAGGCCGTTATCCTCTGACCCCACTGAGGATTACCAAAAGAAACTACACCATCTGCTCAAGAAACTCCCTCAAGAAGCTCAGGAACAAGTCTACACTGAAACACCCATAAAGCCCCAACCAGGGGTATTCTACCTGCTACCCAAAATCCATAAACCTAGGAATCCTGGATGCCCCATCATCTCAGGCATTGGCACCCTGACAGCAGGATTATCTGGCTATGTAGACTCTCTCCTCAGGCCCTACGCTACCAGCACTCCCAGCTATCTTTGAGACACCACTGACTTCCTGAGGAAACTACAATCCTTTGATGATCTTCCAGAAAACACCATCCTAGCCTCTATGGATGTAGAAGCCCTCTACACCAACATTCCACACAAAGATGGACTACAAGCCATCAGGAATAGCATCGCCGATACCATCACGGCAAACCTGGTGGCTGAACTTTGTGACCTTATCCTCACCCACAACTATTTCGGATTTGTGGACAATTTATACCTTCAAGTCAGTGGGACTGCTATGGGTACCTGCATGGCCCCTCAATTTTTATGTCTGACTTAGAACGCTTCCTCAGCTCTCGTCCCCTTATGCCCCTACTCTACTTGCGCTATATTGATGACATCTTCATCATCTGGACCCATGAGAAGGAGGCCCTTGAGGAATTCCACCAAGATTGCAATGATTTCCACCCTACCATCAACCTCAGCCTGGACCAGTCCACACAAGAGGTCCACTCCTAGACACTACAGTGCTAATAAGCGATGGTCACATAAACACCACCCTATACCGAAAACATACCGACCACTATACTTACCTACATGGCTCCTGCTTTCATCCAGACCATATCACACAATCTATTGTCTACAGCCAAGCTCTAAGATACAACTGCATTTGCTCCGATCCCTCAGACAGAGAAAAACACCTACAGAATCTCTATCAAGTGTTCTTAAAACTGCAATACCCACCTGGTGAAGTGAAGAAACAGATTTACAGAGCCAGAAGGGTACCCAGAAGTCACCTACTACAAGACAGGCCCAACAAAGAAAGTAACAGAACACCACTAGCCGTCACCTACAGCCCCCAACTAAAACCTCTCCAGCGCATCATCAGAGATCTACAACCTATCCTGAAGGACGACCTCTGACTCTCACAGACCTTGGGAGACGGGCCAATCCTCGCTTACAGACAGCCCCCCAACCTGAAGCAAATACTTACCAGCAACTACACACCACACAACAAAAACACCAACCCAGGGACCAAAACCTGCTACAAACCCCGGTGCCAACTCTGTCCACATATCTATTCAGGGGACACCATCATAGGACCTAACCACATCAGCCACACTATCTGGGGCTTGTTCATCTGCACATCTACCAATGTGATATATGTCATCATGTGCCAGCAATGCCCCTCTGCCATGTACATTGGCCAAACCGGACAGTCTCTACATAAAAGAATAAATGGACACAAATCTGACATCAGGAATCATTACATTCATAAACCAGCAGGAGAACACTTCAATCTCTCTGGTCACTCAATAACAGACCTCAAAGTGGCAATTCTTCAACAAAAAAACCCTTCAAAAACAGACTCCAACGTGAAGCTGCAGAACTGGAATTAATGGCAAACTAGATACCATCAGATTAGGCCTGAATAGAGACTGGGAGTTGTTGGGTCATTACAAAACCTAAACTCAATTTCCCCCATACTAATTTCTCCCTACTGTTACTCACACCTTCTTGTCAACTGTCTGTAATGGGCCACTCTCTTACCACTTCAAAAATTATTTCTCCTCCCTTGGTATCCTGCTAATTGATTTATCTTGTTAGACTGACCTAACACTTGGTAAAGCAACCCCCATCCTTTCATGTATTTATACCTGCTCCTGTAGCTTTCACTCCATGCATCCGATGAAGTGGGTTCTAGCCCACGAAAGCTTATGCCCAAATAAATTTGTTAGTCTCTAAGGTGCCACAAGGACTCCTCATTTTTTTTTTGCTGATAGAGACTAACACGGCTATCACTGAAACCTAATCAGGAAAGGATTTGAAAGACTGATCCCAATTCTCTTACAAAAAGGAGTATTAAATAGTACTTTGAACTGATATTGCAATAATTCATACACTAATTGTCATTTCAATAACAACTTTGGGGGACCTGGCAAGTGCACTGTGTGCTGTCACAAATCATAATTCATTCTATTCCCATCCAAGAGCCTGCACTAACTAGCACCTTGAGATCTCAGCAGATGTTCTGAATCTCAAAAGGATTTGCTCCCAATCAGTGGCTCCTCTCAGCTTAAACACCAGACAGACGATCTATACCATTGCATACACAAACACACAAGGAAGTCTCTCCAGGGATTGGTAACAGACCAAAATTAACTGAATCTCAGTCAAACCAGAAAACATCATTTACAGATACCTAATGGTTCCAATATTGATGCAATGCATGAGGAATTCTAAGCCTCCAACGTTATTATTGCTTTGGTTTCTGAAATCAGTCTAAGGGAGAAACAAGAAAAACAGGCTATACTTTCCAGTTCTTTCTTGGTGCAGAGGAATTGTGCACATCTCTCTTCCATCTGAGCAGAGAACATACAGCAAAACAGTCCAGGATCACACTTCACACACCCAAGGTGCCATTTGCATAATTTTGCCCTTCCTCCCTTCTCAACCTTCCTTAGCATGTTCTGGACTGCTTCTTTGTACTTGGGAATAGAGAAGCTCTACTCTCCCTTCCCTGTGGGTGAAATCCACTCATGTTCAGAAGGCCAGTACAAGGTCATTGAGCCATTTAGTAGGGCTCTAATGGGACTTTAGTGCTGACCTTCTGCATATGGATGAATTTTGCCCAAAGTGCATTTTTGGGGAGCTTTTAAAAATTACATCATAGGGTCCAGATCAAATTAGCTCCATTTGCATGTAAAAATAATTATTTTCTAACTGCCAATCCTGCAAGCTCAAACTGCAATCTGAAAGTACAGGATTCTTTCTGGATCTTGTATCACTATTAATAAAAATTCTGCAACTGGAACGTGGTTCATAATCCCGTTGATGACATAATATCAAGGACAGAATCCAGCTTTTATCTCAGCAGTTGATTCTTTGATGCTAACTGAAGAAAAAAATAGTAAAAAAATGTATTCAGTAAAGAAAGAAGATATGACCTGACACATATTGGAAGCAGATCTTTTCAGCAAAAGGTGAACATTTTATATAGTCCTGTTTTGGAGTAGAGCCAAACTTTAAATATAAATTTTTCTACAATCTCTTCTGTTTGCTTATCTACTGTAGTCAATATCAATAATTACAACATTGAGTTTTTAACTGCACTGTTTTCAGATCCTTCTCCTTCGTGTTAGTGTTCATGTCCATACATTTCAATAAGTAAAATTTTCCCATGGAAATGCAGTTTAAATGATATTTTTATAAAGTCAGTGTCTGTCTCTATTCTCTTCTGCCTCTTGTTATTCATGCCAGACAAAGGCCTTTCAAGAGGAAAAAAAACCCCTTTGTTCCTTTTTAGTTTTCCTTTATTATAACATTTCAGAGACTATATTATGAATTTTAAAAGCTCAGTGAACATTCTCTTCCTTTCTATCCATTCATTCATTTTCACAGACATATCCCCCTTACTTCCAGCCCATACAAACTCCCATGGTCTTCTCCACAAAGGTCGGGAGCTGTTTTTGGTGCCAACTTCTACAGTACATTAGACATTTGGGGCTAGATTCACAAAAGGACCTGACCAGGCTTTTCTCCACCTGCCTTGCTCTGTCATAAATATAAAGGGAAGGGTAACCACCTTTCTGTATACAGTGCTATAAAATCCCTCCTGGCCAGAGGCAACATCCTGTTACCTGTAAAGGGTTAAGAAGCTCAGCTAACCTGGCTGGCAGCTGATCCAAAGGACCAATAAGGGAACAAGATACTTTCAAATCTTGGTTGGAGGGTGGGGAGGAAGCCTTTTGTTTGTGCTCTTTGTTTAGGTTCTTGTTCTCTCTTGGAACTGAGAGAGGCCAGACAGAAATCCATCTTCTCCAACCCATCCTAATCCAAGTCTCCAATATTGCAACCAGTATAGGTAAGCCAGGCAAGGTGGATTAGTTTATCTTTTGTTTTATGCGAATTTTCCCTATGTTAAGAGGGAGGTTTATTCCTGTTTTCTGTAACTTTAAGGTTTTGCCCAGAGGGGGATCCTCTGTGTTTTGAATCTGAATACCCTGTAAAGTATTTTCCATCCTGATTTTACAGAGGTGATTCTTTTTCCTTTTCTTTAATTAAAATTCTTCTTTTAAGAACCTGATTGATTTTTCATTGTTCTTAAGATCCAAAGATTTGGGTCTATGTTCACCTGTACAAATTGGTGAGAATTATTATCAAGCCTTCCCCAGGAAAGGGGGATATTTTGGGGGAAGATGTCTCCAAGTCTCTTTCCCTGTTCTTTGTTTAAAACGCTTGGTGGTGGCAGCATACTGTTCAAGGACAAGGCAAAGTTTGTACCTTGGGGAAGTTTTTAACCTAAGCTGGTAAGAATAAGCTTAGGGGATCTTTCATGCGGGTCCCCACATCTGTACCCTAGAGTTCAGAGTGGGGAAGGAACCCTGACAGGCTCAATCTGGTAAGCATGCTCCATGATCACCCCACGCTCGTCAGTAAAGGAGTAATGGAGCCCTGGGGAGGCTGCGCAGAAAGCAGCCAATAGGAGAGAGGTTGTGAGGAGCAGCCAATCAGGGTTGGGTAGGCCCATATAAGGAAGAGCTGCAGGCCAGAGCAGAGGCAGTAAGTAGCTCCCTGGAACTTAAGGAGGGAGGATGGGCTGCCTTAGAGAAGGAAGAAAGCTAGCACCCTGGACATAGCAGTGCTGGGCAGGATCAGGAGAGTGAGAGCAAGCTCCTGGATGGCTGCTAAAACTGGCATGTTAAGGCCCTGAGATAAGGGTGGAGAAGGTGCTGGGGTGGTGGGGAAGCTACCCAGGGAAGTAGACTGAGTGGTTGGAGGGGACGCAGCTCATGGCTGCCATCTACAAGGTCCTTGGGCCAGGACCTGGAGTAGTGTGCGGGCCTGGGTCCCCCTCTCACCACTGAGGAAGTGGCTGGACCATCAGTCTGCAGGACATTCCCCTGGAAGGGGGGAGCACAGAGTGCGGCACAGCTGGAAATATGTGTCCTAAGGAAGACATCACGGTCCTGGGAGCGATGTGGGTCCTGGAGCAGAAGTGATGACAGCAAGACATCAGCAGAAGAGGGCGCACTGGTTGGCAGAGCTAATCCCCAGAACAACCAGCAGGAGGCACCGCAGTGGTGAGTGCACCGTGTCACAGGCCCCTATAGGTGAACTTACACAAAACAGTGGGGGGAGGAGGGCCTCCCTCATAACTTTTAGCCCAATGATAAGGTACTCACCTGGGCCATGAGAGACCCCTGGTTCAAATCCTCCCTCTTCCTGAGGGGGAGGAGGAATTTGAACTAGGCACTGCCATTTCTCAGAAGCGTGCTCCACCCCTGAGCTATGGGACATTCTGACGTGGGCGTCTCTCAGTCTCTCCTGCTGAAATTCTTCCACTGTGACTACATAATTTAAAGTCATTGGAGCAGGGGGACTGCCTCTCCCATATCCTGGGTGAGTGCATTAACCACCAGGCTACAGTCACCTCTCTCTCTGGCCTAGTGATCCTATCATTAGTTATTCATAGTAGAACAGCTTTGACAGGAGAGACTGAGGGAGTCCCACATCAGAATATCCCATCGCCCAGTGACTAGGGTACTCTCCTGAGGGGTAGTAGAGGCAGGATTTAGGACACACCCCTCATGTTGGCATCTCCCATTGGCTAGCTTAGGTGTTTCCCTGCTTAGTGTTTTGGCTTTTGTGAATCTCATTCCGAGGCACCTATCTCTTCCCATTCATTGTATAGGGAGCCTAGGTGCCAAACTCAGGGTTTGTAAACCCCAGTGATTTTCTAGGTGCATAAAATGCAGTCAGTGTCACCACACCTAAGCTCCTTTGTGAATGTAGCCTTAGTGCTTTAGAGGGAGATTTTCAAAGGCAGAACAGGCTATTAGGTGCCTAATTCCTTTTTGTGTTGTTGGAAATCTCCCCCCTTAAAGTTCACTCTGTCTATGGACAGAGTTCATTTATTAAATCTTGCTGATGCTGACATGTATTAGCCTTAGTCTATCACGTTTATAATCATTTGCATTACGGGTGCTTAGATCAAATCAGCTTCTGATGAAACATGTCTTTCAATTTTGTGGTGAAATCATGGTGTTGAGAGTCTCACTATAAAAGTGTTGATAGAATCAGGAGATTAAAGATATTTTCTTCTTGCACAAAAATATAATTCATAATTAGGCCAGAGGCTGAGGTCCAAGAACTCTGCTTGACATTGCTAGATCACAGCAAAGCAAACTTAAAGATACAGCTAGGGATTTCTCTGACACAAAGGAATCCTCATCTGGCACAGAAGTTCTTGTTACTGGGAGTAGGGGGTAATGCTGGGGAAAGTGATGAAATCCTGGGAGGCCCTTATTAACCAGAAGAGTGTAGTAGCAGTCTGCTATAAAAAATAAATGTCTGAGCAAGAAAACAATCTGTATGCAAGGGTCAGATATTTGCATTTATATTTTTTGTCTGAACGTCACAGAGTAGCAAGTCTCTTGCACAGATTATCCCTCTTAATCATTTTGAGTCGTGAGAGAAAATGTTCACTGGATCAAACTGCATTGTTAGAGAGGGAAAGTGTAACAAAGTCGAAACTCACTGGCGTGGCGCCTCCTGCTGGTCAACCTGGGAATTAGCTCTTTTCCAGCCTTGGAGCTCCCTTTGCTGGCTGATGGCTCACCTGCCTCACGCCCCCCATGTCCCTCCCAGTGCCCTTTACCTCAGGGTGCTGCCCCACCGCAATGCCCCACACTCTGGGTCTCCCCTCCCAGGGGAACCCCCAACCCTCTAAGCCCACCTTGCCTCAGTGGCTACTGCCAGTCATCATCTAGCCCTCTTTCCCTGGGGCAGACTGCAGTCTATAATGGCCACTCATCATTGGTAAGGGGGTAGGACCAGCTGCTGCCACCTAACCCTGAGCTACACTTCTGCAACCCCAGTACCTGCTTTAGCCTTTAGCAAGGCCCGCAGCCTGGGGATTTGCCAGGCTGGAGCTCCTCTTGCCTTTTCCCAGTACTACTCTACTTCTGGTACCCTGAGCTCCCAGGCAGCCAGGTCCTTCTCTCTCCACAGCGAGAGAGAGAGAGACTTACTGCCTTCTGGACCCACAGCTCTTTTATCTAGGCCAGCTGTGGCCTGATTAAGCCAGCCACACCTGGGGCCAACTACCTCGCCAACCTCCCTCAGCAGCTCTTAATCCCTTTTACCTTGGAGTGGGGCAACCACCCTACTACGGAAGGTGATGACATTTTTTTGATAAAACTTAAGGCCCTGCGCTACCCAAGTTAATGGAAATTTTGCCACTGAATTCAGTGGGAGCTAGATCAGTTTCTAAACTCTCAATTCAAAAAAGCATCCCTATTGCGGAAGAAAGCTTACAGGTGTGCTTAAGTCCCACTGAACTCAATAAACATGTGCTTGAAGTGAAGCATGTGCTTAAGTGCTTCCCTGTGAAGGGAGGGATCTAATCATATGTTTATGTGCTTTCCTGAATCGTGGCCCAAATTTAATTTGGTTAGACAGACCTGTGTGTCAGAATGACTACATAGATCATGAATTATTTATTGTACTAGTCTTTGCTGGACAATTCCATTCCTTAAGGTATTCAAATGATTTGTTTACAGCAGTAAGTCTCAGTTGCAGCACATATGCTAAATTCCATACCTTACTATGGTGAACACAATGAGGATATTGCCAACTAATCCCATGGAACAGATAATCCCAATTAGAGAGGGAAGGATGATTGTTTCTGCTGCACTGATCACTTGGTAGTAATGCCCTCCACTCCAGGATCTGTTGAACAAGACAGGTGTGCTATTCCAACAGGAAGGCTGGATTTCATTCATTCTTCAGAGATGTTAGATGCTTAAATCTGTAACAGCAACAGAAAATAAATTATTCATAGACTCTTACAATTTGAATGTTTCATTAGTCAAGCACACTATCTTGGGATACATGATTTTTAATTACAGTTTGAATTTCATAAATATAATCTTCCAAGCGGTTGTTTATATTCATGAATGAACTCAACAGACTTAGATAGTATTGCTTTAAAAAAAAATCTGGGATATGTTTTGTACCTATAGTAAAATATACAGAACTTTTTTTAATGAGTCATTTTAGGTCACAGCATTCATACTGATCATGGAAATTCCATGGGCATCTATTCCTTGATCTCCCACAGACTTATGAAATGTTGAATAAGTCATGTAGGCCCAAATTTTCAAAAGGGAGCTCTAATTTTAGGTGCCCCACTTGAGTCAATCAGAGCCTGATTTTCAGGCCTGATTGCTCAGCTCTCAATTGGAGTTCATTTGCCAATGAGGGTGATTAGTGCTTCCAAGAATTAATCCCGAGATATTATCTCACCTTGTGTACCCAAAAATTGAGACTCCCAAAATTAGAAGACGTTTGGTAAGTTGTTCCAGTGGTTAATTGCTTTCACTGTTAAAAGTGTATAGCTTATTTCCAGTCAGAATTTGTCCAGCCAGATTCTCCACAGATTATGTGATTTTTTCTGGTGCTTGGAATGTAAATTCTGGGATATTATTTCCCATTTCACTGAGAGATGAGGAAAGTGATTTTAGAAGTGAAATGGATTGCTGCCTATGGCCTGGGCTAAGAAACAATGATGCAATTTGGCGGTTTTTGCTTCTGAAGAGGGGCATTTAATTTGTAAGGATGCCTTCTAGCTTAAGGGAGCAGGTTGTCAAAAATGATATGAAAACAATGCAAAGAGGGTTATAAAGAAACGTATGTGTTCTGTCTGATGTGGTTCAAAGAAGAATAGTGGCTTTGAGGTACTTGGGGAATTTGGCAGGATCTGTGCAGAGGGAATGGAGGATTCATGAATTCTGCAGAGTTTGGTGTAGCAGATTTGTCTCAGGGTGTTTTAGAGACTGAAACAGGAATCTCTTCAGTGTGAAGAGATCTACATTCTGTCTCACAAAGCTGTCAGCCAGAAACCCTGAGGGAGTGCAGGGGATGAACCTTGGAAAGTTATAGCTTAAAGGAGAAATCTAGCAGAACAATTCCATTTAAAAATAAAAACAGTCCCAGCAGTGAGAACTGCTGGAGACAAGGTATTAATTATTATGACTGGAAACGTTAACAATAAACCACATTGAATTCATTCACAATCCATAGCCTCTCACGTTTAACACAAACACAATTGCAAGTAAAAATAATGAGTCTGAGTTCTGTGGGTAAATCTTCTGATTCGGTAGGGTACAAGGAGAGGTCTTTCACTAGGACTAGTTGTTTTGAAACTAGACTGCAGGATTCCACTGCTGAAGACTGTCCAATCTATACCAACAGGCTGTAAACCGGGATCAGGGCATACCCCTTTATGGAGGATAAACAGCAGTACCTGGTCACTCAGAGCAAGTGACTGGGGAGCAGCTACAAAAGATCTAGCCCCAGGGCTGGCCCACAACATTTTGGCACCTGAAGCAGGGAGCTCAAATGATGCCCCCATGCCGACTTGCTTGGGCCAAAACTTTGAAAGGTCTCAATTCTGCCTTCTTTCTGTTCTACTCCTTTCATGGTACTGCTCTGCTACCTACCCCAATAAAGGAGAACTAACAACTTAAAATTTTTGAACACATTTTAAGAACACTTAACTTTCAAACACCTGAACAGCAAATGTAACTTTTCTTGTCTGAATAGTAAACACTGGCATTTTTAGCTGTTTGAATAATCAAAATGGTGCATTCCATGCCTTCTTGGTTGCAAAGAGTTGAACTGCTACCTGCTGAAGGTCCACAGTCTGGGCCAGCTCATGCTCTATTGAGATGGTTGCAAGGCCGACCAGCCTTTCCTGTGTCATTGTGGAGCGTAGATATGTTTTTATTAACTTCAGCTTGGAGAAGCTGCATTCTCCACTGGCAACTGCTACAGGAAGTGTTAGAAGTATGCCCAGAGCAACAAAAGCATTTGGAAAGAAGGTGGTCGTCTTATCTGTGCATATATTATTCCAGAACAGCCTATGGAGTTGATCCTGCTGAAATGTATCTTGAAAGGGCTTTCAGTTCATTACCTAAATCACTTGCATCAATATTGCACATGTCATTATGTGTCAACACTCTCTCTAGAGCCCTGCATTACTGGTGTAGGTCTTCTTCAGGTATAGTGAGGAGTTTTGGAATATCATACAACATCCCAAATATACTGCTGTGTTCCTTGAGCTGCATGAAACATTCTTCAGCTGACTGTATTGCACAGTCTAGCACCTGGTTAAAGAATTCAACTTTGATTTGTTGTTTGGGGTCTCTTCCGGGATTATCCCGTGCCTCGTAATCAAAATGTCTTCTTCTTCAGTGATTCTTGTATTCTTGAATGGGTGGGAAAAATAGCTTCAGTGTGAAGTTCCTCTGCTAACTTCTGTGCACTCTTCAGAACGTTTTGAAATCCCTCATCTAACCGGTAAGACTGTAGGTATGACTTTGCTTTGTCCAGTTGTTCCATTGCTCCAGATATATCAAGGTCAGCACCTTGGAGTCTCTTGCTTACAGCATTTATTTCAAATGGTATGTCATGCCACAACACTAAGCCACACAGAAATTTGAAGTTATGTATGTTTCTGGTGATTCCATTTCCCTCTGCCACTGTTCTCCCACAAACAGTTCCTGTCATAGCATTATCCTCCATAATGGTAACTATGCCATCATCTATCTTCCCAATTTGGTGTTCGATAGGCTTTATCGCCTACACTCGACTTTCCTGTCGTGTGGCACTCAGTGGTTTCAGGGTCAGAGAGGATGTTCCCAGATGTTGCTTCAAAATTTGCCTTTGATGGTTTGATGCAGAGAAAAATACATAGGTGCTTTGAATTACATTAAAAAAATTCAGCAGCCTCACTAGAAGCTGATGCTGCATCACAGACCACCAAGTTCAATGAAAGAGAACTGCTGGGACAAAAAAAGCGAGGGTTTAACTCTCGGATCCATGTCTGCACTCCTCGTTGTTCCCTCTCATGTTGGCACCATTATCGTAGCCCTGACTTCTCATGTCAGCTATCCCAATTCCCGTATCTTCCAGCTTTTGAAGGAGCACATTTGTCATACCAGCTCCTGTAGGATCATCAATGTCCATAAATTCTAGAAAATGCTCTGACAGTCACCATTGCAGGGACATTTTCACGAGGTTCTGTTGTTGTTGTTACAAGACGTACCATTAAAGTCATTTGTTCCGTATGGCAGATGTCAGGTGTGCAGTCCAAAACAACAGAGTAATATCTTGCTGACTTCAGATCTGCCACAATCTTCTGTTTGACTTTTGTTGCCAGTAACTGTATGATCTCATTTTGAATGGTTTTTCCAAGATAGTGGTGTGTGTACATTTCTTGGGTGGTGACTCTTCTTAGATGCTCCTGGAGTACAGCATCAAACTCAGCCATCAGCTCCACAATTTTAAGGAAGTTTCCGTTGTTTGGCACATACAGCTGATCTGAAGTGCCATGCAGTGCTAGGTTTTGGGTAGCAAGCATTCTCACAATGGCAATGAGTCTTTTCAGAACATTTTCCCAGTAAAGAGTCTCTGATGCAATCTTCTCTTGATGCTGATCATCTATGGTGGCCTTTAACGTAAAAACATAAGAATGGCCAAACAAGGTCAGATCAAGGGTCCAGTCAGCCCAATATCCTGTCTACTGACAGTGGCCAATGCCAGGTGTCCCAGAGGGAGTGAACCTAACAGGTAATGATCAAGTGATCTCTCTCCTGCCATCCATTTCCACCCTCTGACAAACAGAGGCTAGGGACACCATTCCTTACCCATCCTGGCTAATAGCCATTAATGGACTTAACCTCCATGAATGTATCCCGTTCTCTTTTAAACCCTGTTATAGTCCTAGCCTTCACAACCTCCTCAGGCAAGGAGTTCCACAGGTTGACTGTGTGCTGAGTGAAGAAGAACTTCCTTTTATTTCTTTTAAACCTGCTACCCATTAATTTCATTTGGTGTCCCCTAGTTCTTATATTATGGGAACAAGTAAAAACCTTTTCCTTATTCACTTTCTCCACACCACTCATGATTTTACATACCTCTATCGTATTCCCCCTTAGTCTCCTCTTTTCCGAGCTGAAAAGTCCTAGCCTCATATGGGACCCGTTCCAAACCCCTAATTATTTTAGTTGCCCTTTTCTGAACCTTTTCTAATGCCAGTATATCTTTTTTGAGATGAGGGGACCACATCTGTATGCAGTATTCAAGATGTGGGCGTACCATGGATTTATATAAGGGCAATAAGATATTCTCTGTCTTATTCTCTATCCCTTTTTTAATGATTCCTAACATCCCGTTTGCTTTTTTGACTGCCGCTGCACACTGCATGGACATCTTCAAAGAACTATCCATGATGACTCCAAGATCTTTCTCCTGATTAGTTGTAAATTATCCCCCATCATATTGTATGTATAGTTGAGGTTATTTTTTCCAATGTCCATTACTTTACATTTATCCACATTAAATTTCATTTGCCATTTTGTTGCCAAATCACTTAGTTTTGTTTCCAGTTTGCAAAAGTCACAATATTACTCGATTACAGACCTAAAAGTCGCAATATTACAACAAAAAAACTTCAGAAACAGACTCCAATGAGAGACTGCTGAATTTGAATTAATTTGCAAACTGGACACCATTAAATTAGGCTTGAATAAAGACTGGCAGTGGATGGGTCATTACACAAAGTAAAACTATTCTCCCTGCCCCGCATCCCCCCCACTGTTACTCTCACCTTCTTGTCAACTGTTGGAAATGGGCCATCCTGATTATCACTACAAAAGGTTTTTTTTTCTCCTGCTGATAATAGCTCACCTTAATTGATCACTCTTGTTATAGTGAGTATGGCAACACCCATTTTTTCATGTTCTCTGTGTGTGTGTGTATATACTTCCTACTGTATTTTCCACTGCATGCATCCTTTGAAGTGGGTTTTAGCCCATGAAAGCTTATGCTCAAATAAATCTGTTAGTCTCTAAGGTGCCACAAGTACTCCTCGTTCTTTTTGCTGTTACAGACTAACACGGCTACCTCTCTGAAGCCAGTCAAATAAAAGAGTCCCATTCAAGTATATCATGTACTGGCAGATAGCTAAAAGGAGACAAGTTTTTAAAGTGTTTATATACCAATACTAGAAGTCTAAATAATAAAATGGGTGAATTAGAGTGCCTCGTATTAAATGAGGATATTGATATAACAGGCATAACAGAAACTTGGTGGTATGAGGATAATCAATGGGATACAATAATAGCAGGGTACAAAATATACTGGAAGGACAGAACAGGTCATGCTGGTGGGGGAGTGGCATTATATGTGAAAGAAAGCATAGAATCAAATGAAGTAAAAATCGTAAATGAATCAAACTGTACCATAGAATCTCTATGGATAGAAATTCCATGCTCTAATAATAAGAATATAGGAGTAGGGATATATTACCAACCACCTGACCAGGATGGTTATAGTGACTGTGAAATGCTCAGGGAGATTAGAGAGTCTATTAAAATAAACTCAATATTAATAATAATGGGGGATTTCAATTATCCCCATATTAACTGGGTACATGTCACCTCAGGATGGGATGCAGAGATTGTTTCTTGACACCTTAAATGACTGCTTCTTGGAGCAACTAGTCCTAGAACCCACCAAAGGAGAGGCAATTCTTGATTTAGTCCTAAGCGGAGCACAGCATCTGGTCCAAGAGGTGAATATAGCTGGACCACTTGGTAATAGTGACCATAAAATAATTAAATTTAACATCCCTGTGACAGGAAAAACACCACAGTGGCCCAACTCTGTAGCATTTAATTTCAGAAAGGGGAACTACACAAAAATGAGGAGGTTAGTTAAACAGAAATTAAAGGGTACAGTGCCAAAAGTGAAATCTCTGCAAGCTGTGTGGAAACTTTTTAAAGACACCATAATGGACGCTCAACTTAAAAGTATACCCCAAATTAAAAACCAGAGTAAGAGAACCAAAAAAGTGCCACCGTGGCTAATCAACAAAGTAAAAGAAGCAGTGAGAGGCAAAAAGGCATCCTTTAAAAAGTGGAAGTTAAATCCTAATGAGGAAAAATGGAAGGAGCATAAACACTGGGAAATGAAGTATAAAAATACAACTAGGAAGGCCAAAACAGAATTTGAGGAACAGTTAGCCAAAGATTCAAAAAGTAATAGCAAAATTTTTTTTTAAAGTACATCAGAAGCAGGAAGTGTGCTAAACAACCAGTGGGTCCACTGGACGATCGAGGTGCTAAAGGAGCACTCAAGGACAATAAGGCCATTGAGGAGAAACTAAATGAATTCTTTGCATCAGTCTTCATGGATGAGGATGTGAGGGAAATTCCCAAACCTGAGCCATTCTTTTTAGGTGACAGATCTGAGGAACTGTCCCTGACTGAATGGTCATTAGAGGAGGTATTGGAACAAATTGATAAATAAAACAGCAATAAGTCACCAGGACCAGACGGTATTCACCCAAGAGTTCTGAAGAAACATGATTAATTTGAACAAAAGTATTGTCAAGCTAGCAATGAACAAGGGTTTTAGCAATATTAGGCCTCAAACTTCCAGATGCTTCAAGAAAACAAGCTTTGCAGAATTAAACAGAAACTTGCGGTCAGGATGCGCTGCAACCAGATAACACTTTGTGTTGACTCCTATCTACTTATCAAACCCACATTAACCACATTTAAGACCCAATTGTCTACAGGAGATAAATATGTCTAACTTATATGATTAACTGACAATTGGCTACAAGGAGATAAGTATGCATCAATTATAAGCCATACTAACCACATTAACAATGTGGTCTACCCTGACTGGTTGGTCTGTTTTATTTTTTATTTGATCTGGCTGACGGATCAAATAAAAATATGAAGGCACAGAACTAAGGTGTGTGAGTTGGTATCGGAAAAACCTGACCCACACTCCCTGAAGTGAAGGGACATGCACTTCTCGACTGTCTGTACCTGGCCAGTGCAGAAAAATGACCGACTAAAGTAAGCTGCCACAGGATAAGAGGGAAGGTGCTCTCATTGATTGGTCACTGGTTAAAAGATAGGAAACAAAAGATAGGTATAAATGGACAGTTTTCAGAATGGAGAGAGCTAAATAGTTGTGTCCCCCAGGGGTTTGTTCTGCGACCAGTTCTGTTCAACATATTCATAAATGATCTGGAGAAAGGGATAAACAGTGAGGTGGCAAAATTTGTGGATGATACAAAATTACTAAAGATAGTTAAGACCCAGGCAGACTGCGAAGAACTACAAAAGACTCTCTCAAAACTGGGTGACTGGGCAACAAAATGGCAGATGAAATTTAATGTTGATAAATGCAAAGTAATGCACATTGGAAAGCATAATCCCAACTATATATATAAAATGATGGGATCTAAATTAGCTATTACCACTCAAGAAAGAGATCTTGGAGTCATTGTGGATAGTTCTCTGAAAACATCCACTCAATGTGCAGCAGCAGACAAAAGAGCAAACAGAATGCTGGGAATAATTAAGAAAGGGATATATAATAGGACAGAAAATATCATGTTGCCTCTATATAAATCCAAGGTATGCCCACATCTTGAATACTGTGTGCATACGTGGTCTCCCCATCTCAAAAAAGATATATTGGAATTAGAAAAGTTTCAGAAAAGGGCAACAAAAATTATTAGGGGCATGGAATGGCTTCCATATGAGGAGAGATTAATAAGACTGGGACTTCTCAGCTTGGAAAAGAGATGGCTAAGGGAGGATATGATAGAGGTCTATAAAATAATGACGGGTACGGAGAAAGTAAACAAGGAAGTGTTATTTACTCCTTCTTATAACACGAGAACTAGAGGTCACCAAATGAAATTAATAGGCAGCAGGTTTAAAACAAATAAAAGGAAGTATTTCTTCACACAATGCACAGTCAACTTGCGTAACTCCTTCCAGAGGATGTCGTGAAGGCCAAGACCATAACAGGCTTCAAAAAAGAACTAGATAAATTCATGGAGGATAGGTCTATCAATGGCTATTAACCAGGATGGGCAGGAATGGTGTCCCTAGCCTCTGTTTGCCAGAAGCTGGGAATGAGCGACGGGGGATGGATCACTTGATTACCTGTTCTGTTCATTCCATCTGGGGCACCTGGCATTGGCCACTATTGGAAGACAGGATATTGGGCTAGATGGACCTTTGGTCTGACCCAGTAGGGCCATTTTTATGTTCTTAAAGTTCATAAGATGTCCACAATAAGCTATAATAATAAATGTAAATGAGAAAAGGTGAAAAAATGAGATGGACTAAATTAATTCATACAAAAAGATCTACTGATATAATTCAAGTACTATATTAAGATCATTGTTGGTAAACAAGAGAAGTGTGGAACCAGAAACCAGTGACCCCAAATTGGTGTGTTGGAAACTAGACCTAATTGGTGGACAAAATAATGAGGGGATTGACTGTTCCACTCATCACTCCCTTTTGGGGTCCTTAAAGAGACTTTGGGGAGAAAAAAAACAGCTACTGGAGCGAGTTTTATCATCATTGCTGCTACCCCCATCATCTTCTGGGATCCCAGGCCTTCTTCGATACTAATCCTGAAAGATGTGCTGACCACACCGAGCCAGAGAGAGGGAGGCAGATGACATCACCACCTCTGCCAGTCTCAGCTAAATCTCAAACACCAGCTGGGATGTGAGGCTATGTCCGCCCCCCATGTGTCCTTTTCTTTCCCTACATTATTTCTTGTCTTTTTTCTATCTCTCGCCCCTTTCCCCCTCTGTTTAAAATGACTCTGGCTTAGCAGCCAAGACTGCATACTTTGCAACTTTGCTGTGAGTCTGTGACTGGAAGAGGCATCTAACAGCAGTGCCCTAAACAGCCCGATGTGGTACAAGTTTGCTAAGTCTTGGAGTGAAGTTTCAAGTAAAAGTCAACCACCAGACACAGAAGCTGCATCTTCTATCATTGCAGTTCTTTCCTCTTCCCTCTTGTGTTTTTGTCTTACTAGGAAATGGGATCAAATTTTAACAGCAGCAGCAGGAATTACCTCTCCAGCCCATCTCAACTCTTCTTTCCCTCCAAAAGAACAGTTATTGCCATATTTGATACCATCTAAATGACTGTCAAACAAGGGTCTTTTTCCTTTGAAAAACTCTCTCCAACTAAAGAGAAAAGGAACAAGAGATGCTGTTAAAATGAAAGCCCTGTTTAATATTTTAAATTTCAATTACTTAAACTGTTTTTCCTTCTTTTTTATATATCTTTAATAAAATGTTAAGAGGAATTTTAATGGTGTGTTTGTCATGGGACTAAACAGGCTGAGGTTTCTGAATACCAAATCCCAAACCTTGTTTAACATTGGACAGTCAGGGTCATGTTAACACCTTTAGCTCATATATTCCATCTAAATTAATACAACACATGATTGGCTTAAAATCATGAGATTTTAAAAAATAATAAATCATTGCTTTTCATCTACCTTCTGTTTGTGGAATGTTTATGGGGAAGCTACCCACCCACAATTCATGTGGGATTATTACAGGTTGAAATCTGTAGATGCTGACAGACCTCCCACTTAAAATAAAAGTTCAGACCAATATTTAGATGCATAAAATCTAAGTTTAACAGCCTAAGTTTAGGTTCCCAGTTTGAAAATTGTGGCCATGGGGCAGTCACCAAGCCAATGACGTAGGTATATTTGATTTCTCTCTCTGGCTTCCTATTCTGTAAGTTACCAGTTATCCATCTTGTTCTCTCTTTCAGTGTCATGTGTTCAGTTATCTTAAATGTAACAGTAGGAAGCATACAAGGAAAAGTGGATGCTTTGGTGCTTGGCAGATGAATGTCAACTTCAGTTATTGATCTTAGCAGCCATGTTGAGATGGAAAAACAGTATGTATTTATCTGGCATTTCGAAAAGCACTTCCCAGTAGTACAGTTATAGACACATCTGTTTCAGGCAGTGTGCAAAAAGAGTGGTAGAATCTGGTCCCTAGATGATTAATTACATCAACAGATTTGGGATTTTCTGTTGTCTTAAAGCATTTAATGCATTAAGATTCTTGTAGTTTATGAAAACAGGTTGGTAAAGCCTTACCCAAGACTTAGAAATTTGATTTTAAGTAGCACAAGTAGATGGAGACATACCAAAATATAACTAAATCACTCAAAAAGCACAATAAGAAGAGATGGTATTGTTGTGATTTTTGAGTATCTAGTATCTTTATTTCCAGGTAGGTTGATGTTTTTGTACAGGATGCTAATCATAGAATATCAGGGTTGGAAGGGACCTCAGGAGGTCATCTAGTCCAACCCCCTGCTCAAAGCAGGACCAATCCCCAATTTTTGCCCCAGATCCCAAAATGGCCCCCTCAAAGATTGACTTCACAACCCTGGGTTTAGCAGGCCAATGCTCAAACCACTGAGCTATCCCTCCCCCCATATGCTCTATCTAGGGATAGCTCAGTGGTTTGAGCATTGGCCTGTTAAACCCAGGGTTGTAAGTTCAATCCTTGAGGGGGCCATTTTGGGGTCGGGGTAAAAATTGGGGATTGGCCCTGCTTTGAGCAGGGGGTTCATTAATCACCCTTCTTGTCTTCTAGATAAATATTTGTTTTATGTTGTCAGGTAGCTATTCAAGAGCTGTTGTGTACTATTTTAGTCATGATTCCTAGTGTACCAGCAGGGGTATATCACTACACAGAAAAGCATAGAATTAACTCCATAGAAAAGGCCATTTTATTGTAATATGACAGACAAGATTAAGTCTAATGATGATTTCAGTGCAATGGGAAAGGTGTGTCTAATTGCTTGTGATTAATAGGATAGACTTTGGTATTTATTTTTCTGTAGCTTACAAAGAGAGTTGGTTCCAGAGGTATTGCCAGAATTCACTTTAGTACAGTAACATTCTTATGCCTTTTCTGCCCCTTGCCTCTTTGTTGATGGAGCTTAATTGATTTCTCCTGTGTTGCCTCATAGCTCTTTCTAGGATGGAACAATTATTCATTGTGTGCCCACCTTCCATCTCTAAATATAATAGCTTATTGGCAAGGCAGAAGAAAATGGAAGCACTTAAGGGCTGTTAAGTTGTGGGGCAACATATGTAAAAATAGTACTCTGCAGTTACATGGGCTGTGCTATGCCATTTACATCAGTCTGTCAGGACTGAGGAGTCCCTGGCATCACCTCTGCTCAGTTTCACTTAGATCTCTTATCACTTTATCACGGACATTTTCAATTGGACAGTCAGCTCATATTCTCTGCTTTGTCTGGTTTCTGCTTGGTGCAGTTGAGTTGGAAGGGGGATTGGGGGCGGAACTTGACATGGGGCTGCTTATGGCTCTCTGATTCTCTAGACTAATCTGGGCCCTGAAATGCTTAGATCATCCTGGGGTGATCTAATATTCAACCAGGGGTATGGTGTACCCCTGGGGGTACGCAGAGGTCTTCCTGGGGGTACATCAACACAGCTAGATATGTAGCCTGTTGTAAAACTAGGCAAATAAAAAGCACTAGTGAAGTCAATACAAACTAAAATTTCATACAATGACTTGTTGATACTGCTCTATACACTGAAATGTAAGTACAATATTTATATACCAATTGATTTATTTTATAATATGATAAAAATGAGAGAGTAAGCAATATTTCAGTAATAGTGCGCTGTGACACTTTTGTATTTTCATGTCTGATTTTGTAAGCAAGTAGTTTTTAAGTGAGGTGAAACTTGGGAGTAAGCAAGACAAATCAGACTCCTGAAATGGGTACTGTAGTTTGGAAAGGTTGAGAGCCACTGAGCTAATTTACGCCAGCTAACAATCCATAAGGGACTGTACACCAGTTGAGTTTAACAGGAATGCAGCATGCTTCAGCCATGTCCTCAACACAACTCCAATGCCAGAAGTGAGTGAGTGAGGGATGGGCTGGAGGTACAGGTGCTGGCTACATCAGCTCAGAGCCACCTGAGAGCTCATTCACAGGTGTGTGGGATCTCAGATAGCCAGATCTGGCTGCACCTAGGCCCTCTACTCTGCCTGAGCAGTGCAAAGGGCCAACAGAGAATCTGCCCCTCAGAGTATAAGAACAAAGTCCCAGATCCTCAAAGGCATTTAGGTTCCTAACTTTCAATGAAATCAATGGCATTCAAGAGCCTATATATGTCTGGGGATCTGGGCCAAAGGCATTATAATATCTATACAATAATAGATGTACAGTGTCTCTCATCATGTATGTGGATTACAAGTTCTTCGGGGCAGAAGCCATCTTGTACATGTGTTCAGTACCTAGTCCAGTGGAGCCCCTGTCCTGACTAGGGCCTCTAGATGATACTGCAGGATAAATTATAATAGAAGTCTGCAATGAGAAACCAATGTTTTTTGTAGATTGTGAGAAACGTTTACAAGAAAATAAACAACCAACCAAAAAATCTCCACTATGCAGTATGTTTCCACTCGCTGAAGAATTTATATTCAGTTGGGTTCATTATTAGAATGACACTTTCTCGTTGGAGGAGGCAGTGACACTTGAATTGCTCATGCCAAACTACATTAGTGTACACCACATGCATAATCAAATATTTTATCTCACTAAAACAGGGCAAAATGTTTCTGACTGGAATTTTAAAATTCCTTTATGTTTTGGAGAATAAAAGCACTCTGTTACCAATTTTCAAGGGGAAGAGTTTCACTGCCCTTCATTGTCACCAAAAGCCCAGGAGCTGGGTACTATTAGCTTTATGTGAAATGTGAGACCGGCACTAGTTAATGAAAATGCACAGGTGTAATTTTCTTGCAAAAACCAGGAGCCATAGAACCACCAATAGAACAAATTAATCAAACTGAAAGGCAAAAAAGATTTCTAAAACGCATCATCTAAAAATTGCTAAAAGAGTCTTCTGCAACATTCCTAATGCACATAGAAAGCTTCCTTTCCTATTTATTAATGCTGTATATAAATAAGATACATCAGAATAGTACACTTGTTACTGCTAGCATTCATGTGAACAAGTAATGTAACAATTATTTACACCTCTATACTGCCTTTAATTCAAAATTACCAGAGCACTTTTCAAACATTAATTACTAATTATTATTTATTATTTGTACAATGGCATCTAGAAGCCTTGATCATTGACCAGGACCCCACTATATATGGGTGCTGTACAAACACAGAACAAAAAGACAGCCCCTGCCCCAAAGATCTCACTATTTAAGTACAAAACAGGAGACAACAGATAGATACAGACAGTAAGATTGGGATCACAAGGAAACAACCCAGAAGATAGGTAAATATTATACCCAGGAGATAAGTAAATATTATACACATGTAAGTGATGAGTGATCTGAGGGACAAAGAAATTAAGTAATTTGTCCATGTTGTGAATAAAATATAGCCAGCCCCCTGCTTTAGCCATTAAACCTCACTCTCTGTTAAGCTAAATAAAGATTGACTATTACAAAATGTCTGGTTTTTGCTCATTACTGTACATTACTCAAAAGTGTATTAAATACATTAGAGGCATCACTACTAAATATATTAGAGGACTGCAGCTGATAGGAAATTTTGTAAAAAGTAAAATGTTTTGTCTGTTTGTTTTGAACTACATTTCTGAGTCCTATAACCATTCAATTTAAACAACTCCTTTTGCCTAAAAAAGGGAATTTTGTGTGTCTGTTGCGTCTACTGATATTAGGGGATTCTATATGCCAGTGTGGTGCAAGACTGGGCTCTGAATGTTTAAAGGGACACAGTCAACTTCAAAATCACATTTCTGTATCAAAATTTTGGATCTACTGTAGTTACATGTAACATCTAAAGTTAGGGTACCTGAAAGAAGTTAGCAGAAAAGAAATGCATTTGTTGAATCTATGCCTTTGACAGCACTAGAACTCTTATAAACATCAACAGAGAAGTAGGAAAAGTCATAATTTTAAAAGTTTTTTCCCCCCAAATTCAGGACATACTATTCCAAGAGTTGTATTAGAAAGTCGACTTTAAAAAAAGAGCTGATTTCAAAGAGTTCAAGTTTGCCAGCTTCTCTTTGTAACCTCAAATTCTAAAAAGTTCTGTTCGATATCTAGGATACTCAGTCTGACAACACATTACCTTACAAATGGCTGGATGAGTCATAAAACTAATGCATAGTCAAATAATCTATTTCTGGTGTCATATAACATAAATCAGCACTCAACTACAAAGACAAAACTGCATAATGTCTGCTTTGCTAAAATGGACAACTTTTTTTTTTATTACAAGTGATACTGGAGTTGTGGCATAGTCCTTGCCATACTTCTCACTCCCACACAAACACAAGCAGAGGACCAAACTTTAGCAAGTACAGCAACAGTCAAAAAGCACAAAAATCCAAGATAATATTAGGACACTGAATTTGTACTCTTAATGACAAATCCTGTCCTCATGTCTATGGTATGGAAGGCTTCCATTTTCAACAGAATCAAGATATTTCCACTGTGTAGAGGAGCAGTTTTGGGGAATTCATATAGGTAATGGTTGTTTGTGACTCAGAACCCAGCTGTGCATGGGTCCCCTATGAGGTCATAGTACAAAGGCAAAATGTGTGTATCTATTACTTGTGACATCACATCAGAGGACGTTGGGACAGTGGTCAGAGAAAATTACCTGATTTAAAGAAGATACATTATGCACTCAGCACAGGCCACATGGTGCCATTCCTACTGCTTTCCAAAATTAGGGAGGAAATGGATAGGAGTAAAAGGATTATGTGATAGAACACATTACTGAGCTGACAGAGTGGTATGCCCATATAACGCCTGTTCTGCAAATATATGGGCATGTCCATCTCTGCATAAACCAAAAAAAGCTTGATTGAAAAAAGATATATTTTTCCCACCTTGGAAGATATAACCTCCAAGTTAATTGTTCAACCCCATTCTCCAGACTAGATCCGGCTTATGGATTCTAGCAACTTCTATTCCACCCTCAGAGTGCCAAATTGTCTATTTCTATACCGCTATTCAGAATACATTGCTTTTCTTGCCTCCTGTTTACAATCCCAGTTTCCTAGAAATCTCCCAAAGGAAAATGAGCCAGATTCTGCCAACCTGGAAAAAGCAGAAATTTATATGGATGACATTTTAGTTTATGGGAAGAGGTTAGATATCATGGGGTTAAGTGTAGTGTAAGAACCTAATTAGAACAGAATTCCCAGTGCTGATGTCTTACTATTTTTCCAAGGCTACAGCTGCATCAGCCAAAGTTAGCAGCTATAGTTAGCCATTCCAATTATACAGCAGTGACTGGAAACCCAGAGTATGTTGGTCTAGGTGGCTTTCAAATGCCAAGACAGAGTATGCCCACATACAGAATACTTGGTGAATGTATGGGGAACAAGAGGTTCACAAGATCTGTAATTTATTATTAAATACTAATTCTGATAAAGACAGAAGAAAAAAGGTGTGAGAGTTGGAGATTTGCAGGGCTCTGTGTCCTCTTTGTTTATACTATACCCTTTTGTAGGAAATGAGGAGGAAGGAGAACTGGGGAAATTTCTAGACAGAAGTTCTATAGCGAAGCAGAGAGAGAGAGAGGAGGAATAGATTTAGGAATAATAACTTATTCTAAAAAAGTTCCTTGTTCAGTATCTTTTTCTGTGATCTTTTTTCACTGTCACATGAGAAAGTCACAGATGTAACTAACAGACATAATCCTACATGGCTTGCAGTTTTTGTTTTTTGGTTTTTGCTCAAACCTTCTGCTGTCTGAGCTCTCTTGGATATGTTACTTTATCCTACCCTTTCCTAGCGAGTTTGCTACTTTATTTTGAAACACAGAATCAAGGAGTTAATTTGCTGCAAGGCTGGGCTCCCTGCAATCTTTCAATTCCTTTGTTTTCTGTTTCATTCATTGCTAATTTCATTAGTTCACATTAGCTTCATAGAGCAAACTAAAGCATTAAACTATTTGTTGTCCTCTGGAATCTCTTTCCTTTTATAGCAGAACACACTTGCAATATTACTAACTCTTTTTTGAACACTGGAATTTCCCCCTCTGATGTTATTTAAATTACTTATTTAAAGAAAATTCCATTCACATTTTAGTTACTTCTGCAGTTCTCTTTCCCCTCCATATTGTGCTGGTTCCTCAGATCTTAGACATTTTCTAACCCATTTCTCTGTTCCCATTTATTTCTTGAGTATTTGAATGTATGGCTTAGAGCCAAGTGACAATGTTTTTTTCATGACTCTGACCTTGACAACTATGAAACCTGTCAGATGGGATTTCAGGTTGGTAATTCCATGGAAACTACTTTAATTTAAAGCTTTTAAAGATTTAAGGTGGTGGAATATGTCTTAAATGCCTGTGTAAATCATGGGGAAAATAGGATGAAATTGCCTAGGAACCAGAAATGAAATTTCAGTCACTGTGTAAGACATTGGCAAGTGTCAGGTAAAGTCAGTTGGGGCTGTGGACATCATTGATAAAGTGTTTGGCTGTGACGGGATGCACCCCTGTATTCACATCCTACGCACTGTTGTAATAATCTTTGTACAAAATATGCCTTGTGAGGTTTTGTTTGAAAGCGAATAACTCTCTGGTCAATAATATGATGAAATGTGTGTGGCAACATTATGAACATATGCTGAAATTAGGTCTGAAATCTGTTTACCAGACAAGTGTGGGTAAACCAGTTTCTCAAAGACAAAAGAACAAGATGATGTCTTAGCCAGGTGTCATCAAAATTGATGAGCCATCACCTATTCAGTGGCCATTCTTCGGCAAAAAAGGGGGACAGGAACAAACAATCTACATCTTAGCAAACAACAGCATGGAACCTCCTTCACCAAGAGATGCCTTGTCTCCATCCTCACAGCAGGAATGAACTTCATCTAGGGGTAACCCTTAGGAAAATACATTTCAAAGGGCAACTGGACTTTATAGTGGGGGGCAAAAACATTCCAAGGTATCTCTCCCTATTGAGCTCTCACTCTTGCACCTAAGAAGACAAAAGAAACTAGCCTATTTGACTTACAGAGAGATCCTGACCTGATGTTTGGTCGGTCCTGTTGCTGGAAGCATGTGGTAAGAATTTTATCTTGAACCAAGTCTAGTTTGTTAAAATACTTCCCAGTGATTAAACTTATCTTATTTCTCTTGTAAACATTTCCAACTTTAATGCCGTAAGTTTTACATGAGTACAAATAGATCTCCTTGTAGTTAAAGAAACTTGTTTTATTCTTTAATTAAAACTAATCCAGTGTTGTCTTTAAACTGAATTGTGTGTAGGAAACTCAATTTATGGTAGCAAATGGATGTGTATTGATCCACTTAGAGAGGCAATGGACATAATATATCTGGACTGTGTAAAAGAGGGATGGACAGTGCAGAACGCATGTTTTGGGGGAAACTCCAGGCCTGGGAGTGTGTTGGGGTCACCCTGCAAGTGGAAACCAAGGCTGGTGGAAGCCAGAGTGTGACTGATGTGTGGCTGGCAGACTGCAGCTGTACTCAGACTCTCAGGGCGTCACTTGTGTGCTGGAAGGCTGTTTGTGAGCAGCCCAGGTGCGAGCTACAGTAACAAAGAATTGTGATGAACCCACTTTTGCAGGGCAGGGGTGACACAGCCCATCAGTGGTCTGGATTGCACCCTGTAATGTCACAGGTTATGTCCACACTACAATTAGACACCCAAAGTTGGTCCGTGCCAGCTGACAAGCTCACAGGGCTCAGGCTACAGTGCAGACATTTGGGCTCAGGTGACAGGTTTTTAATTGCAGTGTAGACATACCCATAGTGGCTTCAGCTCAGAGAGGACTCAAAGTGGGGCGGTTTAGGCTTCAAACAGAGCATGAAAAGCAAGAAACTGGAGTCTCTAGCTGGATCCTTCTTTAGACCACAAAGCCAGGAATTTTCTTTGTGGTCTGCAAGCCAAATTGTCAGAGAAGAAAGACAAACCACTGATGGATCAAAGGTAAATGTGGAGCCCCTTAAAGAGTTTATGAGGCTTCTTAGAGGGAAGAGTTTATTCTTACTACCTAATAGTTTGTGTATTTTTTTATCTATTTATTTTTTGTCTGTTTTTTTATATTTGTCTCTTACTATTTACATACAAATATTCCCTTGGTTAACAGTCTTCCTGCTTGCTTTTAATTAGCCCATAGATTTGAAAGCTAGGATATAGTTATATTTTTAAATATTCTCTACCATTGTAAGTGATTACTCATAGCTGTAAGGGAGTATTATATGGGAGAGTTTGGCCTAACACTGATTTGCTTTCAATAACACATCACACATTTACAGCTAGAAAGAGGGAGATTAACTGCTTTCTCCTACAATTTATACAAACTGAATGAGGAGCTGGTGGCAACTCTATCAAATAGATATCACCCTCTTATTAGACCCCACCTTGCTATGGGCTGATTTATGCATGGAGGAGCTAATTGTGGCATTTATCTGTTGCTATGAGCCAAGTCGGATATCAGTTATAATTCTTGATTTTTCTGCTGCCTTTGACATTATCAAATTCTTATTTTGAAAGGTGTACTCAATTTTTCTTTTTCAAGGCTCTGTTGTGAATGAGCTTGTTTAACATTTATCTAGTCAAGCATTCTGGATGTTGTGAAATAAAAACTCATCTAATTTTAACCATTGCAAGAGTTCCACTGGACTCATTGTTGATCCTTTGTTTTCTCTGTAACCCCGTTGCCTGTGTTCTATTGGATGGAGCTACAGTTCTGGGTGGTAAAAGAGCTGGGTTCAGTTCTTGTCTCAGCCACTTGAGCAGGTCTCTTATGCTCTTTCTGTCTCAGGTCCCCCATCTGTAGAAAGTGGACAATGATGTTTCTTTGTAAAATCTTCTGAGATATACAAAGGAAAAATATTCTTTGTAATACAGTGGAACTCAGAGATCTCAGTCAAGATCTGGGCTCCATTGTACTGGGCACTGTACACACACAAAATACAAGGTTAAAAACCCTACAGTCTAATTTAAGACAAGACACACCAAATGAGTGTAACAAACAATGTGTGGAAAGAGGGAAAATGCGGTTAACAGACATAGGAACATGTGCTTATAAAGACACACCATGGAATCCTGTCTCTAGCGATGTCAATGGGAGCTTTGATGTTGACTTCAATTGTACCAGGATTTCACCCATAGCAAGATGACTGCAGGTGCTTTATTTGTTGTTTTTTAAATAGTAAAGAATGAATAAAATTGATATCAGTATTCCTTATTGCCTTGATCAACTAATTAGCTCATGTAGGTTTGAGTATCTGGAGGCCAATAATTTACAGATTACATTTTGGACGTGATACATCCTCCTTGATGCAGGGAGTTGTAACTTGCAAAATGGGCTGGGTGGTGTATTGTTCTGCATTCTAATCAGTAGGTTCCATACTCTGCCCAACAATTCAGCAGTCTTTGAATCACTGGGATTTCTCTCATCTCCAAACCACACATAGGAGGAAGAGTATAAACACCTGTGCTCCACTTTCTCTGAAAAGGGAAAAATGCATCCGAATTAGTGGTAGTCATGATTCAACAAAAAATTATTCACCAGAAAATGATGATTTGTTGAAATGGAAACATTGCAGGAATTTCCCAAATTAAAAACATTTGACTAAAAAGTTTCCAAATGATCAGAACATCCTGTTTTGACATTTTCAAAATGTAAAAGCTCTGTGTTTAAGCAAATTTATAGTAAAAAAATTAAATAGTACAGAAAAAATTCAAAGTCAGAATAAAACATTTTGAAATTATCAAACCAAAATGGTTCAATTGATTCAATCTAAAAATATCTTCAGACTTTGGTTTGTGAAAAGTTTAGAGATTTCACCTTTTTGTCCCAATTCAGGACAGGAAAAAATGTGAAATCTCAAAAATTCTTAGAGGTCAGGAAAACCCTTTCTCACCAAGCTTTAATTACAAAAGCCTCCGACTCACCACTTGGTGAGGGAGAATGAGAATTAAATAATCTGGCTCTTCCCACAATCCTTCCAGGTAACTCAGTCTATATCCTCCTCTAACTGGCTGTACTTGGTTTGATGTGTGCTATTAAAATGCTTGATTCAATATATTCTTTTGTAAATAAATTTATTAAACATTCAGACATATGGAGGGATAAAGAGAAGTGGACTGTTGATAAATGTTGCTGAGCTAGACAATGAATACATCTGTTTTAAACATGGTCTCTCCCCACAAACATTCAGGGAAGTGGGGGTGAGGTCTAGTCTCTCTTTGTTAGTGGGAATTGATACTAATGCCAGAGCATTGATGGGAGAAAACCTCCGTCCTGGAAATGTGTGCACATGTTTAAAGTAAAACACACACATACAGATGTGCAGGACTGGGGCCTTATTTTGTACTGTAATGACTGACTTTGAAAGGCTAATACTTTGAAAGTTCAGGAGAAGTCATGCTTAACAGTTTTAATGATGGCATTGTTTAGTACTTCATGTTTGTCAGTATGGAATTACTATCAAGTCTTTAGGTTGCCTGCGAAGATGAAGTTCCTATATTCCAGTAATTTTACCTAAATGTGCTGAATGCCTGATAATCAGGCAAAGGGGGATATTCAGCGCATTTTGGTGACATTTTTGGAATGTAGTAATTTTAAACTGTGAGGGACATCTATGATTCACTCCATATTTTTATGAAAATATTCTTATGATATGAATATGACATAACTGAGATACTTTATGCAAGATGGCTCATGTGAGATATCACTGGAAAGGTTTCAAGTGTCAGGAGGTAGCCATGTTAGTCTGTATCCACAAAAACAACAAGGAGTCCGATGGCACCTTAAAGACTAACAGATATATTTGGGCATAAGCTTTCTTCAGATGTGTCTTTAAGGTGCCACCGGACTCCTTATTGGAAAGGTTATGCTTTACTGAATGTGATTATCCAATTTGTATGCCTGTATCACTTCTGTATCTGAAGTTAGGAATGTTAACTATGTAACTGTATTTCAAATGTGTTACTTTGGGTGTCACCCCCAACTAGCGTGTCAGGTACAACAATGGAAAAGCCAGACAGGGCTAATGGGCCATTAGCAGAGACAATGGACTGTGAAAGAGCTTAGTCTTCCTGTGGATGCTGGAGACAGCCTACGAGCAATGGCTGCTACAGCCATACAGACATGGGTCTGAGTCACCTGGGACTGGATACCCCTCCTTCCCTTTTGGAATGGCAGTGGTTTTCCTCTAGAAGACAAAGGGTTCCTGCCTTACACAAGAGATATATAAGGCAGGGGAGTGACATCATCATGGTTCTCCTCTGCCTCCCTATCCTAAGAAACACTGAAAAAAGACCTGGAAGGAAGAAGTGAACTGGTGGGATGTTACCAGATTTGCCCGTTACTTTGGGGTATGCTCATTTAATAGGGTTACTCTTCTGAGGTTTTGTTTGTTTGGTTTTTTTTGTAATTCTGTTAATGTACTGCTTGTGTTACTTGTGTTTTCATATGGAGCTGTACTTCTCCCTTCTGCAAGTCCCCTCCCATGGAGCCATCCTCCAGCCACAGAATCAGATGCGCGTGCGCACACACACAAACAGCAAGTCTGAGTGGACCGGGTCAATCAGCACTCTCAAGCTTACCCCTTATATGTCCCTGGACCCAGTGGGCTGGGTCAAGCAGTATTTCCAAGCTGCCACCCTTATATGCCACAGGTACTGCACCGGAATAGAGTAAGCCTGACCAGGCTGGGTCGAACAGCTCTTCCAGGCTGCCACCCTTGTATGCCCCTGAACTCAGCGGATTGGGTCAAGCAGCACTTTCAAGCTGTCACGCTCGTATGTCACAGGTTCAGCATGTCCCTATCCCCACTTTCCCGTTACAATTGTTCTGGTCGTAACCCACTTGATGAGCAAACCCCACAGTACTTTTGGCTGCTACAGGGATATTTAGCTTAGGTAAGAGGAGCGTTGCTGAAGAGTAAATGGGGAAGCCAGAAACACAAAAGAGTAAAGTTCAGAGAGGGAGGGAGGGAAGGAAGCAATCAACTTAACCATGAAAGTTATTTATTGAATAATAGAGAGAACCACACAAGGAAAGCCTAAACAGACATAACAGTTACATTATTAAAGATTACAAAAACTGATCAAACAAGTCAGAGTTAAAAAGTTATAGCTGAGGTAGAAAAGAAAACAGAGAGAGAAAGCTGGGGTCTCACCACTCCATGAAGCTTGAACTAGTCAGGGTTCCCAGGTGGTGGTGGTAGCTGAGGGTCTTGAGTGCTGGAGACAGGCAGAGCCGCCAGCACGATCAGTCAGGAGAAGATGAAATCCCAGCGGAACTGATTCGGAGTTTGGATCCATGCATCAGAACACTTACTTGAGCGTGGGTAGGGGTTTTTCGTAGGGAAACAACAATGGTTCAAGGGAGAACACTAGATTTATTTATGAGTAAACTGATGACTTAAGGGTTTTCTTTAGGCTAGACAATAGGAACAGATCATTCCTGTTTATGGGTGGTGTTCCTTCAAGGGAGCTCACAATGCAATTAGGCAGCTTCAGTGTTTTGGATATCAATCAAGGATTCATTACTAGAATTGGTCTGATAACTGCTGAGCTGGGTGTGTGCAGCTGTAGGTTCATTAACATCAGGAGCAGAGATTCCCCCATGATGCAGTGCTTCCCTGCTTTTCTGGTCTCAGAGTTCAGTGCGGTTCTTGCCTTGGAATCTCTGTTCTCCATTCTGTATGCTAATAGAGATACCTCCCTATCCCATCTTTGAGGCTAAGGGAGTTGCCTTAATCTTATCACCCTTGTCAGGAGGGGGTTTAGGTATGTCTCCCACCGCCTTTTCATTGCTTTCTGTAAATCTTTCTTCTGATTGGTTTTGGTTCAAGCAGAGGCTGGGGTGGGAGGTGTCTTTCATGAGTCAGACAGGCTGTATACTGTGCCCTGGTTCCCCAAGAACACAGAGCTGACTGGTTTCAGGGAGAAGGGTTGAGCCCAAGCTGGAAGGGCATCCAGCTTGTGAGTAATAATACCTGAGGTCTCAAGAGGGAGACCAGTGCAGCTGCCTTTTAAGACTTCCTGTAATCTGTCTGCAACACTATCTAGAGTGAGAAATATTATTTGTAACCCATTTCTTTAGGGATACTAGCTTATTTTGCGTGTTTGGTTTCATTTGATTAGTAATCTGCTTTGTTCTGTCTGTTATCTCTTATATTCACTTAAAATCTACCTTTGGTAGTGTGATGGGGCAAGGCCAGATGGCTATAGAAAAGTAGTGGGAGATAGATATATTAGCTCCAGGCTAAACAAATCCCTGGTACCAGGATAAGTGAAATGGCAGCTGCTCCAGGTCAATTAAGACACCTGAGGCCAATTAAGAACTTTCCAGAAGGCAGGGAGAATGCTAGGTTGATTGGGACACCTGAAGCCAATCAGGGGCTAACTGAAACTAGTTAAAAACCTCCCAGTTAGTCCGGTGAGTGTGCATGTCAGGAGCTGTGGGAGGAAGTTGTGCTGTTGGAGAGACTGAGTAGTACACACCATATCAGGCACAAGGAAGGAGGCCCTGAGGTAAGGGTGAAGTGGAGCTTGAGGAAGTGAGGGCTGCTGTGGGGGAAGTAGCCCAGGGAATTGTACATGTCATGTTTCTAAAAGGTCAGCTACCATAGCTGATACTATTAGGGTCCCTGGGCTGGAACCCGGAGTAGAGGGTGGGCCCGGGCTCCCCACTCTACCTTTGCCTCCTCATTAATCACTAAGACTGGGAGACAGAGACTGTGCAAGGAAGGATAACTTCTCCTCACCTTCCTTGCTGGCTTTTGATGAAAATGGCTCAGTAGACTGTGTCCCTTGTCTCTAGAGAGAGAAGGGTTATGTGGAGGGTCACAGTGAGCCTCTGAGGCTAGCGAAATCTGCCAGGAAACACGGGGCCCATGGAGGCAAGGACAGAGCTTTGTCACAGTAGTTAAACTTATTTCTTGTCTGTAATAAAACCCAGTTTACGTAGTTTCTAAGTGGGAGTGAGGGGGGGGAAAGAAGTGTGCACATCTCTCTTCACTTTAAGGAAGAGAGTGGATTTTTATAAGCTTGCACTGTACAGATATTTCTATACAGTGCAAGACAGTATTATTTTGGGTTTATCTCCCAAAAAGGGGTGTGCATGTGAGTGCTGGGGGAGTCCTCTCACACAGAGCTCACTTCAGTCTGTGCCTGCAGTGGGGTGTGGCCCTACCTGTGTACGTGTGCTGCAAGAGGCCAGAGAGCCTAATTCAGCAAAGCAGGGAGAGGGAACCCAGGTTGACTGAGCAGGGGAGGCTTATTGAAATCCCAGTACACCAGGGGGTATCCCAGAAAGGGGGGGCAACCTGTCACAGCATCATAAGAGCTTTGGGACTGGTTATATGAAACCATTCATCTTCTAAAATTATTTTTTCTAATGTTGATGTACCTTGTATAGCCCAATCAATAAAACAATGAATTCTACAAGCCACTCATGTTTTAATCCATTTTAGATGTCATGGGGCAGAGGGAGAGAAAGAAAACAATCTGTCCCTGGGACATTTGTCCAGAAGTCCTTGTAATGTAGAGGTCATTTATCTACTGGTTTGTAGTACTTTTTTTTTTTAAAAAAAGCTATAGAAAATATGCAAAATTCAGAAATCCACTGCAATCAGAGACCCGTCCAGAGGACTACATGGGAATAATAATACTTATTGCCTACAGTACATATATCACTATTCAGCAGGAGATCTCAAAGCACTTTTACAAGGGCTAGCAAATATCCTTATTTTATTGATGAGGAAGCTGAGGCAGAGAAAGGTTAACATACGACTTATCCAAGGTCACAGAATGGGTCCCTGGTAAACCTAAGGAAAAGCCCATGTCTCCTGTGTCCAGTGCTTTCTCCACTGGAACATACTATCCTACCTCCAGGCTGCTAATGATGTCAGCCTTCATTGCTTACTTGTTACATTTTCAAACAAGCATCTTCATGCTTTCCTCGTACTGCTACTCACACTGAGAAAGAGGTACCTATCAAATCTTCTTAAAACTCTGTCTACAAAAAGCTTGACAATGGCTATGGAAATGCTGAAACGCTACCCATCATGCTGACTCATATGTCTCATTGTTTCCTTGTGTTCCCCCATCAGTCTGTATCCACCTCGTCTCTCATTTTATACTTAGATTAAGTTTTTTGAGTGAGGGCCCTCTTTTTGTTCTGTGTTTGCACAGCACCTAGCACAGTAGGGTCCTGGTCCATGACTAGGATTCCTAGGTACAATCAAAGTACAAATAATAATAGCATGCCACCAATAGATTGTAGGATTACAGACTCCATTATCATAAACTCTGTGGAGTTTTCTTAGTTTGTTCAAGATGACTAGCTTCCATGCATTTCCAGGGCAAGAAGTTATTGCTTAAGCAGTGTCCACTCCCTGCAAAAAAAAGTCCAATAGGAGAGGCAGGGTACTGAGCTAGAATCAGGGATTCTCAAACTTCATTGCCCTGCATCCCCATTCTGACAAGTAAAATTACTACATGACCCCAAGGGGGGGACTGAAGCCTGAGCCTGCCCAGCCCCACCTCCCTGGGCAGGGGGGAAGAGGCAAAGCCAGGGGGCCTGTCACCCAGGGCTGATGCCCTCAGGCTTTGGCCCTGGGCGGTGGGGCTTGGGCTTTGGCCCCAGTCCCAGGCCCAGCAAGTCTAACACCATCCCAGGGACCCCCATTAAAACTGGGTAATGATCCACTTTGGGGTCCCAAACCACAGTTTGAGAACTGCTGGGCTAGACCAACGATGAAAATAAGAGAAATGCCAGTTTTCCTATGTACCATGTTATTCATGACAGCTAGATTCTGTTTCGTACTTTCTAGGACTTTTCTTCACAGGAAGCAAACAGGAATGCTCATCAGCAGAAGTGACTTCCATTAATACTCAGGCCATGTTGTGCTTTCATGACTGAACATTAATGAGTGTTTTGAGCTGCTAATGGAATTGGGCAATGCATGGTAAAAAAGGGAAAAGTTGAGCAGAGGCCTATTTGCTTGGCTCAAGTAAGGAAACCTGGGTTCTAGAATAAAAGCCTCAGCTGTAGCTGCTCATTGATCAGAGACCTGTGTAAACCACAGCTAACAAGTTGTTTCACTTTCATCCACTGCCACCAGCTGTAATATGGTGAGTAGATCAATGATGATTTGGCTTTGCAGGGTAGACATCACTTTAGAATTATCTATATCTGACCATTGAGGCAGGGAACATTGTATAAGCTGCTGTGTAAATTTACGGTATTAGCACAATATTTTACAATGGAAGATGCTGGATGTGAGATATCTTCCGACCACTCAGACATTGAGTGGCCACAAGGAGAACAAGGGACTGGCCACAGGGCAAAGAGTGCAGGAAGAAGGAATCACCTTTTAGTCTGTACGGGAGCTGCTCTGCAGAGGCTACTTCAGCCTGGTAGGCTGCTTCTAGAGATAGAAGAATCTCCAGTTAACAGATCTTCTGGCCCTGCCTATGCCTCTCCTTTGGCCTATGCTCCACCCACCATATACCTCCCCTGTATCTTGGCCCCCACCTGCCATGCAGTAGAACCCAATTACTTTGCCTCAAGGACCAAAATTCAATATCAGCTAAAGAGTTTAGCAGCGTCCACCTTTGTGTATTTTAAAAAACATGTCAAAGCTAGGGAGTCTGGCATCTCAGAACCATGTGTGCTATTATACACCATACGTGATGCAATACCATATGGCAGACTGAGGGAGTCTTTGGAATGTCCTTGCTTGAAACAATTTAACTTGTGCATTAATATGATCTCATGGTAACCAGCTGTTTGTGTTCTTGAATTTGAAAAATATGCTCTGAGATAAAAATCAGTATTTCAGTTCCATAATCACTATTGCTGCTTTTATGCTGTTCCTAAGATTTCCCCTGTGAAATAAGGACTATGGGCTTGCAAGGCGGCTTGTTGAATATTAACTGCTTTTTGAATAGGTTCATTTTATAATATATAATGACAGAAAGTGAAAATAATGGACATTGCTCTAATATCTGGCTAAGATAATCTTTGATTCATGACACTAATTAAATTGTAAAAGATCTTTTATATAGTACCTTTTAAAAAATTCCAGTGGAGGTATCCCTTAAATATCCATATTTAAATATAGTATGTCCCAGTAAATCTGCAAGTGCCTTTTATTTAACAATACAAAGCAGATATTTCTATTCTGATGGTGAAAGTCTACTGCGGCAGACCACATGGGAAATATTATTCTTTATGATCTACTCTCATATCAAAATGGAGATGTAATTAATAAGTGAATACACATCGTGGAGCAGACAGTTTTTTAAATGTGGTGGTAACCTCTTATATTGTTAAATGTGCTCTTAATGATTAACAACTGTACAGTACAACTTTTAAAAAAATACATTTAATATTTTCCTGCTGAATTCTCAAAGCACTAGCTTCTTTAATAAAATGAGGCAATTTTACCATGAATAATTTAATCAGAAAAGGTCATTCTAACTCATCTCATAAGGAAATTAAGAGGATATGATTTTGTTCTCATTTAAAAAATCTAGCCCTTTTGATCTACACTTTTAGCTCTGATGTCCAAAAGAGTTCCTCTGTGTTCCTTATTATTTACAAAAGGAGATCTACATGTTAAAAAGTCATCCCTTAATTCACTTCAATGCATCCTTGTCTAAAACATCCTTATATTCTGATTTCTTACTATTCCAATTTTAAACCAACCTTCTTCAGCCTATGCTGGTTTATGTAACTTTCTACTAATAGCAGCTCTTAATGAAGAAAGTAGAGAAGGAATTTTAAAACATTATTACAGTCTGGTGTCACAAGTGCACCAAAGCAAGACAAAAGTTTAGAAAAAAAACAAACTTTAGGCTTAAGCTCCCTGTGTTAAAATATTTTTCAGTAATTAAGATCCACAAATAATGCAGTTTTAATTAAGAAAAGGATCAAAGTTAAACATTCATCAACTCCCTCATTAGGATACAGAAAATGGAAAATAAATGCACTGTTACACATACCTTATTCAGACAAATTGTTCCAGAGAATTGGCATGGTTTAGAGGGTGCAGGTCACCAAACTGGAATCAGAACAAATGAATGAGAAGAAACATCCTAGAGGTTCAAAGGACATAAGCAACACAATCTCCTATTGGGGTCTCCAGAAATTTAACACTTTCCCATCTCTGTATTATCCTGTTACCTCAATTGATTGGTTTTGTTTTCATTTCCTGCCATCCCCTGCAAAAATAAGTAAAAGACCCTATAGCATGATCATTTTCTGGATGAAACGTGCTTTCCCTGCTTCATGCTTCTCTCTGCTTCTGACTTGTGCCAGGTCATTGAATACGCCCTCAACATAAAAGGAAGGCAAAGCTCTGCTTAGGCTGATAAGGAGTGCTAAGACCTGCATCTACAGTGCTGCCTCAGAGAATAGCAAGCTAACACTTACTATGGATGCAGTAGCAGCAGCATCTGATCATTCATTCTTGTTTCCCGACTCCTCCTCATCAAACTGCCTGCTTCTGTACTGTATTGTCCCTCACCTCATCAGCTCAGAAACGGGGACAAAACCTAGTGAACAAAACCATCTGGAAATCCTCCCTTTTGCAACATGCTGTGCAAATGTGTAACTCCTGTAAAGATAAGGGCAAAGCAGTTCACCTCAGTCCCAACCTACAAACAGGACCAGCTCTAGGAACCAGTAAAGCAAGCACGAGCTTGGGATGGCACAATTCCAAGGGCAGCATTCCGGCCACCCTTTTTTTGCTTGGGCAGTTGCAGTCTTGGAGCTTGGGGCAGCAAAAAACCTAGAGCCGGCCCTGCCTACAAATACAGCTGCAGCTGTGAGGAAACTGAAGCAAGTGGCTGGGGGAATGAATGTTGCCTGCTGAAAGCAAATGGGGCATTCTGATCATTGTGGCGGTGTATGAAAGTCCCACAAGGGAAGCTGACTTAAGGACTCATCCTGCAGACAGAGGTGAGGAGTCCCACTGACCTCAATGGGATTATTGACATACATAAAGTTACTTACATAGATGTTTGTTAGATCAGGCCCTTCTGTTGTATTTGGCACCCACCTACCTCGTCATTGTTGCATCTAATTAGATATGATAACATCTAGACTAGTTTCAGAGTAACAGCTGTGTTAGTCTGTATTTGCAAAAAGAAAAAGGAGTACTTGTGGCACCTTAGAGACTAACCAATTTATTTGAGCATAAGCTTTCGTGAGCTACAGCTCACTTCATCAGATGCATACTGTGGAAAATACAGAAGATGTTTTTATATGCACAGACCATGAAAAAAAATGGGTGTTTACCACTACAAAAGTGTCTCTCCCCCCACCCCACTCTCCTGCTGGTAATAGCTTGTCTAAAGTGACCACTCTCCTTACAATGTGTATGATAATCAAGGTGGGCCATTTCCAGCACAAATCCAGGTTCTCCCCCCTCCCCAAAATCCACTCTCCAGTTGGTAAGAGCTTATCTAAAGTGATCACTCTGGACTATTACATCTTCCTTCCCTTCCAGCCTGAGGTCAATTCCCAGAGCATTTAAACACATGCCTTTTCTCATTATTTTCTCTTCTCCTCTAACATATCTGGCAAAAATTAAAGGGCCAGATTTATTCCTGGTGTAACCTCATTGAAGTCAAGAATACAATTTAGTCCATCTTTTTTAAAGTTTAAAAGGAGCATTTTTTGTACATCCCACTCCACCAAAAACCATAAATCAGTTTTATATTATTGACACTTAAATTCCCTTTAGAAGGGCATAGAAGGAATAGTTTAATATTTATTTTCAATATATAAAATAATCACTGTATTTTTAAATGCATGAACAATTACAATTGAAAACACACAGTAACAGTAATCTTTGTGTAATACCACACAAAGAAAAAGGTGGTCTCTTTGTAGCCAGCTCTCAAACCAATGCTTAAACTCCACCCAAAAGCTAATAAGTTGCCACTAATGACCACCGAACACCAATCTAATGTGTTCTCTGTGTAAAGTGCCTTTTAATAAGTGGACAGCCACCATTCTTCAACTTCAGATTTTGGATGATCTCCCAGTATAGACTCATGTATAGTGCATTACAGTATTCCAAGCTCAAACTGACAAAGGCAAGTATAACTGTGGCAAAGTCCACATCAGAAGGAAGAGGTTGCATTGTTCCCAGCAGGCACACAGGAGAAAAAGCACTCTTGGCCACAGCTGCTACCTATGTCAAGGGATATTCAAAAACAAACTTAATTTTTGGACTTTCTGTGGTTGCAAGTTCTTGGTCAGGTCTGAGAGAGGGGCTGCTAGCCTTGCAAAAATCAGGTACGAACCAGCAGTATTACCCTGCCAGTCCTAGGAACTGCCTCACTTGCCTCTTTGTCATGGGGGCAGGCCAGTCTTCTAGGGCTTTCACCTTGTCTACTAGGGGCCTCAGCTTGCCACCGCCCACTGTGTACTCTAGGTATGTCACCTCCCATTGACCAAAAGATGACATTTGGCCAGGTTTGCCGTGAGCCCAACCTCTTTTAGGGCTCTTAGCACGTTGGCGATGTGCTGGAGATGGTCCGAGCTGGTGCTATCTATCATGATGTCATTGATATATGCTGCAGCGTACTGGTTGTGGGGCTGCAGAATGGAATTTATTAGCCTCTGGAAGGTGGCAGTGGCTCTGAGCAGCCCGAAAGGCATCATCACAAAGTGAAATAGGCCAAATGGTGTAGGAAGACACCTTTGCTCGCGAGTTTGCCGTAAGGGGTATTTGCTAATAACCCTTTATCAGATCAAGTGTGGACAGGAATGTAGCCCCTCCGAGCCTCAAAGAGCTCCTCCATCTGGGGCATAGGGTATGCATCAAAGCGTGAGATGGCATTGACTTTCCAAAAGTTGATACAAAAGCAGGTGGTCCTGTCCAGCTTTGGGACCAGGACAATTGGGCTATGCCATTTGCTCCAGCATGGTATGTAATTCCCTCCGGATGGCCTCCCACATCTTCCTCGGGAGGGGGCCAATGGGCATCATGGACCTTTGGCGTAGTAGGGTGGCTATCTAGTGTTGTGTGACTTCTGTCCACCCAGGGCAGGCAGATAAGACTGCTGGAGAGACCTGCAAGACCCGCTGCTCAGGGCTTAGCTTGGCACCCATCATGGTTGGCCCTGACTCTAGGGGTCCAGCTACTAGCGGTCCCATTTCAGGCTCTGGAGGGAAAGGGGTAATGAGCAGGCCTTCCCTGGCCTTCTACATGTTCAGCAGATTAACATGTCTTTCCATCGCCCTGGTAGGTGGATCTCATTGTTCACCGGTCTCAATCTGGTGACTTTGTAGGGTCCCTGCCACTTGGTGATCAGTTTGGACTCCATGGAGGGTAACAAGACTAGAACTCGCTCTTCAGGTTCAAACTTGTGGAGTCTGGCCCCCTTGTTGTAGTGCTGTTCTTGTACTTGTTCTTGTACAGATGTCTCTGCCTGGCGTGGTGGTCCATCTGGGGCCACAGGGATCTGCTGAGTAGCCCTCTCCATGGGCTTGTTGCCTTTTCTCTGCCCAGGTTTCAGTGCCCATAGCCACTTAGGAGCTCCTTGAACCAAGGCTAGTTGTGCCCCAGGATCATGGGATATACTAATCTGTGGGTGACCCCAACCTGGAGGACCGTGTCATGTAGACTAATCTCCAGCTTAACCCTAGCTGTGGGGTAGAGCCGTATGTCCCTGTGGATGCATTGTAACTATATCTCCTTCCCTATGGGCTTGGGGTTAGGTACCACACCAGCTTGGATGAGGGTCTGGCTGCATCCAGTGTCAACCAGGGCCAGTGTTGGAGTCCCATTTACCCTTATGGGGACCATGAGTTTCTCTCGGTCCTTCTTTTGGTCCTGGGGGCTGGCCACCCATATTTGGCTGTAACTGCAGTCCATGTATGGGCAATCTCAGTGAAAGTGTTCCTCTTGCCTGCACTTATAGCACCAGTCCCAGCCTCCCCCAGTGGGTGCACCCATCCTGAATGGGGGAACCCTCTCCTATGGGTCCCCTTCCTTCCAGGCTGGTCCTCGGCCCGCTGGCCACCTCTCTTCAGGGCCTGAGCTGGTAGCGGAGGTTTGGGGTAGGTGTCATGCTCTCCCCAGTTCATTGTGACAGGGGCTCCCTCCAGCTGGACCATTCTTCCCCTTCAGGGTTGCTGGATTGGGGTATTGTGGTTCTGGGGTTTCTGCCACCAGGTAGCCCTCCATTAATTCAATGGCAACAGAGAGGGCTGCTGGCTGATGCTGCTGGACCCACTCCTTCCCTCTGCTGGGGAGGATCTGGGTGAATTGCTTGAGAATCACTTTTTCGGCCCCCAGGGCTTCCAAATGTTTCTCAGAGTCTAGCCACCACCAGGCAGAGTCCTGGAGACATTGAGCCACCACCCTTGGCCTTGCCCCAGCAGAGTACCTTTCCCAGCGGAAACGCTGGCAGTAGGTCTCAGGACTGATGCCTGTCTGGTCTAAGACCGCAGACTTTACCTTCCAGCATTAGAGGGCATCCAGTGTGTCCATATTCTGGTATGACGACTGGGCCGGGCCCGTCAGATAGGGGACAAGCAGGATGGCCCAGTGTTCAGGAGGCCATTGCACAGCAATGGCTACCCTCTCAAAAGTCACTAGAAAGGCCTGTGGGTCGTTTCCAGGCCCCATGTTTGTGAGTTGCACTGGAAAATTAGTGGGAAGTGTTCTTGCATCTGGTTCTGCCTGGCCAGGGAGAGGGGCCCCTCTGGGCCACAACAATTGTGCCATTTTCTGTACCAGCCACTGCTACTGAGTCTGGTGCTGGTCAGGCAGCCTGCACATGAGCTGTTGCTGCTGGGTGGTGATCTGCTGTATCAGTTGCACTTGGCACTGCTGCTGCTGGGTCACCTGTAGTTGTTGGTTCTACAATAACCACTTCAATAATTGTCAGTCTCCATCTTGCTTTGCAGTGGTTAACAAGTGAGGGGAACTCTGGACTTGCTTCAGGCCATCCACCCTTGCCTGGGGCCTTGTAGGAGGTCCCAACCATTGCTCACATTCTCCACCATGCATTGTGCAGCCAGTACCCCCTGTCACCCTGGGGTTGGGGCAAGGGTCTGGTCACTCCATGGTTAAGTAAATATGGCTGCTTTTAGCCTGAGAGTTGCATGGTCCAATGGACAGCACCACTAGGGCTCCCCCATCTGTGGGAAAGTGTGACCTAATGGCCAGAGTCAGCAGGGTGCCCTTAGGGCAGCTGAGGAGCATGGCCTACTGGCCAGAGTCAATGGAGATCCCCTTGGCTGCAGGGAAGCATGGCCTAATGGCCAAATCCACAGAAGGGGAGTTTGGTGGGCCACCCCTAAAGAGAGGTGGGTGAGTAAGGAGTCCCAGGCCCTCCCTGCTCCACCAGGAGCCAGTCCATGGTAGTGGCAATGGGGATTCACCACAAAGTCATTAGGGAATCCACCCACAACACAACAACTGCTGCAGGGACACTGGCTTGTCCCTTCCTGGGCTGCTTCCTACTGTGACTCCTGTAGCTGAAGTCAGGGTGTCTTCAGGATGCCTCAGATGGCAATTGCAACCTCCCTAGGGTATCTGAATGCTTACCTGGGCTCTGGCATCTCCTGCTCCCTCAGGCCAGGTTCCTGGGTGCTCCTCAGCTAGAGCCAGCAGAATGCATCCTTCCTCCTTGGTAGTCAGCCCAGAGTGGGCTAGGCTTCTCCCTTTTATACTGCAGGAGCAGTTCGAGCATGCCCAGCAGCATCAAGGGGGCGTGGCTTCTTCTGCTAAGAGCACTGCCTTAACCCTCCCACTCCAGTGCAGGGCCAGTACACCCCATCACATGTTTCTACTTTTCATAGGATTCCTTTACGACTGTCACTTTATTAAAGGGCTCCTGCTGGAGCCATATTGGCATCTTACTATTCTTACTATTTTTCCTTCACATTGTGATTGTTTGCTGTTGTGTGTTTAATATGGTCTGTTTGAGAAAGTGCCAGCTGTCCTGAGCTCCTTTTTCTCTCAGATTTCCTTCCCATGGGACTTTACCTACTAGTTCTCTGAGTTTGTTAGTCTGTTTTTTATGAAGTCCATTTTCCCTGTTCTGCTGCTCTCACTGCCCTCTTTCCTTAGAATCATGATATCTATCATTTCATGATCACTTTCACCCAAACTACCTTCAACCTTCAGATTCTCAACCAATTCCTCCTTGTTAGTCAAAATCAAGTCTAAATTGGCTGTCCCCCACAGCTACTGAAACAGAAAGTTGTCCCCAGTACATTCCAGGAATTTATTGGATCATTTGTGTTTTGCTGTTTTTACTTTTCCAACAGATGTCTGGGTCATTAAAGTCCCCCAATATTATCAGGTCTTGTGTTTTGGATATTTCTGTTATTTGTTCTAGAAATGCCTCATCCACCTCCTCCTCCTGATTTGTTGTGTATATTAGACCCCTACCATAATATTGTATCCATTTTCCCCCCTTTTACCTTCATCCAGAGACATTCAGCTCTCACCTCCTTCTGGACCTCAGACAAGTGTATATATTATTGATGTACAATGCAATACCTTCTCCCTCTTTCACCTACCTGTCCTTTCTGAACAAGCTATACCCCTCTATACCAATATTGCAGTCATGAGATTTATCCCACAAGTTTCAGTGATGCCAATTAAGTCATAATTTAGCTTATGTACTTCTCGTTCTTCCTGTTTATTCCTCGTGCTCCTTGCCTTTGTGTATAGACATCTAAGATGTTGAGCTGATTTCTCCATTATCCCTCTTGTAAATCCTGTGTCCCTGTTGTAATTTCCATTTACTTCCCCCCACCCCTCGCCAACATTTAGCCCTCGGCTAAGGTCATCTTTTTTTATACCTATCTATGGGTTTTTTTCACCTACCCCCTTAGAATCTGGTTTAAAGCCGTCCTCACTGGGTTGGTGAGTCAGTATGTGTGAAGATGCACTTCCCCCTCTTGGTTAGGAGGATGCCAGAAGTTGTTCTTCCCAGAACACCATCCCATGGTAAAGAAAGCCAAAATCCTCCAGGTGACACCACCTGTGCAGCCATGCATTCATCTTCAGGATGCACATGTCCCTGCCTGGGCCTTTACCCTCAACCGGGAGGATGGATGAGAACCATCTGTGCCCATGATTCCTTCACCCATGCTCCCAGACCCCTGTAGTTACTGTTGATCTTTTCAGGGTCACGGCTGGCAGTATCATTAGTGCCCACGTGGACAAGCAGCATGGGGTAGTGGTCACAGGGGCAGATGAGCCTTAGGATCCTTTCTGTAATGTCTCATACTGCCTGCATCTGCCTCCTGGGACATAAGGTCAGGTCAGCATAGCCTGTTCTAATTTTTGAAGCATTATACTAACACTCCTACTTTACATTTAAATTAGTCTCTAAGGAAAAAGAGTCTTCTTTGTATAAAAAGGATGATGGCACCAGAACATTCATTTGATCTCATTAGCTTGCAGAGAAAATATAATCTAAAGCAGAGTATTGGGTACCAGTAGCTATTTTTAACAAGATTCACAATAGTAGCTTCAATCCCAAAGAAAAACTATGAATGCGTCTCCTGGATAATGAGAAATGGGGAAGTACTTCGGTATCAGAAGGGAACCTTTCTCATCATTGGTAAATTTCAGTACTTGTTGGAAACTACCTGCCAAGATGAAATGCAATGATAGCTGTACTTCACACTCAGTTTTGACGAGAGATCTGTAGATCTCAGCAGCTGATAAGCTTTTAAGTTGTTGGCTACTAGAAACCATTATGCAGTTCTTGGAGTAGAGTGCATTCCTTCAAGTTCATGGTCAGAATTTTCTTTAAGACAAATTTAACACTTTAAAGCAAGCTATTTATGTTTTGGCTAATAATGCAGTAATTTAACTTTGCTGGCTGATACTAACATTCTTGGCAAGAAATACAGGTTTTCTATAAATCTGGTAATGACAATTCATATCACTTCTAGTAGAAGATAATTCATTTCATTTCAGCAGCAAATTCAGCAGCAAAGAGCTGGTCAGTGTAGAGCACCTTGAAAATCCTATCCATTTTGAGAAGGTACACTTTAATTGAAATGTGCAGAACAAGAAATGTTCACAGGTTTAAACTACTCCTAGGTAGTTTAAAGCATGCACTTGTTTAGCAGATACAGGACTTGTATTTCTTATGGAGGCATCAGTAGTGGCTCCACAGTTAAGGCTGAGCTGAATTTTGCACTTAAAGCAGAGATTCAGTCTCATTGTTATGTATGAAAAATACAGCATAGCCTTCTCAAAATAACAGCACTTACATTTTGACTACAGAATGAATTTTCTAAGAATTTACAAGTAAATCTGTTCAGAATTAATTATAGGAGTTAAAATTAAAAATGGGCATCTTAAGAAATTAAACACCAGTGCCAGACTTTAGTTATCTCAGTAAGAGAATAGCAGAGACTCATCAAACTTCCCATATAGTTAATATTCACAGAAATTTTGTGCATAGGCTACACAATGGTGTAGCCTGGTGGCATACTTGGATCTTCCCTACTCATTTTCTCTGCTGCTCATGAGACCAGAAATCCTCCTCTTCAGCAGATGCACCACTCCTGTTGGGGCATGGACCTTACCCAGACCTCAGCTGCGAAGCTCCCATACCGATGGCTCACCTGTTTCTGTATGTCTCTTCCGACTCAGAAGCCTTCTTGGGGGAAGATCCGTCCTTCCCTCCTGTGTCCCGGTGCAGTTCAGACTCTCAGGCACAGCCAGTGCATGTGTTTGGATGTGTCCCACCACCACCGCCTTGGTAGCACTACTTTTGGGGGCTGCCATACCACCAGGACCCAACCCCTTAGCAACATTGGCCATCCTGGGACCCTTACCACCAGCTTTATCTGCCTTCTCAGGCCTTGTGACTTTTGGTTTAGGCTCCCACACCAGTCCCATCCAGCTGCAACTTGGCACTGGAGCCGGAGTTGGTACCGATGTTTCCACCAGTCCCTCCCGTTGCCTCCTCACCTCCAGACAATGCCCTAATTCCCCCCCACCCTGTCACCTCCTGACGATCATAAGCAGTACCAGGAGCTGTTGCAGAGGGTTGCTAGTGGCTTTGGCATGCCCCTGGAGGAGGTCCAGGACCACCACCACCAGTGCTGGATATCCGCTAGTCCTGAGGCCACTCGTGTCACGCTGCCTATCAACAATGCTATCGTGCAGCCAGCATGGACTGTTTGGCACATGCCTTGCTCCTGTGCCCCCATACCCAAACAGGCAGAGTGCCAGGACTTTGTGCCCTCTAAGGGAGCAGATTTTCTCTTCTCCCACCCAATCCCCACTTCCTTGGTGGTTCATGTGGTGAACAAACGCTCAAGGCAGCACACACATGGCTGTACCCCCTGCCCCAGACAGGGCACCCAAATGCCCAGACCTTCTGGGCTGGAAGGTCTACTCTTCCATGGCGTTGCAGTTTTGCATCTCTAATTACCAGGCTCTGCTAGCAAAGTGTGACTTTAACTATTATGCCATGCTAGCGGAGTTCCTGGATTACTCATTATCAGACAAATGGCAATGCTTCCAGGCCGTTCTGGAGGAAGGTCGCCTGACAGCCAAGGTGAGCCTCTAAGCAGCAGTCAATGCCACAGACACGTCTGCTCCTTCACAACTGGCACAGTCATGTGCAGGGAGTCATGGCTGCAGTCCTCTGGCTTCCCACGGGAGGTCCAGACCACCATCCAGACCCTCTCCTTTGTTCTTGGCGAACACTGATGAGTCCCTTCACTCCCTGAAGGACTTGAAGGTGATGCTTTGGTCTCTAGGCATTTACACCCTGGCAGAGGCAGCAACAACAACCCTCCCGGCCCCGGCCCTATGTGCCATACCAGACTGCCTATCCCCACTATTAGGATACCCCACAGCCACAGCATCAGTCCTAGCAGCCCTGGGCCTTGGCCACTGCCACAGCTACCTCTTTCTCTTTGCCTTGTCAATCACCCAAGGTCCAGTTCTGATGTGCAAGTCTGGAGCTGCGAGCCCCCTCCGTCACGACCATCAAGCCCCCATCACTTTTGGGGGCCATCTTGCCCTTTTTTGCCGATAAATGGGGCAAGATCACCACTGGGTTGTGTGCTGGAGATCATACAGCATGGTTATTCTATCGAGTTTCTCACCATCAATAGCCTCGTGGTTAGGGCATGCCCCTGGGATGTGGGAGATCTGGGTTCAACTATCACTCCATGTTAACATAGTTTTTGTCTGGGGATTCTAAAGTGATATGAGGGATTCTTAGGTTAAAGTTGTTTTGCAATAGTGCCTAAAGGCCCCAGTTTGCATTCAGGCTGTCGTTATGCAAGGCACTGTACATGCACAATAAAAAACAGACAGTCCTATATTCTCTCTATATTACTGATGTGCTACATTAGATCATAGAATATTACATCAGGGTGTAATATTTCCTAACACAGAAATGTGACAGTTCTTGGGCTCCCCAGAACTGAGAGTCATCTTGTTTTTCCCCCCTTCCCTCCAGTGAGAGGGAAACTTTAACTGGGTGTCAACTCCCTGACAGGCACCAGCCTGTTAGCTACCTAAAATATGTTCCCTGCACTATGACAGCCCTTACTTTGCCTTGCAGGATAACAAAAGATGCAGCCCAATCCATGAGCCGCTTTGAAGCATTCTTCTGTAGTGTCCTGCCCCTTATCCACTGAACGCTCACAGAAATACCAGGTCTTCTGTCCACAAGAGAACAATGTACACACCAGTTTATAGGATTCAACTCAGGATCAGCAATGAGTGTAGCATCACAGCACTTAGATAAATTTATAGTGAAATCAAGGATAAGTTTATTAACAAAGATTCAAGAGATAGTAAGGATAATGGAAAGAAACAAAAGGGTTACATATAAAGCAAAATTGTAACATGCTTTCTAGAGTCTAAACTTAACAGGCTAACCTCCTGTTTAAAGATTTCTTATTTCACCCAAAGTCTTTTGAAGCATCTTCCACCAACGCAGGCAGAGATCCCGTTTTCTTGATTGTAAGTGTGGTGTCCGTTTACTTCCTAAGTGCAGGATAAAGAGATGTCTTTTTACTTTCTGCTTATATCCCCAAAGTTCATTGTCTGTACTCCAAGTCAGGATAACCTATAGCTTACTTTCCAGTGTGCTGCTGCCCTGTTGATTTCATACCCGCTGCTGACTTCATATGTAGTCACTGTACTGGCTTAATTTGTATGCCAACAGGGAAAGAGGTGAATAAACGTCCTTTGTCTAACAGAAAACCTGTTTATCAACTCTGCCTTGTGCAATGCCCCCAGGTGTTGAACACAGGCTGGAGGGGCCTCAGACAGCCGCTGCACCCTGGATTCCACTCAATGTTTGCTGAAACCTGCTGGGCTGAGAAACTAGTAGGACTTTAGCCTCAGCCAATGTACCACCCGCTGGAGCCCTGATTGGAGGATTGCATGGCTGAACTGATTGGTCCAGCTATACTATTTAAGCCAAAAGGAGGCCCAAAAAGTTTGTCTGAACAACAAGGTGATTTCCTCGTGTGCCTGACTCTTGCACCCAATCCTGTTTCTGATTCCTGCTTAGCTCCTGCCTGTGTTCCTTTTCCCACCATGCTCCTGCTCCATGCTGGATCCTTGCCTCTCCTCCAGTTCCTGCCATTACATCTCCTCATCTTCAATCACCAGTTACCAGTCCTGGCTCCGACCCCAGCCTCTGACTTCTTACCCTGATTCCAGCTTGACCCTTGGCATTTGGTAGCTGACCTCAGCTCCAAACCTCAGCTTTGATTCCTGGTTCTGACACTGGCTTGAGTCCTGGCTCTGGTAACTGACAGTTGATTTTGGTGCTGACCCTTGGCTTCATTCACCAAGCTGGGTGCCTGTTCTGCCCACTAGACCTGACACCTGCTCTGAGTATTAGAGCAGACTGCCTACATCCTCATCCATAACAGCTTGATACAGACTTTTAAGTATACATACATAACTTCTTACATAGTATTTGTACATACATTTCACAACTACATTAATGACCATGGCTTTCATTTAAGACCTCACATGATATCCTTAGGTGAACCAGAATGTATATATCAGGATATTCTTGTAACCCCACTTGCTGGTTGGCATGGAGGAGTTTTCAGATCATAAGAAATCCAAGGGACACTTCAATAATTTGGTCACTTCTTGGTAAATACTGTCTTTCCGTGCTATTGCACAGTAATTTGGGTGCACGCTGACTGGTAGCAATTTTTGAAAGAGGTAATCAGACCAGGGGAACCCATCTCCTTGGCTGCGATGCCTGATGTGGAGCATACAGTTCTACTTGATTATCTTACCTTTGTCACCCAATGTTTGGACATTGCCTTTACAATAAAGTACTACTTCATTTTGTAGCAATAATCTAAAACACGATGGACCATCAAGTCAATGAATATTTCAGATCTTACCCAAATACATGCTTTCGGCCAATTCTTATTAACTAAATTAAGATTTATTAAAAAGAAAACAGAGAGAGTATTGGTTAAAAGATACATACATACAGATATGAACAAAGTTCTTAGGTCAGGTTCATAGCATAGATGGTGAAGATGTTGATTTATAAAATTCTTCTGGAATCAATTTCAAAATTATAGTATAATAGGCCATCCATATATACAGTTTGTTCAAATTCTTCCATGAAAATTAGCAGAGTAATTCAGACTGGAGCTGGAGACCTCAGTCTTGCGACTCAAGCATCCCCTGACCAGGCTTAAGCAGCTCTGAGATGACAGGATCAAGTCCTAAGGTTCTTTCATAGATCTCTGGCAGGCTACTATAGCCTCTTGACAGCATAACACAGCAGGCATTCACTGGATGAAGAATGGATAATGTACTTTGTAGCTTTGAAGTCAATTCTATTTCCTATGTATACACAGGTAAACTAGTTTTATTAATTAACATAAGGCAATTGTCCATTTAAACTATCAAGGCATTCCATTATGGCACAGACAATTTAAACTGAGGACAACATAAGTCCTATTATTTCCTGCAATATCTTACATCTTTGATCTTAAGGTTAACTGAATATCCACAAACATACTATAATGTAATTAGGACATGAAAGGGAATTGGCATCCACACACAAATCTGGTTACATGGTTAACATCTAGCAAGATATAGATGAACACATATAAATACAATTAGTATTTACCTCTAATTCTCTAACAATACAGATTTGATTTTCAAAGCTCTAGTCTGTCTAACATGGCTATGCTAGCTGTTTATATAAATGGTAATTAGGGTAATTCCTTATACTTTTCTAATATGTCTTTAAAGGTTGAATTTGGGTCATTTAGACTGCTAGTTACTTAACCCTTTCTGGCTCAGTGTCACAATAACAAAGCTTATTAAATAATTAATTACATAACTTTACACTAGGTTAATACTACTTGTGTGTAAAATTAAGCATGTATGTAACTACAGAATTGGGGCCTAAGTTTCCTAACACTATCTCTAGCAAAATATACTAAACACAGTATTACATTTGCTCATGCTGTAATATTTGCTAAAACTGTACAGAAAATTAAGTAAAATATTGATACTTCCATTTCATCTTTCCAATTATACTTTTCAGTTTAGATTTTAATGGTTAATTACGTAAAACCTTGAGCTCTTACTAAAGATTCATTTTAATTATGCTTCTCAGCTAATGCTTTTTTTTCTCTTAGAGTTACAACTGCATTCAAATGCATGAGAATGGAATAAATAAGAACAATCATGGAGAGCAATCATCACTACATAGCTTAATTATGAACAGTTGTCTGAGAAGAGTGTGACAAATACCAAATAGCATGTGAATGTTATGGCTTGGAGGGACACTAAGAATCTAACCCACAAACTTTAAATCTCCACTGAAAGAAGACTTTATACCTTACCCTACTTTCTGTTATGGTATTTCAAGGCTAATATACTATAATAACAGTCTACTACAGAAAAGAGATGCTTAGAAACTAATTTTAAGTGCGCTAGGAACATGCAGTGATCCATACATTCCTTATACCAAACAGTTTTCTATTTGGTAGATTTACTGGTAAGGTTCTAAAGTATATGAATATTCATCTTTTTGAACATCTGTATATGGTAAGTGATTAGAGAGACAAGGGTGGGTATGGTGATATCTTTTATTAGACCAACTTCTGTTGGTGAAAGAGACAAGCTTTCATGGTTACACAGAACTCTTCTTCAGAATGGCTGTATTGTTATTTGAAGATGTACCATAAATGACTTTGGGCCAGGTTTATGGGTCCATCCAAGAAATGCTCAGCACAGCTAAGGGAGAGACCGTGGAATGGTAAGTTAAAAACCACTAGTTTTTTCTTCATCCAGGGGCCTATAGCTTGGTAAGATACGTGAAAAGCTGTTCCGTAATAGTCAATGGCCACAGCTGTCCGCTTGACATACTTATCCCAGAAAAAATAGCTCACTTGTATGGTCACTAATCAAAATCAAGGACAAATATTTCAGGTGAAGGCAATGTAGCTGAAGTGTACTAACAGCTGAGGAACTGGAGGTCATTTAGACTTTTAGAGAACCACAGTATATAATCTCAGCAAGCCATTCATTTCCCTGGTCACTACAATATATGCTACAAAATTTACAATAAACTTTCATTTGGATTGAGAGGGAGAGGTTGGGGGGGCGGAATTAAGTGTCCAGATTTTTATATTGGAATATTTTAAGGGATCTCAAACGTAAGCTCACAAAGTACCTGCGTGAGGCTTTAGACAGCTTGAAACAATAGTTGTAGGAGAGGTGAATAGTGCTCCGCTTCATCTCAGTGGGGTGTTAACTTTGATGCCTAACGAGAACCTGACAATGATTATTGCTAACTATTTTAGGGTTGATCAAAGAATGCATGAAAGAGGAAGGAGGCTAATAATATTAATATCTGCACAAATGGCTGGAAGTATCTTGTCAGTTTGACATCAGGCGTGGGAGGAGATTGAGTTGTGGATAGAATCATCTTCCCCTACCCTCACCGACCCCTTAAAATTTGACATTTGCACAGAAGAGCTACAAAACTGTTTACAAGACAGGAGAGAATGATTGAGGGATGATAAAAGTGTTATTTATATATACACCTTTTGAAGCTATAACTAAGGGGAATATAACTTCTTCAGATATTATTTGGAATTTAGTAACACCAAGAAATTAACTCAAGAGTCCATTGGTTAGTTCACTCACTTTGGATCTGGGATACCCAGATGCAGGTCCTACTCCAATGAATATTTAGTTATTTATACAGAGTGGAACATCTCCAACAGGAAAGGCTGAGAGAGACCCATCACAGAATACCCAACAGCCCAGTGAGTAGGGCATTTACCTGGGACGTGGACTCAAGTATCTGCTCCAGGTCTGTTCTCCCAGCTGAGTACTTTGCCATCACAGAATAGCCAATAGCTCAGTGGTTAAGGTACTCATCTGGGCAACCAGCTCTGGAGCAGGGACTTGAGCCCATATTCCAGATAAGTTTCCTAACCACTGGGCTATTGGCTATTCAGTGATGATATCTCCCCCCCGCCCCCACAAAAGGGCTGGCTTAGATGCTTAACTCCAGGAGAGGGTTCATGGCTGAGATGCTCAAGTCGAGATGGTGGGAGGTGCCTATCTCTGGCTCAGTCAAGTGCCAAGGCCCAGATCAATGGAAATTAGGAATGTGTAGGCCAGATTTTAAAAAGGTATTTAGGCACCTAGTGGGATTTTCAAAAGTTGCTCAGTGCTTAACACCCAGGTGGCTAGTGTGCCCACGGAGCTTTTGAAAATCCCACTAGGTGCCATATACCTATAAAATCTGGTTCCTAAAATCCTTTGAGAATCTGGGTCTAAGCTGCTCTCCTTTCTCTTGCATTTCACTCCTTGCTAACTTGGGTGGCTCCCCATCAACATGGATTGGTCAGGAAAGGTGCATGACGCGTGCATCTTTAGGAACTCCAGTCTGGTCAGAAAGCTGCAAGCAGGGACTTTGTTTCCATACTGCAAAATAACCATTGGTGATGTTGAAATGCCAATCATGATCCCTGGAGACCCAGCCTACCCCTTGCTCCAATGGCTCATGAAGCTGTACACAGGGAGCCTGGACAGCAGTAAGGACTGGTTCAAAAACAGGCTGAGCAAGTGCAGAATGGTGGTGGAATGTGCCTTTGGATGTTTAAAAGGCCGCTGGCACTGTTTGTTTACTAGGTTAGACCTCAGCAAAAGCAGTGTCCCCATTGTTGTTACTGCCTTCTGTGTGCTCCATAATATCTGTGAAACAAAGGGAGAAAAGTTTCACAAGTCAATGGGGCCAGATGCAATGCATCCAAAGGTGTTGAGGGAGTTGGCCGATGTGATTGCAGAGTCATTGGCCATTATCTTTGAAAACTTGTGGAAATCAGGGGAGGTCCCGACCAATTGAAAAAATGCAAATGTAGTGCCCATCTTTAAAAAAGGGGAAGAAGGAGAATCTGGGGAACTACAGACCAGTCAGCCTCACCTCAGTCCCCAGAAAAATCATGCCATGGGTCCCCAAGGAATCCATTTTGAAGCACTTGGAGGAGAGGAAGGTGATCAGGAACAGTCAACATGGATTCACCAAGGACAAGTCATGCCTGACCAACCTGATTGCCTTCTATGATGAGATAAGGGACTCTGTGGATATGGGGAAAGTGGTGGACATGATATACTTTGACTTTAGCAAAGTTTTTGATATGATCTCCTACAATATCATTGCCAGCAAGTTAAAGTGGTATGAATTGGGTGAATGGACTATAAAGTGGATAGAAATCTGGCTAGATCATCAGACTCAAGAGGTAGTGATCAATGGCTTGATGTCTAGTCGGCAGCTGGTATCAAACGAGCATCCCAGGGGGTCAGTCCTGGGGCCAGTTTTGTTCAACTTCTTCATTAATGAACTGGATAATGGGATGGATTACACCCTCAGCAAGTTCACGGATTACACTAAACTTGGGGGAGAGGTAGATATGATGGAGGGTAGGGATCAGGTCCAGAGTGACCTAGACAAATTGGAGGACTGGGCCAAAAGAAATCTATTGAGGTTTGACAAGGACAAGTGCAGAATCCTGCACTTAGGACAGAAGAATCCCATGCTCTGCTACAAGATGGGGACCAACTGGCTAAGCGGCAGTTCTGCAGAAAAGGACCAGTTCTGCAGGGATTACAGTGGACAAGAAGCCGGATACGAGTCAACGTGTGCCCTTGTTGCCAAGAAGGCTAACACCATATTGGGCTGCATTAGTAAGAGCATTGCCAGCAGACTGAGGGAAGTGATTATTCCCCTCTATTCAGCACCGGTGAGGCCACATCTGGAGTATTGCATCTAGTTTTTGGCCCCCCACTACAGAAAGGATGTGGACAAATTGTAGAGAGCCCAGCAGAGGAAAACAAAAATGATTAGGGGGCTGGGGCACATGACTTATGAGGAGAGGCTGAGGGAACTGGGCTTATTTAGTCTGCAGAAGAGAAGAGTGAGGGGGGATTTGATAGCAGCCTTCAACTACCTGAAAGGGGGTTCCAAAGGGGATGGAGCTTGGCTATTCTCAGTGGTGGCAGATGACAGAACAAAGGAGCAGTGGTCTTAAGTTGCAATGTGGGAGGTCTAGGCTGGATATTAGGAAACACTATTTCACTAGGAGGGTGGTGAAGCTGTTATACCAATAAAATAAAAACCAGCAGGATCTTATTAAAGGGGAAAAGGCAAAATACCACATTTATTGTGAATATAGAAAGAATCATAGTAAGCAGTTAGTTACAGCTGTAACATTCCATTCAATCTCATCTTTATCCACACATTCATTCATACACACACACACAGGTTCTGCAAGGTAGTTATCATAGTTACCAGCCTTAGAGTTGCTCATGCCAAGCCACTGGCCAGGTGGCCTGGACATGAGGAGGGAGCAGGGCTTTGTCAGATGCTCATCTGATGCTCCTGGAAGTTGGTTTGCAGAATCAGATCCCAAAGTTCTCACTTTCTAGAGTCCATTTTTATAGGAATTTCTTCCTATGCCAGTCTATGGGAATTGCTTCATCATGCTGTTGCTGAATTAATCAGCAGATGGCACATTCCTGACGGCTCCGTGCTGCCAGATGTTATCTTGTTCTTTGGTTCTCCCATTCTTGAGGCTGTTGGGTGGATTCCAGTCTGCCCTCCGGGGGTCCTCTGGTTATTTCCACTTGATGCCTTCTTCAGGTGATGGACACTGCATTCTTAGGCTGGCACCTCTCTGATCATTCAGTTATTATCCACACCAAGCATCCATCCACATACATCCTCTATCTCTATTTTAATCACAATTGTTAACAAAGCGAGATGAACACAACAAAAGGGTGGGGAGTCTCTGGGTGCTGTTTCTGTTGTTACAGAGTATTGCTTTGAGTCTCTCTCTGTGTGAGTGGTTGTTACAAAGAATTGCTTTGAGAACAGACTGTCTTAGAATGTACTAACACAATTAGCAGTTTGCAAGTTTCACACAGAGGGAGAGAAACAGTACCAAAAACCAAGAGACCTCTTAATTAGTAATACCCTGGAATTTAAACTATGGAGAATCAAACTCATTTGTGATTTTAATACAGAACTTCTTTAATATGATCCAACAAAGCACTGGAATGGGTTACCTAAGGAGGTGGTGGGATCTCTATCCTTAAAGGTTTTTAAGGCGTGGCTTGACAAAGCCCTGGCTGGGATGATTTAGATGGGTTTGGTCCTGCTTTGAGAAGAGGGTTGGACTAGGTGACCTCCTGAGGTCTCTTCCAACCCTAATCTTCTATGATTCTAAATTTCCAGCGGGGTGGGGGGGTCAAGGCAGATTGCCTAGCAGCCAATTTTGAGCAACCAGACACCAGGCAATAAGAAGAGCACATCAAGGGGCTCTGTGCTGAATGAATAGAGTTTTATTATGCTCACAAACACACAGAGAAAGGAAAGAAAGATAACCAGGGGCAAAAGGGCTTATAACACTGGGGGTGGAGGGAGGAGAAGTAAGGACAGCTTGCTTACAATTGCACTGCAAAAACAATCAAAGGTGTGGGAATGGGTGCCTTCTGGTCCTTGTACCCTCCCCTGGAGTTGAGTGCAAGGGATACTGGACTCCCCCATTCCACATCCTAGGACATCTGGGAGAGGAGGATGTGGAACTTGGTGATGTTGGCAGTAGGTTCAACATAAGCTGCAGAGGGACTCTAGCATCCAGCTGCCTTTCTTGAACCTCAAGCAGATGCCTCAATATGTCTGATTGCTCCCTCATAATCCACACCATCTTGTCCTGTGTGTCATGCTCATGTTCCCTGCATGCTCTTCTGTCCTTGCTATCCTTGTGCAGGCTGTCAGAAAGTGCAATCCTCCTTGTGCTGAGCTCCGTCTTGTCGCTCTTGGAGGCGCGCATTAGCTCACTGAACATATCTTCCCGAGTCTTCTCTGTCCCGGTGTGAAGGATGTGCTGACGGACAAGGTTTCAGCTGCAAAGAATACAAAGCACAAGGGTAGCATTGACAGTGCATACATTGTTTCCGGTGCAAGGTTAATTTTTATAAAAGAAAAACCAATGAGGAGTCCTTGTGGCACCTTAGAGACTAAAAAATTTATTTGGGCATAAGCTTTAGTGGGCTAGAACCCACTTCATCAGATGCATGGAGTGAAAATACAGGAGCAGGTATAAATACATGAAAGGATGGGGGTTGCTTTACCAAGTGTGAGGTCAGTCTAACGAGATAAATCAATTAACAGCAGGATACCAAGGGAGGAAAAATAACTTTTGAAGTGGTAAGAGAATGGCCCATTACAAACAGTTGACAAGAAGGTGTGAATAACAGTAGGGAGAAATTAGCACTGGGGAAATTAAGTTTAGGTTTTGTAATGACCCAGCCTCACACTTGGTAAAGCAACCCCCCATCCTTTCACGTATTTATACCTGCTCCTGTATTTTCACTCCATATATCCGATGAAGTGGGTTCTAGCCCACAAAAGCTTATGCCCACATAAATGTGTTAGTCTAAGGTGCCACAAGGACTCCTCGTTGTTTTTGCTGATACAGACTAACACGGCTACCACTCTGAAACCTTGTATAAACGAAATACCCCTCAAAGCATGTCACTGTGAGCCACAATGTAATCACAACCACTGGCTATTGCAAGAGTCGGTTTGCTGCTCCAGCCATAGCGAGTAAGGCCATGAGGCATGGGTGAGAGATCTTGTGCTGCAGCTTTTGTGATGACATCCTTGGGATCATTGGTTCCAACTTCAGAAAAGCCCCCTTTCCCCTAGCAACCTAGATGGTGCTTGAGGACAGGCACTAGTGTAAAGCCCTGCAAATAGTTTGATTGTTACAAAAGTAGTACTGGGTTGGGGGGGGGAAGGGAGACAAACAGGTAGCACTGCCCCCCCCCCCCCCCCCCCGCCATTTAATGCTGGCTGCAATACACGGTGATCCCTTCCAACCACAATCAGGAAAAGCATGGTTCTGTGACTCAGAATTCACCAAACAGGGGAGGATTACTTGTTGAATTGTTTGCGGTTTAAGGGCTAGCATTTAAAACTTCCCCCATTTCCCTTAGGTGACCATATGTGATATCACTCTCCTGAGGGTAACAGAGGCAGAAAGGGAGTAGATGCTACACGTGTCTGGGTACAGACCTGGTCCTTACGCTGCAATGCTGTGTGCTGCAGTGATGCCAGAAGAGTTAATATTGGAATGGTGCAGGAAAGTCTCCTTCCATGGTGGACAAAATAAGACAGCCCTTCCCAGAAACCTTCTGCAAAGGATTGCAGAGTATCTCCATGAAAACTTCCTAGAGATCTCCATGGAGGATTCCTGGGCCATTCCAGTGCACATAAAAAAATCTGATTCAGAGAACACTCTCTGTGTAGCTGGAGTGGCCACCAATAACCACTATACCTATTTTTTTTTCAGATTCCACATTAAAAATAATAGCATGTAACCCCTACAGCTTGACTGGAAATGTGTACTCACCAGAGGTGCCTTCCCCGGCATCACGCTCCGCCAGCAATTGGTCCTGTGAGGGGATGGGTTCCAGGGTTAAAAAAAAAAAAAAAAAAAAACAAAAAAAAACACATTCTTGGCTGTCGGGGAGAATGGATCCTCTGCTTCCCTGCCTTGCATTCTCTTCCTCCTCCTCCTCTTCCTTGTCAACAATGTCCTCCTCGTAGTTGCTCGAGGTCACTTGGGACTCCTAGGAGATATCCATGGAGCGTTTTCAGGTAGTGGTGGAGTTGCCACCAAGAATCGCATACAGCTCCTCATCGAAACAGCATGTCTGTGGCTCAGAACCAGAATGACTGTTTGACTTCCTTGTCTTCTGGTACGCTTGCCGAAGCTCCTTTATTTTCATGAGGCACTGCTGTGAGTTCCTGGTGTAACCCTTCTCTCGCATGCCCCGCAGAATCTTGGCATAGGTGTCAGTATTTCTTCTGCTTGATCGGGGCTCTGCCTGCACAGACTCTTCTCCCCACACAGCAATAAGATCCACCACCTCCTGTGTGCTCCAGGCTGGAGTGTGTTTGTCAGCACAGCTGATGATTGGTGCTCAAGGCTGCAAACTCTCCACGCTGATCAAACAGGTAATGAAAATTCAAAAGTTCCCAGAGTTTTAACAAGGGGGCAGCTATTTCCTGTGTACCTGGCTGACATGCAGTGGAGTTGAAAGTACTCTCCAGAGAAAGTACTTCCTGGAGGCCAATTCATTCGAATTACACAATGCAGCGTCTACACTATCCCCATATTGACCTGTGGATGTCAAATCAAGCACTATGGTTCTTGTGGAGGTGAAGTACAAAAGTCGACTTTACATGCCCTCTAGGTTGGTGGAAGGAACTCGGTAGTGCAGACACATACATTATTAAATTGCCCTAACGTGGCTTATGTCAGCCTAACTTTTGTAGTGTAGACCAGGCCTGACTGTTTAATATTTTAACTCTGTTTATAGTTGGTCCAGAATTTCCTTAATCACCACCCATCACACATGAAGAGTAGACATACATTAAATCCCGAAATGGAGAGGTGATCAATATAACATCAAAAAGACTATCAGAGGGGTAGTCGTATTAGTCTGGATCTGTAAAAGCTGCAAAGAGTCCTGTGGCACCTTATAGACTAAGAAATGTATTCACCCATGAAAGCTTATGCTCCAATACCCACTTCGTCAGATGCATGTAATGGAAATTTCCAGAGGCAGGTATAAATATGCAAGCAAGAATCAGGCTAGGGATAACGAGGTTAGTTCAATCAGGGAGGATGAGGCCCTCTTCTAGCAGTTGAGGTGTGAACACCAAGGGAGCAGAAACTGAACACCAAGGGAGGAGACAACTACAAAAGCACACTGCTAGAAGAGGGCCTCATCCTCCCTGATTGAACTAACCTCGTTATCCCTAGCCTGATTCTTGCTTGCATATTTATACCTGCCTCTGGAAATTTCCACTACATGCATCTGATGAAGTGGGTATTCACCCTGGAAAGCTTATGCTCCAATATGTCTGTTAGTCTATAAGGTGCCACAGGACTCTTTGCCGCTTTTATCAAAAAGAGTGTTGGCTGAAGTTACTAAGTAGAGAGCTGTGCTTTTTATATTCTTTTAAGAGAGCTTATTTTTTCCCCTACAAAAAAGGTTTTTCCGATAGCAACAAAAAAAGTTGTGATTTTTGCCACTAGAGGAAAACAGAATTTTAAAATAAGATAAGGAATGTAAAAATGTCTTTGTCCAAATATCTTTAGACCATGAAAAATAACACATTAAATCAACAATTCAAGATTAATGTAACCATCCTTCAAACCATCCTTACAATATAACATTTAGGAGCATATTACTCCCATTTTGATTGTAGATTCTTATGACTAATGGATTTTGAAGCAATTATAGCCACTTTAGTCAGAGCTTTATTTCCACAGCATTACATAAATGTAATTTATTTTCTGTTCTAGATAAGGTCATGCCCATTCATCTATCTTATCTTACCTTCTGGGCTGGATCCAATGCCCATTCAAGTAAACGGACAAACTGTCATTGACTGCAGTGAGCTTTGGATCAGGCGCAAGAAATATGAACACTTATGGTGCTGTATAAATAAATAATAATAATATCTTAGTTCTCTGAACATCTTTTATGAAAAACTGTCTCTTGTCTGTAGATACTGTTGATTCTTCTTGGCTGACTTTTATTATAGAACAAAATAATAACGAGGCTTATGTTTTTTCCATGCCAATTTAGTGAACAAGTAATTTGACTCTGTTGTTACTTTAAAAGCTTCTGCTGAAACATGGTATCAGAAATGCTGCTTGGATTTTAGTGTTGGATGGTTTAATCAGCTTCAAGCTTGAAGATGCTGTGTAGACAAACAGAATTTATATTTCAGTAAAAAAATTTAATTGATAAAAAAGGAGAAAAAAGGCTGTAACTTTCCAGTCCCGTCTCCTGTGTAATGCAATGGGGACCTGGCTGTTAACTGGACATTTTTATTTTCTATTTTGTCAAAAGAGGAAGATGATAAAATTGTAGATGAGTGAGAAATGAAAGATTCTAATTAAGGCTTGTTTCTATTTGTTCAATGAAGAAAAACTGGTTACAGAGACATCTGCATCTTACACTAACTCATGCAGAAAACCATGATATTATAAAGCCCCTTGATAGAAGGATGAAACTATTCCAACCACCTTTAACATCAATGGGCTTTGGATCAGTCCCGAAAGAAGACAGAGGCAGCCCAAGCATGCTAGGAATAGAGGAAGAGGGTAGGTGTAACAACAGAAGATACCGAACACTCTGTAACAATCTGGCCACTGAAATGCGGAATATGGCAGTTTATCCAGATTAGCTACAATTTGCACATAAAGTATTCATCATACCATATCAGATAATGAGCCTCTCAGCCTGTGATATTATAAATTTGGGATTGCTTTCTGGGAACTCCAGATGCTTGTGAAAGGGAATGCTCTCTCTAGTCACCTGAAACAAAAAAATAGATTCCAGGTTTTCTACTTAATCATTTTACTGTTTGGCAGTAAATGTTACTTTGCCATACAGGCTATGGGAGAAAAAAAACCCTAATTGATTCACCACCATCAACATGTTATACCATACTCTGTAACAAACAGCTTGATCCCAGTCCAAACCAGCTTTTGCAGATAGTATACCAAAACACTTCTGCAGAACCATCTGTGTCTGTCAGTTCTAATGATTTGAAGGCATGCACTGTAAAAATGAGCAAGAGTCATTCTAAGTGAAAGTGTGGGAAACCATGCAGTTGAATGCCAAAGAGGATAAATCCATGATATGTTTTTAGGCTGGCAGGTGACTTCATTCATTCCACTGCTCTTCATATAGCCTAATGCAATTCTTTTCCTGCAGTGCTCATTTTATGTAGACAAACCTTTGATCATTATAACCAAATGACAGTTGTATCTGTATTCACCACTTTAGTATCCATTACTGTGATCTTTAAAGTTAACAGACTTGACAACTAAATGGACTCTTGTGGCCCTGAAATTTACATACAATTTTTCAAATGTATGTGTCAGCATGGATCCTGTTCTAGGTGTGCAGGCATTTCATGTGTGTGAGACTTAACTAGCAGTGTCTGTTGGGGCCACACATGTGTCCTGTGTCACCTCATTCACCCATATATGGCATAAAGGGCAGGGTAGCCGTGACCCTCTTTCTGTCCCTTTTACCATCCAGGGCAGTAAGACCGAACTGGCCAGTGTCGGACTTGCTAGTTCTTAGCTCAGGCTTAACTTCTTCTAAATTTTCTAAAAATCTTCAGCTCTCCCATTTTGACCACCCTAGACCAACAGATATAGTGTCGGGATTATCTGCACCTCTGACCTCTCTGTGGCCTGCTCAAGGGATACCCTATTGTCTCAGGCTGCTAGCCATCACCTCTGGTAGGCTTTTCTGCAACAGCTGCTAAAGTACTCCATTCAAGTATGTTTGCTGCATCTCTAGTTCTCGTCCCTGCTTCCCTCGGGGGCGTCATCCCCAAGCTATTCCTTGCCCTCTGTACTCTCTGCCAGTGATCTGGGTGTCCCCTGCAGCTTTTGCTCATCATTTCTTTTCTGGGCCTCAGTCCAGCAGACCAACGAGCTGGGTCTTTGTCAAGTCTTGAGCAGCCTCTCTGCACGTCTCAAGCAGCCTACTTTTCTTCAGCTGTTCATAATTCATTTTCTTGTTTCCATTGCCACTATTCTTTCCCCAAAAAGACAACTGGACACTTTTTCCTGCTTTTTTTTTTTTTTTCTTTCTATAGTACTTACTTTCTCTGCTTATGGCACTTATTGGCAATTCACATGATCATACATGGTGGCAGTGTGTGCAATGTATGTCACAGTCTGTACTCTGATCCCTCTGGAGTCTGCTCCAGGGATGCCCTGTTACATTTCAGGCCTCTAGTCACTTCCCTATGGGGAGGGACCCATCTCCCTCCAGACTACGGGTTTAGGCTGCAGCCACTTGCAATTCCCTGTTTCTATCCCAGCAAGTGCGTCCATAGCTCGACACCTGCAGTGTCTTTCTCTCTCTCTCTAGCTCCCCCTCCCCCTGGCTATTGCAGTGAATACTGGTGACCACCCAGCCTTTACAAAGCAGAGACATTTATTATTTTTAGGACAAAGGCATTAGAGAAAAATAGAACACAATAAAAGGTCTAAACACAAGTTAAGCCTACCAAGAGTCACCACCTTCCACCCTGTCCTTCTTCAGGGACCCTTTACCTGAGAGCTTATTATGATCAGAAGTGGCCTCATTGGCTTGTAGACAAAACAGAGGAACTTCCTCAGGAGTAAAGGGTAAGAAACTTTTACTCCCAGTATTTCTTCATTCCATATCAAAAAGCGAGTCTTCCTCCTCCTAGACCTGAGGAGACTCAACAGCATCTGATGAAGTGGATTCTAGCCCACGAAAGCTTATGCCCAAATAAATGTGTTAGTTTCTAAGGTGCCACAAGGACTCCTCGTTGTTTTTGCTGATAGACTAACATGGCTACCACTCTGAAACAAATACATATGCCATCTCAGGATCAAGATGGCAATATTTGCCTCCATCATTCCTTGTCTCCAAGCTCAAGATTGGTTCATGGCTCTTGACTTGCAGGATGCATACTTCAACATAGCTATCCGTGGAAGCTCACAGGAAGTATCAAACTTATGCAGCAAGGCTCAACCATTATCAGTGCAAGGTTCTTCCCTTTGGATGCTCCATAGTACTGAGAATGTTCATCAAATGCCTGGTGATAGTGGCCATGCATTTAAGGAAACAAACAGGGAAAACATATCTAGCGGTACTTGGATGACTGGCTGATCAAGGGCAAGTCCCAGCAGCAGGCTGAGACAGCCATAGATTTCATCCTTTCCCTGTTCCCTCAACCAGGACTCAACTTGTGAATTACAAGAAATCCTCTCTTTCAGGATAAAGAAGAGCTAACCTGCCAGAGGCTAGTTTTTGATGTCTTCAGTCAGCAGTAAACAACCTGCATGTCAGACCGACAGTGACAGTGCCTATGTATCTGGGACTATTTGGCCATATGCTGGCATGCATGTAGGTGACACAGCTTCTCAGACTTCACCTAAAGGTCTTACAACTATGGTTGAGGTCTGTATACTCCCCATCCAGATATGACATGAACAAATGGGTCACAGTCCTGCCTCAAGTCCTGGAAGAGTGCTCTTGGTAGCTAGACCCAGTGAATATGAGGAAACAGGTGATATTCTTGCTCCTGTCCCTGACAAGGATGCGTCAGGGACAGGTCAGAACATTCAGCTGAACCATCTTCAGATGCAAAGCACTTGGTCTCAGGATAACTTGAGACTACACCTGAATGACCAGGAGCTGAGGACCAACAGCCCATTCTGTGGAACTCTATGGTGCAAATTCTGACAGACAACTCATTGGCAATGCACTACATAAACAAGCAAGGAGATGCTTGATTATCCCTCCTTTGCCAAAAACCCATCAAATTCCGTGAATGGTGTTATCAGCACAGAATGTCGCTGCTGGCTCTACACCTTCTAGGGGTCAGCAATGACCTAGTGCACTTCCTGAGTAGAAATGTTGTAACAAACTGTAGCAAGGTGATCACCCTGCTCCTGCCCTGAAGGGGTTAAAACAACCCTGGGAGAGGATTTCCCTGGGGTAGCCAATAGTAAAAGCAGCCCTGGAGAGGGCTGCAGCTGGGGAAAGGGATTAAGAATAGCTGGGGGAGCTGACTATGTAGCTGACCACAGGTGTGACTGGCTTAACCAGGGCCCAGCTAGCCATGATAAGAGGGCTGTAGGCCAGAAGCTGAAGAAGAGTCTCACTCTAGCCCTGGAGTGGGAAGGGCTAGCTGCCTGAGACTCCTTAAACGGAGCAGTGCTGGGGAGCGGCAAAGGGAGCTGGGGAGCTCCAGCCTGGTAAACCCCCAGGCTGCAAGCCTTAGTAAAGGCCCAGAAAAGTACTGGGGCAGCCTGGGAATAGGCAAAGGCAGCTGGTCCTAACTCCTTGCCAGTGATGAGTGGCCATTACACTGCAGTCTGCCCCAGTGAGCGGGTGCTAGATGATGACTGGCAGTAGCCATTGAGGCAAGGTGGGTTTAGAGGGTTGAGGGTTCCCCTGGGAGGGGAGACCCAGAGTGGGGGTACTGCTGGGGCAGAACCCCAAGGAAAAAGGCACCGGGGTCCAGGAAGGACATGGGGCCAGAAGGAGGTGAGACACCAGCCTGCAGAGGGTGCTCTGAAGGCTGGAAAGGGCTAATTCCCAAAATGACCAGCAGGAGGTGCCACACTGGTGAGTCGTCCCCTTGCTACACCAACCATGAGTGATCACTGGAAATCCATCCTAGACCCAATACTCCACTGGTGGGATAGTCCCACCACAAACTTGTTCACCACAAAGGATAATACCAAGTGTCTGAATTTCTGCTCTGGAGGAATGAGCCCCAGCTCCCTACCAGAAGCCTTCCTCCTCTGATGTTCTTAGAGACTCCTATATTCCTCTGATCCTCAGAATAATATGTCTGAAACTATTCAGTCCCACCATCCATGGAGGGTACTGTTTGCTAGTCATCTACAGTGGGATCCATGTTGATGCATACTTGAATAGAGAACAGTTACATATCCTACAGTAACTGTGGTTCTTTGATATGCTGTAATCAGTGTAGGTCCCATAGTCCATCCTCATCTTTGATTTTCAGAGTCCTCAGAATCATGGGCTTTGAGTTGTGAGGGAACTGAGGGAGGGTTGTGGACAGTCTACCCTTTCTGCCTAATATAGTAGCATGAAGAGGTACAGCATGCATGTGCACTCCTGATGGGTAGTGCTAGTAAACCAAATCTGGTCTTGATGTTTGAAGTGCATGCACACCTGCCGTGGGGTCCACACTGATTCCACCATCTTGAAGCATCACAGGTACTGCAGGGTAAGTAAGTGTTCTTTATACTCATTCAAATCTTATGTTAACAAATGTCCTCTTGGTCACAGAAATAATGCTCCAGCTCTGAGAAATTAAAAAAAATATTCTTTTAGGTCCTAAAGACAGAGTTGGGCATGCATGTTCTGTGCCGTGTTAAGGGCCAAATTTTCAAATTGTTTCTTAGGCCATGTGCATAACACTGGTGGGTGTAACTGTTTACAAATACATCTTCACACATTTAAAATGGGTAACTGTGCACAAGTGCCAATTTGTGTTCACTAATGGGCATTTTTTACCTAACTGAACCACCTAATTTGCACAGATGTGGGTGTGTCTGCAAATATTGTGAACACACTTCTGCAAGTGGCCTTCTAAGCTGGCCCTACAGGATTAGGGGCTTGTCAAAATACAGATGTTGCACTGGTTTAACTATATAGTGATGTTAAACCAGCATATCTCCCTGTGTAGACACACATTGGTTTAAACTGTAACTCTCATGTGCAAGATCTATCAGGTTTAAATCAATATAAAAGTGTCCACATACAAAGTAGCATTGGTTTAACTAAGGCCACGTCCTCACTATGGGTGCTACAGTGGCAGTTACAGAGTCATAGTTATGCCACTGTACTGTCACAATGTAGAGCAGTGGTGAGCCACATGCGGCCCATCAGGGTAATCCACTGGCGGGCCACAAGACAGTTTGTTTACATTGACCATCCACAGGCATGGCCATCTGCAGCTCTCAGTAGCCATGGTTTGCCATTCCCGGCCAATGGGAGCTGTGGGAAGTGGTGGCTAGTACGTCCCTGCAGCCTGCACCACTTCCTGCAGCTCCCATTGGCTGGGAACGGCAAACCGCAGCCACTGGGAGCTGCTGGCAGCCGTGCCTGTGGACAGTCACTGTAAACAAACTGTCTTGCAGCCTGCCAGTGGATTACCCTGATCGGCTGTAGGTTGCCCACCACTGATGTAGATGCTTCCTACAGCAATGGAAGGGTTTTTTCCTTTGCTGTAGGCACTCCACCTCTGAGTGATGGTAGCTAAGTCAATGGAAGGATTCTTAATCGACCTAGGTGCATCTGCACTGGGGGTTAGGTCAGCATAGTGTAGCAAAGTCAACCTGACTTAATTAGTCCTAAATCAATGCAACATCTCACGATTAATTAAATTGGCGCAGTTTTACGTGTAGGCCAGACCTGCTGAAATTGTTGTTGGAAGTATTTCCTTAAATGTGTGTATATAATATACACACAAAACTACTATGTTAAAAGAATGTCATTAAGGTTGCAAAGTCACGCACTCAAATGCTAAATGACAGAATTATGACTGCCGTGCAATCCAAATTCAAATCCCTTGTTTTGTATGCATTATGAGACAATTCTAGTGAGATTCTTTTCTGTTCCCGTCACTGTGGTATTTGAGTGCTTTCCAGAAGTTCATTAAGCACCATGACTGACATCTGCCAAGTGTGGTTAGTTTCCTTTTTCTTTCTGTCCTAGTATGGTTGTGTGGGTTTTTTTAATTTTAAAAAAAATTCTGTGAGATGCTATGTTTTATTAGGTTTCAGAGTAACAGCCATGTTAGTCTGTATTCGCAAAAAGAAAAGTACTTGTGGCACCTTGGAGACTAACCAATTTATTTGAGCATAAGCTTTCGTGAGCTACAGCTCACTTCATCGGATGCATACTGTGGAAACTGCAGAAGACATTATATACACAGACCATGAAACAATACCTCCTCCCATCCCACTCTCCTGCTGGTAATAGCTTATCTAAAGTGATCACTCTCCTTACAATGTGTATGATAATCAAGGTGGGCCATTTCCAGCACAAATCCAGGTTCTCACCCCCCCGCCCCTTTTTTCAAAAACCACACACACAAACTCACTCCGCAGGAGTTGAGATGTAAGATGAGACCCTGGAGAAGAGTTTGGATGGATAGGAAAGGCTGTATCCCTCCATGTCTACCTCTGAGGGAGTCCACACCACCTCACAGTTTGGTCTACTAGAGCATTCTCCAAGCAAAGAAAAAAAAGGGGGACTTAGTGGTTCTCAGTGGGCCCCAGCCTTCAAACAGGGCAGGGACATAAACAGTCTAGGCTCAGGCCTGCAGTCAGCACAATCTCTGGGGCTCAGGTAGGGTGTCCAAGGAGTACAGGCCTCCTGGCCAAAGGAGGGAGGAGTACTGTCCCCCCAGGGGTGGGGTTGCATGGGGGGATGCAGGCCCACCCAACTTCTCTGCATCCCAGCCCAGGGCCCTAGCAGTGGCAGAGTGGTCACCACTGGGTTAGCAGGGATCCACCCACAACACATTGACCTTATATCAGGCCATCTCTCAACCAGACTGTTGCCTGGTTTCCCAGGGCTGCTTCCTACTCTCCCCCTCGGGTGTACCTGCATCCAGGGGTCATCCTCAGTCTCCCTGGAGATATATGGCCAAGGGTAGTGGAAGCAGCTCCTCAGTGTAAGAAGTGGCAGGGATCTCTGGAGGCTCATGCAGGCCCTTGGGACAGCTGTGGTTCTCTTCAGCATCCCACTCCAGCAGCAGGGAAGACACACCTGTTTCCCTCAGCAGCTCCCTCCTAACTGAGCTGCTGGTCTGGCCTTTTATACTTCTTCCTCCCCGCCCCCTCTGCTTCTGGAGTGCGGGGGGGGGGGGGTGATCCTCCTGGCTCCGCCCAGCAGGTGACTTGCAGCGTTCCCGTGGCCTCCAAGGGAGGCCACGCCTTCTCGCTACAGCTACTCTTTTGTGTATGCGTTTACTGAGGAGGGGGGCTAACTCACATGAAAGGAAAGAGGGCTGCAGGGGACAGAGGGTAAGGAGTGGAAGAGACTGAAGAAGGGAGAAAGGAGGGAAAGGGAGGGTTGGAGCAAACAGCCAATCAACACATGGCAGAGAAAGTCCAGTCAAAAAACTGTAGGAAGTTGTTCAAATGATCAAAGGTATCCTTTGGCTGCTTCTGCCCCCTCCTAGCTGCAGTCTCTGGCTGGCTCCTCTCTGCAATTTTCTCCCAAACCCAGATGGTGGAGTTGGGAGTCACCATCTGGGCCTTAGTGCCTCCAGTGTGAGGCACAATTCTGGGTGCAGTGGAGTGCTTGCAGGATAGGTGGCCCCAGCTGGATCCCATTTTACCCACTCTTCCCCAGTGCAGAAGTCTTAGATTTGGTTGCTTCTGCTCCTCCTGGCTGGAGTCTCCAACTGGCTCCTTTCTGCAGTTTTGTCCCAAGCCCAGATGGCAGGTAGAGGAGAGGCAAGCCTTATTGTCTCCATGTACTCCACAGTCTGTCTGTCCATATTCATCTGTTGTCACTTGTCCTAAAGTTAAATTGATTGGGCAGGGGGTGGGGGAGATTGTCTTTTTGTTCTGTGTCTGTACAGTGCCTATCACAGGGGGTCCAGATCCATGTCTAGGGGTGTTAGTCGATATGGTAATACAAAGAAGAAGATGAATGAGGGCTGTAATTCTTAAATCTCACTTTTTTGAGGTAAGTTTATGTGTTTAAGGTGGTTTTGTTTATGTGAATAACTTCAGGAAACCAACCATATATCAGCTACCTTCAAAGGAGTTCCATTTTATCTTCTATCATTCTGTATGACTTGACTGATGTGCAAAAGCTTAGATTTCTAGCTACTTGGCAAAAGTAAGTATTCAGCTGAGGATATATAGTAAATATGAGCTAAAATAAAATGACAGCAATCACCACAAAGCCTGATTACTGGATCTCTTGTGTCTCACAGGAATACTGATTTTTAGATGTATTTTGCAGCTAGACGCAGATGCTTGATATCTGATACATGAGTTTATAAATCAATTTTTCTTAGTTGGACCAACTTTGACATCAGTTCATCTTGAATTTATACTTAGCTTTCTTTATTTTAAGACATGTCACAGCAAAACTAGAAACAACTTAAATTCTCTTACTGGAAATTTTAAATGCATATTCTGTAAATTATTCAAATTATATGCCTATACATTTTATGAAGTTAAGCGATCTTAAAACTGCTATACCAAATCTTTAGATATTTTTTGCTATGGAGGTGGCTGTCTATGTACCATTATACTGTGTCAAGGAGCATCAGAGCAAGTCATTTCATCACTTTAATTATCTATTAACTTTTTTAAACCACTCTAAAAGCATACAGTGTGTGCATCTTTGTTTATTGCAGATGATTAAAATGCTTATGCATAATAAAGGTCTAAGTTCCCTACTCACTTTGGGTCAGAGTTTGAGATGGGCCTGAAGCAAAACCCTGTACCTTGGTTAGGATCTGAGTTTGCAGTTTGATCCTGTGTTTATAGTGAGTCAGGTATGACAGGGTCAAACTGGGAAATTCCACATTTGGATTCCAAATCCCAAGTTTGGGTGTATTTAGGTCCATGAATTGTTTCTGCCTGATACAGATCTATGAAGCTCAGATCCAATTTTGGGCACAGAGCCAGACTTTAATCTGGTTTTGGTGTGGATTTTTTTATTTAAAATGTAAATCCCCTATATATAATATAAGAAACACCTTATTGTCTATACAACTGAGCATTAGGTAGGAAAAGATACAGCCATCAATGTATCTGCCAAAACAAAGGATGCAGAGTAATTAACATCAATGACAATATAGATAGCATTTATAATCAGCTAAGTAATCCCTTAGGTTGTGCACTAAGCCATGCCACTAAATTTAACAAGTCCTATGATATGCCCTATCTGTGAGCAAATGTGTTCCAAACTGTGACTTTATTTGTTTTATTCCATTACAATAAAAGATCATGGAAATAACCCCTCCTCAGAATAGTGTGGGGTGGGAGGAGGAAGAATAAGAAAAATAATGTTCTCTTCAGCGATGGAGTTAGACTATGTGTATATTGGGTGGGGGAGGAGGGTGAAGAGGAGTCTAGAGAGCCATATTGTCCATAGGGGACAGGAAGTTTAGGCTCTCCAATGGGGCTGGAAAATGGTAGGCAGGGACCTCAGAATCAGCTGGAAATGCCATTGCTTAGTGGTGCTCCAGAGCCCCACTATCAGCTCTGTGCCTTCTCCCTTTTATTCATGCCCTCCAGAAAGGGCACGAATATATGTGGGTTGTTAGTGGTAGAAGGCAGGAAGGAAGATAAAGTTAATATGAGGAAAGAATGAGTGAGTTATAGATGAGATGTTGAATGACTTAACTGCTTATTTTCTTGCTTTTTATCATATTTGTTGGTGACGTGTGCAGTCTGGCAACCCTAACAATAAGTTTAAAAAGTTCTGTGGGTTGGAATATATTGAGGCAGAGGCCTAACAGCATTCTGAGTAATATAAAATACTACATTGACAGGGAGATGAACGGTGTGAGTGAAATCTTTGCCTCATTAAGGTCAGTGGGGGTTTTGCCATTGACTTTAATGGGACCGGGGTTTCACTCAGGAATCTAAGCATTTTCTTTCACTAACCTCTGATATCTCTATGCCAGGAGCCAGCTTTTGGTTGCATGGGAATGTCTTTATTTTTCTGTGTTTAAATTCTGAACCAGAATGCTGCATTAAAGGAGAGTTTGGTTTTATTTGCAGCGGTAAAGTATTAGCTTATCATTGCTCTGATACAGTAACTAAACCAGCAAAAAAGTCATGACCGTTAAAATCAACAGAGTGCTGTATAGCGTGTTATAAATTATTTAATACCGAAGGTGGCTTAGTAATTAGAAAATGCTACAGAAATTGGCAACAATGTGAACATTTGAAAGTCAATTACTGTCGGAGATTATAAATTCATTTGAGATGATGTATTGACCTATTTATCCACCTGTTGTAACTGTATCCATCTAAATTATAAAACAAGAAATTTGAACATTAATTAAAATAAATATTCACCTCGTGGGAGTAAAATAATTGTCTGGCATAGTCACGTCCTCGTTACATTTTTATAAGATTGGAGGGAAATATAAAAATCCACAGTATAACTGCTTTCTATATTGATTTCTACCCATGTTTATTTATTACCACACTTTCAAAAAGTGAACAAATTTGAACTCTTCTTTGAGCACTCACTTGCACCTACGGGGGTAAATTCTACTACTTGTGCATGCAAGCCACAGAATCTGTCATTGCATGCACCAGTGATAGTGCTCCAAAAGTATACACTTAAGTGTTTTGCACATTCAGAAGTAAGGCTGGCAAAGCTGGCTGAAAATGTCCTGAGAAACAGAAACAAAAAAAAAAAGTAACAATCATTTTCCATTTTTGTCACGGGTCTAAAGGCTCACCAGACTAAAGGTCAGATTATAACATGCAATTGTACTGACCATGCTGCTGTACGAAGCAGAGACTTGGCCAAATACAGTGGCTAATAAAAAGATAGGAGGCTGCCCGTCACAGATGGCTGAGAAATATATTACACATTCCATGGAGAGACAAAATAACGAATGTGAGAGTAAGAGAGTTGACGGAGCGGAACATGTTAGAAAATATCATCAAAGAAAGAAGGCCCAGGTGGCTGGGACACGTACACCATATGGAAATTGGGAGACATGCTAAGCAAACATTGAATTCGATACAAGAGTGAGGAAAGAGAAAGTGAGGAAGGCCAAGGAAGAACTGGCAGAAGACAGTGACAGAAGATATTGAATGCTCTGGCATCGCTTGGGAAGAATTATTAAGTGACCGTAATCAATGGAGGAACTGGACTACCGGATGTGTCAGCAGCACAAGAGGCACTAAGGTAAAGGTAAGGTCTAAAAGGCCAATTTTGAGAGTCTTTTGAAGGTGTGACTCCTAGTGGTTTACAAATGTTGTACTAGTGTGGCATTTCTAACTGTGGAAAGCATAATTGGTTAACCATCTCTAGTAGCACAAGTGATCTTTCCCACTGCATTTGGATACCTGGTGTTGGTAGTGGAAACTTGATCCTTTCAGTCATGTCCTGTTGAGCTCGTTTGGATGCTTTATCATTCTTACTGATTTTTTTCAATGTTTTTTATTTGTACCGACAAAACTCACGGTATAATAAATGATTCTCAGGACCTTGTTGAAAAATAGGTGCAATGTTGGCTGCCCTCTAGGTCTCCAATGTAACTGCTGGTTTTAATATTTAATTACATATCTTTTTTAATAGCTTAGCTATCAATTGTTAATGCCTCCAGAGATCTCAGTTGAGTACTCTCTGAGCCTGCTGATGCTCAATTACTCAAAACTCAATTACTTTTTTTATAACTATTTCTGATAGTGTCTCACATTTACTAGCTGTAGAGGCGGTTTCTAGCTAATAGCCTAATTTTTTAGAAAACTCCCTTCTTTTGAAATGTAGAGTCATAAGGTGTGTCCACAGTGTAGCTGGAGGAGTAATTTACAGCTTGGGTAGACATACCTGTGCCAGCTGTGATCAAATCAGTGCACTAAAATTAGAAGTAGGTATCTGTGGCAGCATGAATGGCAACATAGGCTAGCCACCCTAAACGTGATTCTATCTGACACTGAGGTATGTGAAACTTGGGTAGCTAGACACTCATGCTACCGTGGCTACACTTCTATTTTTAGCATGCTTCCTTGATCAGAACTAGTTCAGGTATGTCCATCAAAGATGGAAATTACACCTCCAGCTCCAGTGTAGACATACTCCATAGTACTACTACTTCAGATGATCTCCAGTGCAAGGCTGTTGAACCCGATTATACTGTGGTCTCTGTTACTTAGTGGCACAATCACATGTGTACAGTAGCTTAGACTGTAAATTCTCCTGGACAGGGAACCATCTTGTTTGTTTGTCTGTACAGTTCCTAGCATAATGGGTCCCTGGCCTCTATGTGCGACTATAGCACAAACAATGCTTATTAATAATAACAGATCTGGAATTCTATGCCCTGGGATGCAGTGTTGTCACATGTTCCAAAATCATGAGGCAGGTCCCCCAAAATCACAAGTTTGAGTTAAAAATCACAAGATTTTTAAATAATGAATTTGAAATCCTTTTATTGGCTTTCTGGTGTTTGAACCTTTAGGATTCAGGTTCTCTCAGCATTTATCTACAGCCATGATGGCTAGAAACTTACTTTAATAAAAAAAGAAAGCTGAGAATTTTCACACAATCCCATGATTCCAGGAGCTGGGACTTTCCGGAAAACCCCAAATATTTGCAAGATGCATGATAAAATCATGAAAGTTGGCAACATTGACTTGGTAAATATTTCTTGAAAATTACATATTGCACACATATGATTTGAATTTCAAATATTTTGTTTTTTTAAAGAATAGGTCTTCAGATGTCCAAATCACTTACCTTTCACCCTCTTCTCTCTTACGTGGGTAAGAAGCACTGTCCTATAGTTGCCTCCTCTTATAAGGCAGATGCAATGAGAGCTCATCCTCTTATTTCAACTTCTTTAATTATCAGAGAAAGATATACTGAGCATTGTTTGGATTTTCGTGGACAGACCCTGTTAATTATTTCATTGGAGGAAAAAACCAGCTGAAAGATTTAAAGTGTGAAAAACACACTGTATTTTTGCTGGCATAACTGACTGGACGAACAGATTTTTACCAAACTTGTGGCCTCCCGCCCCTCTCCACCCCATCCCCTCACCTGCCTTTGGGCTGACAACAAGCATAGGAAATTTCATCCAAATGGTATTTTTCTCTGAAAGTACCAAACATCTGAAATCAGGTTTTACAATGAAACTGCCACTCAACCATACCTCTTCTTATGAAAGATTTTGAGTAAAAATTGTTTGACTGGCATTAGCAATATCTGAATAGCACTATCAGACATATACTGCCTGAATCAACCATGCCTGATTCACAGCACATGCCAAATATAATCTATTTTGTAGTCTCCTCTGAATTCCTTTTGCTTTGGCTGCTCAGTGATGATTGACAGCAAACTAGGGCTAAGCGTTTCAGAACAGCAAAGCCTGCTGAGAAAGGAATATTGTGCTTGTAAATTTCTGAATAATGCAAAGAATCAGAAAAGCCTTCCAGAGAAGTAATAATCCCTCAAAAGAAAGATGATTCTCTCATCTGTAATGCTGGAGGTAAAAGATACTTCAGCTGACTGCGTGCCTTCTTGTAGGTATTCTCTGAAATACTGTACTTATGGGGGACTCTCCTAATCCATAGCATTCCCCATTCCTAGAATTTAGTTCAGTGTTGTATTCAGAAAGTGCTACCTCCTTCAATGCCATTACCACATCAGTCAATCAGTTCGAAAGATGGGAAGAAAAAGTATATCTGTATGCATGGCCTTCTTATATAAGCAAATAGATGCCTCATCCTTGCTGAAATGTTTAAATTAGACCAGGGATCGGCAATCGTTGGCACGCAGCCTGTCAGGGAAATCTGCTGGTGGTCCAGGACAGTTTGTTTACCTGCAGCATCTGCAGGTTCGGCCGATCGCAGCTCCCACTGGCCGCTGTTTACCATTCCAGACCAATGGGGGCTGCGGAAGGCGGCATGGACCAGAGGGATGTGCTGGCTGCTGCTTCCTGCAGGTCCCATTGGCCTGGAGTGGCGAACCACGGCCAGTGGGAGCCGCGATTGGCCAAACCTGCGGACACTGCAGGTAAACAAACCATCCTGGCCCGCCAGTGGATTTCCCTGGCAGGCCACGTGCCAAAGGTTGCCAATCCCTGAATTAGCCCATATTGCCAGTGATTACTTTTCCTTTGCTATTTGATTGAGAGAGCCTAATCAACCTGTCCTATACCAAAATTAAAAAATCAATTATTTACATTGATTTTAGAAATTGGTTAATATTCTTTGACTCAAAGATAAAGATATATTAAATCACTTGATCTGACTTGTTTCTTTGTATTTCTTTACTTGATTTAACTGCCCACAGAGTAATTGAGACCCATACATAGAGGATTTTCTGGGACTAAGAAGGAAAGATATAGGCGATAAATTCATTACAATAAAATATTTGTTTATCACTGGAAACACTTTAAAAAATCTTTCATTTCTTTTATTTTCCTGTGAATATAAAGATGCATTTAAATTGTAAATTGATCCAATGCCCATTAAAGCCAATGGGAATCTTTCAGTTAAATTCAGCAGGCTTCGGATCAGTGCCAAATGGCATCTGATTCTATACTTGGCTGTTTTGCACAAACTTTTTCTGATGCCACCTCTTTTCAGAGCTGAATGATTCAACATGCGAAATAAGCAAATAAAGTACAAAGTTATACTTCATTGTGCCTGCTTCACCTAATATTGCCAAATGCAAAATCATACAACTAGGAATAAGAATATAGATTATGCTTATAAGATAGGAGACTGTATCTGAGAAAGCAGTGACTTTGAATAGGACTTTGGGGTCATGGTGGATAACCAGCAGAACATGAGCCCCCGGTGCAAAGCTGGAGCCAACAGGGCTAATGTGATCTCTGAATGCATAAACAGGGGAAGATCGAATCAGAGTAGGAGGAGCTATTACCTCTCTCTCTCTATATATATATATACATGGCATTGATGAGAGCACTGTTGGAATACTGTGACTAAAATGGTGAAAAATTGGAGAGGAGTCAGAAAGGATCAACAAGAATGGTTTGATGTGTGGAAAGCATGAGTTACAATGAGAATTAAGGAGCCTAGGACTAGATCCACAAAGGGAATTTAGGCATTGCAACATTGAATCTAACTTTTAGGTGCTCTGCTGCCTAATGGAATCCTCAGGCCTAAGTGAGGTGTCCGGGCTGTCTGTGCAATGCAGGAGGAGGGACAGACACCTAAAAATGAGGTTCACACAAGCCAGTACATTGAGTAGGCAGCAGCCTAAGCTAGCCTCTAGGGCCTTGTCTACACTAAGGGGAATAGTCGATCTAAGTTAGCAATTTGAGTTATGTGAATAACGTAACTCAAATCAATGTAGCTTAGATCTACTTACTGCTGGAGTCCACACTACGCAAAGTCAACAGGAGATAATCTCCTGTCGACTCCCCTTACTCTTCTCAATCAGGTGGAGTACAGGAGTCGATGGGAGAGTGATCAGTGGTTGATTTAGCGGGTCTTCACTAGACCCGCTAAATCGACCACTGATGCATCGATCACTGCAGCATCGATCCTCTGGTAAGTGTAGACAAGCCCCAAGAAATGCTGAGGAGAAGGGTGGGTCCTAAGCCACCCCTGTTAAAGGAAGTTAGGCATCTCTTCTTGGGGTTTACAACTGTGAGCCCTCTCTTGGAATTAGGCCCCTAAGCCAGATCAGCACTTTCTTGTAAAAAGAAAAAGAAATTAGGAGAAGTCTCCAACCCCCCACCCTTATATCCGGCATCCCACTGGTTAAGGCATTCACTATGGATATGGGAGACCCAGGTTCACATTTCAACTCTGCCTGATGTAGAGCAGGGATTTTAACCAAGTCTCCCATCTCTCCCAGGAGAGTGCCCTAACCACCATTTTGGGGTGAAGATGTTCCACTTTATATGAAGTACTTAGGGATAGTGTGAATGACTCTATAGCCCAGTGGTCCTGGCGCATCCTAAGCTACCGGATGCACCCCTTGGCTGGAGAATGAGGAAACTCCATACTAGTATAGGATGCTCCAAATGTATTGAATAAGGAATTGTGGACCTAGCGTTCTGAGTCAGGCTACCTACCTGTCCATGTAAAAAAAAAAAACTAGTTATGCAGATAACCCAGATATGAAGAATCTGTCATTATTAACCAATTTGAAGGAAAAGGCCTATCGGCATCAACAAATGAGTGACCAAGAAAGATGGCATTAGACAAATGTTGAAACCCTGGGTTGCCTTGTGTCACACGACACAGGAGCATGTAATTTAAAAATCCAGTGTCTTGATCAGTTACCTGGGAGACTCAGGTTCCAGTCCCTGTGCCAAAGACTATAGGAATAAAAGAACATTAATGTTTAACAGAATCCCAACCTTGGCTTCCCAGGTTATTTGAGTGAACGGAAGCAGTTCATATAGTGGTATGTCACTCACTGTCATGGTGTAATAGGAAGTCTGAGAGAGAGATAGTAAGCCCTCCAGCCCAAACAGTTTCAACTAGATATAATTAACCTGTTCTATATAGGTTCTTGTACTGCCCTCATCACTAGTGCCAGTGCCTTTCAGTAGTGCATTAAGTATTACATGACTCACATCGGTCATTTGCGGTTTGTTAATCTTTCACTGGGGAAGAACTGTGTGCAGTATAGTGTGGTGTTTTGATAGGTTTTTATTTTTATTTTTATAAATGTACACGCTGCTGTGTATGCATTAGAGAAGGCAAAGTTGAAGAAATACAACTTTGTTTTTGAGTGGAAGGTAGCGAGTTGACACTGGTCCTTAGTTCCTATGGGACCGTGTACCACAGTCTCAGACTAGTCCTTGTGAAAGCTCTGTGCCCTGACAAGCTTTATCTTTGCAGTAGAAAGTCCCATTGTGCCTGAGGATTAGAGTGTGGACCACAATATTCATCCTGGAGATTTCGGCAATCCTTTAGATCTCCTGGATCCAGGCCCTGAGTGCCCTCTCGGTAAAAAATGAAATTTTGAACTTGACTTGGTATTCTTTGAAAAGCCAATGTAGAGTGGAACAGAGGCATGACATGTTTGTAATTAACCTGTTACATAGGCATTTATTAACTCAACCTTTCATTTTTTTTCTTATTTAAATAGTGCAAGAATAGCATATGTATTGGACCTAGTTCTTGTGTCACTCAAACCAGTGGAATTCCACTGATTTCAATGGAGTTACACTGGTGTCAAAATAGTGCAAAAGGAAAATCAGTCCTAATAGGGTATTTTGGAATAAGAATAAAAAATTAGACATTTTTATTTGTATTTCCCTAACGAGTGGAAAGCAATGCAATAGTGTACCCGAAAGCAAATTCTGGCCCACAAGGCAGGTAATGGAAAATGTGCAGAAAAGGCTGACAAGAGCCAACTCTGTTAACAAGGGAATTAATGCAGCTCATTCCAGTTCATCACTGCCTTAACTACAGCTTTCTAACATGCTTAACACCTGTGCATTTTGGAGCAGATGCTGATCTGAGGGGCTGAGTGCCACTAGATCAGCGGTTCTCAACCAAGAGTCGAGGGGCCCCTAGGGGGCTGTGAGCAAGTTTCAGGAGCCCTGCCAAAATAAACCAGAGAGCAGGGCTGTCGTTAGACTCACTGGGGCCTGAGCAATTTAGCTTTGTGGCCTCCCACGCCCGGGTTTGGGGCCCTGGTAATTGCTCTCCTTGCTACCCCCTATCACCAGCCCTGCCTTTCATCTACTGAATATGCAGAAAAACAGTTGATGTAGCATAGGTAGGCCATGGAATTTTTATAGCATGTTGTGGGTGGGTGCGGGGGGTGGGGCACTAAATTAATGGGCTATTTAAATGGGGAGGGGTAAACAGAGACCTCCTGTCCTTGGACCATCTCTCCCAAATGATGATCATAACCCCATGGGAGTATTACACCACTTCCACTGAAGGTTCTGCAAAATCTTCCAACTCACTTGTTCAAGGTGAATTTACATTTAGGAAGTGGAATAATTCTTTGGGTAGATGGAACATGAACACTCGAGTGCTGATACATTTCCATATCTTGAAATGTCATGTTCGGTGCCTGTCTAAATGGAAGACATTGTAAAGTAACCCTTAATGGATGCAGATCAATCACTTATCGATCACACACTGAGGACAAGAAGTGAAAAGCAGTAACCAATATTTCATAGATTTTTGTCTTCTTCTGGAAAGTGCATGGAATGACAGTTAATGATTTGTCCTCTGCCTTTTGTCAGTACCTAAAATCTGAACAGTGTGTGTCTGTCCTCCTTTTTTATTATAATGTTGTTATTTTTATTATAATAGCATCATTATTATTATTTGTTTTATAGTAGCAGCAAGAGGCCTCAAATGGATTGGGGTCCTATTGTACTGGGCACAACACAGAGTGAGAGACGGTTCCTGTCCCAAAAACTTTGTCTCACTAAAACAGATAAGAGAGACACAGGAAGAAAAGGTGCAGAAAAATGAATTCACTCACCCACGTTCGCACAGGAAGTGGCAAAGCTGGGAATAGAACCCTGATTTCCTGATGCTCAGTGCCCTATCCACTTGACCGCGCTGCCCTCCACAATCAAAATGTCTTGATGATTTATACTTGTTAATCTAGTGTGTATAAACAGTTTGTAGTACATAACTACTCATTTGCATTACCTCATTATGTCACTTCTTCCATTACAAAGCAAAGTAAATGTGAGTTAGTGTTAAGGCAGAGGTTTCCAAACTGTTTGCTGGTACAATCCATTTTAATTAATTATTTTCTCTGGGGGCCCAGACAGCACAGAGGACTCCATTTTGAAGAGCAAAATGGCATCCTATGCACCGTGTGACCTCATACTCACTGTGGTGAAGTCACGCTGCATGGATGATGCTATTTTTCTCTACTAAATGGCATCCCCCACACAGCGTGACCTCGTATGTATGGTGTGTTCGAGGTCATGCTGGTGGAGGATGCCATTTTGTAGAGCAAAATGGTGTCCTCCATGCATCATGATCTTTCATGCACTGTACATACGAGACCATGCTGTGTGAAGCAAAATGGCATCCTACGCACAGTAGGGATTACCGCAACCCCATCTGCTGATGGCACAACCCCATTTGAGGTTGTGACACACAGTTTGGAAACTGATGAATTAAGACCTTTGTACACTATGACAAGCTTGACCTATATTCTGTTGCAAGGATTCAGATGTGCTCCACTGAAGAAGACGGTACACAGGTTATTCTGTGGCAACTTCAAATGAATTAAATTCCTTTTAAGAAAAGTACAGCTGAATAATCAGTACAGCATTCCTTGTGTCATTTAATTTCTTATAAAATTAAATTTATTTTTTTCATTCCCAAATTAATATTTAATTATCACTATACTGTAGATTTTTTTTATTAAAATAAAATCGGCTGCATTTTTTAAGTCTTCAAGGCAAGCCTAGAGGTTTTGGCAGTTGGGTGGGGACTGGTTGGGGCTTTTGTCACTTGATAAGATGTGGGAGGACATTTGGGAACTGTGGGAGAAGCAGATTAGCTTGATGTTTCTGTTTAGAAAGACTGGGAGTGAAACAATTAACATTGTTGCCATTTAAATGATCGTTAGGTTTCACAGTTAACAAACAATGGGAGCAGCCCACATCACTCAGAGCTATTGTTTCAGATTCTGCAGACTCCAGCAGGCAGCATTGCATGGATTCACACGAGTTTGTTTTTTTTCTTCTACCATACGGGCTGGAGACATCTCTTTTTAATGAAAGTTTTTAGATTCTGAAACACAGTTCTAGAGCAGATTTCTCAGCCACTGAATTGTGCACTGCATGAAGACTTGTTACAGTATTTATGAGTTGAAATAATCAGTTTAGACTTTAGAGAATTCTGTTTTCTGGGCTTTTCATAGATTCCAAGGCAGGAAGGGACCATTGTGATCATCTAACCTGACCAGCTGTGTATCACAGGCTGGAGTACATCCCCAAAATAATTCCTAGAGCATATTTTCTAGAAAAACATTCAATCTTGATTTAACAATGGTCATGATGGAGAATGCATCACGACCCTTGGTAAATTGTCACAATGGTTAATTACTCTCACCATTAAAAATTTATACTTTAATTCCAGTCTTATCTATTCAGAAAAACATTCTCATTCTCTCTCATAGACACTCACATTCTATTCTGTATAGGTTCTTATACCACACTCATCATCACAATATCTGAGCACCTTCCAGTAGTGTGTTAAGCAATGTGACTTACACATTTGTCACATGCCGCTTGTTCTTTCATCCTCTCTGCAGAGAGAGAAGCATGTGGAATATCTTGTTTTGGTAGGGTTTTTGTTGTTATACAAATATACCTATTGCTGTGTGCATATATTAGATAAAGCAAGGTAAAAGAAATGTGCCTTGCACTTGGAGAGGAAGGTGATGAGATTTGTGATGGTCTTTAGTTCTTTGGGGGAGTTAATTATAGTCTTGCACTGTTCCCAGAGAAAGTTCCATCTCCCCCATAGACAAGGTTATTGTTGAGCATTCTGTTGTGCCAGAGGAGTGTAGTTGACCATGGACTTTGTCCCAGAACTTTAAAAAAATCTTTTCAATATCCTGGGTCCAGGTCCTTATGCCTTTGAAGATAAGGACTAAGACCTTGAACTTGTTAGAGTAGATCTACTCTGTTAGATTAGGCTGTCACTTGGTTGAATGGAAGCTTTCTGTATGACAGATCATGATTGATTAGTTATTTCAACCTTATTTTCAGAAAAAAATTGCCATGTGCAAAAATCCCATTGGAAAATAGGTTTTCAGAGAAAAATAATTGTAGCATGGTTTCTCCTTGTGAAAATTGACTCCTTTTATCCCAACCGGCCAGATAATTTGGAATGTCTCATGACTCTCTCAAGTATGGGAAAGGGTCACCTATAAGAAAAGTGCATATAAGAGATTTTTCTAATGTTTATAAGACAGCTAGCCAAAACCTACCAGGATTTAGAATGTGTTACTCTCTCCTTTTCATGTGAGAACATGAGTGATGCTTGTGGAGTGTGTCTTATTCAGGCAGGACTAGATTCTTGTTGGAGAGGCTACTGCCACCAGTCAAGATCTTTTTAATGTCCTTATGCATCAAAATTAATAATTTAAAATGAGCAAGGAAGCTCAGAGGGTAATCTGGGTCATGCATCTTTAGGGAACACAAAACCAGGGTTGATTTATAGATTCTGGTAACTTTGTTAATCTTTGTCTCTAATTCTGTGTGCAGAAACTCCTCAGTTGCAGCGTTGCAAAAAAAAAACAAAAAAACAAACCACCTTGATGAGTTGTAAGCCTTACAGTGCACAAAGCAATCAATTGGCCTCTGGAAGTGTCCCATAATTCCTCAAGTGGTTGCTCTGCTCATTGTTTTGGACTGGAGACATATGCCCCTCCCCTTTCAAAGCCCCGTTTCTGCTAGCCCTTGCGTGCTGTGCTGATCTGCTCCAGGACACAAAGCAAACCAATAATAAGGAATGCTCGTGCTGTTGAACACAGAGGCAGGTGTCAGAGTAGCAGCCGTGTTAGTCTGTATTCCTTTTCTTTTTGCAGAGGCAGGGGTGTGTGTGTGTGTGAGAGAGAGAGAGATTGCTGTGCAGAGATCTGGGGAGGGAGGCAGGGCTGATGTTGGGGTTTCCCCCTCTCTCTGCCTGAGGACTGGTTGCTTTCTGCCATTGTCTGAACTTAAAAGACAGCCTGCTGACACACAGTGCCAAAACACAGTGTCTCTCCTCCTCCCCTACACTCTCGCTCTCTCTCTCTCTCTCTCTCTCTCTCTCTCCTCCACCCCTTCACACACATACACACGCACACACTCTCTCTCTCTCCTCCACCCCTTCAGTTGAAAAGCAGCTGACAATGTAGTAGGATGCCCACAGAACAATGGGTTTGGGAAACCTGCATCATGTGACGCTGTGCCTGCCCCATAAGGCATTGCAAATCCTTCCCAAAGCACCCTGCGGCCAGTTGCACAGTGGGATAGCTACCACAATGCACCGCTGTCTTTGCCATTGCAAGAGCTGCTAATGTGGATGCGCTCCACCGTCACAAGGAGCAGCGTGGAAACGCAACAGCAGTTTAATTCCAGTGCTTTAATAAAAGCGGCGTAAGTTGTTGCACCGAAACTTGCCAGCGTAGACATACAGGCAGCAGCGCTTTAATGTGGCTGTGTAGTCACAGCACTCAGCGCTGTAAAAAAACCCACCTCCGCAAGGGAAGTAGCTCCCAGTGCTGGGAGTGCGGCTACCAGCGCCGGTGCACTGTCTACACTGCCACTTTACAGCATTGAAAAACTTGCAGTGCTCAGGGGTGTGTTTTTTTTTTCACACCCCTGAGCAAGAAAGTTGCAGCGCTGTAAAGTGGCAGTATAGACAAGGCCTTAGTGATTACGGGGAACCCCCAAGGCTAGAGTTTATAGGACCTAGCAACTGAGATGCCTTCAGCACTTCTCCGTGAGTTACGGTACGGCTACCAGGCTGCTGAGTACCTTAAAAAGTTGGGTGTACCACAGCACTGAACAGCCGTATTAATTACAGCGACACCCCTATGAGATGATTTGTCCATGAGGCTGAAAATTATGCTTTAGAATATTGAGATTTAGAGCATATTTTAAATATTGTTTTCTTATTGTGCTAGTTGAAATTTATCCTTTTGTTTAAAAAAAAAACCGCACCTTGTTCTCAAAATAAAAATGCCACAAGATGTAACGCCTACATAATAATTGGCTTATGTAACATTCTGGTCTGTCCCCACAGAGGCAGAACGCTTTTCATTTTGGGATTAGCTCCAAAGAGAAATCATTTCAAGTTGACTCGCCAAACAGAAAACTAGGGGCCACATCTGCAGATGGTGTGCCTCAGTGTAAATTTACGCCAGCCGAGGCTGTGGCCCTATGACGCTTCGATTTTGGAAGCGATGGTCTCCTTGGTTCTGCCGCTTACCTATTTCATAAGAGTTTAAAAATATTTCATCCTAAATTATTACAATGTGGTGGTTGTACGGTATATTTTTAAATAAACAGGACAATAAAAGTAACTGTACATTTGTTTTAAAAAGTGAAATGCTTCTGCTGTGTGTCTTCTAATATTCCCCCCCTCCCCCCGGCCCTGTTTTTTTTAAAGGACAGGGTGTACTTTGGCCAGTTAAACAAAATACCCTTGTTTATCTTTACAGAAGTGTTTGTTCTCCTGCTGGTTAATGAAAGTTACTGACACACATCCTCTGAGTACCAAGAGGAGAGAGATTCCAGAATGTTTTATTCTTAATAAAAGACATTGAGATTTGTTTTACTTTGCTTCAAGGACTCTTCTCTAATACACCGTTAATCGATGCTGCAACCGATGCGCTACCGCATTTTAAAAGCTAAAACAATTTGCTGTTGAAGCCATCGGGATGTTTAGGCTGCCATTTTGCTAATCTCAAACTGTGGCGCCATCTAGTGGCCATTTATTTAGCACGTTCTGTTCTATTCTATTCCAAAAGGTCTGTAACATCTACGGTTTTTCACAATTAGTAAATGCAGGCAGAAAACCATAATTGTTTATAACCAAACCTTTTTCTAAAAGTCATCTATGATAGCTTTATATTTCTCTATCTTTATTAATCTCCCCTGGGGCAGGGGAGAAAGAGAATGAACCAGGCGTGACAGAAGTCAGTCACTAAGGTTAATACACGGCCGGAGGATACTGAGATCCTACAGTGATGGGAGCGAATAAGTTTCATTTATTTGCAGTTGGATTTTTGTGGCTGTATTGTAAATTGAAAATTAAGGACTAAGGGCCAAATCTTTTCTTACAGAGATCTACCCATGCATCTTTGCATGTCAGCTAACCACACTCAGAATGATCTTTTATCACTTGACCCTTCACTTTGGATGCTGTGGATCTGACTTGGTTGGGGGGCGGGGTTGCTCTGGAGATTTGCACAACTCTGCCCTTAGGACTAGACCCACAATAGGGACATAGGGTCCATCATCTACAGGTCAAGCTGGAGATGTAAATTCCAGCTCAAGTAGACGTCCTGTGCTAGCTCTGATTAAGCTAGTGCACTAACAGTATAGTGTAGCCACAGCAGCGCAAATGGCAGGAGAGGGTAGACACCCCAAGAATGTACCTTAGCGTCTTGGATGGGTATGTTCTTGGGGCAACTGGTGCCTCCTGCCACTTGTGCTGCCTTGGCTACCTGTGCTAGCTTGATCAGAACTAGAGCAGGTATGTCTCCTCTAGTTGGAATTTCACCTGCCACTTCAAGTGTGGACATACTCTTAGTCTCAGCATTGCAACACCTAACTTTACGTGCCTTGTCATCTACTGGAACCCATAGCTCCAAGTTAGGAGTCCAGGCTGCCTATACCATCTATGGGGGGGTTAGGTCCCTAAGAATAGGGTTCACAAAATCCCAGCAAGCTGAGCAGGCAGCCACCTAAACTAGCCAATGGGAGATGCTGAGGAGAATGTGTGGCCTCATCCCTGCAAAGGGATTTAGGCCCCTACACCCAGATTGGAAGGAGGTACCTGTCTCCACTTATAATTCACAGCTGTGAATCCTCTCCAGGTCTTAGGAACCCAAGCCCTTTCTTGCAAAAACAACTGAGGAGGTGGTGCTCTTCTCGCCTTTATCCCAGTGATTGGGGTACTCATCCAGGGTGTGGGAGATCAGGCTTAAATCACTTTCAACTGTACTCTGATCACAGATGTAGACTGATGGTAAACCATTGAAAATAATGTTTATTTTTAGTGTACTACATATCTCTAAGTTTTTTCCTTTAAAACTTTGCAGTAGCTGTATGACTTGGCACATTGAAGCCTTTCTGATGATAAATACAAAATAAAGAAGAATTTTTGTTGATTGGACTAAAAGTTAAAACACCTCTATTGCATGTTTGCCTTTGTCATGCCACCTAGAGAGAATGCCATTTGTAGATAGCGTGGGCAGGAATTAAATCCATTATACTTCAGTATTTTTCCTGTGACCTTTGCACTTTCACCTGTTTAGGGCCAGGCATAATATGACCCTTAATATTAGCTCTTGGCTAAATTCTGCCTGGTTCTTGCATAGACTGCATTAATAGGAGTTCAGAGGCTGCTGCTCCTTCTCGACTTGAGGGTCCACCATGCCCAAAACAGGGTGCCGATGACGAATGCCACCCCATTCCAGGCTTAAGCCACAGTATCGTGATGGGGGTGTGTTCCTCTGGCACACTCGGGAATTATGCTCAATCATTCAGGCTACAGATGACCATCCATGTCCTATCAAAACTAATCACTGTGTCTTGTGTTTGGAATCTTGGGTACTGTCCATGAACTTTGTGCAAATGGGTACAAGATCAAGAATGAATAGCAGAAACTATTCAGGAAATAATTCCAAATAATGGATCGGAGAAAATCAGAAGTTTTGTGAGGACCATTTGCAAGTAGAAACAGAGGTGAAACTGCGTGAATAAATTCTTCACTGCAAATTATTTGCTTATCTCAGAATAGTTCCCAAACTAGTCAGAAAAATGAAACCCCATCTTTTTCCCCCTGTAACATATAACCAAATAGATGGAAATGGAAAACACACTACAGAAACAGCATATACCCACTATGTTTTATCTCCAAAGATAAACTGTAGGCTATTTATACTCAGGCACTCACAGACAAATAGAACCAGATAATTGTTGTCCCAAAAGTCCCACTTTCTTTTTTTCTTTAAAAGTAGAATATTCCCACAAGACCCCACTCTTCTATGCTCTAAAATATACTGGAATGCAATAATCTCAAGCCAAACCGACAAGAAAGAGAATGATAAAAAATGACAACCAAACTGTTCATGACATCACATTCATCCCAGCTAAACTGGGAAATAGAGAGAAATATAAACCTTTACAGAGCAGCAGCTGTCCAATTAAATTGAACAGATCACAGGAGAAAATATTCAGTTCCTTTTCCCGCACACTCATATTCACTTTCCTTTCAAACCTGAGGGCTTCTATATAAAATCATACTCCTTATTAGGTGCTTTTAAATTATTTGGAGCTTTTTGATCCAAACGTAGCTGGAAGAGAAGAGAATGGCAACGAAATACTAAGATGCGGCAGCCATGCAGTTAATGCATTATTCACATTCCCTCCAACCCAGAAAATTGGAAGAGAGAAGAAAGAAACCCACACACTAAGCCAGATTCTCCTTCTCCCTGACATAGGAGGGCATTCTCCTGCTTCAGGCTACGTAAGGGAGGTAGAGTGTGAGTCCCTGAGTCCTGGGAAGTACAGAAACAACTCTCCCTCCCTACTTCCCCAAAGATACTTGATCTCCAAAGGGGGCAGAGAGTGGGTTGAGTATGTCAAACCTTCTCCATTTTATTAGAGTAATTTACTGCAAAAGTGACCCATTGACACTATTTCAATGAAATAACTTTTGGACTGAATATATACAAAAGTGTTATTTCAGCTCCTCTGTTAACATGCATAGGACCATAAAAAACAAGCTTGATTCTTTACAAGAAAAAAATTATTAGGGGAAATAGGTAACATATTTCTCATGAGCTGTTTTATGGAAGCACAACACCAAGATATTTTTCATGAGCTATTTTATGGAAGCCTGACTCCAAATATTTTTTTTCACCCTCTTTTTCCCAGTTGTGTCAACCCTCCTGTATTCCCTTCTCTTTTAGGGGTGTCTTTGGTAGTTTATTTAGCCGTAAGATCTCACTGTGTGAACTGCTGAGAACCCGCAACTTCTATTGAAGTCAGAACCAGGGAGTCAAGTAGGATTTAGGTAAATCCTTCAAGTTAAGCACATGCTTAATTGCTTTGCAGAATCAGGGCCTAAATTCACTCTCAACCTCCATTTTATATTATTAACCACCATTACTAAATCCAATAAACTGAGAACACATAATCTGGGAGGGGAGAGGTATCTCTGCTAGTTAACTCCTGGAAATGTGCTGGAAATGGCCCACCTTGATTATCACTTCAAAAGGTTTTCTCTCCCCCCACCCCACTCTCCTGCTGGTAATAGCTCATCTTAAGTGATCACTCTCCTTACAATGTATATTTTTTCATGGTCTGTGTGTATATAAAATCTCCTCACTACACTTTCCACTTTATGCATCCGATGAAGTGAGCTGTAGCTCACGAAAGCTAACGCTCAAATAAATTGGTTAGTCTCTCCGGTGCCACAAGTCCTCCTTTTCTTTTTGCGAATACAGACTAACACAGCTGCTACTCTGAAATCTGCTAGTCTTGTACATATTCCATAGTTCCTGGTTATGGGATACACAACAATGAACAATGTTTTCTTGTTGTTGTCATCCTCTTTTAACATTTGTCACATTGCTTTAAAATAATCTCAAATAAATTATCATAGCGCCAATAGCATCTAATTTAAAATTTTATTCTGAAAAAAATGTAAGAGGAGTGAAGTGGAAACATTTTGAAGTCCTGTCACATATCAGCTGGTTTAATTGGCTATAACTATTTTATTTCACTTTTCCATTTGTCCTTGATTTTGTGCCTGACGGGATTCATTGTAGAATTTAGACATCTTAGCAGCAACACCTTTGTAACTTTTGGAACTTTCAGATCGACTCTATTATAATGTTTTGATTCTGGGCATTCTTTCCTCCTTGCTGAGTGGTTTTTTTTTTTTTCTCTAATTCCTTCCCACGCAGTGCCTGTGATGTATCTTAGAATTATAGACAAATCATAGAATCATAGAAGATTAGGGTTGGAAGATTAGGGTTGGAAGAGACCTCAGGCAGTCATCTAGTTCAACCCCCTGCTCAAAGCAGACCAACACCAACTAAATCATCCCAGCCAGGGCTTTGTCAAGCCAGGCTTTAAAAACCTCTAAGGATGGAGATTCCACCACCTCCTTAGGTAATGCATTCCAGTGCTTCACCACCCTCCTAGTGTTTCCTAATATCCAACCTATACCTCCCACACTGCAACTTGAGACCATTGCTCCTTGTTCTGTCATCTGCCACCACTGAGAACAGCCGAGCTCCATCCTCTTTGGAACCCCTCTTCAGGTAGTTGAAGGCTGCTATCAAATCCCCCCTCACTCTTCTCTTCTGCAGATGAAACAAGCCCAGTTCCCTCAGCGCCTCCTCATAAGTCACGTGCTCCAGCCCCCTAATCATTTTTGTTGCCCTCCGCTGGACTCTCTCCAATTTGTCCACATCCCTTCTGTAATGGGGGGACCAAAACTGGATGCAATACTCCACGTGTGGTCTCATCAGTGCCAAATAGAGGGGAATACTCACTTCCCTCAATCTGCTGGCAATGCTCCTACTAATGCAGCTCAATATGCCATTGGCTTTCTTGGCAACAAGGGCACACTGCTGACTCATATCCAGCTTCTCATCCACTGTAATCCCCAGATCCTTTTCTGCAGAATTGCTGCTTAGCCAGTCAGTCCCCAGCCTGTAGCGGTGCATGGGATTCTTCCGTCGTAAGTGCAGGACTCTGCACTTGTCCTTGTTGAACCTCATTCTCTGCACCTCCCATCTTCCCTTCCCCCTCTTTCTCTCAAATTTTCCTTTCCTTTTCCCAGTTCTCACAGTCTTATGAGCTCATTATCTTACCATGCCCTTTACTCATACTAAAATCCACACTATGTATAATTCGAGGGGGTGGGGGGACACACACAAAGATTTTTTAAAAATGGAACTAACATATTTGCTACCTTCCAGTGAGATCATTCTGCTTATATATTACATCTCCCCATCACCCTTCTTCTGTCTTGTCTATTAGATGGTAAGGTGTTTGCAGCCAGGATTGTCTTATATATAACATAACATATTATAATAGAACATATTATGTGTTTTTTTCAATGCCTGGCACAACAAGGATCATAACCGAATTTGGCACTTTTCAACGCTATTGGAATATAAATTAATAATCATGTTACCTGTGAAATGACATTTGATCAGTTCAAAGCCTTAGCTGGGCCATGTCTACACTGGAAAAATAAGTTGTGTTTAAAAATGTTAGCTGATTTGTAGACAAGGTTTAATCCCTTTAAAAAGTGTTAGCTGGTTATGATCAGTCCTAGGAGGAACCTGTGTTGACTGCAACCAGCTAATCACTTGGAACACCTATTGAAACATCTCTTTCCTAGAGTAAATATGGCCTTGGAGAATAATTGGCATTTTACCAGATTTTTAAAAATATATACATGATTAATGCGCATCTGTTGTGTGGGGGAAAAAGAAGATAGGTGATTCTGGCAAGAGATGTACACACCTACACTATGCTGTTAGCATCATTACAGATAAAAGGCTACATAATGACATTATAAAAGTAGTGTAGGTGTGAACAATATCTCTTGCCATCATCACATATCTTTGTGCATGGTTAAAATCTCAGATATTTCTTGCTAAGGAGGTAGGGCAACATCTATACAACTCATATCTGGCCTGTTAATTGTTTGTTTTTCATAACTGCTTACTGTTAAGGGAGAAGGCACAGGTCCTTCTCAGCCCTGACGTTTTTTGCAAGGTGAGGGCTGGTGGGCAGTGATTATCTCCTTCCTTGTTGTCCTCTGTCCCCAAAGTAAATGATGTCTGGAAAAGCTACCAGCTGCCCCTAGGAGATCCAGAGGATGGGACCACTTATGTCTACACTGCAATTAAAAACCCATGGATGGCCCTTGCCAGCTGACTCGGACTCGCGGGACTCAGGCTAAGGGGTTGTTCAATTGCAATGTAGAGGTTCTGGCTTGGGCAGGAGCCCGGGCTCTTAGACCCTGAGGGTCCTAGAGCTCAGACTGCAGCCGAAGCCCGAATGTCTACACCTGAATTAAACAGCCCCGGAGCTCCATTCCTGTAAGCCCAAGACAGCTGGCATGGGCCAGCCACGGGTGTCTAATTGCAGTGTCCTGGAAGGCAGCAGAAGAGTTCAGAAAACTGGCCACCTGTGGGTGTGAGCTGCATCTCCAGGCATGACTGTCTAACTTTTATGGACATAGGCTAATGTTTGTAGGGCCACTCCAGCTCCTAATTCACCTTGATTTTAATTGGTTCAGGGTTTTGCACAACCTGTTTTGTAACATGCTTCACTATTACTGTTACAATGTCTTAAATGCATACCTACGTGCCAGAAAAATCTGTTGGTGTACTTTTACAGTGATATCAAGACTAATATTCTATTCAGCATTTACTAAAGATAGAGTATTTATAACTCCATCTTAACGTAAAGACTTACCAACAAGAAATCTAATACATTAAATACAGTACCAAATTTGGAAGAGAAACTGTCGATGAATTTAACAGCCACTGGATGTCATTGTTGTGCTATTAAACTACAACTAGAAGGGCAAGATAAATTCAAAGATGAAAAGTTGGCTCTATTGAAAGAAAACTAAGCAATCAACATTTTCAGACTTTTAATTTCATGCAACATCAAAAAAGACAGTCATAATATTATATTATATATAAGATTCCATAAATATCCACAGAAACATGAGGCATGCAAGTGCTCCCTAATACCAAACTAGCTGCTGCCATCTACAGTAAGGGATGAAAGAAAAGGAGTACTTGTGGCACCTTCGGCGCATGCATCCGATGAAGTGAGCTGTAGCTCACGAAAGCTTATGCTCAAATAAATTTGTTAGCCTCTAAGGTGCCACAAGTACTCCTTTTCTTTTTGCGGATACAGACTAACACGGCTGCTACTCTGAAACCTGGTAAGGGATGAGTCACTGCAAAAATCTTAACTTGTCTTCTGTGGAACTGTGCCAGTTTATAGAAGGTAAGGATCTGGCCCCCAGAGTGAATACCTATAAACATAACTGGGTCTAGTCTTTTATCAATGCTTACATAATTCATATTCGGTTTTATTTGCATGCAAGACTATGGTATCTCTATAATAGTACAGTATAAGACAAATCCAGCTGTCTTGTCCATGAGTGTAGAGGTTCCCCAGACAATGGGACTGGTGCAGTTATACTCCAAACGAGGGGCAGGGTATGCCCTACATACCTTAGCAGTAGACTTAAATGTGCCCTCTATCACTCACTGCGGCCATGATGAGGGAATTTGGGCCCAGATCACTGAGTGATGAGTGTGCAAGGGATAGGAGGCACTGGAGCAAGTGTGGGGTGAAGAGGGCTGGGGCTAGTACTAGAGGAACTTCTGCTAAGTGAATCTTCATGTCCCTCTGCACTGCAGGGATCCATCTAAATCAATGAGCTGGACTAGGCTTCCTGGAGTAGCTCTGCAGCTGCTCTGTGGCTTGCGAGGGAAGATCTCCCACCATAATTTGCCCCTGCAGTACATCTGCCCAGAACATGGCCTGGAACTTGGGGACTAGACTCTGGATTTTAGTCTGTATGCATACGTTTTACACTCCTAAGAAACTCAGGCTTTATTACACTCTGTATACAGTGGATAGTTTAAAGCACAGCTGTGTGGTGGAATACATGACCTGTTTCTATTCAGTGAGAACCGTAATTCTTAAAGTACCCATCTTTTGCTACAGAGAGATTTGAGAAATAATTTATATGGACATACTAGAGTTGACATCAAACAGATTTAATGTTCCTGCAGAAGAAGTGACCTATTTGCCAGAAAGATTAGTATTAATAATAAATTGTTACCCAATGAGAACACCATTTGGTAACTCTGCAGTAAATGTGCCATGAGACAGTTTTATGTTGGGAGAATACTGGAGGCCAGTAAGAATCATTGATGTCACCAGGGAACAAGCGTAGAGGAGAGAATTGCAATTCTTTAGCCAGAGGCATAGCAGCAGTTAGGGACATATAACTTTCTTCAGTGCCCAGCCTCTACAATTTGATTGGAGATTAGGGAATGGGGTGGGAAAGAGTGAAGGAAAGTCTCTCAAGACTGCAGTTCAGAAATAGCCTCTCACTGGAGGTCACTGCAGAGTAACAGCTGCAGCTGAATCCATGGCCTTAGTCCCTTTTTCCATAATGGAAAGACCAAGCTCCCCAAAATGGTGCTCAGCTCTATACCACACAAGCACTGTGTACCCCCGTCCTGGTCACCTAAAGTCCTCCAGTCCAGTCCAGAACTGCTCTCGTGCCACTGCTAGAGGAGCTTCTGTGTCTCTGCCCACTCTCCGTTCCAGACAGCGGAGCTGGCATTGGATACCTAAGGCCCTACCAAATTCATGGTCCATTTTGGTCAATTTCACGGTCATAGGGTTTTTAAAGTTGTAAATTTCATGATTTCAGCTATTGAAATCTGAAATTTCAGGGTGTTGTAATTGTAGGGGTCCTGACCCAGAAAGGGGTTGGGGCTGGGTCACAAGGTTATTGTAGTGGGTGTTGCAGTACTGCTAATTTTGCACTGCTGTTGGCAGCAACACTGTCTTCAGAGCTAGGCAGCTGGAGAGCAATGGTGGCTGGCCGGGAGCCCAGCTCTGAAGGCAGAGCAGCCACCAGCAGCAGTGCAGAAGTAAGGGTGGCATGGTATGGTATTGCCTCCCTTACTTCTGCGCTGCTGCTGCCTACAGAGCTGGACCCTCAGTGAGCAGCCACCACTCTCTGGCTGCCCAGCTCGGAAGGCAGCAGTGCAGAAGTCAGGGTGGCATGGTATGGTGTTGCCACCCTGACTTCTGCACTGCTGCTAGCAGGGTGCTGCCTTGAGAGCTGGGCACCCAGTCTACAGCCTCCGCTCTCTGGCCACCCAGCTCTGAAGGCAGCACAGAAGTAAGGGTGGCAATACAACAACCCCCCTAAAATAAGCTTGCAACCCCCCTGCAACTCCTTTTTTGGTCAGGACCCCCAGTTTGAGAAATGCTAGTCTTCCCCATGAAATCTGTATAATATAGGGTAAAAGCGCACACAAGACCAGATTTCATGGTCCGTGATGTGTTTTTCATGGCCACGAATTTGGTAGGGCCCTATGTATAAGGCTATAGCAATTTGTGTCCTTCCCTGTACACTGGGAAGCTCCAAGCAGCATTTTGCCTTGCTTCAGTACTTTTCCTGGGGCAGTATGGCTCTGCAGGATCCTAAGGCTGTGCCTTATAGGTGCAATCTAACCCTTAGTGGCTTGGTCAGAACTAGTCACTCGGGGCCTGATTCTGCCTCCTTTATTCAACTTGAATAGTACTGTACACGATAAATAGTCTCATTAAGTAAAATGCTACTCAACTTGAGTAAGATTGACAGAAATGGCCTCCAGAGAATTAGTAACCTAATTAGACTGTGAGAAACCAGATCTTGTACCAGACAGTTATAGATCAGTGCCAAATAATTTACACTTCCCTGCACATGTGCCAGTAGATCATAATCAATGCCAAAGAGACACAACAAGAAATTTTCTAGTAGCACAAAGTAAGGGACAAAGCCAGCAATGGGAATAACAATGCACAGAAGAGAGATAGTGCATAGAACACAGTAAATGAAATCCAGAATACCATGTTTCCATAACCATTGATTGGTCCGTTTAGGAGGGAAATATTGCTCAATAGATTTAGAGCTCTATTAGTGGAGACATTTTTAACCAAGAAGCATAATCTGTGTAATAATGATCAGCTTCTGCTTTAATATGCTATAGCTCAATTTTTTAAAAAAAATCTCCAAACTTAAAACTTACAAATATCATTCATTGTCTTTAAAGAGGCACTGTAGATTCAATGGAGTAAAATTCCAACCATGTGCACTGGGTTTTAGCCACATAACTCCTATTACAGTCAGTCAAATTCTGATTCCTGCAGCTGTAGGTCTGATGGTTTTAGTGCACCAGTAAACACCGCTAGATTAATTAGCATGAAAAAACCTAATGTCATTTATCATTACCTGAAATTTCTAAGTACAAAAATGAAACATCTTCTTATGTCAGAGGAGTTACAATCTCACATATGAAGGTGCAGTGGAAATTCTAAAATTTCACAGGTAAGGCAGGACTAGATAAAGACAGACCCGGGCCATAGATACACCTCAAATGGGGGGAACCCTCTTGTCCTCCCCCAATGTTATGGCTCTATCCCTCCTTGAGAGTATTGGCCAGAGGCATTTATATGTCACCTGCTGGGTTGGTGACGTTGCTGCCAACGCTCCTCTTGCGGGAGGCTGGGCCTTCAGACATCCTGGAGCACTACTCCCTATCTTCGGGCTGGTTGGGGTCTGTTCCAGAGGACGTAGGACTCAATGTACACCCACTAGAGCAGAGGACCACTCTGAAACCTGCTGCTCTGGTCTGGTTCTCACCAACACTACCTAGCACAGAATTCTGGGGGAGGGAGCTTCTGCCCATACAAACCTGGCAAAACCATGACAAGGTGGCAACAGTGAGGAAATATTTAAAAAGCTAAATATATAGAGCTTGGCTAAGCAACAAAGCTATGGATCATGACAGCTCCCTACAACTATTTGAAGGCTGTACATAGCAAGGAGTCATTTAGGGTAACATAAACAAGTATAACTAGACATACTGGGATGAAATCACAAAAAGAAAAAAATAGGTTGAATATCAGAAAAATATTCTTAGTTTGAGATTGTAGAATAGTCTCCCATGAGAGATGATGGAAATCCCCTTGCCTGAAACTTTTAAAATTAGATTGAAAAAAAAACACCACCCAGAAAGTGTACTGAAATGAACAATCTTGCATTGTCGGGGTGAAGACAAGGCCTGTTGTATGTTCTTTAATACTTACATTACTCAGGGCATTTTATGATAATTCCCATAAGTATCTCCTCTGAAAACTAGCAATGATGTTCTGACACAAATGAATCCACATGTCTGGCACCGCAATTTTTGGAATTAGTTTTCTGAAGGCAGTATGTTCTGTGATGATGGCAACAAACCTGTCAACACTGTTAAGTAAAGACACTTATCAAGGGAAGCTGCCCTACCCAAGGCTTGGGTGGAGATGTGTAGAAATGTAGAACTAGCAAGATATTTGTAGGGGTATTTATGACCACTCAATATGTCAAATTCACTCCTGTGGAAACATCCAGCACAAGACCTTTGTACCACTTAAGTTCCACTTAGGACCTCAGAACAGGGCTTAATCAAGATTTAAGGCTGGCATGCCTTAGGCTGGCAGGGTGAATTAGCATGAGATCGCAATATAAGGGAGCAAGTAGAATCACTAGTAAAGCTAGTGCTTTTAAGAAAATGAGATTTTTTGAAGGCAGTTCTCAAAGTCTGCTATATGAAAAAAATATGAATAACACCCCAAAAACTTTAAAAAACATAATTCAGGATGTTCACTTCACAGAAGCAGTCATGTTCTCAGCAACCTCAGGCTCCTGAGATGTGCTAGAACGAACACGTCATTTTAGCGTTCCGAATGCTATTTAATCTTGTTGGCTGCTAGAGCTGTTGTATTAGCTTTGCTGCCATTTTTTCTCTCCTTTGTTCCAGTACAAATGTATTTTGCACCCCAGTTTTTGGAAACTTTTTGAAAAAAGAAATGAAAATTCAGTCAAGAAGCATGGGTTTGATCAAATGAAAAAAGAGGAGATCCTTCTTGGTGCACTTCAAAACTTGACTCTGCATCCCCATGGAAGTCATTGAGTTATATAAGATACCGCTGACTCTCTGGGTAATGTGTGATCTAAAAGGGAAAGGTTAAAAGAGGAAATACTGCTGGCTAAAATGAAAAACCACATTTTGTAACAAGAATACTGTGTTTCTGTGTAGAAGGCTGTATATAATAATGCTACTGAGGCTAAACAAGGGTCTTAGTACAGCTCTGGAATGTTTGCAGCATGAATCTTGGCTAGGGCGGCATGGCCCAGCTCCATAACACGAGTTCCATCCTGCAGAGACCTTGCATGTGCCCTGAAGAGACGACAACATAAACCCTATATAGCTACCCAGTTCCTCCCCTGCCCAGAAACAGTCTGCCACTCTAGCCGGCATGTTTGGCCTATGCTCCAAGGACTGCACAACGGACCTCCAGACCTAAAAGCATAAGCTGCTTCAGCTTGAGGTAAAGATCTGTAACTGGGGCTATATTAACTTAAACCTTCCATGGACTGATATAGAGGAAGACCTGTAACACACACTCACCAGTGGGTTACTCCTTCATAAGTGGGCCTGAAATGGGGCTGTCAACCAGAGTGGGGCCCATCTGAGGAAAAGTCCCATCATAAGTCAGTCAGTAGGGAGAAACTGCTTGCTGCCCATGACCACTGCACTGAGCTTCCATGGATGCAATCTGATTTGGATAAAAGTATCTCGACTTTTGCAAGTGTGGAGAGCACCCAAGCACTGTGGAACCTAGTTATATGAAAGCATTTTGTGGAGCAGCACACAATAGCTGTTTGGTGAGAAAAGCTATGTAGTCTTCCCCACTGCAGAGATGGTATTCTAGTAAGGCAGAGGCTATTCCAGCTGTTTGGTCAGAATAGAACTGGTCAGGAATTTTTCAACAATTTGTTTTTTCATTGGAAAAACTGAAACTTTTTGTGGAAATGTATCAGTTTCAAGAAAACATTTATTGGCAAAGGTTTTCAGGTCCTGGATTGTATTTCTAGAAGCAGGCCAAAGGCAGAGAAGAGAAAACCACGCTCTAAGCTAGCTAATAACTTAGTGGTTAGGGTATTCCCTAGCGCGTGTGCAAGTGCCAGGTTCAAATCCTGATTTGCCAAATAAAATTTCAGAATAGTCTCATTTTTATTCCAGTGCAGAATGACAACAATTTCTCTCTCTCTCTCTCTCTTTTTTTTTTTTTTTTAAACAAAACGGAATTCTTGTCTTCCAGCCAGCCTTAGGGTGTCATAGCTTCTGTGAAGAAGTTACATTTTTTTCTCCATGGTTTTGTGGAGAGGATTTCCCCATGGAGATCTGCAGCTCTCATTTGAGATACTCGGAACTGGCCCCAAATGTTTCTGGTCATATTAGAGTAATTTTTAGCTGCAGAGGTTTGTGACACAGATTTCTACTCCATTTTTTCTTTCTTGTTGAGATTCTGACCAACAGCTTCTCACGAAAATATTGCCTGACTCTTCTGTAATGGCCAAAGTTCATCCAGGCTTAAGGAACAATACACAGTATTACAAAATTTGACAGCAGTAGTACTAATAGAGTGGTTTGTGAAACAAGTCAGGGTATATGCAGCACCATGACTGAAAGCGGATTTATCTTGTTGATTTAGCAGTGTGGGAATGTATAAAACCCATGGGCTTTTCCTTGGATGTCAATAAAAATTGGAGAATCCAAAAACAGTTTTTGCCAATATACTTAAACCCACAGGTTGAATGGGATCTATTTGTGTCATGTTAGGACTTTCTATAGTGCCCACCACAATAATATCTAAGTGCTTCCATAGTATCTAAATTCTAATCCATAAAGAAAATGAACCCATGAAGATACTAATCTTCATACTTGTACTAGGTCCTTTTGCATACTTTGGGCTCAATCTCACAAATCCTCAGTTGTGAATAAAAAATACTCACTTGAGTATGGGCTAGAGAATCAGGGTGCAATGTGCATTTGTGCTTTGCAAAATTCTACATGGTGATGGTTCCAGTGAACTTATTCTTTCTCTGTGCACCAAATGACGTGTGGTTGCTTTCTAAATCACAGACAGGCATTAGCTGGCAGTGTATTTTAGATGAAGAGCAAAAGATATTCATATTTCAAACCCTTCCCCTTGAAATCTAGGAGGGAAGAGCTGTGTTTCCCTTGTCGTTCTCTTCAAGGACATGTTCATGGCGGTAAAGGAGGCATTATCCAGAAAGTTTATAGCTCGACAGGATGATAAAATGCTCTCTGCTCTAAAATTAGCACAGCCACCAATGTATTCTAATATTTACATATTTATAATAAGCCATATGATTGTCTTAACTTGTGGCAATATTCCAGAAACTCTCAGAAATGCAAACTGAATAGTGTGTGTGACCCACAAGTTTCTGTTGCAGAATTTAGTGGTGTAAGTAAGGGAAGAAACAGTGGGAAGGATACATAATTCTTGGGTTTTGATTTGGGGTGCCTGCAGACTTGATGGAATTGGGCGGGCTGACTCTACTGGGTGAGTCAAGATCGTCCAGAAACGGCAGGTATTAGTTATGTTCATTGGCTGTTTAAAGCTACTTGGGTGATTTCTGTTGTGGGCAAGCAGCCTGGCAGGACACTGCCAGAGTCACTCTCTGAGAGTGGAACCAATAGGAACTCAAGAGGATGGGGAGAAGTTTATAAATAGAAGGAGTGGGCACCCAATTGGAAAACTAAGCAGTGAGCTGAAGAACCAGAAAGGTCTGCTGAAAGAATTGTGTTCCAGGGACCTTGCTGGTTTGTTGGATTTAGACTGTAGTCTCCCTCATCTCACTGGAGAAGGAGAGGACTTGCCATTGCCAAAAGTTAAAGGTAGCTTAAAGGATACTATGGAATTATCACTTGTTTCCCAGATTTTAAGCATCTGGCACGCTCTGTGGGGGGGTTGAACACCATTTAACAGAGATTGAGAGAGGTAAATCCTCCTAGAAAAGAGCCTCAGTGAAGTGTATGTGTGTATGTGCACATCATTCTATTTTGCATTTCATCTTATGACAGTAACAAGTACTAAAACTCAGGGAACAAGCACTGAAAATGTTGTCTTTAAAAGCATTGTTATTATTTCAAGGGTTATAAGCAACTGCTCTGTGTGTTTGCATGTGTCTCTGTGTGTAAATAAAGTATTCATAGAGAGATTTTGTATCATACGTCTATCAGAAATTAACTCTGAAGAGTGTGTGTATGTATACTATTAACACTATTCAGAGTTAATCTCTGATAGAAGAAGTGTGTTACAAAATCTCTCTCTATATATATATTATATAAGTCCTGAAGAAATTAAAATCTGGTCTGTACTACAAATACTATATTTGATGTTAGTATGTTGTCTTCCCCAAACCCATTACATATACATATACATTTGTATAAATTCATTCAATAATGTAAATGTTTTGCAAAAAGAACTGATAGCTACACTTTTGTATTTTTTAATCATTCCATGCTTCCAAGTATTTGTTACTCTTCAAATATCTACATAGCTGATTCTCCCCAGATGTTACCTTTTTCTGAGTAGGCCTGCAGGCTGCATATTATAGTGTATATGAGTCTTAGCAAAACAAAATAATTAGGAAACAGAAACGTGAAAAGTGCCTTGTGAAAGGATGATATTTTAATCTGTACAAAATTACATCAGTCAACAACATGAAGCAGGTACCAGTACAGCTGCAGAAAGTCAGACCTTCAATCTGAACTCTATTTTTTTTCTTTTATGATACAACAAAGAGGTTTCTGAATAGGGCTCACACGATGGCCAAATTATCAACAGAACTCTGCTCCTGTTTAGGATATGACTACACTAGACCTGGAAGGGGTCATTTCCATCTTGGATTGACACACCCGCACTAGCTCTGATGAGAGCTAGCACACTTAAATAGAAGTGTAGCTGCAGCGGCAAAAGCAGCAGGAGGCGCTAGCTGCCCCAAGTATATATCTTGGTTCGTGGATGAGATTGTATTTGGGATGAATAGCTCCTCCCAACGATTGCGATGCCACAACTACATTTCTCTTTTTAGTGCACTAGCTTGATTAGAGCCGGAAATTATGCTTACTCCAGCTGGAAATTATTGCTTCTGGCTCCTGTATAGACATACCTTTAGGCACCCAAATAAGTGCCCAGCATTCCAGAAGAGCTCAGGATGTTAGGTGTTAAGATCTTTTGATAACTTGGCCATATAATGTCACAATGAGACAATGGATGCTGAACACATATTTAGGTACCTAAATGGGAGCTGAGCTCTTTTGAAAAATCTGGCCATATACCACTATCACCCTAGACAAATAACAGAGTGATGTAACAGGTGACCTTACAGCCTACAAGACAGTCACAGAGAAGACAGGAGGAGTTAGGGAATCCAGAGCTGGGAATAAATTAACCGGGTTTTGTTTTTTTCAATATTATTTACTAGCTATTTATGAGCATTGCAGAAGAAGTGTCTTGAGGAGAGATTTGAATGAGGAGAGGGTGACGGCACAAGAAAAAGGAATTGGATCAGTGTAACCTATTTTTTTATTTTGACTGAAACTGAGTGGCTGGTGATGCCACCTGTTGGTTTTGATACCAAGTACATCATTGTAGCTCCTTGTTTAATTTTGAATCCAGGCTTTGTTGCGACCCACCTTCTTAGGTTGATCCCAAGTGGGCACCTTTGTTCCCTTCCTCTCGTGCTCTGGCATGGGAAGGATATTTGAGAAAGACACATCTTCAGTTCAGATAGTGTGTTTAAGGCTCTGCCTTCTGTCAGTGGGAAAATGATTTCCCCCTTGTTTTATTAACAAGAACTGAAAAAAGGGGCAGCCACGTTGTATGCCCTTGGAGTCCCTTTAACACATAAAACTGAAAGTTATATAGATCCTTCAAATTTAAAGCGTAAAATTCAAGTTTCTTGTCCTCACCTTTAAAATTTTAAGTTGGATGCTCCCCGTAAAATTTACATGCAGAACAGCTTCAGTGAGTTATTTCAGGTTTATAAGGTTTCAGACAGAGAGATCCATGATTCTGTGTATTTTATATTTTGTGGACCACTTTATAAGAGAGAGAGCCTCTCATGAATCAATTTCACCTACCAACTTTCACCTTCCCCCATCCATTACTGCTTGATTTTCAAATACTTCATTATGCAGACATTGATGGGCCACAGGACACAAGAGGGGAACCACTGTGGTATAAGCCATTGCATCTATCTATCTATCTATCTATCTATCTATCTATCTATCTATCTATCTATCTATCTATCTATCATGACTGTTCCAGCTCCCCCCCCCCATAGATACACACACAAACCTCAAACCCCATATATAATACAGTATCTATCACCACTTGATATTTAGTTGTTTAAATTGATAGTAATAGTGACAGTTTTCTTCTATACAGTACATCCTGCTTCTTGTGGAAAGGAATCCAGACTGTCCAGGAAAACATTATTTCCTGGTAAAATACTCTGTGTGGTTTGGTAATGCATTTAAAAAGACTTCAAAAAGCCAGATGGTTGTCTCTGTTATTTCAGTGTTATTCATTAGTGAGTAGCCCGAGATACAGACTTAAAGTAAGTGAATAAAATCCATTTGTGTCATCGTTGTGTTATGTTAAGTAAAAACTAAATAAAAACATACTATTAATGTAATATTTTCCCTGTGAGGGCTTGGTAGTGGAGCTGAGTGCAGTACTGCCAAATTCTACAATGATGTAAACTGGATGGATGCTAAGCAGATGTAATTTCATCTGCTGGTTGCAATGAAAGCTTTTAAAATTATGTTTGGAAAACATTTCTGCCTAGAGATGTGTTGAGAAATGAAGTTCAGTAAAAGTTTAAGGACTATTATTTCCTTTCCCCCAAATCTTTGTTCCTGGCGATGCTATTGCTCTCTTCAGACCCTCTCACAGGCAACTTCTTGCTTTCTGCATCTTCTTCGGTTTCTTGTCCTCATTTTCAAGACCCTGCACAACCCATCTGTCTAAATCTCTCTATATTCATTGCAAGTGAGCATGTGAGTGTCTTGACATCACATGTCATGCAAGACAGTTTTATAATCATGCACAGGATTTTTTGTGTGTGACCACTCACAGGTCATGACTCACGCATGACTCACATGATGTAGATGAAATTCTACCCCCTAACAATGGAACATTATGTTTTTTTAGCTGAATTAATAAAATATTGATTAAAGTTAATTGCACAATGTCTTAGTAATAAAACTGCTGACCTGAAAAATAAATGGCCTCTCATGAGCTTTACTACAACCAACAATACATGATAATAACTCTATTTGCACAGTAATGTTTAAGGACTAGATCCTGCAAAGGGATCCATCCCAGGGCACCCTGTACCATTATAGGGCCAAGTCAGTGACTTCAACTGCACTCTCTTAAGATACATTTGCAGGATATAGCCATGACCTGTGCTAGATACAACCACAAGGATAGATGAGACTGAACACATTGAATCACAGGTAATTCATACTTAAAGTTCATTTTTATGTCCCCAAATTCTGTCATAGTAAGATCATATGAGGAATGGGTGCCTATGTCTCATCTGTCCAGTTGAATACTACTGGCAACTCGTACCGGCATGGCCATGTTATGAATTGCTGGTGGTGCCCAATGTTGTAGACAAAATACCCATGCTTGATTTCTGGATGATGAAAAGAAAAGTCATTTGAAATTCTAATCCTAAGTATTACAGCAAAAGAAAAACTGTTTCTCAGAGAATTTTGGTTTATTGAGGTTCACACAAAGATGTCTCTCATAGTATTTGTATATTTTCCAAAACATATGCTGTAGTTTAAATATGTTTTATATTGTATCATAAAATCCCTATTACACATCATTTTCTATATGAATACATACACAATATGTGTGTAATTAGTGCTCTTTCTATTGAGAAACACGTTGCTGGGGTTTCTTGCTCTTTAAAGTCCTCCAGGAGGCAGCACCTTCTCAGTTTTCAGGACAATAAAGCATTTAATAAAGTTATAACAAAGTAGCTGAAAATAATTTCTTCATGTGGTGAATCTTGTTTTCCTGCAGTTTGTACATAATCCTGGTATGTCTGCCAATCAACTCCAAGGTCTTTCTTTTGAGATGAAAAAAAAATAATTTTTGAAAGCAAGAATGTATTCAGTCATTTCTGATGTGCTCTGAGTAACACTACCTGGCTGAAGCATCATTAGTGCTTCATCTTATAGAGGAAATTGAGAATAACATTTATTATGCACCAGTTTTAAGGGTATAAGTAAAGCTTCTTCCTTTATACTATAGGTGTGAACATATTTCTTAACTCTTCTGCATTTCATGCATATCCGAAATATGAGAGTTTAGCTACCGTAGCCTTCAATTTTGCAATGGTTTTTCCTGGTTTTCTCCACTTCCTGCATTAGATGTGCTATAGGCAGAATGGTTCAGCTAGCAGGACTAAAGAGTAAATGAAGCTTCCCTGAGTAGTATAGGCAGGTCCTAGATATGTTATACACCATTTTGCAAATCCTAACACTTCCTTAATTTGCCTCATGGTTTTGTAATATTTTTCAATATAGTTTGATTGGTTGATCACAGAAACTTTGCTACCATTAATGCTATTTTAAATATGGCTCTGGCTAACTCCGTTTGAAATTCAGTGTAGCCAGGAACGGGAAGCATGCAATATCCTGTGTTCCGTTTTATAGAACCCAAGGTACAAATTATTTTCAAAGTACTACAAGAGAGCAGTTGCATTAATGGTTTCTATTACTGCCAATATAAGATCTTTTCTAAACAGGAATTAGAACATAACCGAATGCCAATAACAAAAATAGCTGGGGAACTTCCAATGCTTTTCTTTGACAATATATCTCTTGGTATCCCAATCATCCACATAAATGCTCTGCATAAATACTTCTAAAGCTAATAAGACAAACTGTCAACGTAAAGGTGGGTTGTTATTTTGAAAATGTTGCTATTTATATGGTGTTGGACCTCTTGTTTTCACTAACGGTGACAAAGGTATAAGCATCTTTAACATGTTAACGTCAAAGCCTAATTAGGACCGTTTAAATGCTTGCATTGTTAAGTACGGCAGTTTAAGAAAGACACTCAACTCGAATAATATTTTAAAGATTTCTATCCCAAGCACTGCATGGGAAAATGAGACACCCCCCCGCGGCCTACCTGTTTGTAGGAAAAGTCCATCCACGGGTAGGTCTACACATTGAGCTGGGGGGTGTGATTCTCGGCTGGGGGAGAGATACCCACACTGGCACTGACTGAGCTAGTAAGCTAAAAATAAGGTGCAGTGGGGGCAGTGCAAGCCGCTGGAAGGGCTAGCCGCCTTGAGTACACACCCCCTCCATAGGTACTAGACCGAGGCATGCTAGGGGAGCTGCCACACCCCCTGGTTGAAGTGGCTTTCATCATATGCAGGGTTTACAGTTTAGTTCAGTGGCTCTCAGCACCCCCACTATGCAAATTGTTCCAGCACCCCTGCCCCGATCTGAGACAAAGGTCATGTACTCAGGGTGACTAGCTGCTGCTACACTTTATTTTTAGCTCATTAGCTCAGAGCGAGAGCAGGTATGTCTCCTTGAACCGGGACTCATCCCCCCCACCCCCAGCTTGAAGGGTAGACATACCCCAAGCATCTTCTCTGCACATATTCTTAAGGAAGCGAGCAAAAAAATTAACGAGTGAATGTTTAAGCGGACAATTTTAAAAGTTCGCTGGATTTGGGAAAGATTCCTGGGGACTGGAAAGTGGCAGATATAACTGTTATTTAGTAAAGTTTTAACCAGGAAACTATAGGTCAGTTACTTTCAATATTGGAAAAATATTAGTGATGGGCCAAAAGTGTGGACATGTTCAAATCTGGGATTTGGTATAGACCATTATAGAGACAGTGGCTAAGTGAAAAATGTGAATCCCTAGCTAGGTTTGAATTGCAAACCACGCCGCCCTCCCCATCCCAGAAGTTCTAGGTGTTTGGACTGAGCCCACCTCTAGAAAATATCTTAAGGGTGGACTATACGTTGGGCAGGCACCTCTTGATTCAGGACAGGCAGAATGGAATCAGGCAAGGGGATGTCATGTTTAAAGGTATTACTAATATTGTAGATAAGGAAAGTGCAACAGATGTTAATATACAGTTAGATTCTTGAGAGTCATTTGGCCAGATTTCACATTAGAGATAAATAGCTAAAATAAAGAACAATGGAAAAATTAGACAAAGTAAAATTTTGGATAGAAAACAGAATTAAAAGTGGGAATAAGACTATAATCATTGTTTCAGCTGGAAAAGAGTTTATTTTATTTATGTATCCAATATTTTTCCTGTCCCAGGATCTTTGTGCTGTAAAAATATACATAAAACAATATTAATAAAATATTAAAATGGGATTGCTAACAGGTCTTCACTCACAGATCATACGAGAAAAAAACAGTGACAATCTTTAAACAGCTTCCCAATAACAAATAACTCCTCACCCAACTTCCCCCTCATAATTTTAGTCAATCAGTTTCTCAGTCAACCTTTCCCCTCTGCAGGAAAAGCCTGGGAGAACAAATCAGTCCTGCAGCTTTCCCAGTAAGTCACCAAATGCAAGTTCTGGTGAGCCATGGAGGGATGTAAACTCTAGACCCTTCACTGAGAACACTCTGCTGCCACCCCACTGCTAGCTGCTCACTTGAGTAGGTGCTCTCAACTTCCACAATCTAATTTGTCTAAAGTTTTTTTGGCCCCATTCATCAGCATGGTATCATATGTAGATATGAGGTAATTTTTCATATAGGCTCCAACCCAGCAAAGCACTTACTCATGAGCTTTACTGTGAGCAAGTGAGTCGTGTTATTGATGTCAATACGAATCCTCATGCTTTAAGCATATGCTAAAGTGCTTTACTGGACTGGGGCCATAGCTGGGTTGAGTGGGGTACAACAGGTAGCAAATTTTGGGACCTCACTTATCCTTAACACAGAGAGAATACGGCATAGCCCAGATAGAATGTGCTAAATCATAAGAATGTAACTTGGGGAAAGAAGCTAAGGGTACTCAAACACTAAAGAGATGGGAGGGAGCCCTAAGTATGTAGAAAGACTAGTGTTTGGTTTAGTCTAGTTAAAGAAGAAGCTGTAATGTTACAGTGACTTAATGAACCTCAGAATACATTGAGTAGATTGTATATAGCTGACTGAGATAAACTTTTCAATTTGGTGATGGACTAACAATCTTTTTGAGCATAAGCTTTCGATGCATCCGATGAAGTGAGCTGTAGCTCGCGAAAGCTTATGCTTAAATAAATTGGTTGGTCTCTAAGGTGCCACAAGTACTCCTTTTCTTTTTGTGAATACAGCCTAACACGGCTGCTACTCTGAAACCTAACAATCTTTGAGATCAAGGGGGGAGATTTTCAAAGACACACATGGCAGTTAAGTGTCAAAGAATTGACAGAATTGACTCATTAATCCCAGAGTAATAAGGGAAAGGTTTAAGATTCCTGTAGTTTAGTGTATTTAGTGTCAAAGTGTCCATTCATTTTTTGTAAACCAGGGAAGGGTGCTAGTATTGTGCCTTTTGTTTAATTTGCATCTGTTATATTTGGGGAAGTTAACAATTTATGACTAATTTATTGGTGTGATTTTCAAATGTGCCCAAATTACTCTCTTCATTGAATTTCAAGGGAACTTGTGCCCCTAACTCACTTAGGGTAAATCACACCATTTGTCTTTAGTCATTTTTTGTTAAGTGGAGGTCAGACCTTTGTGCATAAGAACGAAAAGAATTATTTATCAATCTAGAAATTGACACAAGGAATATGTAAGATTATCACTAAGGGACATGTTTATTCTTTAAATCAAATGTCACAAGTTAATAATGCTATTCACTGAGAAAGCTAGACAGGTGTCCAGGGATTAATTAACTTTATTTTATTATATTTTCGTTACTTATAATTGAAGACAAGAAATGTTGAATGATATTAGACCACCTATCTGTGCACATAACTAGTGTATATAACCACTTATTCCCATCATTGTTACCTTTGTCCTCCTTCCCCCTTTACCTCTTTCTGTTCACTACACCCACTTGCTATGTCTTGTCTTAATTTAGATTGTATATTTTTCAGAGCAGGAAGTGTCTAACATAAGATGAGAGCCTCTGGTTATTATAATGGGTGTTATTATATTATAATGTATTGTAATGTTAATACTAATTCTATCTATGAAGATAACAGTATAGTGTAAATTACAGTTGTATATAAACTTACTATAATGTAGTATCCATGGCTGCCAGTAGATGACATGTGTTGTGTCTGTAAATTATGTTGAGAGGTGTGAGCCTAATCTTGCTGCCCTGATTCAGATGACTAGTACCAGTGACTTCTATTTATTAATGGGCTGCTCACAGGAAAGAGAACTGCAAGATTACATGCCATGGAGAAAAAGGAAGATTGAGCAGGTCAGATCCTCTGGTTCAGATAAAGCTGCACTTAGCATAGGACCAGAGTGGGGACAAAGTTGACTTCAATGCCACCTTTGCATTCCCTCAGTTCTGGAACTGGGTTGGGGCCTAATTTACCTCCAGTACAACTTAAAGCAGAGCTGTACTAAGTTGTACACACCTGCTTGTGGCACCAAGGGGCCATTTCAGCAGCAAGGAATCGCTGGGACAGAGAAATGCCCTGGCCACCATGCCTTTTTTCATGGGAATGCCCCTTATATAATACAACCAGCATCATTTCCTTGCCGTAACCCATTATAAATAGGGCTGGTTAGCAAATGGGTTTTTTCCTTTGAAAAAAATGACTTTTTCGTGAAATATCAAAACCCAAAAACTTTTGGCTGAAAAACCAAAAACCCCACTGTGATGCCCCTTGGGAGCTGTAGTTTGGGTGCCTCATGCCCCATTCTTCTCTATAGGCCAGGCTTCCAGGCCAGACTAAATTTCCCATGGTTTACCCCATTTTCCCCACTTGCTGAGCTGCCACAGTGCATCGTGGATTTCATGGGGGGATGAAGTAATCCTGTACATAGGGTCTGTAAAAAGACTTCAGTGTCTTCCAGAGAAAAACTGTTATTAAACATAATAGCTAAATTCTCAATGGGAGCTTTGGTGTTGCAACACCTAACTTATAGACACCCTGCTGCCTGGAATTCACAGCCCTGAGTTATGCACTCAGGCTCCCCATACAATGCATAGAGAGAGTTTGGTGCCTAAAAAAGTGACTCACAGAAACTAGGAAGCTGAGCAGGGAACCTCTTAAGATAGTCAATGGGAAATATCGAGAAGGAGGTGCACTGCCCCTTTTACCCAATAGTTAGAGCACTCACATGGAGTGCAGAAGGCCCAGGTTCAAATGCCTTCTTTGCCTGATGTGGAGCAGCAATTTGAACCCACATCTCCTATATCCCAGAAGAGAGTCCTAACTAGTGGGCTCTGGTGCAGGTTCTCTTCATATCTCCTGCTGGAGCTGTTCCACTTTGTATATAATACTTAAATAGTCATGGGGCAGCAACTGTAACCTGGGTCTCCCCCTTCTAGGTGCATATGCTAACCACCAGGCTAGAGAGCCATTCTCATCTACTCTTGCTTTTTGTCTCTCTTGCCCAATGAAAAGTTAGTTATTTGATACAAAGTGGAACAGCTCCAGCAGGAGAGACTGAAAGAGTTTCATCCATCCTCTAGCCCAGTGTTTAGGGCATGTTCCTAGGCTGTGGGAGATTTGTATTTAAATCCCTGCTTCATGTTAGCCGGAGAAGGGATTTGAACCCAGGTCTCCCACAGCCCACATGAGTACTGTTAAAACTGGCCTACTAGGTAAAAGGGAGCGCATCCTCTGGCTGACTTTGTATGGGCTTAAGCTTGCTCAGAGCATGCTTATGGGATCAGCTCTGTAGCTGAGACAGATTGGGGAATGCCTACTTTGTGAATCCTGTCAGGGCTCAGACATGAGCCAGGTGCTGAGCGGCTTGGCAAGGTCAGGACTGAAGTGGCTCTGCGTGTGCTTGGCTGCTAACCTTTGGTGCCTAGGGGACTTTCTTGGTAGAAACGTAGGTGCCTGGGGACTTCAGTCACCTAAAGAGTTGGGTGGCAGCTGAGAGGGAATTATGTAAATGCCAGTGGTGCCTAAATGTTGACTTTAGGGTCTAAAGTGGCATTTAGGGGCTTAAGTCTCCCTTACGAATCTAGCCCCAAACTTTTTTATTGATTATTATCAGCCCTTCAGATGATAAGCTCTCATGAGGACAACTTCTGCTCAGGAAGAAGAGCGGTGTCTCTTAGCTCCTGCTGTAATTATACCCCTACCTGTTCCCCCAGTATGACTTTGCTGTAACACTTCCTAAAGTAGAAACAGATTATGCGTTTTTCCTGCCTGTTCTGCCTTGACATATTTATTTTTACTTCTCAATTTCCCCTCCTATGCAGCAGACGCTTCACCTTCAGCTCCAGAGGATAGCCTCAAGGCTTTTCCATTTAACTGGTGCTACATGCTGGTGCACAAATTGCCTGGCAGGAGTGATGTGCATTGATAAGGCCTACATCTTACAACAGGAGACTTAGTAGCTGCTTGGCTTCTCATAGCGGAGTAGAAGTCTGATTCCAGATTGGATTTGGGACTAGTGCTTTGCAGTGTGATGTTCTGCCACTGGGCAAAATAATTAGTTGAAAACATTAATAACTAGATGTTAGTGATGGTTGAACCTCAAAAAATTCTGAGATTCATTTTCAGAAAGACCTAAAAGTTTTAATACTAATCTGAACCACCTTAGCTCTTGAGTCAGAAAAACGGAGCTGAAAAATGTAAAAATAAGCTTTCATTTTGCTTTCGGTGAGGTTCCTAGTATTTCCTGCCTGCAACTGAGCCAAAATATCAGAACAACCTCTCTTGCAATACTTATGGCTTTTGGTTCTCATCCTGGCTAGAGTCCAAAAAAGGCAGAGGTAGGTGAAAGTGAAAATAAGTTTTAGCCGAAGATTCAGGCTTGTTCTTATTTTTATCAGAATTGGTTCATGGAGTCCTATGGAATATGTCGTGCATTAATGTAATACAGCATGTTGCATGTTGCTGTAAATGTAAAATGAGCCATGCAGCTATAATGGCTAACGTTGCATTAGTCATAGTTCATATATGCCCTAAAGCACTGTAGGGACAAACAAAGATGGAGGCAACAGGTTTGCACACAAAGGGGAACCTTTGGGCGTGTGTGTAACGGCTCATATAAATAGAGGACAGAGATCTGTATGCAAAGTGTATGCACGCTTGTGTGTGCTGCAGGAGGACATTTAAATTTATAACTAGCCGTATGCACACACAGTAATCTTGATTTCCTCACACAATTGTGAGAACTGCACAGGCAATTGTGATAACTGCATTTTTGTCTGTGAACCTCAATCAACCATTTTTGAACATTTTTTTCTCTATTGTACTTTACACGCACAAAGGTCATGGTAAAAGAACATTTTTAGAATTGCAAAGTGAAGAATTCAAAAGATCGGGCGTGCCAGAATCAAGACTGCCTGTGTAACTTTAATTCAAACCCCTTGTGCATATGCATTATGGTAGTCTTTATTTACAAGTTTGCATATTTCCCACAGGCCTCTGTCTCATATAATGCATAGGATGGACTGTGTTCAATTAATGAACAGATAGTAAATATTTTGTTTGATCTTCTTATTCAATATGTGGTTCTAGGCCTTATTTACTGCCAGAAGTGAAAGTGGGCTGGTACGGCGTACCGGTAAGAAATGGCCGCCTGTACTGGCCCATACACAGCCAACGTTAAAGTGCCGCCAGAGCAGCACTTTAACATCACTGCCCCTTTTGCCCCACTCAGGGCCGCCAACGGGGGGGGAGGGGGGTCAAAAGGGGCAGCCGCCCCAGGGCCCGGTGATTTAAAAGGGCCTGGGGCTTCTGGCCACCGCCGCTGCTACCGCAGCAGTGCCCGGAGCCCCGGGACCCTTTAAATTACCACCAGAGCCCTCAGCGGTGCGGGCCAGGGAGTTTGGAAGTGCTGGCTGGGGGAGGCTGACCCTCCCAGTCCCGCCCCTTCCACACGCCCGGAGCCAGGCCCCTGTACTGGGTAAGTCTTTTATGTTACTTTCTCCCCTGTTTACTGCACAAAATTCAAACCCTGCTCTCAAGACAGAATTAATTAATTTCCTCATGGGCTTGTCTATAGAACTTATCGCAATAGTAACTGAATGCTTTACATTTGTTAATTATTTTCTTTTCACAAAACTCCTTGTGAAGTGGGGGCAGAGGTATTATGTCCACTTACAGATGTGGAGCTCAGGCACAGGGAGATTAAAGTCAGAAATTTTCATGCCACTAATTTTTGGTGCCAGTTTGAGACACCTAGGACCTGATTTTTCAGACTACTTTGCATTATATAGCAGTTTATATATTCAAGACTTCCATTGCAGTTGTGAGTACTTAGCACTTCTGCAAATCTGGCCCCAGCATCTCAAGTTGGGCACCCAGAAAATGAGGAACACACAGTTAGTGACCACCACTTTGGTTTAAGTGACTTGCTTAGCATCGCATAGGAGCTCTGTGACAGAGGCAGGGATAGATTCCAATTCTCCAGGACAGCATTTAACTGCCTTAACCATGAGACAATCTTTTCTCTTCCTGCAATCGCCTGCCTCATTCACTATACAACTTCCAAATTCTTCAATTCCTGTAGACAAATATCTTCTACCACACAGCCCTGGTTCATCCCCAAAGCAGGTCCATCCTGTGCACTAAATGAACCAGTGGCCTGTGGAAAAATAATATATAATTACATAACTAAAGACTGTATCATAATGCATACTCATAGTAGGGAGCAAATTAAGTTTGAACTTGCAACCTTAATTCTGGTATTACCAGTAATTACCAGTAATACCAGCTACCAGCTCTGTCCATTCATACAATATAGTAATACTTCACTTTCGCTGTACATCTGTATTCTGTACTCATTTTAAATAACAGGATCTGTTTTCATATTACTGATGTTTAAGGATTACCAAAACAACCAAAGTTAACTGACAGAAAGGAACAGTTAACTTATTGATACTGTTCTCATCTTCTCATACAAGGTCCAAGAGGCTGTCCTATAATCCTACTGTCCTATAGTATGTCACAAATATATATTATATATAAAAACAATTAAGTTCAAACAATCTTATGAAGATTGCAAAGTGAAGCATGGAAAAATTAGAAAATCCCAGATTTACAGTTGTCCATTCAACTTTAATTCTGCCTTTTCTGTGCCCATGCTGTTCACTAAATGAGGTAGTGGTCCAGTGAAATACATAGTATGTCATCATATCATTAAAGACTATATCATATATTCATAGAAATTAACATCAGAATGGACCATTAGATCATAGAATCTGACCTTCCGTGTATCACAGGCCATTACATTCACCCAATTACCCCTGTATTGAGCACAGCACCTTCTTTTTGACTAAAACATTGCATGTTTCACTAAAGCATACCTTCCAGAAAGGCATCCAGTCTTCACTTGTTGAGGAATCTACCACTTCACCTGGTAGTTTGTTCCAATAATCACGCTCACTATTAAAAAGTTATGCCTAATTTCTAATTTTTATTTATCTAGCTTCCACTTACAGCCATTGGTTCTTGTTTATGCCTTTCTCTGCTGGGTTAAAGAGCCCTTTAGTACCCAGTATTTTCTCTCCATGAAAGTATTTATACACACCTACATCATCTCTCACTCTTATTTTTAATAAGATAAACAGATTGAGCTTGTTAAGTCTCTTACTGCCAGGCTCTTTCTCAAGTCCTTGAATAATTTGTGTGGCTCTTTTCTTCACCCTCTTCAATTTTTCAACATCTTTTTTAAAAATGTAGACACCAGAACTGGATGATGTTCCCATATCAGAGTCATACACAGAGGTAGAATCAACTCCTTATGCTTACTCACTACAACCTGGTTTTTGCATCCAAGGATACCATTAGCCCTTTTTGCCACAACATCACACTGGGAGCTCATGCTGAATTGTTTGTCCAGTACGACTCTGAAAAGGATTTTCAACATATGCTTTCTAATATACAGTCCCCATTCTGCAGGTATCGCCTGCATTCCTCTTGTTCATAGATGTATGACTTTGCATTTGGCTGTATTAAAACACATTTTATATGAACAGGCCACAGTTACCAAGTAATCTCATTCTCTGTGACTTCCCTGTCCTCATCAGTATTTGCCACTCCACCAATCTGTGAGTCATCCACAGATTTTATCAGCAGTGATTTTATATTTTACTTCCAGCTCATGGATGAAAATGTTGAATAGCACTGGGCCTTGTACTGATCCCAGTGGAGCGCCATTAGAACCAGCTCCATTCCATGATGGTTCCCTATTGACAGATATTCTTTGAGATCTGCCAGTTAGCTAGCTCTTAAGACTTTCTTAAGCTTAAGACTTAAGCTCTTAACACTTTCTTTATATTGTACAGTATTGTTTTTTTAATTAAAATGTCATGTCTAAGACGACTGTGAATGATACATGTATTTTTTTGCATGACAAAATGAGGCAGGGACCACAGCTTATGTAATGAGGCAGGGACCACAGCTCTCTGTCCTTGAAATATGATTCTATCCTGCACTCTAACCCATCTTTCATTTGAAATTGTGGGTTCTACTTCTTTCTGTTGGTTACTTAGCTTTTGTCTTCAGCCAACCTGCTTGTATCGCTCTCTTGACTGCTGTAGTTGCATGTCCTGTTCCAAGGGAGGTTGAGGAATTCCTATCACTGGAGGTTTCTAAGAACAGGTTAGACAAGCTCCACTACCTCCTGCTGACTAAAGAAACCTAAGATCCTGTATACTGCTTGTTTGGTAGGTCATTTGCCCAAAGTCCTAAAATCATGGGTGAAATCCCTGCCTGGTTGAAGTCAATAGGATCCACAGAGGACCAGCAAAGGTGGCACGGAGTTAATTGCCATGAATTTCCCATTGCCTTCCAGAACACTTTTGGTTCTGGCTTACAGAAAGGATGAGCAGCTCCTTGGTGCCTGTGACCACACCAGCCTGTGTATCCTCAGGATCAGTCACACCAGCAGAGAGCTCCTCATGCAGCCTCCACATCCCTGAATAGTTTGTTCCACAGTAGTGATAGAGAGCAGAGTTTGTCAGCTCATCTCATATATGTTACAGGGGTCATGGATCAGTGTTCACATTGCACTCACTGTCAGTACCCGGCCTGCGCCAGAGAAGCTAATGATCCAACCAGCTGACCAAGTTCAGTGATGAATCCTGGTCATGTGCCACCTGAGGCACGTTGTGCATACGCTAAGATATATGTTACCCACCATTAGATGTCAACATACATATTTTATTTCTTTCCTATTCTTTACTCCACAGAGCTTGGTTGTCTTGGTCCCAGTGGAGTAAGGTGCAAGAAGAGGAAGATTTCTTTTAGCCTGACAAACTCACATTGCCACCAGGTACACAGCAGCTGTTCAATCTCAGCATCAAGATTAGGAACAAAAATAAAGGAAAGAAACATCTCAGGCAAGCAGGTTAATTTTAATGCTAGTCACAGTGCTCTGTCAACAATTTGTTATCAGTCCTTTAGTATTCAAGACAGATAAGACAGGCATTGTTGTTGTTTTCCACAGATAATTCATTTTCCTCTGAACACAGGGATTGCATACCAAGACTGTCTAGCTCATTAAATTCCTCAGGCTTAATTAATTATACCAAATAAAACACTACCAAATCATAGCCTTCATTACATTATATAATAATAATTAACACCTAGCTTATATATAGCCCTTTACACTTTCAAAGCACTGTGCAAACATGATCTAATCAATACTATTATTTAAAATACATTTTAAAATATTTAGCCATGAATATATTCAAAAAGTGAAACTGCACTGATTGTAACCTTGTAGTGGTTTCAAGACCACACTAGATGTGTTTTTAAACATAATAGCATTGAGTCACATTAGCCAGTGCATTGTGCAGAAGTGTTGTACCACATCCTTGCTATGAAATTTTCAGAAGTGCCTATGGCTCAAATCCTCAAAGATATTTAGGTGCCTAACTTCCATTAAAATCAATGGGAGTTAGGTGTCTAAATACCTTTGGGGAGCTGGGTTAAGTGATTTAGCAGACTTGTGCCCCTAAATTATTTTGAAACTCTCACCCTGGGTAAACAGTGAATTTCAGTCTTTGATGCTGTCACTAATTGTCACCAACGTGGTGGTCTCAATTTTGGTGTATTTAAACCAGAAATAGCAATAAGTCACATTGGCAGGGCAATGTGTGACAATTTTAATCAGCTGTGTTGTTCCAGGTCTGTGTGTAAAACAAGGAATGTCAGTCTTGGATGCTGTCTGTTTTAAACTTCATTTGCATCAAGTATAAAATTAGATATTTTTAAAGTTCTTTCATTGGTTTTCCAGAAACAAAATAAAAATAGCTAAAAATAAAATTTTGTAGGCATTCATTTAAAAATTAAATAGCTATACTATTTTTAACTTTTATAAATTCAGTTTTGCCAATAAATTATCTTTACAGATTATCCAGTCATACCCCCAAATCTATAAAATCTAGTTAAAAACACAATAAAAATAAGTTTCAGAGTAACAGCCGTGTTAGTCTGTATTTGCAAAAAGAAAAGGAGTACTTGTGGCACCTTAGAGACTAACCAATTTATTTGAGCATAAGCTTTCGTGAGCTACAGCTCACTTCATCGGATGCATATTGTGGAAAGTACACAGTATGCATCCGATGAAGTGAGCTGTAGCTCACAAAAGCTTATGCTCAAATAAATTGGTTAGTCTCTAAGGTGCCACAAGTACTCCTTTTCTTTTTAATAAAAATAAGAGAACTAGTTCCTGAAGAGTCAGGCATGTGTATGCAAAGGGATCACTAGTTGTAACCTCAGATAAGGTACAAACAGGAATCACAGATTCAGTTAATAATTTTATTGAAAATGTTATGGTCACAAATTAGATGGAAAAATGTAAATCATTTGTGATTTAAGGCTTGATCCAAAGAACACTGAAGTCATGAAAGTTTTTCCATTGACTTAATGGGTTTGGGATCAGAACCTTGAGCTTTCATCTTTCAGGTTGCTGGCTGGAAATGTTCACAAATCATGAAAAATTCACAGATTTTTTTAGCAGATATTTTATTAATCCAAGAATTCATACCAGAAGTTTGCTAAAATTGTTATTCCCCTTTTTTAAATGCATGACACCAAATCAAGTAGCACAATCAATACCACATGACTTAAGCGATCAGTTGCACAAAACAATATAACAAATGCAGAACAGTGAAACAAACAGATTGCAAAAAAAAAAAAGGGGGGGGGGGCTGAAAATTATTCACTGAAACTATATGGCAAATAATTATGCACAGCAAATGCATTCACAGAAATCAGGATTGGTTTGGGAATGTTTTACTAGTCAAACAAGGGATAAAATTCGTTAAAAAAATGTTCAAAACAAATAGTTCAATCAGCTCTAATATTTATGTATATTATAGAATTATTTTGATGATTTAATAATTAATGTTTGTAAAGTTAGAATAACCGATGCAAGGTGCTGTAGAAAATCAAATTATAACTATAAAATAGATTAACCATTTCATTAATTATAGCTTTCCCAGAGTCCTATGTTTCCAGTTCCATATGAACTCCCTATTTTCAAATGTGTATAACTCTGTGAAAATAATCATTCTAGGCTGAAAGTTGATATGTAGAAACCTGATATGTCTTAGCCTGGGTGAAAACTTATTTCTAAAACATGGCTAACAATTTCTGTTTTTGTTGTTAATTTTGTTGTTAGTGCCAATAATAATGTCTAATGGACAAAAATCAATAGAAAAAAGTCTACCTTTATATAGTGGGATCCATTAAAAAGTAAACAAATACTGTTTTGTGGCATTGCCTTTACCACAGTACTTCCTATGTTTAAAATGTATATACACTGCAGTGATATATTTATACAGTGCTATAATGAATATTTATTTTTAATGCTGCCCACCGTGTATGTAACCATAAAAATGAATTGAAAAACAACAACAATTGAAAATAGGCAAAAAATGTTAAAGTTTAGAACTAGAGAGAAACTGAGTCATTGAAGTGAAGTGAGAAGATGGAGAAAGGACTATAAGAAAGAACGGGAATCTGCTTATAGGTAAGGTTATAGCGGGAAAAAAGATGTGAATTTTTCTGCAAAAATACTGTCTTTCCGGCAATGCCGAATAGTCCTATGACAGCTAAGAATCAGGGATTGAAAGTGAAATCCTGGCCCTACTGAAGTCAATAACAAAACTCTCATTGACTTCAAAGGGACCAGGATTTTTCCTTGAATGAATAATTGCCATGAACAAATCATTCCAGATTGGACCGCAGTAGAAAATGTTCTGGAGCACTACGTGCTGAGGACTAGAGTGCAGCTCTCAGGGAAGGCTGGCCAGTTTCAGCATAAGGAGTTATTTTAATCTTCTTCACTGGTCTACTGGGGAGGGAAAAAGCAGTTCTCCCTCCACCAAAGCATATGGAGTGTTCTGAACAGCAGAACTGCTCTGAATATTTCTTGCTATAAAGAATTTTGAAAATACTTCTCAGATAACATTCTTCAGATCCATTCTTGATTAGCTGCTTCTCTGAACCATGTAGAGATTGGAGTGAGACAAATGCAAAGTTCCTTCTGCTTTTTCATAAGGTTTTGTTTACTAGGGTCCTTGAAGTATTTAGGGAACTTTGGACCACAAGCTGTAATTGGTCAGTAGAATTTGTGGGCAGGCTATTGGGTCCTTTAGCCCACACCTCCCATCTGGTGCCTATGTAACCCATGCTTGCTTAGCGTGGCGCTCTGTCCCCCTCTAGTGGCAACTAGCCCAGCTAGACATTGATGAGTCTGCTACAGCCTGAACTAAGAGGCATGTGGCTTTAAGCTCATGTAGCGGAGGTATATACACTAAGCTGCAGAGGTCCCAGGTTTCATCCCACCTGCTCATGATAAGGGTATGCCAGTATTACACTACTGTCTCTTAAATGTGTTATTGTTCAACCCCTCCTCACTAAACCATTTCTTTATGCAAACCAGCTCACCAGTTTTCACCCTGTCCCTAATCTTCTCTTTGGGTGGGAAAATATTATAGAAAAGCTTATGGCAAGGCAATTGTGTGGCAGAATCTGGTGGCTTCATATTTTGTTTTCTTTTCATTGTGATTTTAGCTCATTAAAACAATGTGACTTATAGTAGACAAATTTCATCTATCTCAAGCTTTTGGTCATCCCCAAATTTTTCCCATTCCAAATCATAAGCCATATTGAAACATTCAGGAAACAGTAATTATGGCCATTCCAGCTCAGGATGCATTATCAAAGTCAAATGTTCATACCGCTAACATTCTTAAACTGATTTTCTTCAAAGTTTTGCAGGGCTTCTAGACACGTAAAAATTGTGCTGTTTAAAGAAAAACAGTTGATTCATTTTGAAGTTATGTTATATTTTAAAGTTGGAATTCAATCTTAGATACAGTGCAAGCTATTTATAACCATCATAAATATGTATTTACGATTTGGCTAGTGTAAATTTAGTTATATACACTAAGAGTGCTAACTTCAGTACCTTGAGGTTCTACCAGATGACCACATTCAGGAGCAATATCTATCACCTGGAGATTGGAGATCTCAGCTGCTGTGAAAACATGCAGTGTGGCATAAAAAAACCTTTCTTGGTGCGTGGGATTGCCTTTTATATTATTGCCAGTTGACATTAGCAATATTTGGCAAGAGGAGTTAGTACTGAAAGGGAGTGTCACAGAATGCCAAAGGCAGACTTTTCCAGTTGCTATGCCTTTGATTTGGGCTCAAGGCAGAGGCTCTCTTGCTTACATGGATTATATGAAAGCCCCTTCCTCTGCTCCCACTAGTGGTACATTTTAATGACTGACAGCTGAGAAATGTAATTATCATTTTCCCAATAATATTTGCAGACAATAGGATCCATTATCAGTAGTACATGGTTTTATTGTCAATAATAAATAAATACAAATTGTAGGGACTTCCCTACAATTTCCCATCTCCTACCATTGACTTTATGGTTTGAGAGAGAATGAACTGGCTAATAAGTACTGACTTGTGCTCTTATGAAAGATACTTCTAGAGGCAGACATTCATAAGCCGGTAAGATGCCTCATTTCACAATCTCCATTGTATAAAATACAGATATAAAAGTCAGATTCTTAGTTCATGTAAATTGATAAAATTCCATTAAAATCAGTGGAGCTACATCACTAACTGAGAATCTGGCCCTCAGGGAACAAAACTGTTCATTCTGTTTTTCCAAATATAAGTGTTAGGACTTCCCATGCTCTCATGGATTGGTAACTGGTTAAAAGATAGGAAACAAAGGGTAGGTATAAATGGTCAGTTTTTAGAATGGAGAGAGGTAAATAATGGTGTCCCCCAGGGGTCTGTTCTGGGACCCGTCCTATTCAACATATTCATAAATGATCTGGAAAAAGGGGTAAACAGTGAGGTGGCAAAATTTGCAGATGACACAAAATTACTAAAGATAGTTAAGACCCAGGCAGACTGCGAAGAGCTACAAAAGGATCTGTCAAACTGGGGGACTGGGCAACAAAATGGCAGATGAAATTTAATGTTGATAAATGCAAAATAATGCACACTAGAAAACATAATCCCAACTACACATACAAAATGATGGGATCTAAATTAGCTGTTACCACTCAAGAAAAAGATCTTGGAGTCATTGTGGATAGTTCTCTGAAAACTTCCACTCAGTGTGCAGCAGCAGTCAAAAAAGTGAACAGAATGCTGGGAATAATTAAGAAAGGGATAGATAATAGGACAGAAAATATCATGTTGCCTCTATATGAATCCATGGTATGCCCACATCTTGAATACTGTGTGCAGATGTGGTCTCCCCATCTCAAAAAAGATATATTGGAATTGGAAAAGATTCAGAAAAGGGCAACAAAAATGATTAGGAGTATGGAACTGCTGCCATCTCAGAAGATATTAATAAGACTGGGACTTTTCAGCTTGGAAAAGAGACAGCTAAGGGGAGATATGATTGAGGTCTATAAAATCATGACTGGTGTAGCGAAAGTAGATAAGGAAGTGCTGTTTACTACTTCTCATAACACAAGAACTATGGGTCACCAAATGAAATTAATAGGCAGCAGGTTTAAAACAAATAAAAGGAAGTATTTCTTCACACAACACACAGTCAACCTGTGGAACTCCTTGCCAGAGGATGTTGTGAGGGCCAAGACCATAACAGGGTTCAAGAAAGAACTGGATACATTCATGGAGGATAGGTCCATAAATGGTTATTAGCCAGGATGGGCAGGAATGGTGTCCCTAGCCTCTGTTTGCCAGAAGCTGGGAATGAGCGACAGGGGATGGATCACTTGATGATTACCTGTTCTGTTCATTCCCTCTGGGGCATCTGGCACTGGCCCCTGTCGGAAGACAGGATACTGGGCTAGATGGACCTTTGGTCTGACCCAGTAGGGCCATTCTTGTGTTCTTATGTTCTTATCTTGTATCTCACACTTCCACCATGGATTACCATCTGTCAGGCAACTCAAAGAGGAATTCAGCTGACAGGAATACTTCTGTGCCCAGATAGGATAACAGCTGAGCTGGCAAAGGCATATGTTTGGCTTTATATGGCCCTATTTCCATGGCTTGAATGATAGACCACCATCCTCTTCCCTGGTTAGGGCAGCAGGTGTGGCATCATTGTTTTTGTTGCCTAGTGTAGAAGTAGTTATTTTTGTTGGCTGGGAAAATGGCAGCTGCTCAGCTGGCTGTATCAGAGGTAAGGGCATAGCTTTCTGGCTGGTCTAATACAACTGACATAGGACACAAATCATTCTTGTTATAGTAATGAGCAGCATTGCTTTCTCCCTTCATATACTGTCCATCATTACTAGATAAAAGGACTTGAAGACAGAAATAAAGATGGATTTGGTCATAGTGTTGACCAAAACAAAATACAAAACTAAACTGAACATTCAACCACTCACTAGCTATCACCATTGTCCATTTGTTCTTCTAAAGTACATATACTAAGATATTCTCTCTAAATTGACATACTGAAATTATGCAAATTTGTATTACTATTTGGTCATGTCTTATTTTCCCAATCTGGATTCTTTCTTTTATACACAGTTCATCCCTAGAGGCCATTTATGGCCATGAATCCATGGGCTATAATTGTAGCTCTAGGAATGTTAATATAAACTCTTTTCTATCTTACGCTGAATATTCACCAGCATCTGCTACAGGATTAATAAAAAAGATTTTGCCACACATTGTAGCCAATTAATAAACAATTTGTTTATATAGGGTTTTTTTTATCTTCCATGCAGAATCAGATGTGTGCGTATCTCCAGGGCTTTAGACAGTGGTCCTTGAGTTCTTAATTTACATATGGCCTTTCATTGACTGTATCTCTCATAATAATGTACTTTTTCATCTGTATGCAGATGATACATAGATGTTAGCAAAGATTTTTCTAATGCTAATGCTGCTTCAATATTTAAATCTACACAAACTATTTGGATGAGTTTTAATTTCTTTTAATTACATGTCTCTAAACTGAAGTTATTCTGCTAATTAGGCTAAGGTACAGAAGGATGAGCACTGGATTCCTTAGTTTAAAGTAGAATTTCCAGTCCCTTTACATTGGTAGCAAAAACTCTTCAAGTTCTTAAAATGAATACTTGAGCTTTTGAAGCAAGGTAACTATTGCGTATTTTGCTTTGATTTTCAGTTGAGGAATATCTTTCATCCTTCACTTTCTGATCAGGTAGGCTGAAAATTCTATTCATGCCAAAGCTGCCTCTAAAATTTATTTTCATAATTATTTTTTATGATTAATTTGGTAATCAATAAGAGCTGATTGTTAAATTAAGATGTTTCAAACCATACACGTTTGTGTATATTATTTGTATTTTTCTTTATTTCCATTGTCTTCCAGCAAAGTCCAGGATTCTCTATATTCTAATTTCTAGTTTTCAAGGCCCCCAATTCACAAAGGTAGTGATCACATGCATTGCTCCTTTGACTTATGCGAGACTACTCATGTGCTTAAAGTTATGCACATATCTAGGTAGCTTGCTAAACTGAGGCCCAGCGCTTTAAATAGTCTCCCACTGAATTAAATGGGAGTTGAGAGTGCTGAGCACCATGGAGGATGAGACTTATAGAATAAATGGCTGCATTTGAGTAATTTAAACTTATCCACATTTAATACATTATTTGGAGCACATTTACTGCCTCTTCAGAGTTGGTAGCAACACTGTGTCTGAGGATTGTTTGTGATGGACCACAGAATCCAGATCTGTATTTGAGCTCTCTGAAGTGTGTTTGAATTCAGCTTTTTGGTTTGACCCATTATAGAGACAAGGTGACAAACAACTGCAAAGTTTGTACAAAGTATGAATTAGGGGGATTGGTTGGAAAGGATTTGAAGAGGATCACCATCTTAAATGGCTCCAAGTGTATGTACTTTTTAGCATCATGTAAGAGTTGAATGCAAATAATATTCAGGAATAAAAGAGAGTTCAGTCAGCAAGCCAAATGGAAGGGAGGAAAAAGTTGAAGCTAACATAAGTGAAGATCAACAAAGAGTAAGAGGTTAGCAAACAGGAAAATTTACAGAGAATATAATCTGGGTCCAGTTATCACTACCCAAAGAAAACAATGAGGTGTTATTATTTTTATTATGCTGGAATAAGTAAAATCAGAGCATCCTCAATACTGTTTGCTTAGCTCAATGGCAGGTCTGAGAATAAATTTACTGGAAAAACAGAGAGTTGGAATCATCTGAAAGTAAAATGTAAAAGCACTCATTGTTGACTGCATATCCTTTTTTGTTTGTATGGATATGTGCTTGGTTATATAATCTCTGAACAATGCAGAATTTAGGAAAAACATGAAAAGGTCTGCTCTGTAAATATTTACTTCCAAAGATCTTGGAGTACTTTTGTTTTGAAATGACCTCTGGAAGTCAAGCAATATTATCCTTGGACAGCCCTTTCCTCTCATCAATTGCACTTCCATTTTCCCAGATTCATTCTTTCTTTATTAGTTGTGAAGTCTCCAACATGATTTGGGCACTTGCTTATAAATTACCTGAAGCATGTGAATCCCTAAATGTTGGAAACAGTGCACTGGATTTTGAACAGCTGGAGCTGAATTAATCCCTGGTGCAATTCCATTGACTTCAGACTTGCAGGCTGAACTGCTTGCTTCTCCCACAGGGAGACAAACATGTTAAAGTATAGCAAGTGCTAGGGCTTTTCTACGTGAACTCCTGGTTTGAAACAGGAATAGATCAAAATGCACTAGGAAACGCTAATTGCATGGCAGCAGAATCCTCATGGACACTTGGTACCTGGCAGGCTAACGCAGGGTACATTTACATGCTAGCTTGCTCTGAATTAAGTGTTTGTGTAGACAAACCCCATTCAGTTCATTGCTGAACTGGGGCCAAAGTAGAATGATATTTCACACAGACTTGTTGTGAAATTCACAAAATCTATTAAATTTTCCTCTTTCATTATAATACAAAACAGCAAGGCATTATTAACTTTAACAACTGCTAATAAAATACAAAAGCAAACAATGAATACATTGTTCATTAAAGCTTAGATGAAAAATCTGGTGGAAAAAGGTACCCTCTGCTCAAGAATCTTAAGAAGAAACCATACAATGCAGAAGGGTCTCTTGAAGCTAAGAGAAGGAAAAATAAAACTACTAGTTCTGATTGAAGACACTATTTTACAGTAAACCTTTTCAGCTTTAAGAACTGAAGAAAATGGTAGAAGTTAATGTATCTATTGTCTTTTATTTTATTCTGCTCAGTAATATTAAGATGCTAATCCCTGTGATGGGATTTCCATTTTACCATACGTAGGGAATTTAACTGTAACTTAAGTTATAATTCAACATGTCAGATCAATGATGTCCATGAATGCTGATTAGTCCCAGTAGCCTTTGTTGTTATTACTGCAATAATGAAGACAGGAAGAATCATTTGATTATGTCTTTTGGGAGAGCGTCTATTAAAGGTTGAACTGGCTTGGCTGAGAGAATGAGACATAAGTTTTCAAATCAGTATACACCTATGTTTTAAAAATTAAAAACACATAATTAAAATTATGAGCTAATCAACTTTAATATTTTACCGGTAATAATAATGCAGTTGGCTATCTTAGGTTTAGCTAAAGTAGATGTGGTATATCTTGACTTTAGTGAGGCTTTTGACACTGTCTCACATGACTTTCTCATAAACAAACTAGGGAAATACAACCTAGATGGAGTTGCTATAAGGTGGGTGCATAACTGGTTGGAAAACCATTCCCAGAGAGTAGTTACCAATGGTTCACAGTTAAGATGGAAGGGCATATCATGTGGGGTCCTACAGGAATCAGTTCCAGGTCCAGTTCTGTTCAGTATCTTCATCAATGATTTAGATAATGGCATACAGAGTACACTTATAAAGTTTGTAGATCATACCAAGCTGGGAAGGGTTGCAAGTGCTTTGGAGGATAGGATTAACATTCAAAATTATCTGAACAAATTGAAGAAATGGTCTGAAGTAAATAGGATGTAATTCAACAAGGACAAATGCAAAGTACTCCACTTAAGAAGGAACAATCAGTTGCACACACACAAAATGGAAAATGATTGCCTAGGAAGGAGTACTGCAAGATCTGGGGGTCATAGTGGACAACAAGCTAAATATGAGTCAACAGCATAACACTGTTGCAATAAAAGCAACATCATTCTGCAATGTATTAGCAGGAGTGTTGTAAGCAAGACACGAGAAGTAATTCTTCCGCTCTACTCCATGCTGATAAAGCCTCAAGTGGTGTATTGTGTCCAGTTTTGGGCGCCACGTTTCAGGAAGGACATGGACAAATTGGAGAAAGTCCAGAGAAGAGTAACAAAAATGATTAAAGGTCTAGAAAACATGAGCTATGGGGGAAGATTGAAAAAATTGAGTTTGTTTAGGCTGGAGAAGAGAAGACTGAGAGGGAACATGATAACAGTTTTCAATTACATAAAAGGTTGTTACAAGAAGGAGGGAGAAAATTGTTCTCCTTAACCTCTGAGGATAGGAGAAGAAGCAATGGACTTAAATTGCAGCTAGGTTTAGGCTGGACATTAGGAAAAGCTTCCTAACTGTCAGGGTGGTTAAGCACTGAAATAAATTGCCGAGGAAGGTTGTGGAATCTTCATCACTGGAGATTTTTAAGAGCAGATTAGACAAGCACCTGTCAGGGATAGTCTAGATAATACTTAGTCCTGCCATGAGTGCAGGGGACTGGACTAGATGACCTCTTGGAGTCCCTTCCAGTCCTACGATTCTACTCATCACCATGTTATCTATGCAGAAAGTGCAGAAGTTTATATTCCCATAATTTCTTCCAAGTGGACTCCATAGTGTAAATGCTAATTCTATTGTGGTACTACCAGTTTCTGCCCTTGGAGGTACACATGCTACTTCCACTGAAGTCAAAAGAGGCAATGTATACACATGTCAATGGCGAATTTGGCCTATAGAGTTTTTATATAACAGAGGTCAGCTCAAGACGCAAAATTTGGATCTAGATTTAAAATACTCCAGAGTATGAGAATATTGAGTTAGATTTTGAGTCAGTGCATTTATTTATTCATTCATTCCGGTTCTCTGGCACCTATCAAAGGTTTTAGGTACGTCCCAAAATTTTAAAAAAACCAAACCATTAGAAAATCTAAAATTCACTGATATATTTTAAATAATCCTAATTCTAAACATCAATTTCCAGTACAAAAGATTTTATCACAAACCACCAAACAGGCCACCCAACCATATCCCAGTGTAAGATTACAGTGTTTATTGTAAAGCTAGGAGCCATTTAAAGATTCAAGTTTAAATTCAGGTTAGTATTTTTAACACATCCAGAATTTGTGTCAGGTCCATTTCTATCTACAGGCATGAATCCACAGAAAGGAATTCAAAAGTTGAGGAACACAATTAATATTTAAATGAATGGAGTAAAGTTGCCACCACCTCACCAAACTACTCTATAAATAAAAACATAGCAGAGTTAAAGATAGTAACACAAAGTCCTTAATAAAAATGTTGGCTCACTAGACCAAGAGTAAAATTTTCAGTGGTCCACATTTTAAAAGGTATTTAGACATTGCTCTCTGCTTAACATTGTAAGGTTTAAGTGAATTAGATGGCTAAGTTCTATTTTCAGAAGTGACTTAGTCATGGGCAGCAGGTATAATAGGCCAGGGAGGCTGAGTCTCCCCTGGCACTGCCGCGGCTGCAGGGCCCCTGGTTGCAGGGTTTTGGGGGGGAGTTTTTGATTTATTATGCCACAAAACTCCTCTGGCCGAAGGTGAGGTCTCGAGGCTCCTCCAGGTGGGGGATCTCGGGGCTCCAGCCACATGGGAGGGGTGTCTCAGGGCTTCGGCTGGCTCGGGGCTCCTCTGGCTGAGGGGGTGGGATATCAGCGGTCTGGCCACCTTGGGACTCCTCAGGCCAAGGGGGGCCTTGGGGCTCCTCTGGGTGGGAGGGTGAGGGGGTCTTGGGGCACCGGCCATGCGGGGGGGCTGGAAGGGGCACAGCTGGGGCTAGCCTCCCCGAAGTGGGCTCCACCTGCCACCCATGAACTTAGTTCCAGATTCTCAAGAGGTATTTAGGCACTCTAAATATCTTTGAGCATCTGGGCATATAAATAATTAAATGTTCTTTGGAATATGGGCCTGTGTCTCCCAGGCAAATGCCATAACCTTGGTCCTATAGAGTCATTCTCACTCTCCCTCTAGCCCAATGAAAGTTTAATTGTTTATACACAGTGGAGCAGCTTCAACAGGAGAAATTGAGAGAGACTTTGGGCAGAGGTGAGAGACCCAAGTTAAAATCCCTTCTCTACATCAGATAGAGGGAGGACTTGAACCCACGTCTTCCACATCCTGAATGAGTGTTCTAATGGCTGGACTAAAAGTTATAAGGAAGGCGAAGGCGCCATTTTGTGTGGGGTTAGGTGTGTTCTGAGAACACCTACTGAATTGGGCCCTACAAACAAGATAGCCAGGGCAATGCCTAGTTGGAGGATCTCACTAGGTTTTAGGTGTATGGTAGGCACCCAGGAGGCTCTCTGTTCATGCTCAGAAACATAGGCACCATGGAGACTTTGACAGCTGAAATTTAGGTACCTATAGAGTTAGGCAGCAGCTGAGCAGAGATTTTGAGGATCTCATTGGTGCCTAAATATAGGACTTGGGCACCTAAAGCGGCAATTAAGTGCCTAAATCCTTTTGTGGATCTAGCCCCTTGGCTTAATTCAATTGAATTTACACTCCTGAGTCAAGCATTTTTGAAAATTGTTCCCCAAGTCAGCTAAGCTAAGTGTCATGATGTATTTTAGTGATGAATTATTAACCTAACAATAACATATGAAACTGTATATTTTAGCATCTGTGAAGATTAATCAGATATTTCATATGATATTATATTACATAATATACAAGGCCTAATGATACAAGATTTATTAAACATTAAATGTGGTAGACAAAGGGCCTGATGTGTCTTTTCATTTCACACTCTCCATTTTTCTTCTTCAATCCTCTGTCCTCCTTTCTGTGCTCCCAGGGAACCAAGTCAGAGAGCTTGATCATCCCCAAACTCCATGGTTTGTGGACCCAATGAATCCAATAAGCAGCACACTGACAAGATGGAAGGGAGTGCATTTGGGTTTTCAACCTAATGAGCTAGAGGGGGGTCAGGCAGTCTAGAAAATAGAGATCACCAAAAAGAACAGCATCAGTGAACCCAATATGTGAGCGATGATTGCCTTTGGGCCTAAATGACAGGCAAGAGCCTTTGGGCCTAAAAAGAAGGGTGCCTATAAGGCTAATCACCATAGCAAGCTGTTAGTTGTGATGTGGGAAGAAAGGACATTTTGTATCTGTGATTTATCTCAACATTCCTCTTTTCCAGTGGTGCAAGTATGGCGGTCCGGTCTGGTCAGCCGTACCAGTAAGATATTTATAGCTGGTACTCGGTACCGGAAACATACAGGAGGAACAGAACAGGCTTTCAAATGTGCTTATATTTGCATCATACAAACTCAATTGCTCCAACTGTTTGCAGAAAGCCAGCACAAGAGACACGATCATTGCTGAACAAATTCCTTTAAAAATATGAACAAAATATGGATGGCAAAGGTTTGCATTATTCACCAACCTCTTTTTGTGTTCTTGTTCTTGTAGTAAATGCCTTTTCATATTATTCAGGGATTGGCATGATTTCTGTGCACCAAAAAATTAAAATCATGACAACATATCTGATCACAGTCCTTTAAAAATGAACTGAACCTTTCACCCTTTAACCTTTAAAGGTAGAGCATATCTGAAGAGAAAGGCTGAACTAATTCCAGATAAAGGACCCTTTAGTATGGAGAGCATGAAAAAATAGAAGGTTACAATCTTACCCTAGGACAATTAATCAGAAGGTAATAGGTTTCTATGTGCTAGTTTACCTCTAAATGAATAAAGTGTGAGGCAACCAATGCTAGCTATAAACAATTATCTGGAAATCTACATTAAAAGTTTTGTTTTTCAGTGTTTTTCTTTGTAGTTTATATGTTAAGGATTGCAAAATAGGGTGCTAATTGCATTACTCTGCAACACCTCAAGAAGGGTGAGAAGCATGTCACTGATGGTATTCATGCAAACCTACAGCAACACAACATAGCTTTATTAAACCTTGAAGGTAATTTCTGTTCTGACAGAAGTGGGAGGGAGGTAAGAGCCACCCCAAACTGTCACTGCTACTTCCCTCCCCCTTAAGATGTTTAACTTCAGAGCATTCTAACATATCCCAGGTTTAACCCAGCTCATTTATACCCAAGCCCTAACAAGTAAATATTGTTCCAAGGCCAAGGGACAGCTGCAGCCTTGTTCAGGCTACTGCATGAGGCAAGGCAACCATCAACTCTTCCATAACACCTTGGGCTGGCACTGATAATCCAACCCCCTTTAAAACACATCAGTTTGGCCCCTAAAGACTACAGATACCAGCATCTTAAATTGCATCTTCGTCCTTACTACAGCCCCTTTTTTGGATCTAGATAAAGTATTGGGTTCTCCATGAGCCAAACTTTCATGTTACAAAGGGGCTAGCTGTAATTTACTCCATTTTACACACATTATATGTGGCCCTACTGCTCCTGGCAAGTAGCCAGTACAGCCCTCAATTTCAAAAACTTAGGGCATGTCTATCCAAGGCAAACCGGAAAATGTTTGCCTTTCTTGGCTAAAGTTGCACACACAGCACGTCACAGGAAGCAAACACAGAATATGCAGTAGAAGGGGGAACTCACTTCCCCCTACCAAAACAAAAAACAAAAAAACAAAGAGAACCAACTCACTTTCTATCTATATAAAATAGTTTGGACTGGGGCAGCAACAATAGGCTGCCAGTGTGCAAACAGTCTCTTAACATTTTGCAGCCCATTATGTTTTGCTACCCTAGGCAACCTACTGCTCTGTGTGGTTATTCAGCCCTGTTTTTATTTTTTGTAGTTGTCAGGTATGAGCCTAAATATCACTCCCATCGGGAGGGGCCTCAGTACGTAACTCAAGATCAGCAGCTGCCGTGTCAGGCAGCTACTTACTGATCCTCCTGGCTAGCAGAGAATTGTTGGGTGTCAGCAAGAAGGAAGGAAGAAAAACAACACTAATAAATACACAAACTATGTGAGAAATGTGTTTTCACAAGCTATTTTATTTCTATCAGTTAGACATGTGGGTGATAAAATGTCTGTTTACCATGCCCATGTCTGAAGTGCCATTTTCAAAAGTTTTGGCCCAGAGTTGGTCTTGCTTCCAGAAATGTTTTAATGTCAGCACAGCCAAATTTTCAGCACTAAAATGGCTTTCCCAGATGGGGAAGCATTTGGTACTTCTGAAACCTGCAGTTATCAGGATGCTGGATATGAACATGAAACTGGAAGAAAGGGTAAGGACTGCCATTGACAGCAAAATATTCAAATTAGCCAAGTTAATAGTGTTCAAAAATACTGAAACTTTTACAGGGATACAGTGGTTGTCGTTAAAACAAAAGTTACCACACATTAGGATCTAAAAAAGAAAAGGAGGACTTGTGGCACCTTATAGACTAACAAATGTATTTGAGCATAAGCTTTCATGAGCTACAGCTCACTTCATCGGATGTAGCTTATGAAAGCTTATGCTCAAATAAATTTGTTAGTCTCTAAGGTGCCACAAGTCCTCCTTTTCTTTTTGCGAATACAGACTAACACAGCTGCTACTCTGAAACCTGTCATTAGGATCTAAGACACTGCTGTTTCTTTATTTCCTATTCTACATAGGAGGAAACTGTGGTGTTTTGGATACCATCGTGTAAACTTAACAAATACTGACTTTCTATTCACAAGCCCCCTAGCCAGAAGTATAACAATCATATTTGTGATTAGTAGCACTTAACAAAAGTGACGGAAGGATTCAGTAGGGGCAGTTAGCCAAAATGTAGAGTAAAGTCTGCTGTGAGGAAGTATTTAATCAGAAAAATGTGAATGATAATTGGCAATCATTTAAGAACACCTTACTAGATGCCCAAAAAGACACAATCCCACAATTGAAGAGGAAGGCTTTGCTGATTAAAAAAAAATAACTTGGTTGAGAGGGAAAGTGAAGACAGCTGTAAAAAATAAAACATAAAAATAATAATATATGAGAAATGGAAGAGAGGGGAAGTTGATAGTAATGTATATAAATGAAAAGTTAGGAACTGTAGAAAATTGATGCAAAGGGACACAAAGTGAAATCTCTTACTAGATTACTGGATTACTATTATTCCATTACTAAAGTGTAGACTTATCAATAATAATTCAGAAAAGTCAGAAGTGTTGAATAAATATTTCTGTTTTGTATTTGAGAGAAAAACATTATATAGTCTCATCATATGGTGATGATAACACTCTTCTCATTCCGTTAGTACCTCAGGAGGATGCTAAACAGAAACTACTAAAGTTAGACATTTTAAAATCAGCAGGTCCAGATAACTTGCATCCAAGAGTTTTAAAAGAGCAGGCTGAGGAGCTCACTGAGCCATTAATGATGATTTTAAATAAGTTTTGGAGCACTGGAAAAGTTCCAGAAGAAAGCTAATACTGTGTAAATTTTTTTTAAAAAAGGTAAATGGGATGAACCAGGTAATTATAGGCCTGTCAGCCTGACATTGATCCTGGCCAAGATAATGGTGCACTGATATCAGACTCAATTAATAACAGATTAAAGGAGGGTAATGCAATTAATGTAAATTAATATGGGTTTCTGGAAAATAGATCCTGTCAAATTCTTGATATTTTTTTTGGTTGAGGCTACAAGCTTGGCTGATAAAGTTAATAGCGTTGATATAATATACTTAGACTTCTGTAAGGCATTTTGACTTGATACCTCACCACATTTTATTAAAAAACTAGAAATATATAAATTTAACATGGCACTTATTTAATGGATTAAAAACTGGCTAACTGATAGGTCTAAAAATGTAACTATAAATGGGGAATCATCATCAAGCAGGTGTGTTTCCAGTGGGATCCTGCAGGGACTGGTTCTTGACTCTACACTATTTAACATTTTATCAGTCTAGAAGAAAACATAATATCATCAACGATAAAGTTTTCAGATGACACAAAAATTGTGGGTGTGGTAAATAATAAAGGGGATGGATCACTGATACAAAGCAATCTCGATCACTTTGTAAAGTGGATGCAGGCAAAGAGTATGCATTTTAATACAGCTAAATGTAAATGTACACATCTAGGAACAAAGAATGTAGGCCATACTTACACAATGGAAGACTCTGAAAAAGATTTCAGGGTGGTGGTGGATAATCAGTTGAACATGAACTCCCAATGTGGTGCTGTGGTCAAAAGAGCTAATGCGATCCTTGGAAACATAAACAGGGGAATCTCAAGTAGGAGTAGAGAGGTTATTTACCTCTGTATTTGGCATTGGTAAGACCACTGCTGGACTACTGTGTCCAGTTCTTGTGCCCACAATTCAAGAAGGAGGTTGATAAACTGAAGGGGTTCAGAGAAGAGCCATGAGGATGATTAAAAGATTAAAAAACTTATCTTATATTGATAGACTCAAGAGCTCAATCTATTTAATTTAACAAAAAGAAGGTTAAGGGGTGACTTGATTACAGTCTCTAAACACCTATATGGGGAACAAATAATAATAGTCTCTTCAAACTAGGAGAGAAAGGAATAACACTATCCAATGGCTAGAAGTTGAAGCTAGACAAAGTCAGGCTGGAAATAATGCATAAATTTTTGACAGCAAGGGTAGTTAATCATGGGAACAATTTATCAAGGACTGTGGTGGATTCTCCATCACTAGCACTTTTTAAATCAAGAATGGATGTCATTCTAAAGGATATAGTCTAAAGGAAGAGTGGATAAGTTCTATAGCCTGTGTTATACAGGGGGTAAAACTAGATGATCATAATGGTCCCTTCTGGCCTGGGAATCCATGAATCTATAGATATGTTTACACAGCAAAAATAATAATAATAATAATAATAATATAATAAAAGTCCCACAGTAGCAAGTCTCAGAGCCCAGGTCAACTGACTCAGGCTCATGCTGTGGGGCTAAAAATGGTGGTATAATTGTTTGGGCTCAACAATGAGCCTGGGTTCTGAAATCTGATGAGAGGGCTCAGTTTCTGAATGCCATACATGGGGCATCTGAAAGGGGCTTGACTTTCACAAACTGAAAATCAGTCCCCCTTCCGGTGTGGCACATTGGGCACACAATAGTTGAAACACCCCAAATCACTAGTTCCTTTAAAAAATCTTGGCTCAAAAGACTTTTGGAAGCCAAAGTGACAGGAGGGTTAAAATAGAACACTGGAAAGCAAGCTCGTTTTCAACCTGTTGTTATGGATTGGCTGTAAGTGCTACTCCTTATGTAAGACAGGTGTAAGAAGTTGCAGAGGTCATTTATGTTAGTTCTGAAAATCTTGGTTCATTAGCTTTCAAATTGCTGGATTTTCACAGAAGACAAAGGAGAAACTGGTTTTGAGTTAAAGGTCAAAGCAAATAATCTTCTATGAAATTTTAACTTTTGTCTAATGTTTTTGTCTGGTTTAAAAAACAGCCTTCAAACTTTCCATATAGTTAAATCCCCTTGAAAATTTATTTCAGAGGTTGATTTGAGGAAAATAGTTTGTAATTTAGTAAAGTTAGTAATTATTTTTATTATGGCTAGTCTGGGATCCACTTCTGATTCCACTGATATAAATGGGAGTGTTTTCACTGGTTTCAGTGTGAACAAGATTAGGCTCTCTGTGTGCATTGCCTTTTATCAGTCACTTGAAGTTTATAAATAACATGAATGTCCTTCTGTTGCTGATGTCTACCAGAGGCTATTCTTTAGTTCAAGTAGCAAATTCTTGTGTTTGGAGGTCTAGGTCCAGGCTCCTAATTCTGGGTCTGTCACTGTGTGTAGATTAATATGAAATGGTTGTGGCCTACTCTTAGCTATACTTGCAGATATGGTGAAGAATGGTTTTGAAGTGTTTATATTTAGGTCTCAGAATGAAGATTTTAAAATTATTTTTAAAGCTCCTTTTTCAGGATTCCTTTCCTTTCTATCAGTTTAATAACAGTAAGACATTGCTGGAAGTGGTTGAAGGCACTTGGGCCCAGAGCCTCAAAGGTATTTAGGGGCCTAACTTTCATTGAAATACTGTAAATACAATCCCACTTGCATTAGTGGCTTAAGGAAAACAACTGCCCCACAGCCTTCTAACTGCAGCACTAGTTCTAGTGTACATCACCATGACAGCTAGACCCCACCTATTCAGAAAATGCCTAGTGGAGGCTTGGAAAGGACACCAGACATCTTTTGAGCAATCAAAATTCAGTGCAAACTGTACTTTGGCAGAAAATTGGGTTTTTGATTATACACTTTTTTTGCAAAAAATGTCTGCTTTCTGCAGAAAATTTGAACTTTTCAACAAAAAGACAAACATCTGAAAATTGAAAAGTTTCAACCCAGAAATGCTCCTGCAGTGCCTCATGAAAGTTGTAGTTTGGGTGCTTCATGCTCCCGTTCTCCTCTATGGGCTTGGCTCCCCAGACAGACCACATGTCCCATGATGCACCAGGGATCGGGAATCCCATGATGCATGTAGTGGCTCACCAAAAGGAAAGATTATGGTGTACCAGGGAGAGGTATTCTGGCCAGGTAGTCTGGCAGTCACAGGTCCCAGTCAAGTGCCATTTCTCTGCTACTCCCTAGACTGCTATGAAGGAACCCAGACTCTGGCTCCCTGGATGTTTTAAGGCTCTGGAGCCTGAATGGAGTCCAGCCAGTCACAGTCTTGGAGTCCCGAGGCACATTCTCAGAGCACGGACCTTCTGTTTGGCAGCCCCTCCTGAGTCTGGAACTTGCTGTCCAACTGTTGTCCCTGAGCTCGGTGCTGACTCTTCAGACTCTCCTGTAGCTTTAACACACCCTCTCCCAGAACTCCACCCAAAGGTGTAAGCCTTCTGATTTACCTCTTCACTTTAAGTCAGTGAATTTCAGTCCAAAATGGAGGTAAACAGACAATGGCGAAGGCAAAGGCACTGTGCATTCAAAATGACGTTTACAGCTTGGTAAAGATACATACAGAGAGTTCATAATCTCACACAGGATTAATAAATATCATAAACAGATTCCCCAAATCATCACACTTGGTCATGGAGAAGAACTGGGGCATGAGGAACTCAAACTACAATTCACACAAGGCACTGAAGCTGCAGTTCTGTATCCAATTTTCAGTTTTTGTCCAAAAATTGTCTGGTTTCGCTGTTATTCTGAAAAGTCTAAATTTTCCTTGGGGGAAGAAGGGAAATATTTCTGACTGATTCTGGAGACCACCTTCTTTGTGTGCTCCTTTTTGAAAGTTAGGTGCTGCTGACCAACCACTTTCCCTTGAGTACCTGAGAAACCTCTTATGGATCCAAGCTTCGCACATCCTGGATAGATGCTGCTCTCCTTCACTGGAGAAGCCAGATATGGGGTTGCTATTACAAGATACCCATTTTTAATTCCAACATTCTGTAACAAGTAGGGCCCCATCACCTAGTGACTAGCCAACATTTGTGCACTTAAGACTGCATATTTAGTAAATGAATATTCTGTTTCTAGTTAATGCATAATGTTTTTAATCTTTGCATAAGGGTATCCATTCAATGAGGGCGTTCTGGGGAAGGTTGGATTATAAAGATTTATGTTATTTGCAACAGAATTGCATAACCAACCTTTCTAACAGTCCTATATTTTGTTTCTGAACCCTTGTTAGTTTAAATAAAGCCATTCAGGGTGAACGGCCCATCTCCTTAGCTTTTATCATGACTTTGAATGTGCTTTGTACATTCCTTAGATTATCAGCATTTCTTCTATTAGTGTAAGTGAGTTACTCTGGGTGTCCCCACGAAATTTTCCTTGGGGGAACTAAAAGTTCAATTTCCCAAGGGGGAGGCACTGGCTACGCCTGAACCTGGCATTTCGTTTCTCCGGGATGGACCCTATAGAGTTTATTAGGCTCATGTCTTCTTCTTAAAGCCTGCGGACTGCTGCCCAGAAGAATGCCCTTGTCCAGATACATATGAATGAAGCCCCCAAGAAGGAAATGTTATATTTGGATTTACATGCTGAAAATAGGTTTTTAGATGGTCTTGATGTAGCACAGAGAAACCATATATAGATTATGAGGGAAAACCCTAGTTTATAATAATAATAAAATACTTTACACTTACATCATATCTTTTATTTCTAATGTCAGAGCTTAAATATTCATTATGCCTTACAACAGTCATGTGAGATAAGTATGTTAAACATTATAAATGGATTCAGAGTGGTAGCCGTGATAGTTTGTATCAGTAAAAACAACGAGGAGTCCTTTTGGCACCTTAGAGACTAACAACGAGGAGTCCTTGTGGCACCTTAGAGAGACTAGCACATTTATTTGGGCATAAGCTTTCAAGGGCTAGAACCCACTTCATCAGATGCATGGACTGGAAAATACAGTAGCAGGTATATTTGTACATAGTACATGAAAAGATCGGAGTTGCCTTACCAGGTGAGGGGTCAGTCTAATGAGGCAATTCAATTAACAGTAGAATACCAAGGGAGGAAAAATCACTTTTGTAGTGGTAATGAGAGTGGCCCATTTCAAACAGTTGACAAGAAGGTGTGAGTAACAGTAGGGGGAAATTAGTATGGTAAAATTGGGTTTTGTAATGACTCATCCACTCCCAGTCTTTATTCAGGCCTAATTTGATGATGTGCAGTTTGCAAATTAATTCCAGTTCTGCAGTTTCACGTTGGAGTCTGTTTTTGAAGTTTTTTTGTTGAAGAATTGCCACTTTTAAGGCTGTTATTAAGTGACCAGGAGGTTGAAGTGTTCTCCTACTGGTTTTTGAATGTTGTAATTCCTGATGTCAGATTTGTGTCCATTTATTCTTTTGCATAGAGACTGTCCAGTTTGGCGAATGTACATGGCAGAGGGGCATTGCTGGCACATGATGGCATATATCACATTGTAACATGTGCAGGTGAACAAGCCCCTGATAGTGTGGCTGATGTGGTTAGGTCCTATGATGGTGTCCCTTGAATAGATATGCGGACAGAGTTGGCACGGGGGTTTGTTGCAGGAATAGGTTCCAGGGTTAGTGTTTTTGTTGTGTGGTGTGTAGTTGCTGGTGAGTATTTGCTTCAGGTTGGACCGTGTGTAAATGAGGACTGGCCTGCCTCCCAAGGTCTGTGAGAGTGAGGGATCATCCTTCAGGATAGGTTGTAGATCTTTGATGATGTGCCAGAGAGGTTTTAGTTGGGGGCTGTAGGTGATGGATAGTGGAGTTCTGTTACTTTCTTTGTTGGGCCTGTCTTGTAGTAGGTGATTTCTGGGTACCCTTCTGGCTCTGTCAGTCTGTTTCTTAACTTCACCAGGTGCATATTGAAGTTTTAAGAACGCTTGATAGACATCCTGTAGGTATTTGTCTCTGTCTGAGGGATTGGCACAATTAAACCAATACTATTGTCAGAGGTGGGAATAAAGCCCAGGAGTCCTGACTCCTACCAGCAGTACACACATCTAAATTGGAAACTGGAAGCCTCCCATACCATCTTCAAATATTTGACATTAATACAGATATTTTAAAGAGAAAAAAAGGCAAACTGTAATATTTTTGCTGTATGTCTATATGTCCCCCCCCCCGTCCCCATCCAAGCTGCCTATATATGTAATCAGTACCTTTGTACATTGTTACTGTAGGTGAATGCACTTAGAAATTTAGAACATCTGGGGAAGAAAGTGCTTCTTTTGTTCGTTGGCTAGTTCCTCCTTTTAAGATGTGTCTAGCATAGGTTTTATTACCCTCATATCTCTAGTTTTTATTATCCCAAGAAACACCCAGTCTGCAGAGCAAGATCAGTCTCCCCACTCCCTTTTGTTCACATAACATTCTTTTCCCCTGGCAGTCCTGCATCTCTATCATTTCCACACTAGAGAGCCCATGGTGGTTTTATGTTGCCTTCGTCCCACACTTTTTTAAATTCCTGTAATAAAAATGCTTTAAATCAGTAAGTTGCATTGCACATTTTAATGGTGAAAATACTATGGACAGTAATTCATTTCTACATTTAAAGCACTGAAACCCAAAGTCTCAAACAGTGGACAAAAAAACAGAAATCAAATGAGAAATGTTACAAAGGATGACACAGAAAGCAAATAAAATGTTTGAATCAACACACAAAATGCTAGTAACCAAAAACTGGTGAAAGGATTAGGTATTCTGTTTTAGCTGAATGTCATGCACTGTCTGTTTAGGTACTTCACCCAGTGTTCAGTTTTGCTGAATACCCCATGAGCTTCCCACATCTCTATTTACTCATTGCTCTGTTACTTCTTCTCTCTTTCAATCCGAGTCTCAGCCAGGAGTTGCCTGTAGGACCCTCTACAGTACATCTTGTTGGTGAATCCAGGTTGGTTAGAGAACTGCAGCCAGGACTAAAGGCTTTACAGTCCCTTTTTTGCTGGGATGGAGGAGGGTATGTCAGGGGTTTTCTTCAGTCTCCTGCTCATGCAATGCTGGGAGAAGACAGACAGGTCCTGGTTGCCAGATCTTGCAAGTAGCTGATTATTGATCCTCTAGTTCTGCCTAGTATCCTGTTCTTGAGGAGGAAAGCAAGAGAAGCATCAGTCAGCTTCTTGGTCTCTGTGACAGCTGGACTCTCCTTCTGTCTCCCCCAAATTCTAAACTTCCATATACCCTCCAATGTCAGTGATGTTTGTGGTGCTTATCCAAGCCTGAACATAATTGATTTTCATTGTTTTCAGGAAGTTTAGTCTTCAGTTTTCTCATCCCTTCTTTTCTTATATCACCCAATAATAAATGAAGTTCACAGGCACAAAAGAGAAGTAGCATTACCAGAAAAATGGAACTGATAGGTCTTGTGGTAAGATCATTGTCCGGTGAGATAGCTCCTATATGATGGGAATTAACTTCTCAATTTCTTGGTTAAAGTAACAATGCTACCTTCATCCTAGAGATGGGGAAATATTGCAGAATAATTCCTACAATTTCAAAAATATAAATAAATTCATGTTAGACTTGTCTTCCATGGATAAATGAATCCTGTTAGAAAGCATGTTAACTAATACAGAGCAACAAGGTGGGTTATCTTTTATTGGACCAATTTCTGTTGGTGAGATAGTCAAGCTTTCAAGCTACACAGAGCTCTTCCTCAGGTCTGGGAAAGTACTAAGAGTGTCACAGCTAAATACAAGATTGAACAGATAGTTTAGCATAAGTAGTTAGCACATATTTTAAGGGACCGTTCAAGGTGAAATAGTCCATTAACAGTCCTGGGGTCATAGGACAAAAAGGTGGATTAGTGGGTTATGGATTGTTGTAATTAGCCAGAAATCCGGTGTCTTTATTCAGACCATGATCTTTAGTGTATAGCAAAGATATGAATGTAAGCTCCCAGGCTTGTCTTTTGAACGTGTTGTGCAGGTTTCCTTTGAGGATAAGGACTGAAAGGTCGTATATAGAGTGATCACTTTGTGAAAAGTGTTCACCTACAGGTGATAGGGTGTTTTTGTCTTTTATCATTTTCCTCTGTGAGTTCATTCAAGCGCATAGTGATTGTCTGGTTTCACCCACATAGTTGTTACTGTAGCATTTAGTGCACTGGATGAGGTATACCACATCTTGTGATAGGCATGTGTAGGACCCATGGATCTTGAAAGGTGTGTTGATCATTGTAGCAGTGGAGATATGGCAGCAGGTTTAGCATCTGCTGTTCTGGCAGGGTCTGGTGCCGCTTTGAGTTGGTGTGCCCTGGTTTCTGGGGAGCTTGCTTCTGATGATGATCTTGGAGAGGTTAGGGGGGTTGATTGAAGGCCAGAAGAAGGGGTTCAGGAAAGATTTCTTTCAGGATGGGGTCCCCATCGAGCATGCGTTGTAATTGTTTGCTGATACTCCTGTATGGGTTCCAATATGGGTGGTAGATGACAACTAGGGGTCTGTGGCAAGAGCAGTTTTATATCTGGATTGAAACAGGTTCTCGCAGGATAGTTCGGTGGCCTGTTCCATGATGCAAGCTGCTTCTCTGGTGGAGTGTCCTTTTATGGTGAATACAGTTTTGAGTGTATTAAGATGTGTATCCTGGACTTTCTCCTCAGAGCATATTCTGTGGTATATGGAGTGCCTGGCTGTAGATAACAGATTTATTGGTGTGTTTGGAGTAGTTACTGGATCTATTAAGGTAGGTGTGGTGATGCATGGGTTTCTTGTATATAGTTGTCTTCACGACACAAGTCAAATACCCTTAGAGTATCTGCTGCAATACAGAAATTAAACCCCCTGCAACCAGGATTTGGAGCCCATTTTTCTAGGCTTTGTGCAAACAGGTAGTGAACTATTGCAGAGTAATCATAGAAAAAGAATCTTGAAATTGTAATCATGAGTATTTACATCAGAAACCAAGAACCATGCTTATCCACTTAGGGAACAGGAATACACACTATCAAAATGTTCAGATTTCAAATATCAGATACTCACAAGGACCTTTTTGAATTATTTCTAGGAATTACTGGGTGAATAATTTTGATGACGAATACAGGAAAATTAAAATCTGTTCAGATAATTTGGAAATAGAAAGAGAAGCAAAGTTTGTTGAAGAAATTATTCACTATGCAACATTTGCTTGCTATTCTCTATCATTCCCCTTAGATTTTAAATTTGATATGTAGGATATTTTGTACAAGTTTCTCATGATGGGAAACTATTGGCAAATGTCAAATCACAGACCAGAGTATATATCACAGAATATATATACTCTGTATGTCATCAGTATATATTCAAGATGCACTCAATTGTGATAGTATAGAGTGCAGTGTGGATGTGCACTGTCCCAGTGGGAGTTCCTAGATAAATTGTGCCTCATCTAGGCATAGCAGATGAAGGCCTGGCCTCACTGAAGGCAATGGAAGTTTTGCCATTGACTTCAGCGGGGCCAGGATTTTACCCTGTGCCTTCAGGAGCAGAAGGGGAGCACAGCTGTTGACAGTCCCCAGAACTAGGTGCAGCCTGTGTGTGTATGTCTATATATGTTTTAAAACCCACAGTAGCGAGTCTCAGAGCCTGGGTCTACAGACTTGGGCTTTTGAGGATCCCGCTACGGTGCTAAAAACAGCAGTGTAGATGTTGCAGCTTGGGCTGGAGCTTGGGCTCTGAAGCCCACCCTTCTTCCAAGGCATCAGAGCCCAAGCCCGAACCACAGCTGTTTATAGTGCCATAGTGCATGCGTGAGTCTGAAGACTCAGGGCTTGTCTTCACTACTGGGGTAAGTTGACCTAAGTTACACTATTCCAGTTACGTGAATAACATAGCTGGAGTCAACGTAGCTTGGGTCAACTTACCCTGGTGTCTTCACTGTGCTGTGTCGACGGGACATGCTCTCCGGTTGACTTACCTTACTCTTCTTGTAGAGGTGGAGTACTGGGGTAGACTGGAGAGCACTCTGCCATTGCTTTAGTGGGTCTTCACTAGACCCGCTAAATCAACACCCGCTGCATCGATTGCAGCAGCTTTGATCTCCCCCGTAAGTGAAGACAAGCCCTCAGGCTCTGAGACTCACTGCTGTGGGTTTTAAAACACGGTATAGACATACTGTGTGAGGGCACCTCTGTTGACTGTTACAGAGGAGCCATAGTACATGTCTGATAGGCCTTGTGTGGATGTGCAGGTGGGAAGTTCCTTTCGTCCCACTCTTTGCACATCTGCATAATGGCTGGTAACAATCCATCTCAAGAAAGAGATCTTGGAGTCATTGTGGATAGTTTTCTGACAACATCTACTCAATGTGCAGCGGCAATCAAAAAAACTAACAGAATGTTGGGAATCATTAAGAAAGGGATAGATAATATGACAGAAAATATCATATTGCCTCTATAGAAATCCATGCTATGCCCACATTTTGAAAACTGCATGCAGATGTGGTTGCCCAATCTCCAAAAAGATATATTGGAATTGGAAAAGGTTCAGAAAAGGCCAACAAAAATTATTAGGGGTATGGAACAGCTTCCGTATGAGGAGAGATTAACAAGATTGGGACTTTTCAGCTTGAAAAAGAGATAACTGGAGGGAATATGATAGAGGTCTATAAAATCATGACTGGTGTGGAGAAAGTAAATAAGGAAGTGTTATTTATTTCTTTTCATAACACCAAAACTAGGGGTCACCAATGAAATTAATAGACAGCAGGTTTAAAACAAACAAAAGGAAGTATTTTTTTACACACCGCACAGTCAACCTCTGGAACGCCTTGCCAGAGGATGTTGTGAAGGTCAAGACTATAACAGTGTTCAAAAAAAGAACCAGATAAGTTCATAGAGGATGAATGGCTATTAGCCAGGATGGGCGGGGATGGTGTTCCTAGCCTCTGCCAGAAGCTGTGAATGGGAAATAGAGGATGGATCACTTGATGATTAACCTGTTCTGTTCATTCCCTCTGGGACACCTGGCATTGGCCAATGTTGGAAGACAGGATACTGGGCTAGATGGACCTTTGGTCTGACCCAGTGTGGCTGTTCTTATGTTCATCCCCTCATTCACTAAACACAGTAGATGCATTAGGAGGGTTAAAGCCCACATAAGATCCCATGGAAAGCAAAAGAAAATCATGCAGTGCTTTTCCCCGTAGTGACATCTCAGCCTACAATTGAATACAAACTGCTTGTGAAAGGTGCCAGTTTCATAGCCCTGAAGACTGTAGTCTTCTATTTATTTAAAGGCTTTTCCCACAGTGACCCATCCATGTGCTTCAACTCTTTTCTTGATGAAGCACCTCTTTAAGTGGGCCAGTACTTTTATGCCTATGTTTGTTCAGCCCTTGATCTTATTGCTAAGATAGCCAAAAATGATGCTGAATGTGATATTTTCTTTGATGTAAAAACATGTCTACCAGGAACAGAAGCAAGATCATCAGCTCACTTCACATAGGCCATCAAACAGCCGTCAGATGTAACAACTTTAATTTACTAACCTGGTTCTGGTAACATAGAAGTGCAAGGTTCCATACTCTACTACCAAACACCAGAACCATTCTGTTCCTTTGGTCCAAGAGACATTATAGGTTCTAGTGTAGGTTCTACAAAATTTCCACAACTAACAGGGAAGAAAGCAACAAAATCTACTCTAACTCTTCCCACTATCCCAGAAAAGCTAGATGTCTGTGCTAGAATGATCAGCACTGAAACAGTTAACAGTTTAGACATTTAACTGACACTTTTGGTCATCTGAGTTAACACTCACTGAAATGAATGAAGGACAATTAATATTGCTCTTACAGCTGCAATGCCTAATTCTTCTAAATTACCTTGAGTTGGAGGTACACCAAGAATGAACTTGACTCACTGCATGTTTTGGGACATGTTTCTATGATCTGCATTATATTGGAGGTCAATCACTAGACAATCACAATGGTCCCTTATGCCCTTTGAATTTATGAATCTATGGGTACATCTACATTTGAGTTGGAAGATGCAATTCCCAGCTTGTGTAGAGGTAACTGCGCTAGCTCTCCTCAAGCTAGTGACTAAAAACAGAAGTGTATCCTCAGTGGCATGGGCAGCAGCTTGAGCTTGCCACCCAAGTGTGTACCCAAGGGTTGGGCTGCATTGTACTCAGAAAGGCTAGCCTGAGCAGCCACCCATGCATCCATGGACACACTGCTATTTTTAGGTACTAGCTGGGAATCACACTTCCCAATTCAGATGTAGCTATACCCTATGTGTCTATCTGCTTATATACTTAGACATACAGCACTGGACTAGTTCACATCCGGGAACTTAAGTGTGCAACCATGAGGAATAGAAATTTTCTTTTTCTTCTTTTTTTTAATGGAAGCTTAAAATCTGTAGAAAGCAGTTGGGGTCATCAGAGTCATTCTGGTGTACCTCATAGGACGGAATCAATACAGCTCCTGAAGAAAATATATAGGACCTCACGACTGAAGTGAGATTCAGACGTGTCATCACTATTCTGAATTAGATCTTTAAAATGTCGTTTAACATTTTTTTTATTTCCAGATATTTTTTTAAAAAAATATTTTTAGTATATTCGTAAATAAATAATATTTCAGTGAAAAGTTTTTTTTAATATGGATTTTGTTTCTTGTTTATACTATTATAAAATCTGTCTGGTTAAGGATGGAAAACTGCTTCAATAAAATTAGTTCCTTAGCAAATGCTCTCTAGTATCTCATCTGATAGAATTTTGTAAACAGAAAGTAGTAATGATCAGGAAAACTAAATCAGACGGAGGGTTACATGCAGTAATAAATAGTCATCACAATAGTTCACACCCCCAGAAAGAACATGAAAGGAAAGTGGATTGACAAATCATGAGCTATTGCAGAAATGAAGAACTGATGGTATGTTCTAGTCCTTCTGACTTTTTAATATGTCAAAATGCTCAAGAAAATAACCCCGTTCATGAACTTTAGCTGTCCATTAGCCATTAATAAAGCAAGCTGTCATGTATCATCCATGTTTAGTGACAGAAAATATATATTTTGAGATCAAAAATAATGAAAATACACATGGTAATTATTTGTAAAGACTTAACTGTAAGTTTTTAATGATTAATTTATCTGGCTTCTAATACCTTAATAGATCATGAGAAACATCAAGGGAGGAATGTGGTACTGCATTTTTAAAGTCTTTTTTCTCTCTCTCTGAACGATAATAGGCATGGAAACTATCATTACTCTTGTTAGATGATGGTTCCTTTAGGAATCTCCTATGTGTTACCTTTTAGAGGAAAGGTCAGAGAAAACCTCTTGGGAGTTCCCCTGCAGGATACAACTAACACAAGCGTAAACTGTATGGAAATGGCTAAATTATCTTTAGAGAGACCTTGGTCTTTCTCATCAATCAGACCCTTCTGAACTAGTAAAACAGATAAGCATTCTGCTGGCAAGACGGTTACTATCCATATGTTTGTCATGACTGTCACTACAAATTTATCAATGAAAAGACAGTTGTCATATGTTCCTAAAGGAAAATCTGTCTATCAATAGACACAAGGGTATGTGCAGTTTATTTAAGTGAGAGCTACATGAACATAATAGCACTAATTACAAAAATGTACTCTTTAAAGTTACAATTAAAAATCACAGATAGTCAGGAAACATAAAAATTAACATTGCTGTTGCAACATTACCTCAGACACAGTGCACACATCTTGTATAGTTTATGGCATACATTTTACAACATAATCAATCATCTGTTAGGATTTACATTTAACAAGAATAATAGGGTTACAAAACAGAGTACTTGTAGAATATGACCGTGTGATTGTTGAAAACTTTTGCCTTTCTTGACCTTTTTTGACTTTGGCTATGCAGATTTGATGTCCATTAATAATTTTTGCATTTAATTTAATCACATTTTACTTTTTAAAGATTTTAAGGAGAAAATAAACTGGATGGGCAAAGCTGTTCTTTTTGAATTCTGGTCCCTATGTGTATTCCACATGTGGATATGCATGCATACCATGCACCCAAGACCCAAACCTGCCTTCTTCACACACACAGACACCCATAGAGAAGGACTATGCCCAGAAATGTGGGCTGTCTCCTCTCCTCACTACTTCTCACCCCGCATGAACCACTGGTGTTATATTTACTGCTTTTCAGGAGCACATATTTCCACCAAGTGCAGCAGCTGTCACTCCTTCCTTGCCCAGATCTGAGATGGATCAGAGCATCAAATGAGGAAGTACCTCCTGGAGATAGCTATGAGACCCCATTTGGATCAGGCTGGGGAGACTCTCTTGTACATCAAGCTCAGTCCTTGAGCAGTGCCCCTCCATGCATGAGGTCTGTAGCGGAGGCCAGAGCTGATAAACCCAAAGATCCATTGTGTTAGGCTCCTCACGGGAGTAAGGGAACTCTCACAGACACAAGATCCCCCTCCAGATGTGCTCCCAAGATGAGGGATCCTCCCTGTCTCCTTCCCAAATCAGGTGAGTCCTCATACTCAGGTCCTAAAGACTTACACCCACTTAAGCCACCTGACCACAAGAGTTAGATGGCAGGAGCAAAGATACAGCTAGTAAGCTGAAGAACGAACATCCACCAGTACTGACCAAGAGCTTCAGATGGGACCCTTCTCCTGCAATGGTACTGGCTTAGATGCATACGGACAAGCAGCCATGAGGCCTGTAGATGCACCAGATCTGACAATACCAACTACCAAGACCCATCGCCCTCAGGGATAGACTTTTACCTCCCTGGCAGATACTTTTGACCTCCCATGCCCACAATCTCCTCTGCTTTTGAAATCAGTCCTTCTGAGGAACATTTCAGTACCAGATGAGCTTATCCCTTGTTCCGTCCACAAGCCAGAATCTCATTCACTGGCACATACACATACTGATGGCACTGGATCCAGCCTTTTTGTCAGCTGTAGCAAGTTGATTGTTGTACTGTGGGTCACTTCTCTCTCTGTGACTGGCTGGATTCTTATACTATGGGACAATCTTTCAGCTGCCTTCTCATATTTCAGCCAACTTCTCCAGTTCCATTCTGTGACTGGCACTACCACACTTATATTTTGCCTTGTGAGTTCAATTTACTCAGTTATTGCTTATAGCAAAACACAGTTTGTGTCTTCTGCCTAATTTATGATAGAAGGGACCAATGTGTTTATTTTGAATTCATTCCTGCAAGTATAAATCAGGAGTAACTCCACTGAGGTGGACAATCGGACTTTTGGGGCCTGATTCTTGGATGCACCATGAACCCATTATACTAGTGCCTTAGGAAATAAACAGGCCCCACCTCAGTTCTTGTTTACATGCTATGAGGATATGGGAGTCTAGCTGGTGCAGCGAGTTAGAACAGAAGTTAGAGCTGCAGTTAACTTTTGGGCATTGATCTGCAGATACAGATTCTGCAATTTGGCTGCTGTTGTGGGAGTCTTTTGGGGAGGCCCCTCGCTTCCATTTGGCTGACCTCTCACAGCCCTCAGTGGCAAATCTGAAGCACTGAGCCCAAGGCCTCAATTCAGCAAAGCAGATAAACATATGCTTAAGTGCTTTGCTGAAGCAGGGCCCAAGTGCAGACATTTTGGTTCAACAAACTTACATGCCAGTTTAATAAAGCAAGTGGAGATTGTAAACTCTACAAGATAGCTCTGGAGCAAGCTAAATTGGTAGTGCTTGTATAGAGCACAAGACAAATAGCTTCAGAACAAGGAGTTTTGGAAAGATTTGTCCAACCGCGTAACAGAGGCCAACAACGATTGTGAAAATCTGTATTGGATACTGTGAGAGACAATAAAAGTTAGCTAAAAAACCTTGGGAATCCAAAAGGAAATATAAGTCCAGCTAGCAAAGCCAGTGAAGGATGAAGTTGCACAAGTCAAATAGCCCTGGATTTACCTGTCCTGTCCTCCTGTTTGGCCACTTCTTTCTTTAAACCAGCCTAGAATATTAAATGCAAAATATCATGTTAAGGTTGCACAGTCAAAAATCATTAAAAAATCAGGAAATATAAAAGTTAAGGGACAAAATCCTGGCCCCATTGAAGTAAGTGGCAAAGCTCCCAATGATTCCAGGATTTCATTCATGGTTTCAATAGTAGTATTAGCCAATTGCATTTTAAATACTTGCTACTCTTCAGGCCTCTTTCTCTAAAAGCATGTAGCTTCATATATGGCATTTGATCACTGGAAAATTATACTATCAAACAGGATGTGTAATCATATATCTTGGGGGAAACAAATTCTCAACCCATATAATTTGGTAAAACCTCACTGTTTTCAGTTGGGTAGTACCAGCTTAAACTAGCAAACAGAGTGGCCCAGTTTTGTGATTATGATGACATTATGCTGCTTTCGAAGTGAAGAGGTTGTTCTTTTTTCTCAAGTAAATGGGTCAAAAGAAAAAGGGAAGTTGAAAATTAATGACGGATGCTGTGTCTTCATTGCAAAAAAGAAGGGTGTACTTGAGATCGCTATCTTGATGTAAAATCCTAAAGGAGACAAGGCACTGTAGTTTTTACTTCGATGTAGCTAGTCGACATCAAACCCATACCTGTCCCCATGACTAGCTGCATTGAGGTAAAAATTACAGTGCCTTGTCTCCACTAGGATTTTACATTAAGAGAGCCATCTTGATGTAAAAAAACACACCTCTTTTGTCATTGAAGACAAAGCCTGTGGGGGATCAATTCTCTCCCCTCACAAGCAAGGCTTAGAGATGCTCTTGAGGCACATATTGTACAACTGATATGCATCTCATTGCATCAGAAATACACCAATGTACTTTTTAACAGAGAGCACTATTACGTGCTGGAGCAGCCATTCTTCCAACATAGACCACGTTTCAGTAATAAAAATTATGCAGCATAAAAACACTAATAGGCCTGACCTGTGGATCAGCAGCTTTATATTTGCAACTAAAATGAATAAAAGCTCTTCTTCCTCTTTTTTTTCAGAAATATTGTTAGCACCTTTAATAAGTACAAAATTTGTTTTCCCAAACAGTTAACATATATGAATGGCTGAAATGTAACCAAAAGGTGCAACTTCAACTTTGAGTAAGAAGGAATATTCATTATACACAATTAAATGTGCACCTGTTTCTGCCAATCATTTAGGTAATCACTGTATATAAATTTATATGCCATGAAAAGTTTTATTTGTGTGAAAATTGGAAGAAAAACTCTAAATTAATTACCCTTTTAAACAAAGCAAATTTAGATTTATCATCAGCCTCAAGGGAATTTATTCACATATCATAAAGCTTCTGTGAAATACGGTGATGAAATATGAGTTAGGGAAAAGGGTTTACGCTCTACAAGGGATCTTAAGGTGTGGAATGCAAATTAACTGCCCACAACTTGAATCAACATAGTCTTCTGAGTTTGGGACAAGGTCTACATCCAATAGCAGCCTGTTGCTCTACGGTAGCTGAAAAGGAGACATAGAGCAATGTGATCCTTTGTCTAGATCCATCTGAGAAATTTCCATGTGAAGCTTAAGTCCAGCTGCAACTTTTAGAACATGAACTTCAGCTGTCAAGACAACATATTATTATTTTCCCTTCGCACCTTAGTAATAAATGTCAACCCAAAACAATTGAATGGCAATATGTCCATCTACTGGATGGCATGCACAGAACTAATTTCCTTCTTTCACTAGGAAATGTCATTTTACTTTAGCCTGAAATCAACTGATTAGTATGTAGAAAAGCAATGCTGCTTTGATTTCTATGAATGTTTTTTTTTATTTCTTATTCTGGAGCTTCAAGTTCCTTTCTGCATCTACTTAACTATTTCCCAGTATACCACCAGGTGTATATTCAGATGGTGTTTTCCACCATGCATCCAGTTTTAATTTACATGTGGAAAAGAAACTTATTCTCCAATAATTCATGATCTAAAATTCTTCTCCATGAAAAGAAAATTTACTATTTAGATTTATACCAGGAGAAAAATCCAAAACAGGCAAGCAAATATTAAAAAGTGCAGTCTTTTGCATTTCTTTAAAACAAAGGACACAAAAATAATCTTGCCCCTCAGAGTGCATAAAGATGACTACAGGATATCATTCAGGAAAGAAAATATTTTTAAATCTAATTCTTCAGAGCTGTTGTTTTTGCATAAATCAATGCTAACAAAAATCATTTCGTTTTAGTCTGTTATTCTTGTATTCCATTGAAGCACCTCAGGATCAATACGTATTGATCTAATCCTTAATTACATTAATTTTGCTTTGGAAATTAGGGAGGCCATAATGAGAATGTGAAGTTACTTGAAGACAGTACATTATAGGTTGTCTAATTTAGCAGGAGTCTGTGCATCAGATTATTTCATTATGAGCAGCCAATTACCATACAAACAGGGAAATAAATAAGATTTTCTTTTTGAATTTGCATTTTTTGTATTCCTCTGTAAATTTTAAGAGCTTAAGTGAATTTACAGCCTAACTACACATCTAATGTATATCCGTTTTATTCACAGGTTACATAATTGCATATAATACTAACCTCTGACTTTGTTTCTTAAGGCATAGCATTTTAAAAACATGAGCCCGTTGCTTCTATTTGTGGGATGTTTTATGGCCAATTCAATAGATGTTAAAAAAAATAATGTAATGCTAATACTTTTTATGTTCTACATATTCTTGTCACTAAACTGTTCTTTACATGCAGGATGAGATAGTCTATTGGTATGATTAGGGTAGTCAATAGAGCAATGCTGATTTATACCAGCTGGGGATCTGGCCCATAATGCTACGTCAATGGCAGGGTTGCTCCCTATAATGATAATGAATATCGTTGTTTTAACTAGGTAGATGTAGGGTTTATCAATACAGCTGAATGTTAGATGTTAAAATTTCTCCAATGCTCTTTTTGTTTTGTTGTCTTCTTTTTGAAGTTGTGAAGAAGTTAAAATTGGACGATTGGCATCATGTTCGGGATGGTTCCTTGGCCACTTATATTTTCACTGTATCCTGGGATGTAAAATAATGGCATATGGAACAAGGCATGAAACTCACTTATTGGGCCTGATTCTCTTCTCTCTCACACCAGTGTAATCGGGAATATTTCCCCTGAGATCAGTAACACTACATTTGTGTAAAACCAGTGTAAGTGAGTGAAAAAGCAGGCCCAAAGTTTCTGCAAAGGCAATGAATGGTTATGAGTTAAGAAGATCTATTATGTTGCTTGACCACAGCACCCAGTAAGGCCAGCCCTGCTGAAGCTCCACCGCCATGGGCTGAAGCCCACCACCGGAGTCCCGCAGCTGAAGCTGGGGGCAGAGGGCTGCAGGGAAGGATCACTGCTTTGCCCCCTCCCTCATCTCTGCCCAGGAGGCTGTCATGGCCTCAGGAAAACCCCTTGGTGGCCACATGTGGCCACGATGTCTGCATTTGAGAAACACTGCCCTAGGTTGCCATTTAGCACATACAAAAACAAAGTGGGTGTAAAAAACTACAGTACTATTCTGATTTGGTAGCTTCTACATCCACATTATACTTGCTTTATAGTCCAGATATCAGTGAACACACAAGATGCAAGACAATGGACAATCAGCACTTGAGTGCTGAGTACTCAGTCTGTGGCTCTCCATACTTCCTCTCCTATGTGATTGAGAAGTGCCATTTAAGAAGTTAAGGAAAGTAACATGTACTACATTAATTACATACGTTAATTTTCAAAGGCTTAAAACCAGACTATTTTCACACTAGGGTAGGTCCAATTCTGAAGCACAATTCTAGGCAAAATGCCCAATGAAGAATCAAGGCTGCAAATCCACTATTTCTCATTGAAGACTACATATCATATATACTGTGCTCTTATGTTAATTCTTTTATAATCACGTTTGAGTTATTAGAGTGCCAAAAAGCATCCATGAACTGTCTTAAAATCAGTTTTTTCTCAATTTTGGATAACTCAGAAACAGTCAGATTTTTATTAGACTTTCCAAAACTTTTCACGTCTGAAGTGAGAATAAGCATGAGAAATTTCAGTCCACAAGGTATGCATATATTTTTGAAGGATATAAGCACCTGAAGATAGGGATTTATGATGGATATGACAGCTCCATAATTACAGTGTTGCTGCCACAAAGCTGTAATATACACAATATTGATGTTCTGAAAAGAAACAGATGAATTTGGTATTCAGGATTATATCATGGTCCCAGAAGAAGCTATGTAGCTTTAATAACACACTTGGTGCTGAAAGCAGTCCGTGGTTTTGGAGCTGGAGTAGTTGCAGGGTCATTCTGTTCCATTCAGACAAAGAAGAGGCTACCCGCTGCATTCTGCAAATTCTCTTACAGTGTTAATCAGCGTGTCTTCAAGCCATTTATTTACAAGACAAGGTGTGAAAGTAAAGTTTGGCCTGTTTGTCAATATTGCGCCTCTTGGAAAACCACACAGAAGGAGGAGAAAAGTAATAAACACAAGAATGTTTGGTAGAGCTACCTACAGCTGAGTGTAAACAAGCCAAGTAAACAGTGGCACAATATAGACACAGCTGAAAGCATTTAATTAGCTTGTGACAATTACAGCAGTGTTGCAAGCTGCTTTCAGTTATTTTTCTTTCCCTTTAGGACTAGAGCCCATTCAAGTAAACAGTGTCAAGAAAATATGCAAGTCCTTTTCCTTGATATAAGAATTTAAGAATTCCCTCAATTAGATTTTTTAACATCTTAGCAATACAACTTTGGGACTTCAATCATATGTCTACACAGCCTGAGCAACAAAGTGTCTACACTGCTGTTTTTAGTGCTGTAGCCAAAAGCCCCATGAGCCCAAGTCCCGAGACACAGGCTCAGAGACTCACTACAATGGGGTTTAAAATGTGGTGTAGGCATAGACTAAGGCTCCACACTGTTTGACTGTTATGTACATTTTCAGCACTGAATATTGTATGTATCATTCATTGATTTCTTCATTTATATTATGCTAACATACAGCACAGTGGAATTTTTGCAACATAAAGGGTCAAACTTTTGGTCTCAGCAGGTGAATGCAGGACTGGGGAACTATTGCAAGGGACCAAAAGGGAAAAGGGTGAGCGGATATTTCAAATTCCATTACCACTCAGTCCTTGGTTTCCATGCTAAGACTACCAACAAAGGTGCCAATTGCTGGAGTGTTTTTTGTGATGTGGACACTTACGCAATAGGAAATGGAGTTAGACTACCAAACACATTTTACTCATGCAGCTGAACAGCCACCAAATGCTAATGATTGCTTGAAAGAGAGACCTCACCTCTTAGAAAAGGTACCACTCCCTCTTGATCAGTGGTCAATGTGGACACAACCTTGTGGTCCTGCTGGACTCATAACCCTGATTCTCTGATGCCTTGCACTTTGTGTAACCTTTACACCAGTGCAAAGTGAGTGTAAGTTCTACTAACGTACAAGGCAATGGAAAATCAGGTCCCCAGGTAGAAGCAATGGTCAAAAATGTTGCTTGACTTTTCAGTTGCCAGACAGCTATGCCATTTCTCTAAGATACATGTTTATCAAATAGTCATGCTTTTTTCACCTCTATCTTGGATTATTGAAATTTGTTGGATGTGGACCTGACCCTGAAATTCACCCAGAATCTGCAGTTGGTACAGCATGGAGCAACCTACCTGATAAGCAGAGTAGACTGATGAGAAAACATCACTCTGCTCTTGCATTGCCACTGTTGGTCAAATTGTGGGTCCAGTTCAAGGTCTTCATCCTTATCAACAACATAGTAAATAGGACAGAACCCAGATAATTCAGTGGTTGTTTCTTTCTCCGCTGCCCCGCACATAAGCTACACTCAAGGGGATGCTTTACGGAGTCCAGGTTTAACCTCCTGCTGGCCAACATCAGGGTATTCTCAAAGGAGGATTATGAAACTCACTTCCATTGGAAATCAGTCCAAGCCTCACTCTCGCCACCAGCAGAGCATGTTGAAAGGTGCATATGTTTAGGTATGTGTATCCTCAGAGTACCATCTCATAAGGCAATGGACACAGTCCCTATGGAAATCAGTTACAGCATGTGGTCGCTGCCCAAAATCTGTTTGAAAGAAGGGGAGAGGTTCATTCTTCCTGCTAGAAGTATTTTTTGTATTTTTTCATTTAGTGGGGCATCCAGATAGTATGGTGATGAGTGCTGTATAAATACATATAAAATAATTTATAATGAGTAAAATTTTCAGAAACACCCAAGTGACAGAGGCGCCTAACTCCCATTAACTTGCAGCAGAATTTAAGCTCCTAAGAAATGTAAGCTTTCAAAAAATTTACCCAATAGTTATTTATTTAAATGACTAGCAGCAGTTCTGATAGTGATAGAGCTTTTTAAATAATTTTTCTTTTCACCCCAATATATTTGATTTTTGCTGATCCTGAGCCCTTCAACATGCTCTGTGTGACTATTAATGAGAATTCATCAACATTTCTCAGAGACAATACTTGTCTTTTGGATAAATATGTATTTAGGAATATTTTTAATTTATTATGCCTATTTAGACATTCATATGTATTACAATATAGTACAGTGTACACTATTTACGTAATTGGAACAGTAGATTCAGCAGCTTTCAATTTTATTGCATAAATATTTACTTACTAATGTTTTATAAACAGTATATAAGGTATGCCATAGATCATAAGGGTTTGCATCCTTTGGCATTTACTTGATTTTAGAACTGTTCATCAACTGTGGACCATTTACTTAAAGTGTAGTTGTACCATGAAAGTCATTTTAAAATTAGTACAATCAAATTATTATTTATTTATTTGTATAGCGCCATCAGCATAAGTGATTTACAGACAGGTTAAATGAAGGCTGTGCAGTAGTGGTAACTAACTGGTTTACCCAGTCGACAGCCAGGATTCTAAGTTCATTTATCAAAAGTTTGCAATTAGATTTTAGAAATATGGGGATAAATTCTATGGTCCACAGACATTTAATTATCTAATCTGTTAAGGATTGCTAGGATTTACCTGAATACCTAAGCACATTAAGATTTGTTGAAATTTTGCTTTGTTTGATTTTTTCCTTCTGATTGTTACCAAGTTTGGTAAACTGTTAAGGAAAAAGAAATCACACAGTAAATCCTGTTGAAAATTGGTCTATACATTGAAATGTCAACTGTAAGGCTGAAGTATGAGTTCTATTGCTCCATCATGCACTCATTCAGCCTTAAGGGAATTTATTTCCTGGAGATATGAACAACTATACAATGGGAGTTTAATGACAGTTGCATTTCAACCTTAACTATAGCTGTCACTTCCACTCCCACTCTGACTTAAAGGACCATATTATGGAACTACAAGCACTGTGATATACCTTTGATAGATGACACACTATCTATTTATCCAAGGTGTTTATGAGGTCACTCATCAACATAGTACCTGAGTCTTTTATCAGTCTTATTATATGGATATGAACTATTGTAGTGTTGGATGGTCTACACAACACTAAAATAGATAGACAGATATGTGTAAACCGATACTATGCATGGTATCATTAGATTTTTTTTCAAAAACAATGCCACACTAAAATTTTTACCAAGCCATGGCCTCTTGCTAGTTCTTATGAAGGAATAATTGAAAAAAAATTGAAATTTACTCTTTGAGAACTTGTTTGCTCTTCAACAACACCTTTTTAAAAATTAATATTTAAGTTTATCAAGTTTAAGAAACCAGTAACAAAAAGATGAAATATTTTTTCCCATGTTAAGGAGAAGTAAATTCAGACAGGCGTACCATAATCTTACTACCACGTCCTTGTCTGTGGCTAGAATCTGTGGGACCGCCTTTTATAGAGGTAATAGAAAATCCAATAATAATCTCTGGCTTCTATTTTGCGGAAACACATAGCAAGCCTGGAAGTCTTCACCCAATGCTGTGAGTTCCTCAGGATAACCTAATACCAGTATTCATCTGGTTTTCTGATTATCAGCAGCATACTCCTAGTATGTCATAGCCATTTTGCAAATTTCACTGAAATGTCAACATTATTTTTTTATCAGTAATAATTGTGAAAATATGTAGAGTAACTCAGAAAGTATGGAAGAGTATGAGGCTTTGGAAGTATACCAGAAGAGATGTTTGAGACCAAGGGCCTGATCTTGCAATTCAGCACACGTGAGAAGTCAGGGGAGGTGTCCCATGGGCTCAGTGGTGCACCTGTCTACAATAAATTGCAGGATCAGGACCTGAGTGTCTCACACCTGAGTGTTAAACGATGTTGAGAAGGGACATGAGCAACACCCCAAACAAGTTTTTGAAGGATGAGCAAAATGAATCATAGCACCTTGGAATAGTCATCTGTCTTGTTCTCATTTATTACACCAACAGGAGAAGTTGGCCATCGGTATAAAAGAGAAAGAATGTGACCCTCCCTCGAGAACAAGGAGTAAAGACCAAGGAATGCATACTCTGAAACCTCCCATGATGATAATGTTGAAGAAGACAATGTCAGCCTGCAAAACTGTCCCAAGCAAGAATAACAAAATGGAAAGGATGAAAACAACATATTCAGGCATGATATAGATTTAATAAACAGTAAAAACTCTCCTTTTTGTATTATTTAGGCAGCTACAGTAACACAACAAACAGACATTTTATTTATTAGTACCAATAAACTAATCCAAATGTAAATTCAATCGCTGAATTTTACCACTGGCATTGGCTGAATCCTTTTGAAACACGAATATTTTAACAATTCAAGCTGAATCCTATGCAAACCAGCAATGTCATTTGGCAATGGCTTATATATTTACCTATTCGCATATCCCCCTTTTCCTAATTGGCAAGTAACATACTACATATGATCTGGATATGACTTATGAATATGTCGAATTCTCACAAAAAAGGTGCCTACAGACTCTCAGTATCAATTCTGTCATTACAATGACTTTTCCCCATTATCTCTAGTCCTCCTATTGTGACCTGTATGTCTACACTGCAATAAAAGACCTGTGGCATGGCTGCGGCTGGTCCAGGACAGCTGACTTGGGCTCATGGGGCTTGGACTGCAGGTGATGCTCAAATACTTTGTTATTGAAGATGAAGTGCCAATAATTGGACGTGTTGTTGATGGGGGAGTATAACTTACACCCCTTACTCAGCCGCCACCCAAGTCTTTCTCCTTTGCCATTTTTCTTGTGTTTTATTATGCTGAGAGAGAATCTCTTCAAAACAAGAACAACAAGGACTCAGCATCACAGTCTTCTGCTCTACCACAAACCTTCTGTACCATGAGCATGTGTATATTAACACTGTGATCAGCAACTAAACCACAAACACAGGATGGGGAACAGAGCTCAGGATCAGAGCTGGAGAACTTTGAATTTAAAAAAAAATTCCACAAAATTCACTCATGAAAAATTGTCCCCATTTTTGACCAGCTTTACTCTGAACCTTCTGTTCCAAAAAACAGATGTCGGCCATGAGCACATTTCTGTGAGCTGTTGGCCAGCCAATAGAGAGTGACATCATCACAGTCACTTGAAAAGGTCTGATTCCACCCAAAAAGAGCGGTGCCATGGGAGCCATATACACTGCTCAGTACATTACATACCTTCTTTACCATTCCATTTCTAAACTCTTTTCCACACCCAAATAGGCACCGCTATCTAAAATGAAAAGATGATTTAACTTGTTTTTTCTTTTTGAAGCACACTTCTTATATTTCACTTCAGAATTACTTCCTGCCCATTTTACCTTTTCCCCACTATGAATTTGAGCACTGCTAATCATATGGCCAGGATTTAACATCACCAGGACATGTTGCAGCATGCAGAATTTTGACCATTGACTTCTGTCCTCCCTTCTGCACACATGTGATTTGTTTTTTGTTGATTTGTTGTTGAGTGCCTAGTTCAAAAGCACCCTCAACCCTAATGTAGGTACTACAGTGGTCATGCTTACAAACTTTCCAGTTTTGCCTTAGATAATATTACCTCAGCATTTGCAATCTTACAAATAGTTCCCTATATTTAGTGTCAATAATTCTTAGAGAATACTGTAAATACTAGTGTAAAATTACTATTTACATATGTAAGCTATTTGACAAGGTTTTTTTAGCACAACCACTCTATAACTACATGAAAGTACAAAGCAACACAGTTTTCCAGATAGTAATTAGGAAGAAAAAAGGGAGCCTGGAAAATCCATACATTCTAAGGATTGAATGTATACTCACAGATTAACCATGTATTTTACTGTTTTTCCCCAAACACAGTTTATTGCAGAACCAGATAAAAGAAATAGATCAAGGAAAAGACAGTAGTCCTTGGTGTGTCAGTCATGGCAAAGAAGCTATGAATTTACCCTTGTCAGAGAGAAGGTATTATTGATATGTACATTAGTGCTGATACCAGTATTTAAATTCATTATACAAAGTACAGCATAGAAGTGCTGCTTCTGGCCAATTTCTAGAGGATAGCATTACTGATAAAGGCTGATATGTACGGAAACCTATCAGAGGAGGAAATGTGCTTGCAAAATTGATTTGCATCATACAGGGAAGAGAAGGGATCAGACTCCAACTGCTGTCTGCCGCACTTGGTTTGCATATATGTACAGGACTTAGATAAATGTGGCTGTAGCTGGATATCCGTGGCTTAGCCTTTGCTCCCAAAGTCTTTGAACATGTAGTGCCAGCTCTGTCATACACAAACACATTCCATGAAGGCATCGATCACAGCAAAAAAATATATAAAATAAAATTGATGTTCAAAGAGTGTTTTTATTTTAAAAAAACTATTTGTAAACTCCTCCTGTTATTGCCATATCATTTCCTTAAACTATTACATTTACTACCTCCTTTGAATAGCCTTGTTGACACACTGAAAATAATCATTTGTTTCAAGGAGGAAAAAATAATTTCAGCAGGTCTTAGAATGCATGCATTTAGCATAGTCCATTATCATGTTCACATCCTACAGAAATGTAGGAGATCAATCACAAAACATCACCAACTCTTCAAGTAGAAGAATCCCGACTACATGTGAGGGATATCTTGTGATCAAAGCGTTGGTCTGCATAATAAAACATGACATAAAGGGGGAGTTAAGGGGGGGAGGAAGGGAAAAGGAAAGACAGATGCTGATGGGTAGCTCTTGCCATCCACTCAGTCATCTTATAATTCTAACCATTCTGTTTAAAACAGACAACGGGACTGATTGCCATTGTTTTACTGATTAACCATTCTCTCCCCTTTTCCCAAAAGGCACCCAGACTCTGCTTAGTAAATATTGACACCTGTAAACCAAGCTGGCTGATGCCTTTGGCTCTTCAGCTCTCTTCCCATCTGTTGCCTGAGAATTTTAAGCAATGTATTTTGGGACTCTTGCTCTCTTTTCACTGAAAACTGTAAAAATAAAACCCCACTACCCAAAAGCTAATCCGAGAGCCACATGGCTCTAGGGAGGCCTCTAGTAACTAAAGGGAAAACGTAGCATATGTAAAATGCATATCCCACTGGCCTCTTCTGCCTACTCTTCTTTAGTTAACAGCATGCCAGGGTAATCTGCTTAGTTACCAAGTGGAGCTTTCTTTCCCTTTCCCCATGAGATCACCCTGACCACGATCAAAGTCCAAACACATTCTCGCCTAACTCTATTGTTCCCAAGAGTGGGATTAATGACTAATTATGTCAGGTCACTCATCCAGATGGCCTCTCAGATGTTCCTTTGTCATTGCCTGACCTTCCATATGCCCCTTTGACCTTGAGGTTTATTGCCATGGCAACATGAAGCCTCAGTTTCCTTGCTGAGATTGCCAAGAAGTGGCCAAAAGCGGGGATATGGGATAATCTATCCACACTTTGTATTCTGCTTCCATCTCATGCCTTGTTAAATCCAATGAATAGATAAAAAATGCTATCTGATCCCAGCTGAGTGATGACCATGGTCATGATTCTATGTTACATGCTATGTTTTTTAAATTAGCAGACAGCTTTGTACATGGAAACGTGCATTTAATTTGAAGAACATCAATCGCCATAATGTGATCTTTTTATCTCATTAATGTTAAGCAAGGGTAATAGAATGGAATTACAAAATATCACTGTGAAAGGAATACAATTCAGAGAATTAGAGATATCCTCCATTAAAGCCCTGGAGATGTTTGGATAAGTCTACTTGTTCAGTTTCAGAAATTAAAGATTCTCCTACCTTTTCTGAGGTTTAAATTCTAGCCTCAGATGTTGATCTTATTCTGAAGAAGGATTTTAAAGTGGTTAATGCAATGGAGAAATTGCCTAAAATAACCAAATAAGTAAATAAAAATATAAAAGGAGACTGACTCATGAACTCAATTAAATAAAAAGGTTGAACATGTATTTGCATCAGACGAATTGTGTTTTCCTTCACAGTTTAGAGAGGAATATTGGATAAGATCTGAATTCACTACCAGGCGCTGTCAACCAATTGTAGCAAACCAGTTAACAATATTACTGCCTGGCCATATGATTCAATGAAATAATTCTTCTTTCATTTTATCAGGTTTCCTTAAGCCATGCTAAATTAATTGGTCATAAAACAATTATAAAAATAATACTTAATCATAAACATCTTACTTTCATTTAGTGCCAATCATCCTGAAGCAATAATTTAATTGGGGGTATCAGTGGTTATGGTACACCCCCATTCCTCCCACCTGCCAGATTTTTAAAAAACACAAAAAATGTGAAAGAAAGGGGGAGTTGGGTAAAGCCTGGAACATACCAATACATTTTGAGGGACATTCCTGAACTACTTGTTTACCTATGCTGGAACTATTCCAAAGGATCCCAGGCCCAGATCCTTGAAGTGCCTAACTCCCATGGCATTGGGTGCCTAAATTCCTTTGTGGATCTGGCCTCAGTACATAGTGCTTTATAAACTATTTTACAGCACACATCCTGAACCCTTTTCACAGTATTTATTCAGGGGAAACTCCCCATTTTCCCAGGGTAAAAACTGAGTAAGGATCAGGTGAGGCCTTCAGGATTCCCTCAAAAGGGAGTTATTCCTACATAAAAACTGAGCAAAAGCTGAATTATGACTTCAGGATTTGGAGATACACAAGTGTGGATATTTCAGCTTAGAAAAAGCACTTGCCCCAAAGCTGTGCTTACACAATACCATTTAAAATACAACAGAAATTGAATTAATGTCAACATTTAAGTCTATAGCAAACCCACAAAACAAACTAGAACTCTTTGCCTGCCGTCTACTCATCCCCAATGTCCCATCCCCTCAGATAAAATGAAGAAATTGTCCTTACAATACAAAATGCACTAATACATTTATTTCTGCCTATCTATCTGCCTATCCACGGAAAATTCCATAGAAAACTACAGGAAAAGAACATTAAGGTTACAAAATGAAGCACTCAGAGGTTGGGAAATGCCAAAGTGGAAGTCACCCTCACATCCTTAGCTTTGCCCCTTTGTATGTATGCATTATGATCCAAGCCCTGATTCAGGATATGTTACTCCAATTTTACACTGCTGTAACTCCAATGGAGGGACACAGTCCTCAGTTGAACAATACTGCAGTTATATATTGTGCACATAGTCCCTGCCTCAGTCAGTGTGCAGGCTGAAAGCTCAGAAATGAGGCAACAGTGTAATATTTAATTTTTGATCCACGCTATGCAATCTGAGCAATTTCCTGTTTTAGCCACTGCACACCAACTTACCCTGTCAACAAGACAGAGGGCGGGAATATCTGTGCTGTCACTTCATTCACAACAAGACCCTACCTCATTAACCCTCCAATCTGTACTTAGAATGAGCCAAGGGTCCTGAAGAAAGAATATGTGACCATATATTTAAAGGCCCTATTGTAATGCATATTCACAAAGGGGCAGAGTTAAGGTTGTGTAAGGAATTTAAACTTTGGTCTTCCAGCATTTTAATTGCTTCACTTTGCAACCTTAACATTCTTTTAATATCATTTTAATGGAATTTCCTAGGTTTCCAAATATAAAAATGAGAAAATAAAAGTAACTCCATCAAGTAAAGCTATTTGCTCAAAATCAGTAGAATGTTCTGTCCAGAACAATTTGTGAACTCAAAAGCTCGTAAGCTTACTGAGTGCACAACTTATTCACACATTATTTACACATGGAAATCAATCACAAATAGATTTTATGCATGCACATTATATCATTTTTTGTACAAAAGTAGCATGTGCAAATGATTTGCCTGTACAAAGTTGTGCACACACAAATGGACACTGGGAGGAGGACTTCTGGAAAATTTGCACCATGACTAATATGTTCAAGATGATGATTTAGTCAATTGCTGCTTAATGTACATGGTATTAATTCTTTAGAAATGTCCTGTACTTACAAATTGAAACTGCATCACTCATAGAAAAGTCCATATAGCCAGGTTTTTCAACACCACCTTAAACAGTAATAGTAATATTACTGGTTCAACATCACCCATTATTAATCTCCAGGAAGTGTCCTGTGCATTAATGTTTATTGTTTAGAGTTTTATTATGCTCAGAAAAGCAACCGAGTAAAAGTCATTATATTTTATGTAATGAAGGAAAATCTTGTGGCTAACGGCAGACCTGGGTTTTCTTCATCCCTTAATATTTTGTGTGTCTGTTTCCCCATCTGTGAAATGGAGATCATAATACTGACCTTACAAAGATGTTGTGAGACCTAACTAATTAGTGCTTGTAAACCATGTTGATGGAAAATGGTGGGCCGGATCCTCAGTCCATGTGAATGTAAAGGGAGTTTTGGGTATGGATGAACTGTGGGATTGGGCCTCCATCACTACATATTTCTTTACTATAGCTATCTAAAGTATTGTAACTGGTTATTGCGGTACCCTCTTAAATGTGTAAAATAAGGAACTGACATCTCGGCTGAAACATTGTCTACAGGCGTGGTTCAGCCTGGTGCATATTTTTATGGCCATGTTTAAAGCCCTGAAAAAAATTACTGTGAAAATACTGATAGAACCTTAGCTAAAGTAATACAAATGGTGCCTTACAGTGTTTTCAGAAAAGCAACTTTTAAGCCAGGTTGTAAAAGTGTCACACCAATTTCTGAAGCAGCTGAACTTTTATCTTGGTGCAAATCAGCGCCAAAATAAAAAAAAGGAGAAGAAACTCTATTTTATCTGAAAAAAATCTGCATGAGATTTTGAAAGTTAACTGTACATTAATGACTGAGGCACTATTATGCCTTACTGTTAGTGAATTAAGGTATATTCCCAAGGTATTTGATCAAAAGAATGTGGGTTTTTATGATGGTCATTTTATGTGTGGTGTTTGTAAGTGATCCATCAATGATTTTCATACCGTTAACAATACTGAAATGTTGCTTGGTATGTTCAGATATAGTGTAGGGAACTCTGGTTTGCAAATTTTTATCAAGTTTATTTTTTATGAAGTACAAATAAGTATAAGAAATGTCTTTCACCCAAATAAAATCTAACTGCCTAACACCTTGCATGTAGTCATCTACATCTATGCAAAGTGGGAGTACAGCACTACCAAACGTAATGATCATATTTTATGCCCACTTTGCACAGGTGCAAATGACTACCCAAAAAGATGTGAGGCAGTGGAGAATGAGAATAATATACATTATTGACAATGAGGCCATTAAATTTAGGGATTTTATGCTACCAAAAAGTATTCATAAAAGAGGGCTCTTCCAATTATGGACTTCTAATGTTTCATTTTACCAATCTCTATGCTGTTTATTGGAAAATACAACAACAATAAAATCATCTAACTGTAGTATGTATCCTATCATATAAATCAGCTTCTGTACCAGATGACTGGAGGATAGCTAATGTGATGCACATTTTTAAAAAGGCTCCAGAGGTGATTCCAGCAATTACATGCCAGTAAGCCTGACTTCAGTACGAGGCAAACTGGTTGATACTCTAGTAAAGAACAGAATTACTAGACACAACATGTCTAAATGACTGGTGCCCCCCCCATACCGGGGGGGCCCCAGCTAAAGGGGGGGACACGTGACCTCCCCACATGACTCTTCCCCACCCTGCCCACAGCTTGGGGTCCCCGTGCTCTCCACGCCCCCTCCTCATCCCACATTACCTGGAGGGGGCACTCTGTCCTCCCTCTGCACCATCTCGCCCCACCCCTGGCACATTCGGCTGCTCTTTCTAGCAGCAGCCAGACCCGGGCAGGGATTGGGATGGAGCTGCTCCCAGAGACTGCCTGGTGCAGCTCAGCAGCTGCCTGGCAGAGTGCCTGCCTGTGGCAGCAGCTGGCTGCCTCCCATCCTGGTTCGGCTTCCCGGACAGCAGCTGAGCGAGCTGGAGCCGCATCCTCCTGCTCCCCCACGGCGTTCTCTGTGTTCAGCAGCAGCTAACTGGGAGAGAGTCTGGCTGGGAGGCGGGGGGGGGGGGGGGGGGGGGGAGGGGGAGCCCCCTCCCTGTCCAGGCTCAGCTTCCGGGGGAGGGAGTGGTGGGAGGGGCCTCTGGCTCACTCAGCTGCTGTCCCCAGAAGCCGAACCTGGGCTGGGGCAGCCTGCTGCTGCCGCCCCCAAACACTCTCCCCGTTAGCCCTGGTGCTGCGCTGTGCCCCAGGCAGTGTCCTGGGCAGCGTGGCTGGAAGAAGTTCTGGCCCCACCCCTTCTCTTCCAGCGCTGGCCCTGCCCTTCCGCTCCCTGCCCGGGCCAGCTGCTAGGCGGTCCGTGCCTCTGACTGCCCCCTCCCCCAGTGAGTTGCCTTGTTGGGGAGGAGTCAACACGGTTTTTGTAAAGGGAAATCATGCCTCACCAATCTACTAGAATTCTCTGAGGGGGTCAACAAGCCTGTGGACAAGGGGGATCCAGTGGATAGAGTGTACTTAGATTTTCAGAAAGCCTTTGACAAGGTCCCTCACCACAGGTTCTTAAGCAAAGTAAGTTGTCATGGGATAAGAGGGGAGGTCCTCTCAGGGATCAATAACTGGTTAAAAGATAGGAAACAAAGGGAAGTCATAAACAGTCAGTTTTCAGAACGGAGAGAGGTAAATAGTGGTGTCCCCCAGGGGTCTGTACTGGGACCAGTCCTATTCAACATATTCATATATGGTCTGGAAAAAGGGATTAACAGTGAGGTGCCAAAATTTGCAGATGATACAGAACTAATCAAGATAGTAAAGTCCAAAGCAGATCGCAAAGAGTTACAAAGGGATTTCACAAAACTGAGTGACTGGGCAACAAAATGGCAGGTGACATTCAATGTTGATAAATGCAAAGTAATCCACACAGGAAAACATAATCTCAACTATATATATAAAATGATGGGATCTAAATTAGTTGTTACCACTCAAGAAAGAGATCTTGGAGTCATTTTGGATATTTCTCTGAAAACATCCACTCAATGTGCAGCAGCAGTCAAAAAGCTTACAGAATCATTAGGAAAGGGATAGATAATAAGACAGAAAATATCATATTGCCTCTCTATATATCCATGGTACTGCATGCAGATCTGGTCACCCCATCTCAAAAATGGTATATTGGAATTGAAAAAGGTTCAGAAAAGGCAACAAAAATTATTAGGGGTATGGAATAGCTTCCGTATGAGGAAAGATTAATAAGACTAGGACTTTTCAGCTTGGAAAAGAGATGACTAAGGAGAGATATGATAGAGTTTGATAAAATCATGACTGGTGTGGAGAAAGTAAGTAAGCATAAGCAGGGGATTGGTCACACTATTGTTGGGACCTTTCCTGGCTTGTCCTCTACCCAGGGGAAATTGGCTAGTGAAAGGATCTGAGTCCTCACTCCCACTCACTTTACTCAGAGTCCTGCCTGACCTGACCTGACCAGGCATGGAGGGCAGAGAGTGCCGGGCAGGGAGGGGAGGGTCAGTTGATTGGTCAAACCCCTGTGTGAGAGAGGTGTACAGGAGTGTGTGTGTGTGTGTGAGAGAGAGAGAGACCTCTGGGGGTGGAGGGGTAGGGTGTGTGTGTGTGTGTGTGTGTGTGTGTGTCACCCCTCCCTTTGTGAATCCTAAAGCCTTAAAGATAAGGTAAATAAAAAGAATCCAACTACACGGTATTTCTTTTTAACGGGGGCTCAGGGATAGTCCAGACTGGCAATGCTAAAGCGCTGCCGTGGCAACGCTGCCATGGCAGCGCTTTAACGTGCCTTGTGTAGTCGCAGCACAGAGCTGGGAGAGAGCTAGTCCAGCACTCTAAAAAACCCACCTCCACGAGGGGGGGGTAGCTTCCAGCGCTGGTGCACTGTTTACACTGGCACTTTACAGCGCTGAAACTTGCAGTGCTCGGGGGGGGTGTTTTTTCACACCCCGGAATGAGAAAGTTGCAGCGCTGTAAATTGCCAGTGTAGACAAGCCCTCAGTCAACTTGATGTTAATTTGAACGTTTGTACTGCGTAGTTCTGACTGAGTGCCGCGGAACTCGCTGGAATATGAGTAATTTTACCAGGTGTCCCATATTCAGCATAGGGAAATATGGTCATCCTATGCAGAGCTCATCTCTTCTTCTCCCACAATCCCTGTGGCTGGAAAGCATCTAACACCTCCAGGCTGCTGCTGGCCACTGACATAACCCAGCTGCATCCTGCCCCAGCCCCCCACCCCCAGGTACAGTGTAGGCAGGAAGGGGTTAAGCCCAAAGGATGCATTGTGCACCAGGGCCCAGGAAACCTGACTGCAGGGGCTTCAGTGAACTGAACTGGCCAGAGTGGTGGCTCAGCAGGGGAGGGTGCCTAGGGGATGGAGCAGTCCTGTGCTCCCTGGGGGCAGGACCCAGGGTAGGGAGGTGGGGGATGAAGAGGGTGCTAAGCCCCTGCCTGGGAGGCTGATGTGGCACCTACAGGTTCAGGGCATGAACAGGCTGGAAATTGCTTCCCCACCACCACCACTTCAGAGCTTAGCTGAGGGGTGGAGAGGCTTCCCTGTGCCAGCACTGTGGAGGGCTGAGTGCTCTGACCAGGGGCTGGTTCTTCACACAGTGCTGGGAGCGGAATGAGCCCCGCTGGTGGGGATATGGAGGAGCAGCAGGGCCAGGGGAGGAGAGGCAAAGGGTCAAAGCAGGGAGACGACAGTGAGAGGGGGAGCATGTGAAGGGCTGATGGGTGGTGTGACGAGTTCGGTCACAGAGACCCCCTTGGGACTGTCACCTGCTGTGCTGATACTACCTCTGAGCCCATTTTTCCTGTCATCTTGGGACCCCAGAACCCTGTCTTGTTAAGCCAGACAGCCAAGCCTGCTGTAACACAAACCCAGGGTCTGAACCACATCCTCAGAGCTGCAGGCTTTAACTGAAAATCACTCAGCAGGTACTCCTGTCTCCAGCATCCAGATGCCCAGTTCCCAATGGGATCCAAACCCCAAATGAATTCGTTTTACTCTGTATAAAGCTTATACAGGGTAAACTCATAAATTGTCCACCCTCTATAACACTGATAGAGAGATAAGCACAGCTGTTTTCTCCCCCATGTATTAGTCACTAACTCTGGGTTTAATAATAAGGAAAAGTGATTTTATTAAATATAAAAAGTAGGATTTAAGAGGTTCCAAGTAATAACAGACAGAACAAGGTAAGTTACCAAGCACAATAAAACAAAAACACGCAAGTCTAAGCCTAACACAGTCGGAAACTGAATACAGATAAATCTCACCCTCAGAGATGTTCCAATAAACTTCTTTCACAGACTAGACTCCTTTCTAGTCTGGGGCCAATCCTTTTCAGACCAACATTATGGTTTATGGCATGGATCCAGCAATCACTCACATCCCCATAGCTACAGTCCTTTGTTCCAGTTTCTTTCAGGCATCTCTTTGGGATAGAGAGGCAGTAATTAATACCTGGGGGAGCAAACAGCTGTGCATATCTTTCTATCAGTATTATAGAGGGTGGACAATTTATGAGTTTACACTGTATAAGCTTTATACAGATTAAAATGGATTTATTTGGGGTTTGGACCCCATTGGGAGTTGGGTGTCTGGGTGCTGGAGAAAGGAAACCTGCTAAGCAGTTTTCAGTTAAGTCTGCAGCTGTGGGGGCATTGTTCAGACCCCGGGTCTGTGTTGCAGCACACTGGTGTGTCTGGCTCAACAAGGCAGGGTTCTGGAGTCCCAAGCTGGCAGTGGAAAACGGGCTCAGAGGTAATTCCAGCACATCAGGTGACAGTCCCAAGGGCATCTCTGTGACCCAACCCATCACAGGTGGGCAACAGAGGCGACACATAACTGGCCTCTGCCTGGCACCTGCCTGCACTCACCAGTCACTGCAGTTTGCAGTCAGTGCCGGCTGGAAATGGGATGAGGGGCAGGGCCCTGCTGGCTGAAAGCAGGATGGACCAGCCAGGGGAGCAGCCAACCCCGCATGCTGCATCTTTGCACACCCACCCCCATCATCGGCCACTGGACCCCCCCCCCCCCCCCGCCGCTCACTGCTGATGAGAGAGCGGCTGGCAAGCAAGGATCCAGCCAGCAGCAGGACCTGCCAGAACTGATGAGGGAGGAGGGGAGAAAATTTGTCAGTTTTTAAGAAAAAGTCAGGACACCTGCAAGAAGGCTTAAATACAGGACTGTCCCTTTAAAAATGGGATGTCTGGTTACCCTACACAAAAGCAGTCTCAAACCCAAGTTACTGCACAGCTAATGCTATCGTTAGTGTGGGAATTCCCAGGGCAGAGCAAAAGGAGAAGATGAATGAAGGACAGAAAGGACAGTGAGTTCAAGTAGAAAATCTCTAAAACCCTTTAGATCAGGCTGCTAGTTAGCTGGTGGGTGCTGGTAGGAGGGAAGGTACTAGTGTCCTGTCATTCCTTTCAACTATCAAAACCTAGCTACAGCAGAGAAAATACCTATTATGGATTTGGTGGTAGGCTCCCAAAGACATTGAAACAACATCTGAAACACAGAGATACCCATTGACACTCCCCTCCCACCTGAAAGCCAGTTGTTGTTGGATCCAGAGAATAAATGTAAAGAAAGAACCTTGGAGAATACTGCTTCTTCTCTGAGTGATTGTCCACCTGGATTCCATTCTTGAGGTACATGTGCTCCATGCGTGTGAGACCAAAATCCTTTTGGTCAGCAGTGTCCATTGCGGCTGAGCTGCTGCCCTAGATGTCATCACACACACCCTACTTGAAGGCATAAAGGGCAATATGAATCCAACCATCCTTCAGTTTATTCTCTCCGCCTGTGACACTGAGAAGGAATCCCTGCAGTGTTATGAGTTAATTGTCATCAGTATAGTTACTAGTTTTTGTATTATGCCTACTGGGAAAATAGGGGAGGAGGAGACTTTTATAATAAATGGAAATGCCCCCTGTACCAAGATTTTAGCTTCTTTGGCTAAAGCAACATCCCCCAGATTTAAAATTTGTCCATCTTGTGAGGCTGCTATACTACTTAATGATGGGCACTTTAGCTGCCTCTTTTGCCTCACTGAGGGACACATCCCTGGCAGATGCTCAATTTGTTGTTCCTTTTCCAGGAAGACACAGAAAGCAAGGGAGGCCCACCTAAAGCTCCTTCTAGAGCAGTGCTCGATGGGGGCCTTTTCAGACCCTGAAGTGAAACATCCCACCAACATTCCTGCTCAGTCACTTACAACTAGTTCTACAAGCCAGAGATCAACCTTGAGCTTCCTGGCTCATTCTTCGTTGACAAGACTGAACCCTTCAGCTACTGAGTCTGGCAAAGCAGTCAAGACCACCTCCACTCAGTCATCATCTGAAAGAGGTAGGAAGAAGCATCATTCCCAGAGTGAGCATAGACACAGGTCACCCTCACCAGTACTTAGTAAAATGAGCCACAAGATCCAACATATCTCTGTCTCAGCTCACGCCCCTCAGCTGAAAGGCAGATGACAGCCCCAGTCAGATCCCTCTGACTCCTCAGCATCAGCTGGTCCCTGCCTGCATGAAACCAGGCCCACACTTCCTCCAGTACCAACTCTTTAGTACTATTGTGTTGATCTCAAGGGCCAACAGAGTTAGAAATGTTTATATAAACTTTTTCACTGTCCAATATTAAAACAGTGACACTTAGGTTCCAGGTTTTATTTTACAGAGGCTTGGTTTACACAATTTCTTGGCAAACATCCACAAGCATTTATTTTAAAATTGAAAGATTATTGATTAAACACAAGAAAGAACAAGAAATTAAAGCAAGCATTTATATTTAACACTGGAATTGACTGATTATGCAAAACAAACTTCATTAAAACCTATTAAAGACTCTTTTCTTTTGGAGGCAAAATATCAGAGGCTCTTTTGTTTAAACAACAACCTTTCTTTGATAAAAGGGAAAGGGTTATTTTTTCTCTCAGTTTTGATGTGTGAAGTGTATTCATTTATCTGGGTTCTAACAAATAGACAGACACAAGGTGGAGGACAGACAGGATAGAAAAGGTGGGGGGAAATACAGCATTTGGTGGGTTTCTATGGACCACCGGATGGCTGGTCAATTACTAATTGACTGGCAGGTCGACCACATCACCTGTTGCTTGGATCCTGGTTTACATTCAAGTCAGGGATTGTGTCCCTCTTGCATTGCTGTGCAGTTGAGTGCAGGATTCAAATAAATGCCAAAGAGTGAAAGATAGGACAAGAGGAAGAAGGGAGCAGAAAGTTACACAACAGGGATAGAAGACAGAACAGGACCTTATGACCTCTGCAGTAGTGGATATTAGCTACCTTTACGAATAGACTGAGGACTGGACATCATGATGATATGATGAATATTTAGGATTCACAGATGAAAAAAACATTCCTTAAACAAGAGCAGGTCTGATAGCGTCCTTCTTTGGAAAAAAATCCTTTGGTCTGGTCTGCTTCCTCTGCTTTGGAGTTGGGAAAAATGAGATGAGATGTTGTGAGAGCTGAGAAGAGATGAAGCAAGGGTGCTGGGATGAGAAGATAAGTTGGCTTCAGATGTTTTTTTCAAACTTCCTTTCTAAAAACCCTAAAAAGGAGAAAACTAGACTTACTTAAAAATCTTACTTAAAAATCCAAGAAGCATCTCAGCACCAGCTGTCTCTTCTGACAACATTCATTTCAGCAATATTGACCTATTTACTAGCCCCCGAAATAATCTGGACTTTCTATTAGCTCCATAAAGACTGCATATCACCCTCCTATCCTGGCCACTACTGTATTTTCTCACCCTACAGTAGATAATTCTTTAATGGCCTTATTCACGTTCCCCCAACCCCCAGTTTGGGAGCCCCCTCCCTCTTAGACCCTCAATATAATATTAACAAAGTTGATGGGTACTCCCTTTGAGGCCTTAGCAACTTGTTCCCTTTACCACTTATCAATAAAGACCGCTTTTTTAGTCGCCATTACACGAGCTCACAGAGTAGATAAGATTCAGCCTTTCATGGTGGATCCCCTGATACAGTTTTCTATAAGGACAGGGTCACTCTCAAGCATCAGCCCAAGTTTCTTCACAATATTCTTTCAGAATTCCATATGAACTAATTTATTCACCTCATTGTTTTCTTCCCCAAGTCTTATTCAACTCAAGAAGAAGCTAAACTTTACACACTTGATGTAGGAAGGGCATTTCCATACTACCTTAAAACAGGACAAAATCATTCACGAACTCCTCTAGAATGAGAGGGTTAAGAGTCAGGCATTAGCCTCACAGAGACTATCTAAGTGTGTCTCCAATTGCATACAAAGATGCTATGAGTTAACCAGGTTACATCCACCTAACCACATTACAGCTTCTTGCACTAGAGCTCAGACAGCACTGTTTCCTGTTTGAAGATTGTTTCTTTCTGAAATTTGAAGGGCAGCTATGTGGAGCTTGATCCACACATTTACAGGATACTATTATTTGGCAGAGGCTTCCAGATTGGATGTTCGCTTTGGGAAGGCTATTCTGCAGTCATTGGTTAAATAGGATACCTCCAAGCAAACAGATATTAACAATGTCAACTAAATTGTTCAAAAAAGAAAGAATGATTATGTACCCAATGGTAACTATGATTCTTCAATATATGTTGTCCATATGGATTCATTGACCCCCTTCCTTCCATGCTTCTACTTGAGTCCTATTCCTCGGAGTCTGTTCCGGCAAAGGAACTAAGAGACAGTAGGGTCTGCTCCACCCTTTATGCCCATGGGTGGGAGAACATTTAGGGCACAGGTGCTGCCCAATGGGCAATTCTAGCCCCCCAAAATATGGTCTTGTGTGCAAGAGGTGCATGATCACCAAGAGTGGAATCCACATGGACAGCACATCTCAAAGAACCACAGTTACAGTAGGGTAAGTAACAATTCTTTTTTTTTCCTTCTGCAGGACAGGAAGTGCTCAAAAGCTACTGAAGCTTCAGTTTTAAAACAACACATATGAAAATCCAATTACTGCCAATATAAAGTTGTAAGTCCACTTTAGAAAGGAACCTGATGTGATTATGTCAGACTCTCAGATTTCGTTTTAAAAGAAAAATTAGCTTCTAACACTTATATTTTTGAAGAACTTGATGCATCATCCATGTGTAACCCATATAACTATGCCTGTTTGAATTTTAAAGCAACTGCTCTGAGTGGGAAGAACATGCATCTCAACAGATGACAGCCCCACTAATCTAGGGATGGGGGGATGCCAATGCCATCCCAGCTGAGGACTTTGTGTGACAGGGGAGGGGAAGGGGATAGCAGGCCCTGCGCAAACACCCAGGATGCCAGGGAGAAAATAACATACTTGATGTCACTCCTACTCTCAAGGACCTGGGGGCCCTGCTGCTCCTGGAGGGAAGAAGGAGGACTCATGCTGCTGCCCCTGCCTTTCAGGAAAAGGAGTCGCTCTGCTATTACCGCCCCAAATGGGAAGCAGGGCCATGACATTGGGGGGCCCAGGTGGGCAGGACCATAGGGTGTCCCATGCCGTGATATGCCTAGGATCCTGGATTGTCTTAATCTGCCACTGCTGCTTGGATACATAATAGACTATGTTCTAAAGGCAACGACTGTGTAAAACAAATACGTTAACCAGAAACAAGACATGGACATTAAACGAACCCACTTACATTTAGAAAAGCTTATTTTGTGTTTTACCTTTTAAAAAAAATTCAATTTCTCTTGCAAATGTTTTTTGCAAAACTGGAAAGTTTCTGCATATTGGTATCGCCTGCATAGCTCAGCAGCCAATTAGTAATCTTCCCAGCTTGTCATCCACTATTCCTTCACTACATTCAGGAACTGACACTGTCTGCTATTTTTTTTCTTTCTCACATATAGTTGCTAACTCCTCGTATTCCCAATTCAGACTCACCAGCCAGCCTGTTATATCCACAAAACAACCGATGTGCTCTCTAAAGACTTCGGTCAACCAGCTTTCATTTGAAGAAGGCAAAGTTGGATCCACACAGCTGGATCCCCTAGGAAGAAATGTTTATGATAGTATTACTCAGAACCTTAACTAGCAACACTGAAAACAATGTGAAACAGAGCTATCAGTGTTTATTTGCAGCATCACAAGAAGAGTTAATAGCTATACAGGAACTTTTGGTTTATTTGATCAGAAAGAGAATATTCTAAGCACTCTTTTTAAGCATTCAATAAACCTGTGGGTGAGTTATGGAAACTTTGGAATTAAATGGTGTTTTTACCATTTATTAAATGTGTATTATTCCTCACAACAGAAATAATTATTTATGAATGAAAGAATTAATTGCATTTTGCTGCTGCATTATACATTATCGTTTGTGCCACTACACTATGGGCTAAAGTTTCCAAAGATTTATAAGTTGTCATTAAAACTTTGCTCTGGATTCAGTCTTCCCAAGTTTTTATTATTAATATTGTTGAAGGGAAATTTGTTTTCTGTACAGTTGGGGGCGGGGGTGTTGATACCTGGGACAGGGGTTAGTATTTATTTTAAATTGCTTAGCCATTCTGAAGTTATATACATGTAACAGACATTTACCAATATCAGGTGCTCTTTGTATCTCTAATAAATTTGCAAATGTCTTGGATATAAAAGCTAAAATTTGGCAACTAATTGATATTATTAAATCTAGTACCCGAACGATTGTGGGAAAACCAGTATCGCCAACTCTCGCCATTTTATCATGGCTTTAGCAATTTTGGGGGTGTGGGTTGGGGGTTACCTGTCTCATGAAAGGCTGACAACCTGTGAATTTTTCCTCAGTCAAAATGGCCAGCATCTCTTATTACTGAGAATGGGGCTGAAGCCAGTAAGAGGGCCATTTCCCTACAGTCGATCTACATATGCAGGAAAGGCTGCCTTTAATAAAATTGGCTACCACCTCCCATCATTTTCAATTAGGTTGGAGCCATGTGTACAGGCAAAATGGCTGCCATTCTTTGGTTTACAGGGCTTCAGGACACAGGGTCTCTGAGGAGCATCAGATACTCTGTGGAAAGGTGGATGTGGAGAGTGAGGGGGAAAGGGGCATTGAGCAGAGCAGGAAGTACATTGAGGGGGCCAGAGAGATGTGGGGGCAAGAGTGAGGCTGACAGGTGTGTCGAGGACACTGATGGGGAGGGAGGATAGAATAGCAGCTCCCCCAGCCTGGGGGTAGTCATGGCTAAGGTGGGTGCCCCCTCCAAGCAGCGTCGAGAAGGCAGTGTTTCTGTTCATCACAAAGTGATCATAAGTCATGGGATTTTGGCACCTGCAGGAGAAGAGGTCGCCATGATGTGAAAATCTCCTCCAACCCCACAGTTTCCAGGGCTGGGCAGAGCTGTGTGTGAGAGCCTCAGGGCTGAGGACATAGACTGCCCTGCCACTGAACCCTCCCTTCACGTATGGTCCTAGTGCAGAGAGTGGGTCTTGGAGCAGCAGGACACAGAGGAGGAGGGAAGCAGATCAGTGGTGCTGGTCGGGGTTGGGAAGAAGAGAAGTCCCAGGGCAGGGGAGGGAGGAGTTGAGGAAGTGGTACTCCTGGGTCCTAGATAGAGAAGTCCCAGGGCAGCAGGAGGCAGAGAAGTGTAGCTGCTTGGTCAAGATAGTAATAGGAAATGGATCTTAGGCATGAGAATAGTAAGTAAAGTCCCTATCTGAGCATCTAGGGAGAGTCTTGCATGTTTCTGTGCATTAAACCATGCCTTTTCAATCTGAAATTATCACACACACACACACACACGCACACACATGCACACACACTGGCAGAGGAATAGAGGGGAGTTAAAAAAATCAAAAGACAGACTGAAAAAAAGACGTGATTTGACTTTTTGAAAAATCTTATGATTTTTTAGGCCAACCTCAGGATTTTGGGGGTTCTTAGTCATGATTTTTGGTCTCTTAAGGTTGGCAATACTGGAAAACAAAAGCAAAAATCCAGCCATTTCAGGAAAGCATTAACTATTTCTTAACAAAAAATCTCCTAAGGATTTATAAGCTTAAGGTGGATATACCCTAGGCAAATTGACAAGCTAAAATGTAGCTGCTTCCTTTCTCTCTCTCTGCAGGTGGATACAAGTGTGTATATCTTTCACCCTGTGAAACAACAACCAATTAAAGTATAAAGAAATTATGGCTGGTGCAATGGCTCAACTGTATATTGAAATTATGCCCTTTCTTCAGTTTCTTTACTATCCTCAATTTCAAACTGGGATTTAAAATTGCAAAGCTGGATTTTGATGTGCTAGGGAGGGGGGAGGGGAAATCCTTCTTTGAGCAATTTCCTCATGGTGGCATAATGTACCATGTGTGTGCTGAGAAGATTTCATGTAGTGATCTGACTACTGGCAGACCCATTGTCTACACTGTTCTGTCACCGTCAGTTAGTTTTATTATACGAGCTGGGACCGAAACATTTTCATTTTTTTAAATATAGATACATAGGACCTAGGACTGAAGGGAAAAAAGAATTAAATCCAATTATGTTTTTGAATGGATAATTGCAGCAATTTTTACACAGGCCCTGTGGCATGTAAAAGAAATGGATTGCTGTGAGGTCATTTGTAAAGATTTTGGTTGCTGAGAAAAGAGGGTCACTTTGCAATTTTATAAATAAAAGGGAAATAAGTCAAATGAGTTGCACCTGGCTCAAAATCATTATCACCAAGGAGCCATATTTCAGCATTTCACATCTAGTAGAACCGCCTCACGTAAAATAAAAAAGACATCCAGAGATGTAAAGTGGTCAGAAATTCTCCTTTCGTCAGGGGCATACATACTCATTCAGTCTGCTCTGATGTTTCAGATAATGAGCCTAAACTTGGTTCCTCTAGGCTAAATATCATCATTCACCTTAAAGTCAGAAATAACTGACAAGCACCCACCAGAAACTTAGCTGCTAAATTGGCTATTATGTTTCCCACTGTACGAGTCTGACTATTGATTGACAGTGTTCCCTCTTCCGTTGAGCTGAACTCCAAGGGTAGCAGCCATGCAGGTTGTTTTGTCAGCTGCAGTTTTCACTACAGCCAGGCTGCTGGGCCGCTGCTTGACAGTCTGAGCAGGGATGCTGCACTCTGCAGGGATCCCAGCTGAGGCCTTTAACCTCACAGACTGCCTGAGCTGATACGCAGCTCAGCCTCTGCGTCTCAGTAGAGCAACAAGCATTCAGGCCCCACGAGACCTCAGCTGTCTGCAAATATCATTTGACAATTCACTGCGATCATTTCAACTTCCCCCAAGAACAGAGGAAAAGCAAAGGGGGCAAAAAGCAGGCTGTGCCTTGGAGACCTGAGTAGCAGCATCAGCTGCGCAATGATGAAAAGGGATTCAGAAGTGGTTATTTTTAAAACTACTGCTTTTGTTATATGGATTGCTGATCTGCTTCTGCTCTCACTTTCACCAGCATAAATCAGGGGGAATGCCTTTAAGTCAACCGCCATGTGTCGTGTGTGAGAGCAGAAGCAGGTCAAGTATATCTGTACTGTAAAATATACTCAGAAGAATAAGCCAGTGAATGACCATCTTTGTCTTTCAAATTAGTTTTAAATTGCAAGGGCCAAATTCAAAAGAGATACATTTGGTGGTGTAAATCAGACCCACTTTATACTGATAAGACCCACTCTACTGCTCTTTGTGTGAATCTAAGGAATACAATTTATGTGCTGAGGAGCCAGAGGAAGGTGTAAGTAAAAGCAGTTACATTTACACCTTCTTGTGGCCCCTTGGCATATAAATTATACCTGTTTAGACTCCCTTTGAGAATGTAATGAGTACAAGGTACCTTACTTCTAAATTTGGCCCAGAATCTTCAGATTCATATTTAAATTTCTCTTCTCTTCAGTATCAGTTTACCACCCATCTGATGTCCCACTGGTCCCCTCTAAAATTCCCTCTCCCTCTTGACAATGTTCCCTTTACATTCTTCAGAGCTAGTTTATCATTCACTTAGGCTCCCCCACAACCTTCCTCACTGCTCTCTGTCAGCTCCACTTCTTCCACAGTTCTCAGTGAAACATTCCCAACCTTAACAGTTCTCTGGGCTACTGTGTCTTATTTCCCCTTTCCTTATCCAAGTGGCTATAGTTTGCCTGGAGATTTTGGAAGCAAGCACAAAACATATCGCATTGTTTATCATATGACTGAATAGGAAGCTAATTTAGAAAAGGATTTGCTTTCTGAAATATGAATGCAGTGCAGCACAAAGTATTTTCAGGTCTTTTGACTGTATAAATAACCTTTTGCACTTCAAGGGTCATTAGATCACGTTAGTTTGTAATGCAATTATAGTCAGCACTCTACTCTTATGGGCTGCTTGGTAATTTGCTTGTTAATATATTAGCACAAAGCATTGATCAAGTAGCTAATCCAATCACATGCTTGTTATTGATCCATTATTGAGCACCCTGCTAGTGATCACTTTTGCTCAGGGCCAGTCAATAGTGAATGCCAAATAGGTTCCTACACACCTAATTAGCTTGTGAAATAAACCAAACATTTTCCTTTGCCCTGAAGGCTAGGATCAATGGAGAGCTTTTAGAGCAGAATTCAGATGATTTTTTCATCAACTTTTTCCTTTCTTTCTGCAGGCACTCAGGTTATTGCCTTAAAACCTCTTTCTAAGACTTTCATTCTAATTTGAAGACATCTGAAAAGCAGCTGCCATGTCTGAAATGCTAGAACAGCTGTAAACAATAAATCATGAGGGTGAGGAATTTGAGGCTGCACGTTGGCATGTGGTCTGTCAAGCCAAAAAAATAGAGACATAAAAGATCAAGAGGTCAGAGGTACCTGAAGTCTACAAAATTGAACTTGTACTATATTTCATGCAAGAGAACCTTGTCAGATAGGGCTTTCCTCCAAAATGCTCTTTAACAAGAGGTATCACTCATTTATTTATTATTATTATTTATAGCTAAAGAAGATAAGTCGCACATTCACAGTAAGCCTCTCCTATTGCTGCCATCACACTTAGGCTGTCCAAGCATCGTCAGATGGAATCTTATACCAGAGACATTGAGTCTCTCTGATGAAAAGCACACCCTTGTTATGGAGGCTGAAACATTATTTCAGTTACACACATAAGTGCCAAATATTAGTGCTTTAACTCGTAACAGTGCTGTGATACCCAGTTGCTTATGCTGTAGTATGTGAATGTTAGCATAACGGATTCAATGTTATTCATGAAAAGAAAGTTTTTAAAGAGGCAACTTCAGCTTATCATGGGAATCTAAGGACTTTTTTTTTCAGATGCCCTTTCAGTTAAAGCAGATTATTAAGTCTTTTAGAAAAATCCTTTTGGAAAGAATATTTTTTCCATTTAGTCAGAGGCCTTTTAGCAACAAAACAATAGTGCTGTAATAGTAGCTTCTATTAGATCATAAAAAAAGAATGCAAGTTCCTTAGATCTTAAATACCCTTGCTTCAGTTATTACCATTAGCACTATTTTATATAGCTAAGTTACATTTTCGCTTTAATCAGTTTTATTCCCTGATCTTGTTTTGATTATTATGATTTCCATTTTCCTTACTACTGTACCAGCTTTAATTTACTCAGACTCATAATCTGAATATAAACCAGGTTCAGCTTTAGAATCTTTAAATGTATTTGTAACATTTAAGCATGCAATGTAAAACCATTACTAAAATAATTTGATTATTTGCTTTGAAAAACAAGCATGTTCAGTTGGAAACATAGATGATATCCTTTCAGAATTTTTGTTATCTCATCTCTTGGTCTGCATTATAATTTATGGAAAGGAATTATATGCTAAACTCTGTAACAATTGAAGTGAAAATAAATGTGTTTTGTGATTCCATATTTTGCCACAAACTAACAAATTCCAACTATATCTTTCTGTGCATGTGTGAAAGGTAAAACAAGGGATGGTAGTGTGTTATAATAACTGAGACCTATGCAGCCTACTTTAATTGTTAGGTTACCTGGTGAAAAGTGTATAAGGTGTGAATTGTCACAATAATCTATTATATACAATTCTTTATAAACAGTTGTAAGAAGGAGGCAGAAATACCAAATTAATTTAAACAGAAAGAATTTACTGATACCACTGTGTTAAAATTATGACTGGTAAACAAGAGGGTAGAGGACCAGAAATTAATAGACCAAAGCTGATGCTTTAGAAATTAGGGCTAATTGGTGGGCAAAATAATGAGGAAATGGATCATTTCACCCATCGCCCTTTTGGGATCCCTTAAAAAAAAACTTTGGGGGAGAAAAAAACAATAACAACTTTTACCATCACTATGGGACAGATTGTTACCATAACACCAGACCTTGATACTTCAGCTGTTTGACCATCATCTCTACACCAGCAAGGACTCCCACCTGATACATGTGAGAGCCTGCTTTCTCTTTCCCTCCCTTGTGTGCTCCTTTCTGTCCTCTGCCTCTCATCTTTCATCTGTCCTATCTCTCTCTCTCTCTCTCTCTCTCTCTCTCTTGACTTTTTCATCTGACCCTGAAATCCACTGTTCTGTACAATACTAGCATGACTGGATGAAACTGCCCATCCAGCTCTGCTCATCCTAAGAAGGACCAGTGAAGGAGATGGTCCTGACCTGACCAACCAGATAATGTCCCTGGTCAGGACCAAGGATCCAGAGCAAGAGCTATTATGGCTGGCTTGTCAGCCCAAAGCATCCAGCCATGATTGACCAGTCGCCCTGCAGCCTAAGAACATCAACTAATGCTGTATTTCCCCCATTTTTATTATCCTACCTCTTCTCTCCCTCCTGTGTCTGTCTAAAGCAAGAAAGTGACTATCATTCCCAACTCAAAACAACAGAACTAACCTCTTTCTTCCCCATCAGAAAGTACTGTTTGACTGAAAAACAGACTTTAACCAATATTCACTGTCTCCAAAAAGGGACTTTGATGGGTTTTGGTTAAGTTTGTTCTGCATAAATCAATTTCATTTTCAATACGCTTTACCTCATTTTGATTCATTTCCTTTAGTGTGTTTCAATAAATAAATTTCTAACCTTTGTTGTGAATTTTACAGTGTTTTGGCCATGGTACTAAGCAGGCCTAGGTCTCTGTATACCAAACCCTGAACCTCGTTTAAAACTGTTTAATGTTGGATAGTGACTGAGTTATGTTAACACCTTTAGCCCATGTATTCCATCTAAATTAATACAACACGTAAGAGAGCATTTTAAAGCATTCAAATGTTCATATGCTAATTTTCAAAGGAGCCCAATTTAAAGTTAGTTGTACAAATCTTTAATCATGGGAGTTGTCCTTACTTATGTAAATAGGCGCTATGGTAGAGAATAGTCAGTCTCATTGGGCATGATTTGGATCTCACTTATACAAGTGTAAATCAGGAGTAATTCCACTAAAGTCAAAGGGGCTATACCAGCATAAAGTCAGTGTGAGATCAGAGTCTGGGTTTATTCATGTGAATGACTGCTTTCATGAAAGTCTGCAGAATCAGGCCTTTCACCTATGAAATTCATAGTGCAATTTTTCATGACTACGTTTTTGCATGTGCCAAATTTGTTCCTACAACTGAGGAGCCCAGTCCTACAGTCTTAATGTCAAAGGAAGTTTTGCCTGAGTAAGGACTGCATGGCTGGGCCTAGTATTTGACTACACCAACCAGGTCATCTAATAGACATCTGACTACACACAAAATGCAGTTTATGTATACAACTCAGATTTTTCAAGTGCTAAAACTTAGTTGCAGAATGTTGTACATGCAAAAACGTGAGAACACAATATTGTGCCTACAATTTTAGAAGCAATTTTGCCCTCAGCATAGGAAGTGTCTATTAAGTTTACTCAAACGTGTATTTATAGTTTGGTGTGTGTGGTCTAGATTCATAGCTGCTGTAACGAGGGGTGCTGGGGGGGGTGTGGCAGCACCCCCTGGCTTGAAGTTGTTTCCATCATATACAGAATTTATAATTTGGTTCAATGGCTCTCAGCACCCCCACTCTGCAAATTGTTCCTACACCACTGTTTAGATTAATTTTTTTAGCAGATTGGTAAGAAAATGTAACCTTTGTCTTTACTGAGTCCATCATTTCAATGCAATATGTCAGATAGAAGGATTAATGCATATAAATTCTGTAGCACAATATGTCTTTGCCACTGTGTGGGACATATACAGTCAGGCTTATAATTATTTAAGTTCTGAAAAACTGTTTATTCTTTAGTTAAAATTTGAGGTTATAATCAGGTCCATCTGCATAACTTAATGGAAGGGGAAATTGATAAAATATTTGTGTGGCTCTGAAGCTGTGTAAAACACAAAACACCTTCTCCATGGAGGGAGGGATTTCCTACTCTATGGAGTGGGTGGAGATTCTAGGTCCTAATTGCACATATTTCCCGAAATCTATGCAGAAACACTCCCTTCTATCCTTCTCCCCAAGTTCTTTCACGACGAACCAGCATCATATCTCACTCAGGAGTATGTGGACAATTTTTTACTGGAAATGTTTATGGACTGTTCATGTCAGTCTCCACAAGGACTAGAAGGTGTGGAGTGGGAGTTAATGCTGCTCATTGTAGCATTAACTCTTACTGGAATCTATTGGAAATGTTATGGGTTTGACATAGGATAATGCCTCCTAGAGGAGTAGCTCTCTGTCTTTTCCCCCTTGACCAGTCGACTTCTCCCTACAAAAGCAAGTGAGATTAGTCATGCGGAGTTGCTTTTGTCATCTTGGGGAAGAAATCTCTGATGCCCCTTCATGGAGTATACTCCACGCTTCCTACCAGATTTGGCCAGTATTTGTACTCTTTTTATCACCTCTGCACCTCTTGGTGGTGGGGAATGCATTAAGAATGTAACATTTCAGATTTCAGAGTAGCAGCCGTGTTAGTCTGTATCCGCAAAAAGAAAAGAAGTACTTGTGGCACCTTTGAGACTAACAAATTTATTTGAGCATGAGCTTTCGATGAAGTGAACGGTAGCTCACAAAAGCTTATGCTCAAATAAATTTGGTAGTCTCTAAGGTGCCACAAGTACTCCTTTTCTTTTTACATTTCAGATTGTATCCCTTTCTGGTAATTAAACTCTACTTTAGCTAGTTTTTTAGGTAGTTGGGAAAAAGACATAATTAATTTTGTTTCTTTCATCTTGTGGACTGTTGTAGGTTGCTTCTTTCATGTCCAGCTTTGTTTTTTCGGTTGCACACCATCCTGCATCTGACACTATACTGTCTGTGCAACACAGTTGCCAACTTTCACGCAGTAAATAAGCACCCCAACTTTCACAATAAGCCAAAAATCAAGCTAATTCCATTTCAAAACAAGGCCAAAACAAACCAATCCCTAAGAACTCCAACGCTCTATGTGACTAGATCCCCTTGGTGTGCAGTCTGGGACTCTGGTGGGCCCACTGTGCACCCCTTACTCTCTCTCCCCCTTGCTCCTGCTTGCCAGGAGCCAGTCAGAAAAAGAAGCAACAAACTACAACAAGTAACAAGTTACAAGCCAAACAAGGAACAAGCCAAAAACTAGCCAACAAGCAACTCACAAGCCAAAAACAAGCCCGATTTCTGCATTTTTTTTTTTTTTTTGCGGGTTTGGCATGTCTGATGTGCAACTATTTTCACTTTGGAAAGGTGAAGCAAAAGTACTGGAAATTTGGCTTTTCTGTTTATACTGAAACTAAAAAATTTCCAGGAAGGAAGATTGTGACTAATGGGAATAAAGAACTGGCATTCAAAGAAGATATTTTTGTAGCTACTCATACACTGCTATTCTCCCTTTAATATGATCCCTGTGAAGGTTGTGGGGTTAATTTGGCTTCATAGTAAAGGGTAATTTCATGTCTGAAAAAGTTGGAATATGGTAAATAATTTTAGCATGTTATTT